>NC_134406.1:229878183-230515683 GCF_038048845.1 Mixophyes fleayi | reverse complement strand
AGAACCAGGGAATCAGCAGAATATATGGAAGATTTAATGAAGAATAAAACAACAACTTCTATTAATAGCATCCCAATGCTCTCAGTGTGCCTTTTCGTGCCAACATGAGTTCTGGTTTAAAGTACCAGGAACACCGTACCTATGTTTTATTTAACACCATTTTCAAATTGTGGAAATGGTAAAGTTTTTTTCAGCATGGGCATTTAAACCGTGACAAATAACTACTGTTAGTCTCATAACAGAAAGTTCATAGACGTTGTGGCACACTTGTTGTGACTGCAGTTTGCCACAATTTAGGTTTTACTTCACTAGAGATTTTTAATCCTGTCATTTCATATTTCTTATTTAATCACACTTTAGTTGATATAGTCCAGAAATCAGTAAGTGATTACCTGTGATCATGATGGACACAAATCATTTAATTATATAGCAACACAATATATGAAACAGTTTTTCTTATTTTTATCATTTCTATATCTCTTCCTCTCTCCTTCTGTACTATCTCATGTAACCAATTGTCTTTCTGATATCTCCACATGGATGTCCCAACGCTACCTAAAGCTCAATATGTCTAAAACAGAGCTTATTATCTTCCCTCCTGTCAGAATCACCACCTGCGATCAAATCTCCCTCACTCTTAATAACACCATAATTTCCTCAGTCTCCCAAGCCCGCTGCCTTGTTGTCACACTTGATTCCACCCTCTGCTTAATTACTCACATCCAGACTCTCTCCCAGTCCTGTCAACTCCACCTTAAAAATATTGCCAGAATACCCCCCTTTCTTACTCAACATGCTACCAAAACTTTTGTCCATTCTCTCATCTCATCATTGACTATTGCAACCTCCTGCTATCTGGCATTCCTGACACCCATATAGCCACACTTCAATCCATCCTAAATGCTGTTGCAAGACTGATCTTCCTCTCTCACCACATCTGCTGCACCACTTTGCAAATCCCTGCGCTGGCTCCCTGCTTCCTCCAGAATCAAATTCAAATTACTCACCCTTACCTACTAAGCCCTCAACAACACCACCCCTGCATACATCTCAAATTGTATATCAAATTACTCTCCCTCCCGCCCTCTTAGATCTACCTCTGACCTGCGACTTGTCTCGTCTCTGGTAACCACCTCTCACTCCCGCCTACAAGATTTCTTCCGCGCTGCTCCCCACTCATGGAATTCCCTACCATGCTCAATCAGGCTTTCCCACAGCCTTCAAATCTTTAGACATTCTCTAAAACCCCATCTCTTTTTTAGCGCTTACCTTATCCTCGATACTAGTCACACTAATACACTCTCACAGCTGTCCCAATCTCAACTCTAAGCCAAACTCGCTCTTTTTGTTTCAGCTGTACCCTCTTAGAATGTAAGCTGTCTAATGAGCAGGGTCCTCTACCCTTTGTTTTCATGCATGCATTTATTTTGTTTGCCTTGTATGGCACTGCGGAGCACTGTGGCGCCTTTACAAATCTACGATAATAATAATATTTTTTGTTGCATTATTTAAAGTGTTTATTCATCAAGAATCATATGGTGACACTTAGTCAAGGATCAAACTGTCCTGATGTTGGTAAAATTCTAAATATGCCTCTCAACGAAGTTCTATGCATGCCGCATAATAGCGTAACCATACAAATATGCCAAAAAAAAAGCTGTTAACTCAATAGAAGATTAGCAGTCTGTTCATTCAGCCTTTGGGCTTTGAATGTATTATAATGCATTTGGTTTTCGGATTGTATGATATAAGCTTGCTATGCCAAATCTATGTAACTTACTTGTTTCTTTTTAAAAAAAAAAATCTGTGTGCCATTGAAGTGTTTTTTTAACTACTATTATTTTTTTTCTTTATTTCTGGAAGTACATTAGATTTGGTTCACTAAATAATAAAAGTTACTTTGGATGTTACAGGTAACTTTTAGACCAAGTCTTGGATGTAAGGCATTATTATATATGGAAACCTAACTTTGTTATGCTTGTATAATTTATGTTTATTGCCTGATTCATTAAGGATCTTAACTTGAGAAACTTCTTATTTCAGTCTCCTGGACAAAACCATGTTACAATGCAAGGGGTGCAAATTAGTATTCTGTTTTGCACATAAGTTAAATACTGACTGTTTTTTCATGTAACCTTTAATAAAATACCTTCCTAGCATTATCCAAATGAAGATGATTAGATAAATCTGTAATATTATGCCAATTCCCGGAACCTAATCAAATATGAAACGTCACTATCAAATCCTAAAAAGTTATGTTACGGTAATGAACTAAAGTTAGACAGATGTACAAAATGAACAACACCTATGTGAGATAAAGAATCCATGTATATTGAATAATACAGAGGTGAAAAAAAGTTGTCACTTTTAAGCAAATAGAATGAATGAAAAGCCACCAAATCAAGGTGTGTAAATCAAATAGTTTGCCAGAAAACCACAACTGCAAGCCAAAGGATACATACAAACTTCCTGAGTGTCTGCGTTGAAAGTCTACCAAAGGTTTCCAGTGGGAAATGAAGTCATTCAACAATGTTGTGCAGTGCAAACTTGAGATGTATTTTGCCCTTTATCACCCCCTGATGAAGCCTGGGGCAAAAAAGACGTCTCTGTTTTGCACTTCATATTGCTCCCTACATTGTTACTTTATCTGAAATTACATCCGTCTAAAATAAAATATTGTTTTGTAAAGTTCAAAATCAAAAGTGTAATTGTTTCATAAAGTTAAAATAATAAAAACAAACAACATGGGTTTTTTTCTCTTGTAATATTGAACTTTTAAAGGCAGCCTTGATATTCTTATTGGCCTATGTAGGCTTCTTTAAAATGTCAGCACATTTCTTTTACTGTATTGTGTTTTTTACCTTGGCCGTTTCAAACTTTTCCTAGTGGAAAGTAGGCAGCTTTTGTAGACACTGGCATCTAAAGTATAGCCCACATAAAATGTATATTGCACGTGTGTGTTTTTGGCCTGACCTTTTATCACTTTCATTATTTATAGTAATGAGACCAGTATAACAATGGCACATGTGTTTTATACAGTTAAAGGGGCACTGCACCTTCATGTGACTTTAATTTATGTATACAATATATATATATATATATATATATATATATATATATATATATATATATATAATGTGTATAGACAAGAAAACAGGGATACTCTGCACTCTCCAAACACATAATTAATGCTATACCACGTACTGTTCTATATTAAAAACAGGGAATGTTAGTTCCACATATTGCAATATATGTTAAGCTGACCAACTGAGGTGCAGAGGATCTATGTCTGTTTTAGTTTATACAATGTAAGTCCCTTGACTCTTGCACCCCATTCTTTACATTTATTAATTCCAACTTGTGTCAGGTGTCCCATGGATGCTAGTGCTTGGGAAAGTCTTGCCTTTAAAAGCTGTGTGCAGGTAAGCCTTAAGCCCAGATAAAATAGCATAGCATTTGATCATGTTAGGACTGACCAGAATGGGAAAACTTTGGCGTGAGTTGGTCAGCTTAACATATATTGCAATATGTGGAACTAACATTCCCTGTTTTTAATATAGAACAGTACTTGGTATAGCATTAATTATGTGCTTGGAGAGTGCAGAGCATCCCTGTCTTCATATATATATTATATTTTATATATATATATATATATATATATATATATATATATATATATATACACACACACACATGTGGGATTCAAATAAATTAACAACCGGTTCTCTGCCCTAATGACCGTTTAAAGTATGCAAAAATATATATTGAAAGGTATTCTAATATCTCATGCACTTAATACTCAAATAAGAACAGTAAAAGAGATACACAAAACTATATTGCTATAAGAACGAGTTTTAAAAAGAAAAATTATTAAAGAATACCTTATCTGACAACAATCTGTTTTTTAAAATGATATTCATTTTATGGCACAGTAATGCCCCCAGTTCATATTATGCCACAGTAATGGCTCTCTTCATTACACTCTACCATGCTGCCTTCCTTTGCTGGTATCCACTATGCAGTTAAAACATAGAAATCCACTGGCTCCCTTCTACAGAGTGAAAGTCCTCATTGACACTACAGTGTATTGATTGGGGTGTAGTCAAAATATCTACATTCATAATGTCTACACTCTTATAATGTTGACAAACAAAATGTATACATGTTCATGATGTCTACACACCTTTAGAATGTTGACATACCTAATATCTACATATGCAAAATGACAACATCCAAAATGTGTACACACTGTCATAATGTCGACCTCCCAATAAATAAAGAAATATATATATATAAAAAAAAAAAAAGTAAATTGGCATGCCCAGCTCCCCAAAAAGCTTAACCAATCCTAGGCTGGGCTGATAGCAGGGAACCCCATTGGGCGGGGTTCCCCTGCAATAATGCCACACCAACCCTAGGCCGATCAGCACAGGGGTGGATTCCCTAGGGAGATCAGGCCCGCCCAAAAAAAATGAAGACACCCCCCCCCCCCCTCCCTCTAGGTGTAACAAGCCTCATGCTGATAGCAGGTTCTTCCCACACCCCTGAGGCGGTAGGTGTAGGATAATATTAGTTTATTCAATGTATAAATCCATTTTGTCCCTGTTGCACGCCAGGTAAAATAAAATGATCTGTTAGCAGCGGTTCAGTCATACACATATCAGGGGGATTTCACAAGGCTTGAACTCAAGTCAAGAGAAATCCCCATGTTATATATATGACTGAACCGCTGTTAAGAGCTCATTTGCGCCAGGAGCTCTTGGGAACTAGTATTGTGTATGAGGGTTTTTTATTATGCCAAACCAAATATCCCTGAATTTATTACACATGAAGAGCCTGGATCTAGGTGAGAAATAAAGAGGGTGAATGAGGGATGTTTTGGGGTGTTTTTATTTAAAATAAAATAATATTTTACACTTGTCTGTTTTATTTACATTTTTCCTTTGTGCACTACAGGTCCCAACGGACCTACTTATCGGTGATTATAATATACAGTATAAAACTATATACCGTTGAACATTACAATTATCTCATTAGAATCAAATGCATTGTTTCTGTAATTTCTTTTTCTTGTGATGCATTTCCACATCTGTATTTTGGTAACTTTGAAGGGTTTGAATTGCGACTTAAATTTTTACAGATAGTACATTAAATAGGGTGATTTTGAAACTAAATATAGAGAGTGCATCTGCTTTGCCATTTCTGGATCCAGGTTGGTAAGAAATAAAGAAGTCCATCTGGCCCATCTAGCAGACAATGGTTTAGCAGTGCAGAAATACTGCAGCTTTCTGGTTACACAAAACCCTCAGGAAGGTGTCTCCATTCAGAAAACGCACACTTGATGGCCAGTAATTCCTTGTTTCCAATCTCATCATTCTTTTATGCTGATGTCACCTGGCAAGAAAAATAAGAACAAGGATGTAACAACATCTTCTCACCTATAGTTTGAGAAAGAATAGCTCCCACTGTGTAATCAGAGACATTCACTTCAACAACAAAGGGTAGTTCAGCTTTTTGAGCTTCTGGTGACCATTGAAAAGGAACACCCTTTTTGGTGAGTTGTATTATAGGAGCAATAAAAGTTTATGTTGAATTTCCAGTATAAATGTGCAAAGCCAATAAACTGGTGCTCTTCCTTTTCATTCTTAGGTACAGGCCAATTAACAACTGTATCACTCTTACTGAGATCCATGTTCTGATAATCAGGTGAAATTATATATCCTAGGAAATAGATTTGAGCTTGTTCAAAATCACACTTTTCCAATTTAATATACAGTTTGTTCTTCTGTAGTTTTTTAAGCACAGTACAGACAGGTTTGTGATGTTTCTTCAGATTATCAGAAAATATAAGAATGTCATCCAGATAGGCAACAGCAAATTGATCTAGTAGATCTCTTTAGATGTCATTAATGAAATGCTGAAAAGTTTGCAGGGGCATTAAATAGACCGAAAGCCATGACCAAAGACTCAAACTGTCCGTATCTTGTCCTGAAAGTGGTTAGGTCGACTGATCAAGATTGTATGCCACACATAAATCAAGTTTAGTAAAGAACTTTTCCTTCTATAGCCTCTCAAATAATTCAGGAATTAAGGGAGTGCATAACGGTTCTTTACCATAATCTTATTCAGTTCCCTATAGTCAATAAAGGGGTGTAGAGTTGTCTTTCTGTTAAACAAAGAGTAAAGCTGCACCCAGGGCTGCCATAAGAAACTGTGGGGCCCAGTAGTAATTAATATGGCGGCCCCCCCTCCCTTGGTCCAGTACTGATTAATCTGGCGGGGCCCCTCTCCCCATGTGCACCCCTCCATCATCGTCATACATGCGCCCCCTATCCCTCATCACAGTACATTCCCCCCCACTCCCTCATCACAGTAAATCTTACCCTCCCCCCAAAGTAAATGGCCCCCTCTCCCCTCCCTGCAATCACAGTAAATGTCCCCCTCTCCCCTCTCCACCCCACAGTTAATGTCCCCCTCTCTCCCTCCCCCCCCAATCACAGTTAAGGCCCCCCTCTCCCCCCCAATCACAGTAAAGGGCCCCCCCCCTTCCACAGTTAAGGTCCCCCTCTGTCTGATACCATCTTATGTGTAGATGACAGGTATATTTTGTGTGCTGAAATAACTAATATTCCTAAGAATTAAGTCCAGTTTACTAAGAATCAGGAATATGAATGAATATTAGTCAGGCACAGCCTCAAATATGTCACTGCTGCATCCAGGACAAGTAAATTTCACTCAAAACCATTTTGGTTTTATTGCTCATTCTTAAATTCGAAGCATTTCTTTCCCCTCTCTTTTCTATGCACATAAATGCTTGGAGAGGCATGGCATTGCTGTTGTTGGGAGTCAGTTTGCACTGTTTTGAGGTTGCCAATACACGCATCACATAAGTCTATGTGAATGCAATGCATTGGTGTCAGACGCCGTCCCCGCTGATTCCCTGTCAAACGGGGAACGGACGTCTGATCTCCCCGTCGGCTGCCGCAGGACTTCCGGATAGCGGGCGCATGTGCCCTGGTCTTAGTTCCGTTGCTAGGCAACGGGACGTTGCTTCTGTTCCCGCTGCCGCCTCCGCTCTCCACCATTCAATTCAGTCTGGATTCTATTTAAACCTGCCTCTGGCGCCATTAGGGTGCCAGAGTAACAGGTTCACCACCAGTGTTCCTGGCTTCCCTATTCCTCCATACTCCTGAGTATTCTGATTTCTGATTACCTGTTGTGACCCCGGCTTGGCGACCATTCTGCTCTTCTGTGTGACCCATTCTGTACTGTGACTTCGGCTTGGCGACTATTCCTTTGGATTACCCTTTTGTACCTGATATTCCTGACTGCTGTGACCCAGAACCGTCTGACCTCTCTACGCTACACTGGTAACTGGCTAATAGGACCGCGACCTGCGTGCTCTCTGCTGCGAAGTCCAAACCTCCTTGCGGGGGTCCCTGGTGAACACCAGGGGTACGTTAGACTCCGCGCCTGTTTGACCAGTGGCACCAATACCGGTTAGTGTCATATTATCTTCAGCCTCATAGGCCTACAGCGTGACAGTTTACTCTGGACATGACTGACGGTACCGGAGAACCCTCATCCCGAGACCTCCTCATCCATTTAGGAGTACGGGTAGAACGCCAGGAGGCCAACCAAGCACAACTCTTGCAGTGTTTACAAGGAGTGATTTCCCGCTTGGATGCCCTGAGCACTTCTCAGGCAGCAGCCCCAGTTCCTGATCCTGCTCTGGCTGCTGCCCCACCAAGCGCAGCACTGGCTACTTCTAGAACACTACGGATTCCAACCCCAGAGAAATACAACGGTAATCCCAAAGGATGCCGTGGATTCCTAAATCAGTGTTCCATCCAGTTTGAACTTTCACCGGAAACCTTCGCATCTGAGAGAGCTAAGGTGGCCTATATAATTTCCCTCCTGACGGGACAGGCCCTAGCTTGGGCCTCGCCACTGTGGGAACGAAGAGATGGATCTCTCCTTCATTCTGACACTTTCATTGAGAACTTCCGGAGGGTATTTGATGAACCTGGTCGTGTGTCTTCGGCTGCATCTAGTTTGTTAGCTCTTCGCCAAGGTTCTTTAACTGCAGGTCAATACGCGGTTCAGTTCCGTACCTTAGTCTCAGAATTAGGCTGGAATGATGAAGCTCTCTCCGCCACCTATTGGCAAGGCCTGTCAGACCCTATCAAGGACGCACTGGCTTCGCAAGAGCTTCCATTCAAACTTGACGACTTGGTCTCTTTGTGTGTCAAGGTAGACATTCGCCTTCAAGAGCGCTCTCAGGAGAGGGTCCAAGGTCGTCGCACTGTACGTTTGGCTCCTCGTTTTCAATCTCCAGCTCTCCCGGCGGAAGAGCCGATGCAAATTGGACGCTCTCGCCTGTCACGGGATGAGAGAGAACGCAGGATCAAGAATCGTTTGTGTTTGTACTGTGGAGAATCCGCCCATCTGCTATCTTCTTATCCCAAGAGGCCGGAAGACTTCACCGCCTAGGCAACACCAGGGAGGTTGTTTTAGGTTCATGTCTCCATTCTCCCTCTCCTTCCAAAGATAACAGTTTTCTGATGCCTGTCACCCTCACATTTTCGGACTCTTCCCTAAATTGTTCTGCTTTTGTGGATTCCGGATCTGCAGGAAATTTTATCTCTGCCACTCTGGTGTCGAAGCTTCACATACCCTGCACTCCATTGCCGCAACCTCTGGTTCTTACTGCAGTTGACGGTAACCGCGTCAGCAACGGTTCCATCACTGACACTACTGCTCCAGTTCAGTTGCAGGTAGGGGTTCTCCATCAAGAGTGGATTCAGTTCCCGGTTATCCCACAGTCCGTTAATTCCATAATTTTAGGGCTACCATGGCTCAGGAAACATTCGCCACAATTCGATTGGGCTCTCGCTCAAGTTACCTCCTGGGGCTCCTCATGCTTCAATCAATGCCTCTCGAAAATACTTCCTCCTAACCAACTTCCTTGTCTCTCTCTGGATTCCCACCTCAAACTACCAGAGCCGTATTTAGACTTTATTGATGTGTTTAGCAAAACCGCTGCAGAGACGCTCCCTCCACATCAAGCATGGGATTGTCCTGTTGAGCTAATTCCCGGCAAAACTATTCCCAAAGGTAGAGTTTATCCTCTGGCTCTCCCTGAGACTAAGGCAATGTCTTTATATATATAAGATAACCTTCAAAGAGGATTTATCAGAAAGTCTACCTCGCCAGCAGGAGCCGGATTCTTTTTTGTAAAAAAAAAAGACGATTCATTAAGACCGTGCATAGACTACTGCCGTCTTAATGATATTACCATCAAGAACCGCTATCCGCTCCCATTGATCACTGAATTGTTCGACCGGATTAGAGGAGCCAAAATCTTCTCTAAATTAGATCTCAGAGGGGCCTACAACTTAATCCGCATTCGAAAGGGCGATGAGTGGAAAACGGCATTTAACACCCGTGACGGGCACTATGAGTACTTAGTCATGCCGTTTGGACTTTGCAATGCCCCTGCAGTGTTTCAAGATTTTGTCAACGAGATCTTCAGGGATCTTCTGTATCAATTTGTAATTGTCTACCTGGACGATATTTTGATATTTTCATCTGACTTACATGTTCATCGTCTCCATGTCAAGACTGTTCTCTCTCGGCTCCGGAAACATTCCTTATATTGCAAGCTGGAGAAATGCCTTTTTGAGCATTCACAAGTTCCATTTCTAGGATACATAGTTTCTGGCACCGGCCTGCTGATGGATCCGCAGAAAGTGAAGGCCATTGTCAACTGGCCATTACCTATTGGTCTCAAAGCTACCCAACGCTTTATCGGCTTTGCCAATTATTACCGGCAGTTCATTAAAGGCTTTTCATCCATTATCTGTCCAATTACAGCTTTAACTAAAAAAGGTGCCTGCAGCAAACCATGGCCTGTCGAAGCCATATTGGCCTTCAAAACTCTTAAAGAAGCATTTCTTTCGGCCCCTATACTCAAACAGCCAGACCAAGGGAGACCGTTTTTTATTGAAGTGGACGCTTCTTCAGTCGGGATTGGAGCTATATTCCCTGTCAGACGGGGAACGGACGTCTGATCTCCCCGTCGGCTGCCGCGGGACTTCCGGATAGCGGGCGCATGCGCCCTGGTCTCAGTTCCGTTGCTAGGCAACGGGACGCTGCTTCTGTTCCCGCTTCCCGCCTCAGCTCTCCACCAATCAATTCAGTCTGGATTCTATTGAAACCTGCCACTGGCGCCATTAGGGTGCCAGAGTAACAGGTTCACCACCAGTGTTCCTGGCTTCCCTATTCCTCCATACTCCTGAGTATTCTGATTCCTGATTACCTGTTGTGACCCCGGCTTGGCGACCATTCTACTCTTCTGTGTGACCCATTCTGTACTGTGACTTCGGCCTGGCGACTATTCCTTTGGATTACCCTTTTGTACCTGATATTCCTGACTGCTGTGACCCGGAACCGTCTGACCTCTCTACGCTACACTGGTAACTGGCTAATAGGACCGCGACCTGCGTGCTCTCTGCTGCGAAGTCCAAACCTCCTTGCGGGGGTCCCTGGTGAACACCAGGGGTACGTTAGACTCCGCGCCTGTTTGACCAGTGGCACCAATACCGGTTAGTGTCATATTATCTTCAGCCTCATAGGCCTACAGCGTGACAATTGGTTTGACAGTTCTCTAATTATGTTTAATTATTTAAACAGCATGGTCAAGGTCAAGGGATTGAAAGTAGATTCAACTATTTCAAAACAGTTATTTTGCATTCATTTTTAACAGCCACAATTTTGGTATGTACCCTAATTATTAGATATTTGACTACACTGTGCAGTTTTAAATATAATGGATAGAATTAATATATATATAAAAAAATATAAACATTTTCTTTAACAGAAGTAATTTCCTGTTTCTTGCTATTCCTTTTAATAACAACAAGGTGGCGCCATAGTACAGGAATTGCAGTAAATGTCATAAATTGAAAATGTTCAGAATCATTACTGCAGAATATTCTTAAACTGCATGACATTTGCTACACTTTTTTTTTTTATTTCTGTAGATTTAATAAAGTGATAAGATCAATCCAAAGTTTATAATTTTTCCATTTGTTGCATTATACTTATTTTGACATGTGGGCAGCACAGTGGCGAAGTGGTAGCACTTCTGCCTCACAGCGCTAGGGTCATGAGTTCAATTCCCGACCACGGCCTTATCTGTGCGGAGTTTGTATGTTCTCCCTGTGATTGCATGGGTTTCCTCCGGGTGCTCCGGTTTCCTCCCACACTCCAAAAACATACTAGTAGGTTAATTGGTTGCTATCAAAATTGACCCTAGTCTCTACCTGTCTGTCTGTCTCCCTCTCTATGTGTGTGAGTGTGTGTCTATATTAGGGAATTTAGACTGTAAGCTCCAATGGGGCAGGGACAGATGTGAATGAGTTCTCTGTACAGCGCTGCGGAGTCAGTGGCGCTATATAAATAAATGATGATGATGATGATGATGATGAATTAAATCATTCCTGTTTCATGGATTCTCTTTGATCAGTTTTTCACCTCTAATAACTATTATATGTCCAAACCTACACCTATATAATACATTAATTTGCAATAGGAACATTATTTGCAGCTAGTTCACAGGATTTCAAACACGGTCTAGTATCTGAAAATTATATTTTATATGTATACACATATGCATTGTACCTTGAATTGCTCAAAACATGGTGGGCCTGATTCATTAAGGAGAGTAAAGCAAAAAATTGAGTAACATTGAACCTTGGCAAAACCATGTTACAATGCAAGGAGTGCAAATATTTGATAGCTTTATTTTTACACTGACATTAACATTGATCTAGGACACGCCCCACCCCAATAATAAATCAGCCATCATATATATATTTATCTCCCCCCTCCAATGCAACATGGGTTTGCCAAGGTTCAAAGTTACTCCTTTTTTTTTGCTTTACTTTTCGTAAGGAGTTAGGCCAGGTAAGTCAAACATTTATAGAAAGAAAAACACATTTCAATCAACAATCATATGTTGTACACTTGTCACATTTCTATAGAAACGTACAGTATTTAAATGTTTTATATAACTTAAACCTTCCCCCCAACTGGCTGACCTGTGGTGTTCCCATTTTCCAAAGTTCCTGAGACACTGTCACCACCAATAACTGGTACTTCTCTAGAAAACAATGACGTCCACACAGCGCTCATTCTCATCTGCTGCCTAACTCAACACTTATAAGGCCACCAATCAGAACCCCAAAAATGGCATTATAAACCAAGATAGTAAAATGTAAGTATGAACACTGGCTTGGTACACACTCAGAAACACATATTAATGTAAATAGATATTGATAATGTCATTGATAGGTGTAGGTCAAAAACAGCTCCAACAGTCAAAGTCTTTGGTTCTTTAAATGAAAACCTTGAAAAAAGACAGAATCGATGGGTTGTTTTGCGTTGGCATTACTTAACTTAATCCACCAATCTAAGGTTAATAACTGTCAGAGCGGGAGGAGAAGAACCTTACCAAGGGCATTCTTTATCTCCCTAAATTCTATCACTCCCTTAATCTCATGGCTCCTGGTAGGAAGTGGCAGCATGCCCGAGCAGCCATGGGTATGCTGGCACTTGTAGTTGCATTAATTTTGCTAGTCAAATCTTCTTAACCCAAGACCACTACATAGCCTATTTATGAACAGATATATTAAGATTACCTTTTGCATACTATTTTTCAATAGTCACCTGAAACGAGACAAGTCCAAGCTTATTACTTTCTAACAGAGAGATGTCCTCCTTTTTCCAATGCCTAGCTACAACTAACCTAGCTGCTATAAATATATGATGGTCTAAACAGCGGAAATCTGACAGGAAAGCTTCATCAAGGGAATCTAGTAATGCCCCCATAGGGCTCATAGTCATTTTCAGAGTACTTACTCGCCTGACAAGATCAAAGACTAGGGGGTAAATGTATCAATCGACGGTTACTTAAAACCACCGATTCTCGACGATTTGACGTCATTTTTAAAAACAGTAATTTTATTAAAGGCAAAGCCCTTCAGATTTTGCCATTAATAAAATTGCTGTTTTAAAAAATGACGGCAAACCACATGTGGTGTAAGCATGGATCCACATGTGGTATCTGGCATCAAGACGTAGCAGCAGATTCTTTAAGTCCTGTAAGTTGTGAGGTGGGGCCCCTTGTTTTTCAGACACATCCCACAGATGCTCGATCGGACTGAGATCTGGGGAATTTGGAGGCCAAGTCAACACCTTGAACTCTTTGTCATGGTCCTCAAACCATTCTTGAACAATTTTTGCAGTGTGACAGTCCGCATTATCCTGCAGAAAGAGGCCACTGTCACCGGGGAATACTGTTGCCCTGAAGGGTTGTTCTTGGTCTGCAACAATGTTTAGGTAGGTGGTACGTGTAAAACTAACATGCACATGAATGTCAGGACGCAAGGTTTCTCACCAGAACATTGCCCAGAGCCTCAGCCTGCCTGTCAGCTTTGTCTTCTTCCCATAGTGCATTCTAGTGCCATCTCTTCCCCAGGAATACAAAGGACACGCACCCGGCCGCCTACATGATGTAAAAGAAAACGTGATTCATCAGACCAGGCCACCTTCTTCCATTGCTCCATGGTCCAGTTCTGGCACTCACGTGCCCATTATGGGTGCTTTCAGCAGTGGACAGGGGTGCACTGTGTGTTCTGACACCTTTCTATCATAGCCAGCATTTACTTTTTCAGCAATTTGTGCTCCAGTAACTCTTGTGTGGGATTGGACCAGACGGGCTAGCCTTCACTCCCCATGCTCATCAATGAGCTTTGGGCGCCCATGACCCTATCGTCGGTTCACTGCTTGTCCTACCTTAGACCACTTTTGGTCAGTACTAATCACTGCATACCGGGAATATCCCACAAGACCTGCTGTTTTCGAGATGCTTTGACCCTTGGCCCTTATGCTTGCCCATTTTTCCTGCTTTCAACACATCAACTTCAAGAACTGACTTTTTACTCTCTGCCCAATATATCTTAATATATCTTACCCCTTGACAGGTACCGTTGTAATGATGATTAATGCTATTCACTTTGCTGTGGCTGATATATATACACGTCGGGCACTTCAACTAGTGTATGTGTGTGTATATATATATATATATATATATATATATATATATATATACACAAGTTAACCCGTGCATGATACTCATGCATTCTAGTCAAATCAAGCTACTTAAGGTGTTAAAAAGGTTCTTGTCATGCATTTGGGCCATAGCCCAGGCCTCCTCAGGGGAAGAGCTTTACTTCCCGACGTAAGCGCCCTTTTTTAACGTGGTTTTGTCCACATGTCACCACCTCATCATTCTTCTCCATCACCTCATCCTTCATCTTCATCGCCACATCTATCCAGATGTCTATCCAGACACAGGGATCTCTCTCAGCGGTCCTGAGTATCACACTCCTCTCACTCTGTCACCCCCGGCAACTACCAACCACTCCCCACTGTCACCCCCGGCAACCACCAACCACTCCCAACTGTCACTTCTCCTTCAAGAAATATATATATATATATTTTTTAAATCTTTATAAACACTTTTAACAATTAACAAATTAAATTAACAAATTAAAAATATCTTAGTATACCAAATTTCAGCCCTTTCTGATTTTTTTTTTCCACACACACTAAGAATTTAGTAGGCTAGTGTATAACTCCGCCCAGCAGGTGGCGCTGCAGCTTGGTTTTATTTTTTCCACACACACACACACAGACAGACTATCACACGCCACTAAGCATTTATATTATAGATATATATATCTAATTAACCCTGCTGATGCATTCTATACATCCAGAGCAGCAGGCAGCCGATCATGTCTGATTTCCACACAATGTTACATAGTTTAATAATGTATGGAGCCAACAAGGGGCAGAGAATTTTATAGTGTTTGAGAGACCATCTGGTCCAGGTGCTTTACCTGTTGGTAAGGAATGGATGACTCTCTCTGTCTCCAATTCAGCTATTGGATTGTTTAATTATTCCAACTGGGAATTGGAAAGAAGGGGAATTCTAGGGGGATTCTGAAGTGCATTAATGTCATCTTTGGATGGGATAAACGTTCCATTATCATTCTCAAAACTGTATGGAGAGGTGTAGCATTTGACAAATTTGTTTGTGACTCCCTAGGGGTTATTAATTTATAGCATTGGTGAAAATATGGGCAGTACACGTGCCAGACATTTATCTGTCTCAGTAGATTTGCCAGTAATGTGTTGGCTCTATTGCTTCTATAATAGTCCTTTCATTTATGGCATCTCAGAAGCAGTTCAAAGCTATTCACTGATAGAGCATATAAGATTTATATGTCCTACAACATTTTGTTGGACAATATTTATTAAATCTCCTTAAATTGCATTAGTCTTTCTTTTAATGTGATACTTTCAAGCAATGTCATTGTTTCTCACATCAGGCTAATACAATACCCCTAATATAAGCCTTATGTGCATTCCATAGGGCAAAGGCTGAAACCTCAGGAATATTATTCAAATCACAGTAATTATTAGGTGAAGCATTTATTGCAATTTAAATGAACTTTTACTTGTGGAATCATATATTTGTACACCTGGGGGTTAATGTATCAAACTGAGAGTTTTCCAGCAGGTTTGAAAAGTGGAGATGTTGCCTATAAATGATAGCTAGAATCTTATTGGTTTTTCAAACCTGTCGGAACACTCTCAGCTTGATACATTTACCCCCAGGTGCTGTATAAGGGACGTGATGTGATCACGCTATATCAATTCCAGTTGGAGTGTCTTTTTGTAAGAATTTGTCAACTAGAACCATTTCCATACCTGAATAATTAATGTTTGGGTTCAGGTAAAATGTGAATTTTTTTCAGTAGTGTGATCAATTTCTAGTTATCATATGATTCAAAATGCTGGAGTAGGTCAGCTAAACTAGATGCCTGCTGATCACTTCTCTTGCCCTAAAAGAGGAAGGGGACAATTCAATTCTAATCGCCGCGATGTCCGGCGATTAGACTACAGTCTACTGCCCCTTATATCTCTAACCTCCTCTCCATTCACACTCCTGCCCGCTCCCTGCGCTCAGCCAATGATCGCCAATTCTCCTCCACTCTGATCACCTCTTCCCACTCTAGAATCCAAGACTTCTCCCACGCTGCCCCCCTTCACTGGAACGACCTCCCTCGCTCCATCCGTCTCACCCATCACCCAACCTGTGCTCCTTCAAACGGGCACTTAAAACTCACCTGTTCCTTAAGGCCTACCAACCATCCACTTAACCTCTCATCTCTTCTGTTTCTCCCCTGGCCCCATTTTTTCTCTCCCCTTTGCTTCACTGGCTCCCTTCTGTGCCTGATTTTGTTCACCCTCCCTTAGGATGTAAGCTCGTATGAGCAGGGCCCCTCTCCTCCTGTCTCCATACCTGTTCTTCCGCTCCGTCTCTACTGTATTTGCCTGCCCGGAGTTTCTGAAGTATTAGTATTTTATGTTTAATGTTCTGTACTGTTTTACCCTGTATGGTCTACTGTTTGTACTGTGTACGGCGCTGCGGAAACCATGTGGCGCCTTACAAATAAACGATAATAATAATAATAATACTGTACCCCAACATTGCTGATTTTCCTGCACATGTCTATGGGGATTGCCTTCATGACCATCTCAGAGATACTCGGCACATAGCTTAGAATTAAATATGCTCCAAAGAGGCAGTAGATTAAGTAGTATCAACCAACGTAGGATACACTTTGTGAAATTCTCTTTTTTCTCTGTGATGAGTGGTGTCAGTGAAATAATGTAGGGTATAGCGTTGTTTTGGGGGGGGGGGGGGGGGGGGGGGGGGAGGTGTTCTCCAGCTTCATTACCCATTTGTATCAGTGCACATACCCAGGGCTGCCAAGAGGAATTCAGGGCCCCGGTACAACAAATTAATGGGGCCCCCCTTATAGTCGAGTATGGTAAAAAAAAAAGTGTGGTCATGCATTTGGGGGCGTGGGAAATGCGCCATTGGGGCGTGGCTAACACATCAAAATCAATAGGCTCTTTTTTAACCTCTCTGTGCCAGGCCCCCCCCTCATTTTTTTAACCCCTCTATGACAGGCCCCCCCCCTCATTTTTTAACCCCTCTATGACAGGCCCCCCCCTCATTTTTTAACCCCTCTATGACAGGCCCCCCCTCGTTTTTTAACCCCTCTATGACAGAGCCCCCCCTCGTTTTCCTCCCTTTACTTACCTTTTCTTCTTTCTTGGTCCTCTCTGCTGCTCTGTGCTCCATACTGACTGAATGGTGGGCGTGACATGATGATGTCACACCCGGCATTCAGACAGCACAGAGCAGCAGAAAGGAGGGACGCCGGCGCAGCGATCACGTGAGTATAAATATTTCTTTTTTACTACCCCCCCCCCCCCCCCGCAAAAAAAACAACAAACAAACCAAAAAAAGTTTTGAAAAAAAAACGGCGGCGCGAGGAACCCCCCCCCCCCTCTCGGCGGCCCTGCACATACCTTCCCCTTAGGGTACCTTTGGCTAGCTCAAACTCTCTGCATCCCTGGGTTTGTAAGTGGTAATACGGAAAAAGGGCCCTTGCACATGCAAGATGAACAATGGTGAATGGTGGAACATCATAGCTGATCACTACAGTTGGTATAATTACAGGTGACAGATCATCTCTCCATAAAATTCACTCAGTATTAAACGCAAGCAATAAATATATTTTTTATAAGACCTTAAATTCTTATTCATAAGACCAATATAAAGTGACACTGTTGACAATCTGTTTAAAAGAGCAATATAAAGTGTAACTTTGCAAAGTTAATTGCATGATCTTTAAAACACGGTGGTATTATCACTGATGGCTCACCTGTCACACAATACACTGGTTGTGTTGCTTTTGGATCTTAAATGTTAAAACAAACGTACACGCACAATTTTTCTTTTATTGATTTGAGATATCTCAAATATCTGCCAAACAACTAGAATTTTTTTTTGAGGATAACTGTTCACAAGAAATTTCATGATTCAGTTTTTGTTTAAACAAGAAGGCGACTTTTAGACTGTTTTTTAGCAAAGACTTTTATTTTTGCAGATTTTTTGAAGAACATCAGAGGCATCATTTTTCTATATTATTCTAATATTAGAAATAATACTCATTTGGCAAAAATTACCAGGACAATTGGTTTTAAAGAAATATATAAAAATAAGTTTATTAAACAATGTAACAGTTAATCCTAAAGATACACCTCTCAATAACATTGACAAATCTGCATAAAATTGTTTAAAACACTCTTTTAAATTAGAGTTTTACCAGGTGTGAAACAATATTAAAATGAAATAGCTCTAATGTGCATAAAACGTCTTAAGCTCTAATTATCCACCCTCAATTCTCATGCTAAATAACAAATCCTTAAGCAATTCTCCACCACTGGCAAAAGTGGGTTTACCGCAGTGAATATAGCACTCAAGAATTCAAGTCGTCATAGGGCTAGATTTACTAAGCTGAGGGTTTGAAAAAGTGGGGATGTTGCCTATAGCAACCAATCAGATTCTAGCTTTCTTTTATTTAGTACTTTCTACAAAATGATAGCTAGAATCTGATTGGTTGCTATAGGTAACATCCCCACTTTTTCAAACCCGCAGCTTAGTAAATCTAGCCCATAGTCTTATGTTAGGGAATTAATTCCCAAATACAGGTATATTAAGCCACAGTTCAATAATTACCCACTCAGTGATACTTATTTCAGTGGCAAGTCTTGTAATCTCACACACGATGGACTTGTGTGAGATGCTTTTCCGAGTTGTCCACCTGAGCTCTTGGTAGAAGAGCTGTAATTGTTGAGAATATTATTAGGACAAACTTCTGTTCAATTGCGGCAGCGGTCAGAGGAAGTTGGAAGCATGGCAAACATTAAAGCTCAAAACACAGGGTTTCACTTCTTTTACTACGGACACGTTTCTTTTATGTGAACTTTACTAAAACCTCACTGGTGGGTTAGTCCCTTTAAATGAGGACTGTCCTGCCTAAATCAGGAAATTTGGGAGATATGTCACGGTTTATAAGATATTGTTATTGTTTATTTATAAAGCACTGACATATTATGCAGTTATGTTAAACACAAGGTTAAGATGGCCCTGCCCAAACGAGCTTACGGCAACCGGATATACTTGAAGGGCTGCATTTGCAATCAAACTCCAAAACAACCTCGGTACCCACATTCACTCATCCCAAAATTCCCCCCACATGCCCTCAGATCTCCACTTGCAACAAAACTGTACCACGTGCAGTCAGACCGACAAGCCCTCAGAAATCTCCCTTGCGTCACTCAGACCTCCACTCATGCCCCCACATGCCACCCCAAACCTACTTACATGCCACTCAACCTCCCCAAATGCCCCCTCAAACATCCTAACATGCCCCCACTCACTGATGCTCCCCCCCCCCCCTCATCACTGGCAGTCTCCACATGACCGTACCTTCCTACATGCCTCCCACTTACGGACAGTCTCAGTCCAAACAGGTGCACAATACACTGCACTCTCTCCTCCTCTGGGTTGGATGAGTTGTGTGACCTCCCTGCTGTGGGAAGAGGAGGCCATGAGCCAAAGAACGATGTCTGCTCCCATTCAAGTTTTATTCTCTGCTTTATAACAAAGAGAACAAGTCAAATAGTAAGTAACCAGCTGGGGGCATAGGTGAAGTCTCATTTGGCCACTGGTGGTCTGCACACCATTTGTTACCCACCACTGATCTAAGAGTTTTGGGAACAATTGTACTTTGTATAGCAATGAAAGCTTCCCACGTGGATGACCTCTGCTACCTTCACTGCTACAGAGAAGCTACAGAGGAGAAACATACAGACCAGTATACAAGCTGCAAGGTAAGTGGACCTTCAATTAGTTACACTTGGTGGCCACCACGGCTTCACGGCATTGCATACACTGTTTTATGGGTCCCTACCTTTGCATTCCTCAGTGGTTCCTTCGTGTGTGTGTGTGATGGCCAAAAGTTTTGAGAGGACACAAGTATTGGTTGTCAGAGTTTGCTGCTTCAGTGTTTCAGACCTTTTGCTAGTATACTGAAGTAAAATTACAAACATTTCACAAATATCAAAAGCTTCTATTGACAATTACATTAAGTTTACGCAAAGAGTCAATATTTGCATGCTGTCAATCAACTTCTGGGCCACATACTGACTGATGGCCACCCATTCTTGCCTAATCAATGCTTGGAGTTTGTCAGAATTTGTGGGTTTTGTTTGTCCACCCGCCTCTTGAGGACTTGACCATAAGTTATCAATGGGATTAAGGTCTGGGGAGTTTCCTAGCCATGGACCCAGAATTTCGATGTTATGATCCCCGAGCCACTTAGTTATCACTTTTCACTTATGGCAAGGTGCTCCATCATGCTGGAAAAGGCATTGTTCAACACCAAACTGTTTTTCGATGGTTAGGAGAAGTTGTTTTTGGAGGATGTTTTGGTACGATCCTTCTTTATGGCTGTGTTCTTAGGCAAAATTGGCTGATAAACATGAATGGTCTCAGGATGCTTTATTGTTGGCATGACACAGAACTGATGGAAGGCTCACCTTTCATTATCCGGACAAGTGTTTTTCCAGATACCCCAAACAATCTGAAAGGGGTTTCATCAGAGAAAATGACTTTACCCCAGTCCTCAGCAGTCCAATCCCTGTACCTTTTGCAGAATATCAGTCTGTCCCTGATGTTTTTCCTGGACAGAAGTGGCTTCTTTGCTGGCCTTCTTGACACCAGGCTATCCTCCAAAAGTCTTTGCCTCACTATGCGTGCAGATGCACTCACACCTGCCTGCTCCCATTACTGAGCAAGCTCTGCACTGGTGGTGCACCGATACTGTAGCTGAATCAACTTTAGGAGAAGGTCCTGGCGCTTGCTGGACGTTCTTGGGTGCCCTGAAGCCTTCTTCACAAATATTGAACCTCTCCTTGATGATCCGATAAGTGGTTTATTTAGGTGCAATCTTACTAGCAGCAATATCGTTGCTTGTGAAGCCCTTTTTTTGCAAAGTGATGATGACTGTACATGCTTCCTCTAAACTAGAAACTATCATTCATATAACACCATCCAAGAGGGCATTGGGGTCCCACACTTGTGCCCTTCTGGTCTTATTTATTCTCGCATGATCTGCTATTGCAGGGAGACAACCACTGATACAAGCAGTTTGATAAACATGGGTGAAAGGTGACAATGTGCTTGTTATGAAGCACTATCTACCAGTTCTCTCAAATGCTGCCAGAGTACATTATTCAGTATAACACACAAGTTTCAACTTGAAACTAAGCCGTTTGTATGACGTGATCCTCATATCCAGGTGTGCATTACTTCACTGTTAGTTCTATATTCCATCAATCCAACACTTTCAAAATGAGTCATGTGACACAACTTCATCATTACTTTCCAAATATATTTTACATATATTCCGGTCTCACACAGATAGATAGATATTTATACACATACATATATATACACACACATATACTAACATTTTGGTGGGCGTAGCATACTTTTATCATCAGTTTATTTCTATTAAACACTTTATTTTACATAATACTAGTCCTGTGCATGCGACCAGAAATATTACACTATGCCCTCTCTCTGCTATTAGTCTATAACTTCATTGTCATTCTAAACACAGAAGAGGCAAGGGATATATTTTGCAGGCATTCTAGTATTCTAGCATAACACTTACAAATAAATTTATGGTTTTGACAAGAACAAGATATCAATTGAAAATCAATTTAATTAGATCACTTTCACTAAATTAAAAAATGACCGTGGTTGACAACCATAAATAAGTTTGCAGAATATATTGGTTTCTTTTAACTTAAGTTTTAGAGACAGAGTAGTGTTGGGGTTCCTTCAGGGTCGGACTGGCCCGCCGGGGGACCGGTCTATCCCCCAGTAGGCCCCGACCCTGATCGCTCCCCTCTTCGTTGGTGGGGGAGCGAGTAACTGAAGACAAAAAAAACAAAATAAACCTTGCGTGTCTGCGGCGCCGGCTCTGTGCGCACTGAATGCCGGGCGTGACGTCATCACGCCCGACATTCAGTGAGGAGCACCGCAGACAGAAGACAGAAGAGAAGAAAGAATCAGATAGAAAAGGTAAGTGAGGGAATGGAAGAAAGAAGAGAGCATGAAGGGGGAGCATGAAGGGGGAGCATGAAGGGGGAGCATGAAGGGGGAGCATGAAGGGGGAGCATGAAGGGGGAGCATGAAGGCGGAGCATGAAGGCAGAGCATGAAGGCAGAGTGGAGGGGGAGCATGATGGCAGAGTGGAGGGGGAGCATGAAGGCAGAGCATGAAGACAGAGTGGAGGGGGAGCATGATGGCAGAGTGGAGGGGGAGCATGATGGCAGAGTATGAAGGCAGAATGAAGGGGGAGCATGAAGGCAGAGCATGAAGACAGAGTGGAGGGGGAGCATGATGGCAGAGTGAAGGGGGAGCATGAAGGCAGAGCATGAAGACAGAGTGGAGGGGGAGCATGATGGCAGAGCATGAAGGGGGAGCATGAAGGGGGAGCATGAAAGCAGAGTGGAGGGGGAGCATGAAGGCAGAGCATGAAGGGGGAGCATGATGGCAGAGCATGAAGGCAGAGTGAAGGGGGAGCATGATGGCAGAGTGGAGGGGGAGCATGATGGCAGAGTGGAGGGGGAGCATGATGGCAGAGTGAAGGGGGAGCATGATGGCAGAGTGAAGGGGGAGCATGATGGCAGAGTGAAGGGGGAGCATGATGGCAGAGTGAAGGGGGAGCATGATGGCAGAGTGAAGGGGGAGCTTGATGGCAGAGTGAAGGGGGAGCTTGATGGCAGAGTGAAGGGGGAGCTTGATGGCAGAGTGAAGGGGGAGCTTGATGGCAGAGTGAAGGGGGAGCTTGATGGCAGAGTGAAGGGGGAGCTTGATGGCAGAGTGGAGGGGGAGCTTGATGGCAGAGTGGAGGGGGAGCTTGATGGCAGAGTGGAGGGGGAGCATGATGGCAGAGTGGAGGGGGAGCATGATGGCAGAGTGGAGGGGGAGCATGATGGCAGAGTGGAGGGGGAGCATGATGGCAGAGTGGAGGGGGAGCATGATGGCAGAGTGGAGGGGGAGCATGAAGGGGGAGCATGAAGGCAGAGTGGAGGGGGAGCATGATGGCAGAGTGAAGGGGGAGCATGATGGCAGAGTGAAGGGGGAGCATGATGGCAGAGTGGAGGGGGAGCATGATGGCAGAGTGGAGGGGGAGCATGATGGCAGAGTGGAGGGGGAGCATGATGGCAGAGTGGAGGGGGAGCATGATGGCAGAGTGGAGGGGGAGCATGATGGCAGAGTGGAGGGGGAGCATGAAGGCAGAGTGGAGGGGGAGCATGAAGGCAGAGTGGAGGGGGAGCATGAAGGCAGAGTGGAGGGGGAGCATGAAGGCAGAGTGGAGGGGGAGCATGAAGGCAGAGTGGAGGGGGAGCATGAAGGCAGAGTGGAGGGGGAGCATGAAGGCAGAGTGAAGGGGGGCCAAGAGAAGGGGGGAACAAAAGCAGCATGACACAGGGTGATGAAGGGGGGGCAAAAACAGCATGGAGGGCGCAGTGTGATCATAAGGAGGCCCAGCATGGTGATTAAGGGGCACAGTAATGTGTGTGTGATGGCACAGCGGGCTTGTGGCAATGTAATGTGTGTGTGGTAGGTGGTAGCTAAATAATGGGTGCTATTTTCTTTGTAGGGTGAAGGTGGGACAATTTAATTTAAGATGGGGTGGTTTGGGGGCTTTTAATTAAATGTGAATATGAATTATTTAATGGCAGTGACGGTTGCGGGAAATAGGTATATTTATTATACGTATTATACATAAATGCGATTTATTGCAGGGGCTGTCTGGAGGGAGGGAAATAGGTTTATTAAATGGGAATACTATAACTTTAATGTTGGGGCTGGAGGAAGGCCTAAGTATTAATTGTTGGTCCTATTGATTTAATGCCAGGGCTGGTTGGAATCTTCTAAATGTACCCATTATTTTTTCCAAATAGGGCCCTCAACATTCCAAGATCCAGACAAGCAGCAACTAAAGAAACCAGCAGCTACAGGTGGTAAAAGTGACAAGAACAGGTAGGACAGTCTGTCAAATATTCTGAGTCTAGTGCAGGCTTGGCTAACCTGTGGCACTCCAGGTGTTGTGAAACTACAAGTCTCAGCACACCCTTCCAGCAATAAGCTGCTATATATTGGCAAAGCATGCTGGGGCTTGTAGTTTCACAACACCTGGAGTGCCACAGGTTAGCCAAGCCTGGTCTAGTGGGACAATCCCGATTTATGGTGACTGTTCTGCCCAATCTAAGGGGCAGGTCAGACTGTGTACTCTTTATACACACACTGCATTTTTTATATACTACACTATGGTGCTAGCTGTCCTTCGTGGGCTGACCCCTCGCCCTCTAGCGTCTAGTCTCGCCTCTATAATGACTGGCCACATCCCCTCTGGTGGGCCCCTAGCGTTGCAGTTCCCCGGTGGGCCCTTCATGCCCCAGTCCGACACTGGGTTCCTTCACATCCATTTTCTTAGATCCCTTGTACTTTACATTACTCATACACTATATACATTATGTGAAATGTTTAGCAAAAAACAACAGTGCTGATATGCAGTCTCCAGAGAGTCTAAAAATAAAAAGACCAATTACCTCAGTCTTTTAATAGATTTATTTCTTACCCTTACCGGCCCTAAAACAATTGGGGAAAAAATGTGTCCCTAACCACAAAACCAACGGACAAAGTGTTGGCATTGTCATCATGAACACTTCTCATTATATTACAGAATCATTATGGCAACTTGAGGATAATTCTTTTAATAAGGTGTTTCAGGGTGATCCTACTTATGAATTTAAACAGGCTTTAAAATTGTCCCTACAAATAGCTCTGGGCAAGGGGAAAATAGAGTGATGAGTTTCACTTTCTTTTTCTTCAGCACCTGTTTTTTACCTAAAATTCACAAATCACTTACACAACCACCAGTGTGACCTATAATTTTCGAGAATAGGTTTGTTAACTTATAATCTTTCTTTTGCTGTTTATCCCTATTTACAACCTCACATTTTATCTTAATGGTCACATATTCGAAATACCATGTCCCTCCTATCCTACTTGGAAAACTTTAGCTGGAAACTGGGAATGGGATTTCTTACTCTCGTTGTGCAGGCACTGTATACCCATATACCTCATCGTGAGGGAGTTAGACTTGCACTCGTTGAAGATCAAACTATTTCTCAGTCGCACTGTTCTTTCATTTTATATTCAATTCTCTTTATTTTTACTCATAATTATTTTTTATTTAACAGTACTTACAGTATTTATTATTTACAGACATTCGGGACAGCCATGGGCACCAGATTTGCCACGAGTTTTGCCAACATCTGTATGGGCCAACTGGAGGAAGAACTTCTTTGGAATAACCTATGCGTGGCAAATCTGGTGTTCTATGGTCGGTATATAGATCTATTTTTTATTTTGAAAGGGGTACCTGTTTTAGCACAAAAATTTGTTTCTTTTTTAAACACTAACAATTTTAATTTGACATTAACTAACACATTTGAGTGGGTTGAGGCAAACTTTCTTAGTGTTACTCTACTATGTCTTACTTGTACTTTTATGAAAAATAAAACAAAAGAGATTTCTACTACTTCAAACTGTGTTTTCTAATAAAATAATTTATTAATTGTGAATCTTCTTTTGTAATATCCCTGACGAAGTCCACGGACGAAACAAGCAGTGACCAGAGTACAAGACCAGAAGACTCCACACGCTGCCACCCACCCTCCACCAACCCTATCATCAGACCACAGCCACCTGGAAAAAAAAAGGCAGGAGAAACAGAGGGGATTAAATCCAGCACTGGAACGCACCGGCGCCTGTGCGTTCCACCCGAAAACCGAAAGTTTGGCATTTGGAACGCACAGTGCGTTCCAACTGCAGAACCAGAAAGCCGCTCGGCCAAGCTACCACGCCTCCTCCCTATCTACTTGGAAGCAGGCAGAGGGCAAAAATCCACCAGCACCAGCCTACTTATTTTAACAAACCAAACTGCTCTTATAAGAGCAAACTTATAAGAGCACTCCGAACCCGCAAACACCGCATCCCACCAAAACACGGGGCAAAAGTTAAAGTATACACACATAACTTGCCCATCTTAAGTCACCCAAATTAACAATCAGCATATAGAACACATTCAACTAGAGGACCTCTATTTTTCCTCTTCCCCTGTTTTTGCCCAGAGCTATAAACACATTCACCCCAATTATAATCAAGACCAGACACTAACATTACACAGTCCCCAGGACAACCAGCCCTTTCAGCCCCCAAATTATATGGTATAACCCTATTAAAGGGTATATATTATCAGAGCTATATACGGTACCAACATACCGTATACTCCTAGAGCTATAAACTAAAGCGATTTTGTAATACACCAATTACAAGGCTATAAACCAATATTAGCATAAAAAGGTACACAACAACCACGCACAATATACACCGCATCAGAGCTATAAACAGAAAACAAAAGAGCTAGAACATCGAAATTGCAAAAAAAAGTTATAATCTGCTAAATCTAATAGCACATAAGTATATTGTCTGTACCGCCTATACTGCTATTCCCCATTCCCCCACTGTTTTTCCATGAGCATCTGTAAACTGCTGCTGAATTATCTAATTTTCACTAGGGATGACGGGGTCTTCGATTTCACAGAAGCACTCTTTCTGGGTACCAGTCAAAACTATCTTGTACCCTTTAGTTACAATATCCCAAAAACAGCGCTCTTAAATAGTAAATACATCCAGGCTTCCACAAATCTCACAATCCTGCCACCCACCAAACCTTCCAAAGGCTGTGTTGGCCAGAAGTCATTGTGAATATCTCTGTCAGATCCGAAGATCCCTCTCCTGTGATGCTCTCCCAATAGTATTAAATGACTAATGCCATCAAAGCCAAGCTGTGTAAAGCTAAGCATTTCAGAGCTTGATAACTTTGCCCACACCGCAGACCCCATTGAGTATTATGGGGAAATCGGTATTGCGCAGCAATTTCCCTAATGCAGAAGAGAACATACTAGTAGGTTAATTGGCTGCAATCAAAAGTGACCCTAGTTTTTCTCTCGCTCTGTGTATATGTTAGGGAATTTAGACTGCAAGATCCAATGGGGCAGGGACTGACGTGAATTAGTTCTATGTACAGCGCTGCGGAATCAGTGGTGCTATATAAATAAATAAATGATGATAATGAAGATATCTTCTTTATCCACCGCATTAGCCACTTTACTTAAAAATGCCTAAACCATGTCGAAAAAGTTGTTTCTGCACGGTTTAGTGCTTGAGCAATAGGGCCCTAATACTCCACTACTACAAAGTTTGATAACACGGACATTATACATTTCCTTTAGACAATACAGGGCACTCAGAAAACATAATCAATAATCAGGACATAGAGGACGTGCACCTGTCACCACCATAGTTACACTGACACTTGTAAACGTGGAAGTTACTACCGGTCTATCCAGCAGGAATATCAGAACGTGGACACTGACAGCTGAAACCACACTGCCCCGCCCACTGCCACACCCCTCACACTTGACAGCCGACCACGCCCCGTCTCCCTGTAGTCACATGATCTTTATCCAGCCAAGTCAATTATTAAGTGGGGGTCCCGCGCTCTTCCTATGACTCTCACAGCACCAGCTGTGTGGCAGAAATAACATTATAAGACATAATAGACTTAACCCGACTCCGATGTCGGTCAGTTGACGCAGTCCCGACCACCAATGAAACACTTGTCCACGCTGTCACTGCGCACATTCAAACGCGCCTCTGATCCACACAGGTCAGATAAAGGCAACGCGGGAAAGAAAATGAATTCAAGCGTAGAAGCTCCTCCCTTTTTATTATCGTCTCAACCTGTCCCATGTTCTCATTGGTACCGCCCCTTTCGTCGCGGTTTTCTATTGGCCTGTTCGGTTCTGTCCGCCCGGCCAGCTCCGCCCCCATGTCAGCACAGCTCGTGTGTGTGTCTGCCCGGGGCGTGCAGCGGGCTTGGGGGCAGTAGGAGATCGAGCTGGAGCCGTTAGCAGAGTGCGTCATTTATTACTCCGCGGACCCCTGAGAGGACGAGTCACGGGGTACACGAGCCTCGGACATGAGGTCGGTGCATTGCGGGGCACCTGTCGCGCAACTGTTTGGGATAGCCGCGGTTTATTGAGTTGGGTCCCCTTTGTACATCGTACGGGATGGCTGCGAGATCTCGCAGGTAAGATCTGGATGTTATACCGTATACATCTGTATTATAAGTGCCAGGCATAGGGTATGTGCCTGAGAGGGAGGTAAGTATATGACGGGAGACTGACAGCTCGGAGTGTCTGCTCTGACCCAGCAATGTAAAGCTCATTACAGGGGGTACAGACTGACAGCTCCTGATCCCAGCAGCCCATGGCATAACCAGGCAGCTTGGATGTTTCTAACTTTTGTAGAATTACAAATTGCCGCATGCCTGCTACCTGAGCATGCTGGCACTTGTAGTGCCTCACCAGATGGACAGCCACAAGTTGTTATAAAGTGGTTCAAGATGGTATCTGAATCCTGCTTGTGACCATCTATTTTCCAGTCTCATAATGCCAGTTTTTAATATTCATCCTAACACGCTTTTAACTCTGAATGCAAAATCATTTATAAATTGTGAAGTGATTTAGAACTAGATTCATGAATTGTAGATGCTGCAAACTGATTTTTTTTTTTCTTTTTCATTTAATGTCGGCAAATCCGTTAATATCTTTTTGTTGTAAAGGACTTCGTATTATTAGGCAATGATCCTAGGATATTTGGATTGTGTGGGAAAGCCCTGGTGTAACTACAGTAACTTAAAATGATTGTTAACACTTTTATTAGTGTTAGCCAGTATTAAATGTGGTATATAAACAATGGCAGAAGCTAGATAAGTTTGACAAGTAAACATGGTCAGTGTTACAGGAAACATTTCTAGAATAGTTATACAATACAGTCCATTAATGACATTTGTGAACATTTGATGATTTTGTACTCAGGTATGTTATGATATAATGGCAGATTTATTGCGCTATGTGTGAGTTTGTTGCCATGCTATTATACCAATATATCTTCCTAGTCACCTGCTGTCTGATAACTAAATCTTTTTCTGCATTGGCTCATCCATGTGCATGAGATGGAGATAGCATGTTATAAACCATACCTTTTACTCAGTTCATTTAAGTAAAATATGTGGGCTAAGTAGGCACAGAGTGTTTCGGAGATTTGAATGTTACCTAATAACAATGAAAGTAATTTAAAAGTACAAGTTGTGGATTAAACATCTGTTGTCACCATCTGGTAAACCTCAGCTTTACATTTTGCGGTTTAGTGTAAAGGGTTAGTGATTTTGTCAAACAGCAGTCAAGTTCCTCATTTTGGTGCTTTATAGCCCAGTGTTTGGGTAAATTCAGCAGCTGTAGAGAGGTGCTCTGCTCTTACAAGTTTTAAAGCAAAATAATACTCATTTGCACAAAATGCCTTAATAGGAAAAACGACAAAGGTGTTTGTAGTGTGCTACAATATGGTGATGGCAACTTTTGCTTCTTCTTGCATTAACATTTACAAAGAGTCATTGCATTAACAAAGGGATATCAAATGGAACTGGCGGCAGTGTCATGCACAATGAAAGCTTTGTATTAATAAATGCTGCCACCAGATTACCTAGAATTGTACCATTTTATTACAGTACAGATGGTGTTTTTCTGTAGTTTCTAAAATGTAATACTACTTCTGCCAGGCTTTATTAATTATCCTAGATCCTCACTATCTTAGAGTGGCTATTATTGGAATCTTCTTGCATTAGTGTGTGTGTGTTTTATTTTTATTATGTGTAAAGCATATGTAGCTTGCTTATGTTGACTACTTACTTGACATCTTTGTTAAAATTTGGTGTTGTTAATATCTGGTTATTCTGCTTTCTTAAATATGAAGGGACCACAATTCTTTTTTTGCTAAAGTGTGTTCTGGAATCAAAACATTGAATCCTTTAGTTTTTTACATTCTGTTTAAAAATGGGGGATAAATGCCATATGTCATTGTGGTTGGCTTTTTTTTTTTTTTTCCCTTCAATATTTGTTTGATCCCAGAACTGATTGTCTCCAATAATCAGTCACTGTCTAAATCTGGGGTGGACATATGTTTTGTTTTGTTTTTAAAAGCATCATTTTTTTTTATTCTTTCAAACAAAGAAACAACACATAATAAATCTATTACATGTTTTAACAGACCCATAAACAAATTAAAGCATAACACATAACAGAGAATACAGGAGATAACATTCATATTATTATAACTTTGTTTTTTGTTAGTAGTTGTGTAATAGCAAAAAGGCCAGGCTAATAGCATCAGAGTACTTGGGCCAATAGTTTTATTATGACCTCTGTATAAACAACAGGCCCTTCAAATACCTCTGTCTGGTTCCGAACTAATCTAAAAGTCTGCTTGATGCACTAAGATGCCACTTGAATATAAATTTTGGCACACAGTAAGGCCTAAGCAGAAACTTTTGTCTGGCTAGCAGGATTTTCATGTCCTTTTTAAGTATATTGCATATTATATATAATTTAATGTTGAGTGCAAGTATATATAAATACAATATGGTAGGCTTGTGGTTATATATGTGATACAGTTATTGATAATGTTAATAAGTGTAACATTTTATCCCTGTGTCCAGGGATCTTTATATAATGTAATATAAATCCCATTTGCATTGCTTTCATTAGCAACTTAATCAGTCGTCATATGGTACTTTTGTAAACCGAAATATTAAGGAAAAGGGCACTTAGTAGTAGAGATTTAGACTTGTAATGGTGATATCCAATTTGTTTGCATTCTAAACAGTACACTGTGGTCGCTTTTATGGCTTTGTTCATTTTTAAATTGACCGTGGACAAGGATTACTAAACTCTAATATAGTGGCAGTTTCTACAATATTAATGACCACCCAGTCCTCACACTGATTTCCTTTATCATGATATCTTCATACAGCCAGCTTAACTGTTTTCTACACTTTGATGCCAACTTTATATTTTATTATGAAGTTCTGTAATTTTAGTTGCTCCTAAAATATGTTTTCTAATAGGTAGTAGTCATGTAGAAAGTTTGTTTGCTGTACTCTAAATGCATGCAAGAAATAAACACATGTAAAAAGTCCTGATTGTTTTTTTTGTTTTTGTTTTTGTTTTGTTTTTTAAGTCCTTGCCTAATGGTTTTTGTTTTCCCATTCTAATACAGATTAGTTGTGGTAGAACTCTGTAACCACACTTTCACTAACCCATCATAAAGAACTTCCTTTTTAGATTTCAAAATCTAACAGCTACGCCACAGAAACCCCAGTGTAACGTAACCCTACTTGTGCATAATTCATGTTTTGCTCCAGGATGTGTGCGCGCTGTAGATCTGTTAATGTCGTTACTAGTTTAACTAGTGTGATATGATTTTGGTGACTTTGACTGGGCACAAGCTGGATAAGTTCTTTGTCACTCAATAATTTTTCCTGGTCACTCAATTAATTCACCTCTGCCAGCTTCAAAAGCGTTGGATTGTAATTCCTTTTTTTGGGTTGTACCTATCCATTCTATCATCTCTGTTAGAAAATAAAATAGTTGTCAAAATGATGACCTTTTTCCCCTCCCAGCCTGTTCATGGAACAAACGTCTCTGTGTCTCTCTGCATGTCTCCCTCTGTCTCACTGTCTCTCTCCTAATAAAACTTCTCAAATCTGAAAAAAGTTGCTGTTATAATTTAGTTACTGCTCATGGCATTGCAAAGGAATGCACTCTGGAAAATGTGACTCTTTATTAGACAAACCCATGTTGTGCCAGAGGAGCTTGTATTGCATAATTGTGAAGGTATTAACTGTTGCCCTGCAAGCAACTTGTGAGTGTAAATGTTTCTTATTCGGCTATAAACAGGTTTACATAGGCTTTCAGCTATGGGCATTTTAAGTGTTTTGTTTTTAAACTAGCATTCAATCCTGTATATATGTATAGAGCATGATCTATAAATAGCCTGCCATAAATGTGGTTGTTTTTATAATATAATGTACGGATTGTAGGGCGCAAGTGTCTGGTATAGTAAATATTCATTTGCTTTTGCAAGTAAACTTCCAAAATGTATTTAAAGTACTTTTTGTCAGTATCCAATCTAGCTACCATAGTAATAGAGACTAGAACAGAAACGCTTTACATGAAGTATTTTAGATGATTAAAATCCTCTGTCTCCTCAGTGAGGATGAAGATGATGATCTTCAATATGCAGACCATGATTATGAGGTTCCAGCTCCGAAAGGTCTGAAGAAAATCTGGAATAGAGTAAAATGGACCAAAGATGAGGTAACTTCTTCTTCTTTTTTGTTACTTTTTGTTGTTTGTTTATTTCCATCAATTTTTAGTTTTAATCTAATTTAATTTTTTTAATAGGATGACAGATTGAAGAAACTGGTTGAACAGAATGGGACAGATGATTGGAGTTTGGTCGCTTGCCATTTTATGGTAAGTCTTATGTCAAATCTAAAACATAATGTGTGAACAGTGAACACCAATCGCAAATGTATTGGAACTGTACTTTACTGATGCACATTCTGACATGTATAATGTAGAGCCCTTATAAGTTGTTTTACTGTTGGTACATACACCCATAGGCAAACCGAGGGGGGGTGGTTCTTAGTGCCTGGAAACCCCCCTCCAAGCCTGGAGCACTGTATTATTGAGGTGGCTGGACCCTGCCCCCGCTTCACATGTCTCTGCTTGTAAAGGGAGAGCTGCATGCACCTAACAGTAGTGCACGCAGCATTGCTCATGTATATTATGGGGATAGGAAGAGTTGGAGAGCAGCCAAGCACTATCTAAAATTATAGCCACGCCCCCATGCATGCTGGTCACGCCCACTGGTGTGGAAACCACCCTCTGCAAATGCTGCGTTTGCCCCTGTACACCTGCGTAATTCAGTATGAATGCCACAGCAAGTGTTGGTTGTACATTATCATGTAACTCAGACCTGACTAAGGAGAGCAGAACTGAAATAATGGCTCGCAAACCGGTGTTGACGACAATAATCACAGCTTTACACCAACAAAAATTTGCACAAAAGGACCTGACATTTACGAAAATGCCAACTGGATCGTGTTCTGCCCACCTTGTGGGCACGCAACAACGTCTCTGGAACAAGCACCTGGTGCACACAACCCCTCCCTTGCCCTACGTGCACTGCCCATGGAGGCCCAACTGTTGATACTGGAGCCAGGCACGCGGTTGTCTTTTTCCAGAGTGATTATGTGCACTGGGCCCCTCATTTACATACCCTGTGCGCCATCCATGTACTAGGTAGGAAGACGGAGGTTGTACTGTGTAATGTCACTGGTGGGTAGAGATTTCCTTTAGCTAAAATTGTTTGTGGTTCAACATGTGAAAACCGTAATGAGAGTTTTGTACAATGTACATGTGTATTTCAGTCACTGTCTCCATTAGTGTACACAGTTTTGCTTTTTCACTAATAAAGCCGTCTCTTCACCACTTAGAACCGCTCAGATATTCAGTGTCAGCATCGATGGCAGAAAGTTTTAAACCCTGAACTAATCAAGGGCCCTTGGACCAAAGAGGAAGATCAAAGGGTAATTTGAGTGCTTCTAATTCTTCTGTACGAGTGACACAGATTGAGGATGTATCATCCATCATAAAGGATGTTAAGTAGTAAGAAACTGGGTGCAAACTTTTTGGTATAGAGTCTGGTAAATTGTTAAATACCAAATTATTGAGCAGATTTTTTTTGTGTGTTCAGTCCATGATGTTTGTATAAGTTCTTTCTTTCCATCTCCAAGAATAACATACATATTGGATGCTGATGTTTACGACTCTGAGACATAAGATACTATCAAAAGACCAGTACCCTTATTTATTTTTATTTCCCCTCAGTTCTGTTGAAAATGTCTGTTTCAGCAAATAGTTTTGTTTTTTAATTCTGTGTCTGACTGTTGTAGCTCTATCTCCTTCTGCTTTTGTTTGTAGTTACATTTCCAAATGAGATCAGTTGGAAGAAAAGAACTGGACAATCTTTACTTATAAATGCCATATGCTTTCTACAGATTAGTGTACTACAGTAGCTAGTTCATAGCATAGTGGTTGAGAACTATAGAGATAAAATTATCTACAGTATACACATTTTTTAAAGTGCACAATAAATATATATCTTTTAAGGAGTTTTTTTTTGTTTTTTTTGTTTTGATTTTTTTATATACAAGCGAAAACCCCCCCCAAAAAAACTTACTACTAAAATACCTTAATGTATGACAAGAGATTAACGCCTTTGTAAGTCTTTTTATTGTCTTCTGCTGGGTAATAGGTCATCGAATTGGTACACAAATATGGTCCGAAGAGATGGTCACTTATTGCAAAGCATTTGAAAGGGAGAATTGGGAAACAGTGCAGGGAGCGATGGCACAATCACTTGAACCCAGAGGTGAAAAAGTCTTCCTGGACGGAAGAAGAAGATCGCATAATTTTTGATGCTCATAAGCGACTAGGAAACCGCTGGGCTGAAATTGCTAAACTACTTCCAGGAAGGTATAATGCTTATATCTGCCCTAAATACTTATCTTCCTCAGTTATGTCCAAGCTTTTAAAGGAAAAGACTGTATATTTGTTTTCTGCATGGGATACAACTGTTAAGGATTGAATGCTAGAATTGGATAGGGGGTGTGTATGAATGTATAGAAAGAGCAAGCTATAGAGATATATATTGTGCATAAATATATAATATATGTACGATTTTCCTGGTCCTTTCATAATTTTAATTAGTACTACCTAGGTGTCACTTGCTTTATTACCTTAATTACCTGTTTATATTTGACATACACGATTAAAGTGTAATACCTGTAATGTAATATTTGTATGCATTCGTTTCTTATAGGACTGATAATTCCATAAAAAATCATTGGAATTCTACCATGAAGAGAAAAGTGGAGCAGGAGGGATATCTGCAGGATGTGAACGAGGCTGAACAAATCTCTAAGCTCCATCATAAAGCTTGTGCTACACTTGTTCATTTGCAGGCACAGAACCAGTTCTGTCTACCAGTTCAAGCTCAAGTAAATGTCTTATTCCATATATTCATCCTCTTACACCAAGTCCCCAACTTACTAAGCTTTCACCAACATATAATGGAGGAATCCACTTTGTGAACTGAACCAATATTCCTAATAATTCACTAGTAATCAGTTTACAGTGAATACAGAATGATTCTGTCACTTCTGTTCTCTCCTTTTGCATCTTATTTCTTACTGTTTGACCTCTTATCTCCATATTGCATTGTGCTCTATCACTTATTACTTACCTATTATAGATGCATTGATCACTGTCATCCTGAAGAAGCCCCCGCTTTGTTCAGCTGCTCCATCTCTACTTTTGTTCCCTAGAGACTGTCTGTCTCAGATCTACTTGTGTTTTTTTTTTTACTATATGTGTGTGTGTGTATGTGTGTATATATGTATGTATGTATGTATGTATGTATGTATATATATATATATATATATAAATAATCTCTCTCTCCATGTTCCTACCCATCTAATCAGTACATCTCCCCCTAGATTAATCTAGCAGCGTTTCCTCATAATTCTCCTTAGTGCCTCCATTGCTTTGACGCATTGACCACCCACTTTTCATTCAATAATCTTTTGTCCTATTTGACATGACTTTCCCTATTCCTGTTCACGCTCCAGCTGTTCTTCATTGTTTCCTTCTCTGTCTTTTTACGTCTCCTTCACAGTATTTCAGTGCTTAGTTTTAAGCTCCTTTACTTTCTATGTATCCAAATATGTTTTACAAAACCAAAACTAGATTTAACGACTTGACAAAAGTTTGGGTATCCTGACAGAGGCCACTTTGCAGCCCTGTGTAATCTATTGGAAACTACCCAGTGAAAGGTATAGTTGGGGATAAAATTAATTGGCTTGACAGCTTATTTTAAAGGTGAATAGGAGCAGCTGGAGGAACATCTGGCAGGAGAGAGGTTTTAAAGTGAGGCGAGTATATGAGGCAAGAGAAATGGGGGGAGGCTGCACACAGAATACAGTATTTCTGGAGAGTTTTATTTAGATGTTTTGCTTTCATCCTTTATCCTGAACTAGAAAAGTGTCAGTCTGTTTGCTACATGCAACACCAACAATTATACAAGATTACCTGTAGCTCAGTTTTCCTAAATCCCCTGAACTCCATCCCTCCCACACACACTCTTTCTGTCTGTACACTGGTTGGCTGTGGCTTCCATGGTTCAATTTCCTGTCTAAAGTGTATTTAATATTGTCATAAAGGATTTGTGCTTACTACATTCCTCTCTTTATAGAAGTCCTTTTCCCATGGCTTAGCCATTTTAACTTACCATGGCGGGAGAAAATGTAGGACTTGCAGACATAACTTAAAGGTGCAACCGTTGAGATCAGCAGCAGATCCTAGCTGCCTTGGATACCTGATATTGTAGAAAACATAGCTGTTACCATGCAGGATAAATGAGAATAGATCATCGTAAACAAGATCCAGGTTTCAGGGCAGTTACATCACACATCTGTGTGTTAGAACAGTTGGTTCTTTGTTTGCTTAATGGATTATTGTCTTGTGTGTGTGAAAGTAACCTTGTTTGTTCTCTGCCCTCAGATTCCAGGATACCATTATATGTCTCTCGATGACAGCTGCATAGAAAACATCCAGAATTCTTTTGCTTTCATTCAGGTAATGTTCATAACCGTCAATAGTTAAAATACTTAAAATAGAAATAGACTGTTTCTTGTACGTATTCTGCCATCCTAACGTGGGTACACGCAGTGCTGTGGTGTCTTCAATACATTAAAGATATTATGGTGTATATATAGTCAGGCATTTATATCTATTTGACTATTTCCCCCCCCCCAATATTCTGCAGTCCTCTAATAGTGTTGTAGCTTTGTACTTGATTTAATTAACCTCCATATCCAGATTTTATGTTCGATTACCTAACATTCTTCTAGTATAATTGAATGGTCCCCCTTTAGCTGTGCTTTCCTATACTACTACTATGTAGGACCTCTTCTGTCTGTCTTCTTGATTGTTTCCCCTCTTCTCCGATTCTCTTACATGCCTCTCTCAGCAGCCCTTTGTTGATGAGGATGACCCTGATAAGGAAAAACGGATAAAGGAACTTGAATTACTGCTTATGTCAGCTGAGAATGAAGTCAGAAGAAAGAGAGTGTCATCTGTAAGAATGCTGTGTGACCCTGGATCTATATTTCTCTCTATTTTGCTTGCTGCTTATTCTCTAAATGCTTAAAGACATTTTAGCTTTAATTTGCCCCCCCCGCCCTCCTCAAATCAGGACCAGAGCTCATACCATCTGCAGAGGGGAGGGCAGGGGGGATATTGAAGTGCAGATGGTTGCCTTGAAAATAATGGGTGTGACCTTGTAACAGTGGGTGTATATGTCTAGAGACTGGCATGGTTAGATGGTGTGTCTAGGGGTTAAATGTATCAAACTGAGATTTTTTCGGCGGGCTTGAAAAGTGGAGATGTTGCCTATAGCAACCAATCAGATTCTAGCTATCATTTTGTAGAATGTACTAAATAAATGATAGCTAGAATCTGATTGGCTTTTCAAACCCGCCGAAAAACTCTCAGCTTGATACATTTACCCCTAGATGTTTATTCAAATAGCATTATTTTAATACCGTAATCAGTACTTGGTTCGCCTCCAGAGTTTAAACAACTACCACATACATAAAATGTGCATTATTTCTGAGATGTTCATCATTAAGTTCCTAAGTATTATGCATGAACATTTTGATAAGGGATGTAAATACATTCGACCTATTATCATGTGAAGAGGAGAGTGAATGGGGAACAGGCACTTAGGGGCATATTCAATTAGCTTTTGGATTCGCGGTAACGCGCGTTGCCGCGAAAAGTGCGCGTTCTTGCGGGTATTACGGTACCGCATTAACGCGGATTTTCGTTCGCAACCCTATGGGCTGCGAACGAAAATCCACGTTATTGCGGTACCGTGTATTACGTTTTGCGGCTGTTCCGGCGCGTTACCGCGAATCAAAAAGCTAATTGAATATGCCCCTTAATGGGGGAATGGCTTTAGGTAATTCCCTTCCTTCCTTCCCTTTTTTATTTTTTATTTATTTATTTATAAATAAAGTAATTTACAGGCTTGGAGAAATATTTATTCTGCAAGCACTGCCTGAAATAAGGAAGTGTCTATTGGGCTCTTTAGTTGGCTAGCCCTACAAACCAATTCTATGGTGGCAGATGCAATTCCCCGCATTGTTATTTAGATCGTTCCCCACACACTATTACTGTTACTACGGTAATAGCTGTGCATTATTACCGTTACTACAGTAATAGAACGTTTTAATTTTTTCTTTTCCTAACTACAAACACCTTTATCCACTAAATCCTGACTTCTAATTGTCTCTGATCAGGGTAATCTGCCCAAGCTGGCTAGGGTACATGCAGCATCTGCTCTGGTGTACATGGCCACAGACCAGGTAGATCAGTCTCTTCCTTTACTTAGACACACTGCACTACTGACAGCATTGCTGAAATTAAAACTGGACAAACTTCACTGTTTAGAATGTGGCCACCAAAGATGAAAATATTGCACCTAATTTACACATCATCAATCATTCTAAGTAAATACAACAAAATGCTGTTTTGGTTAACATGAATAATCTGTATTTTATCCTTAAATCCCAGCTAATGACGAGGTTATGCGTTCTACCAATATTATAAATAAAACCTCATTTGTGGCCAAATAGATTTTCTACTAAACCTTTTGATTGATTAATAAGAAAAAAAGCAAACAAACACGAAGCATGTTAAGGTTTGCATGTATTTACAATAACGCACCCGAGATACATAGGGCCTGAGTCATTAAGGAGAGCAAAGCAAAAAAAAGTAGTAAGTTTGCTCCTGGACAAACCATGTTACAGTAGAAGGGGTGCAAATGTGTTTATTATTTTGGACAGAGGTTATATACTGGCTGTTTTTTCGTGTAGCAAACAAGTACATGATAACTTTAATTATACACTGAAATTTAAAGTTGATCTAGGACATGCCCTACCCCAACTATAAATCTATCCCCACATTTTATTTTGACCTCCCTATCCAATGCAACATGGTTTTGCCCACGTACTAAGTTACTCCTTTTTATGCTCTCCTACATGGCCATTGAAGATGTAAAATATGGATTGCATTATCTCATCAAGTAGTGGAAAAATATGCTTGATGGTTTGTTCTGCCCGGTATTGGCATAGGACCGTTTACTTGCTGTCACTAAGCCTCAGTGTTCCCACCTCCTTGCTTGCTTTATTGCTTGCAAAATATGCACTAAGCCCTGCAGTATGAAATATTTGAACTTGTTTCTAAATGATCAGTAAAAGAAGCGTTTATTCCAGGTGCATAATATTGCTTCAGGTTCTGCAAGCATTTACCAGTCAGCATTTACTAAACATTTTTTACATTTTTATTTTTTTAATAAGGCAATGAAATGTCAAGTATTATTCTAATGTTTCATGTATTAGAACATGCCTGGACAGTGTGTATCAAAGTATTTCCCATTTTGTCCCACTCGATTAAACTAATTAAAAATAAAACATTGAATTGAACTATGCTCAAGTGTTCTATCCATGGCTATTTCTATCTCTGCAGACTGGGAGCTTATCAAGCTGGTCTGAAAGCTTTCTTATGGATGATAGCATGTCCAATACACTAAACAGTTTAGAGGAACGGACCAGTGACTTCTACAGTATGGATGACACAAAGAACATGACTGGTCAGCTGATCTCTCCAAGCAAGATTTTGGCTGTGGAACCCATTGCTGTAATGTCCTCTCTGCAGACTATCCCAGAATTTTCTGAAACGTTGGATCTAATTGGGACAGTGAGTAGTAAAGATCAAGTTAAATGCAATCAGCATCTGCATATTTTATTTTTCTTTGTATTATCCCTGTATAGTCTCCCCCTAATTTGAGGTTTTTAGGCACTGGTTTCTTGAAAATTATTGTTGGAGGTTGTCTAGATATGTATGTAAATTGCTTTATATGATAAATAAAAGTTAATGCAACCCACAATTCCCTAGTTAGAGGGTGAGCGCCCTTACAGTTCACCTACCCCAATAAATTGGGGGCAGAGGAAAACACTAATTTGTATGTAATGCGGTTTTTAAGTGTTTCCTGTAACAGTGCAAATTGTATGCAGTTGCAGAAGGGCTATTATGTTATCGATGTATTTATCACACAGTGAAGGTGGATGACTGCAGTGTAAATGCTCTTTTATGGTGTCATGGGCCTATTTTTGCAGCAGGCGCCTTTTTCAGATTCATCAACGGGGGTGCTTCCAAAGGCCTAAGGTGGTCTAGCGCCCATGAAGAGGCTCTGTGGACGTGTAGACACTTGTGTACATATCCACAGTTTGCATGTTATTTTCTATCTTTATTTGTTGAACTGCCTCTCCATCTATGTCAATACTAGAGCCGCTTGTATATTGGTGCATATAATGTCTTGCTTGTTCTGGATGTGCTGATAATTGTATTGAAATAATTGTCCACCAAATAGGACCCTACGACATGGAGTGATGTTCCTAGCTTTGAGGCTTCCATTGAGGCTACTCCAACCAAAGTGATCCCAGTGGAACTAATTCCAGCTCAGCAAGAAGGTTTACAGGATTGTCCACAGAATTGTCCACTAAACTGCAGCTTGGAGCTACTTGACCCAGACTCTCTTAATGAGGACAGTAAAGTGCTGTTTGCATCCCCCATTGTGTCAAAGTTTAGCACACCTCCGACTATTCTGAGGAAGAAAAAAGTGCCCATCAGACAATCAGCTGTTACTAAAGGGAATGAAGTATTTGGTTCCAACAATACCCTCCTTAAAATTACTCCAGTAAAACCACTTCCCTTTTCCCCCTCACAGGTTGGTATAGTACATGTATTGCTCTCTAATTACTGTAATAGTTATTTATAAGTGAGATGGTGCCTGACTGTACTTCACTGCTGGCTGCTTATTGACCTGATTCTCAGGAACTACCTTCATTCAGTTTGAGCTGTGACTGGAAGGCGACCATGTGGGAGAGCACAGTCAGTCCGTTACATAAAGCGACTGCCATTTTTATTGTTCTCTCGCTCTTTCCCTACAGAAATATTTTGATGAATACACGAACATTAACATTTTTACTGCTCCAATACCTTGTCCAGCACCCTAAGTAGATCAGTATGATTGTAAAATTATCACTTTCGAGGTGCAAACATAAAAACCAGATCATCACTTTAGTATACCATGCGCTGGACTGATTAAGGTTATTGTTGGTTGATATGGGTTACTGCATATCTGTGATTTTGCACCATGTTAGTAAATCTCCTTCACTGTCCACTTCCTGTTTAAAAGTGGATCTGTTGCCTACACACAGTGGATGGAGTGTGTTTTTGGGATGAACTAAGCAATATTCATGAGTTTTCAGCGACCTATTTACTACTAGCATCACTATTCACTAATTGAATAGTGATTCAGCCGCCCCTGATGTTTGTAGGTGATTGGTACACTTTCAAATAGTCCTATTGCATTGGCCTATTGTGGTCATGTGACCTAGAAACACTTGTGTCTGATCCACATGTGCTGAATACACAGACCCCACCCACCAGGACTGGCAGGCTAAAAACTTCCACATTGGATGGGTAAAATTAATCTATATAAAGATATTGTAGAGGCTTTTGTCTCCTCCGTGGACCGTATTACTCTGTCTAATCTAGATTATAGTCCTGATCTAATTGGAATTTCAGCATACAAGAAGTTATGTGACCAGGCTGGATCATATTGTATGATAAATATGCATTGTCCTTCTATTGGATTATGGTTTAGAGATTGATGCGTAACTGAAATCCCCTCCTTTCTTTCAAGTTTTTCAACACTTGTTCTGGAAATGTCCAAGAACAGTTCAATATTGAGAATCCTTCCTACACTTCCACTCCAATATGTGGGCAGAAGGCTCTAACAACTCCCCTGCGGAAACATATGGCCGCAAAAGAGGAAAAAGAGAATATGGGGTTGGTATCCGTGTTTTGTGTGTGTCGCTCTAGAACATGCTTGGTTTGTGGTTCATGTTGGGGGAGGATATGGTGTATACATCGTGGACTGGGGTTTTTCCAAGAGAAGAGGCAATTTCCAAGTTTTCTCATTGAATATTGCTGTAACTGACCACGACTATCTGCAAACCTATTGTGCAACTAGCTTACAAAGTGATTTTATGATCTGTTTTTCCAAATTTGTATATGTAATTAGTAGACCATGCAGTGGTGGAAGGGGGGGCGGTTTATACAGTGCTATGTCATACTGCCACTACTTCTGCTTTCATTGTAACACTTCTATTCCAATCACTTACATTCCCATTACATTTCTCATGCCGTCACTTCTAACCTGAGAGACAATGGTAACTTTATTAAAAGCAGAGTAATCCATTAATTTTAAAGTGAACAGTAATTCTCAAATCTGATATTACTGTCTTAATCCTGGGGGTAAATGTATTAACATGCGGGTTCTTCAACACCCGCAAGTTCAGCATCTTCGGCGATTAAATTTAAAGCGGCGCTGCATTGTAAAGGGAAGTTTCCCTTTACAATGCAGCGCCGCTTTAAATTTGATCGCCGAAGACGCTGAACTCGCGGGTGTTGAAGAACCCGCATGTTAATACATTTACCCCCAGGTCCTGGCTTTAAAGATGTATTCTGTGTTTTATTTATTTTTCTCCTATGCCCCTATTTGATTAAGACAATAATTTCAAATGTTGTTATTGGCGTTTCCTTTGTCTTATGGTTGGAAAAACATACTTTTTCAGTTTCTCTGCAATACTACAGTTTTGTACTATGTAACAACGTTGTTTAAACAAACTAAAAACTAACCATAGTTATGGCAGCCTGACCAGCTCTGACAAAGTGAATATTAAATAAGTGAGAGATGAAAAGCCCAGACTTTCAAACTGAAGTGGATTGGCATAAAACAACCTGTAGGCCAATCACATCATCAGGTTATCTTTGTGAGATGCAGTGGCCTATCCAACAGCTATTTGTGTTAGTGAGGGCAGAGCATTATGTGACGTGTCATGTGAGGAGGAGAATGGAGGCAAGCAAGAAGTCAGACTGATTTAGATAGTGAACAGGTCCCAAATAGCACAGAGCAGCTACTTACAATAGTGGTGAGGCTACTAACCAGTTTGTAGGAGAACTGGTGTCAACCACACTTCTGTGTAAAATTGTCAGTGTATATATATATATATATATATTTATTTATTTATTTATTTATTTATTTTTTCCCCGTACAGATTTAGAACTCCCACAATACGTAGGACGTTATTGGGAACGACACCTAGAACCCCAACCCCTTTCAAAAATGCACTTGCTGCCCAGGAGAAAAAGTATGGACCTTTAAAAGTTGTGGTATGTATACAGATCTCTTTCTACTAGGATCATCTGCAAATATATATATATTGTGATAATTAACATTATAATGAGGATTTACAATTTTTCACTTCAACTATAAAGGAAACCTAAGTAAAATGTTTTTTTTTTGGTGGGAAGGGGGGGGGGGGGGGGTCAGTTGTCCTTTAATACTAATCTGTACAGATTTTTGCAATGCAGTTGTTTTTTTCTGATTTTATATTTATATAATGACAGATTGGATCGTCTAGTCTCCTCACTTTATGTATGACCGTTGGCTAGAAATACATCCTGGCATTTAGTCTGTCCTGGCTGCAGGCATTACATGCTCGGGCCTGGTCTCTTATTGGGGGTGGGGGAGCACTGTCGAGGCACAGTCTGGTAGCGAATCGGAATTAAACAGTTGCACTCTGATTCCCTGCCAGATTGTCAGTCGCATACAGCACTGCGGCGCTTTTAGTCATGAGACATGATCACGAACTAGCTACCCTGTTCTGGAAGCCACTTCATTGGCAGCACAGGTGGGTCCCGGCTCTTACCTCTTTGAGAAATTTGATCACTGATTACAGATTTAAGCTGTCCACTTAAGGTCAAATCTGGTAGGTTAATTTGGTAATAGAGGTCATTCTGCCAGCTTTGATTTTGATCAGATTGGACTGAAAATGTATTCTGCTGTTGACTGCAATCTGTGCGTGTGAGTCGTCATCATCCATATGTTTTGTCTGGGCAATTCATAATCCTGTTCTTCCTGATGTTTGAGTGATGGATTTTTTGCTATCCAATCTTGGCAATTGATGAAGTCCTGGCCATTCTCCAACCCAGGACATTCCTGGCCATTCAGTGGCCTTTGTTAGATATCCAAATATGATGCCAATGGGGTGGCAGTGGAACTTTTTTTTTTACTGGATCAAGTTTAAGAATAGATGGGAATTGCACAATTAACCATCATTCCATACTAAGTAAAGCTGTCTATTGTTGCATGTAAATTTCTACCTAAAGCTTTGAAACCCCGCATCTTTGTTGGAATTCATTCTACCTTTAAGTCCTTCTGAAGGTGCTATGATAAAATTATTTCTTAACTAAAATTGAGTTTACTTACATTTCAGTCACAGCCTCTTGCTTACCTTGAAGAAGATATCCGAGAGGTACTAAAACAAGAAACGGGGAAAGATATATTCATTAAAGAGGAAGATGAACCCATTTATAAAGTGGAAAAACAGGTAACATATTAGTGGTTTATTAAATGGTCCTTTTAGAATTTTGTCAAAACTTTTTTAAAAAAAAACATGACTCTTACTTTAAACATTACCACTCTTTAGCGAAGGTCAGCCTTTAAGAAAGTCAGAAAGTCTTTGATTCTTGATGCGTGGGATAAAGAAGATCTGGGCACCCAGCTATTATCAGAAGACGATGTTCATGATTTGCAGGTAGATATGTGGCAAATGGGCACTTTTTATGTTTGTATGTGTTTGTGTGTTGTGAGTCTATCGGCACCAATGAGGGCTTTCAACATAGCGAAGAGGATAATTTAATTGGAAACGGAATTGAATTAATACAGTAAATATAAAGCCTTAATTTAAACTTTCACCATGCTGTCCCCCTATCCAAGGGGTCAACCTGGTGTTTTCCACCAGCTAAACTGCAGAAATGTTGGTATAATGGAGGTTGTTGGTCTGTATGTCCCACCACTGACCTGTCAATGTTCCAACAGTCTGGAAACCGGATTCCCTTTAAATTCAGTAATGTGTACAATAATGACACTTATGGTTGACGAATACAAGTTTGTGGCTCATCTTGCCTTGAAAAACTGACCATTTGTTAAACCAGTTCATTTTATTTTTTTTCTTTCAAAGAATGAACATGAAAGATTGACTGAAAATAGTCTGTCTACATCTTTAACGGCACCATTGGTTCAGAGGGAAGACTGGAACTGCAACACTAGTGCTGAAAACCACATTAATAATGTACTACCAAGAAAGAAACCCAATCTTGACTTAAACATCAAAATGGAAAGACCTGCTCAGGTATCTTGAGGTTTTTATGTAGATTCTTATGTGACCCTTTCTCTGCTGAAGTCCATTATAGGGGCATTATTTAATGACCTGACCTCAGCTGGGCTTTCTGTGTCTTGCACATTATACCTCTTTACCTATGGTGTCCGATACCTCCCATACACCAGACACAAACAGTCTACTAAGATTGATAGATTACAGGCACTCAGATCCCCTTATTTGATGGAGGTTTGTTCTTAATACCTTGTCTAAGTATTCCAAGGTAGGATTCGGGAAGTTTTTGTAAGGTTGGACAAGAGTTATCAATATGCTGAGTTCTGTATCTTGTGTTAGAGATTAAGTCTTGTTTGTATCCATGATGGATCTAGAAGAACCTGCACAACCTATACCCTTTGGACATTCCTTTTTGAGCATAAGCCCAAGAGAAGCCGGTTTCCTTCTGTCTCATTACTTATATGGTGCTTTAAAGAACTTCATGGGATCTCACTAACAGGCCACTGCTGAGCAGCCTGCAATGTGGTCTTTGGTTCGTTTTTCAGAAACTTCCATAAAGTTCGGTCAGATATCTTAGTGGAGGTGGTTTTGGACAAATGATCTTAAGGCAGATGTTTCATTAATTGGCTACTGCAGGCGGTGATTTCCGGGACCTCATCATGGTTTCTCCCAACAATATAGAAAAGCATTTCTGATTGATCTCCTTGCCATAGAATCATATTTTTTTTTATTTTATTTTTTTTGTATACTTTGTTTTTTTTACTTTGTTTTGTTAATATACAAATAGGAATGTCGTCTCCTTTTTTTTCTTCTTCTATCCAGTCGATGCGTGAATGGGAAGCAGTTGTGTTTGGAAAGACTGAAGACCAGTTAATCATGACTGAGCAGGCAAGACGTTATCTCGATATGTACAAAGCATCTGCCAGCTCTACACCCAGATCCCTAGTCTTATGAATGTTGGATATTCAGCTGGTGAATCAATTTGCCTCTTTTTACATGCACTAAAAATAAGACTTTTTTTTTTTTTTAGAACTGTTGGTACAAAAATACTTTGTTTTGCAGCCTCCCATTATGCATGAATGTTCAAAAGGTAGCATTGCTTTACTTCTAAGTAATATTTAATGTTACTAGTTATCATGCTTCTCTGGCTCTCCTGAAGAATATACAAGTTATAACAGCAGCCATTTGTCACTGCCTTAGAACCATTACCCACTGACTCATAACTCGTAGCATGAAGGTCTGAAATGTTTTCTTTTTTTTGTTTGTTTTTTTTACTTTGTGTTTTTAATAACCAGGGTGATTTTGCATATATTCATTCTGTAGTGTGGATAAAACCTCTTGCTGCAGCTAGTATAACAGAAAGGGTCTGTTTCCTGGGATCTCTGGATTTCTGCTGGTCTGACAGTACACATGCTGCATTGAATGCGGTCAGTTTCAGTGATGTCTTTTCCAATCGGCTGCATTGACAACCAGGCCACTATCCTGGGGATCAGACTCTCTTGGTTCTACTTTTTGGGGGAGTGGGGATTTTGTCCATCGCTTGCCTGGTGACTCTTGTAACATCAGGTTGTTTTTTTTGTTTTTTAGGGGTGGGGGTTGATTTTTAAAATGTCTCCTGTATTTTTATATGTAAAGCATATCTACCTTCCACCTCTAGACTGTAGTACAAGTCAGACAACAAATGTGACCTGTTCTTTAGAAATATCTTTTTTGCAGGCTTTTATAGTATGAAAATGAAACATTATAGATATATATTTTTTATTAGTGTAATTAAAAGGACATAATGGTAAGTGTAGGGTAGAACTGATGACAGCCAGTTCATGTTTCTTAAACCCGTCTCTTTAATTTGGTTACTATACTTTTTAGATACTTCTAGTTACATATGGTGTTTTCCTAATAGGCCCGTGCAGGACGTGTATCTTGCTGAAGCTTCCAGGACATATGTTTATACTGTAGATGTTTGTGTGCACAGGAAGTTTCACTACTAGGCTTTGGTATGCTGCATAGTAACACATGAATGAGCTACAGTGTTATATATTTATATACAAGAGGTACTTCATGCAGAGGTAGGCGAAATGCAGAATTAAGTTTTCCTAATTAGAATTTATCAGTATTTTAGTTCTCAAGCTGAGAATTATACTATGTTTGAATGTAATGTACAGAGCATAGGAACAAGGAAACATTTGTTCCTTGGGATCTTTTTATTTATTTGATGCTTGCAAGTCCAAGTCTGTGTTTTTAAATGTATATGTAGGTTTTATAGAAGCCAAATGGTTTCCTGTTTTGTAGCAGTTGCTGACGTTTACCCTTCATTTATTTTATTTTAAAGAACAACTCCACCGAAATACAAGTTGGCTTACATAAAATATATTAATAATCACAAAGAAAAGTCCCCATATGTTGATATCAGTTGATTAATATTTATTTGTATTTGCTATTCATCTTGGTACAAGCTGTTCTGTTATAATTTAGATAAAGAGGCTGGTTGCACTGTCCATTAATAGTATTACTGGCCGCAGCTGTGCTGTAGCGAGGAAAATAGCTTTACCCCCTCACGGTCATAACTTTCTCCAAGCTCTCTAGTTCTGATAAGACGTTGCTGGCCACATGTGTCCATATTTACATATTAGCCCAGTACCGCCATGTTTGTGGGGTAAAAACGTGTAATGCCCAAGAAGACTCTGATACAACCTGCTTGGATCAATATAGAGCATATACCTAAGTGCAGTCAGCAGATCTCTGTTGTTGGTCATGTTCTGACTGTAAGATCCGAACACTGAGTGGATGTTGCCAGTCGGAAAGGGATCTCGTCGGTCAGCGCTTGGAATGAGCGGTAAGGTCAGTCTGTTTGTGGCCAGCTTTATATAGCTAGGACTCTGTGTTATTATTAGCTTTTATGTAATCCAATTTGTATTTTAGATTTTACTGACCCTTACAATGTATATGTGGAAACCGAAATGGTGGTCATTCGGACAGAACGCTGACAGATACCCTTCACAGTCATACATTATGTAACATCCAGATCTGTGTGGCTAGTACTATAACTGAGCGCAACGCACATGAGAGCAATACGACATGTTGCACTATATTATGAATCATGTAAACGGAAGCAATCGGCTACATCTTTCAAGGACATAGGACACCATACTGATGTAATTGCTCAGTCTTTTCAGATTGCAATGCACGGTCTCCTACCAATTCTAGATAACAATATGGCAGAGACATTTATTGCAGTTGCTCTTGCTCTAAGCTTTGCACGTCTAAAACAGGTGACAACAGTTGCTTTTTATGCCTATTTTTAGGTATTTGCACTTATTATTTATTTCTCTCTCTTTGTTTTGAAGGAATGTTTTGCTTGAAATGTAGAGGATGTATTGTGTAGCATAATGGTGCGCATGGCAACTTATTTACTAACTGGTAAATAGTGCTGTACTGTAGTGTCTGGGGTTTGTTTTATTTATAGATCGAAGTTCCTCTCCACTTTCAAGATGTGCTGCTATACATGACAGCAGAATCGGCTTGCTGCTACTGAGATGGAATAAAAGAGCATAATATGCACTGTACAAAGATTGTAACAATATTCACACGTTCCCAATACAGTAAGAAGGGATCAACCAGTACCGTATATCACAATGCTTCACTAAAACTTTCTCAAAATACCAAAACAAGTTATTGAATGAACTAGCTGTAATGGTATTATTCTTGATGTGTATGGTTCTATGTGGATAGCTAGATTTCTTATTTAAAGTTCATGGCAGCCATATTGGACATTATCATCTGAAAAATGTTAGATTTTAATGTGAAATATAACTTTTTAGGTAATTTTCATGGCAAGTAAACTATAGTTACAGGAACTGTGACATTCTAAAGGCTACCAGACACACAACCCAAGCACCCAGCAAATCGTTATGTGCCAATTGGGTAATATTTTATTGATCTATGGGTCTGCATAGTACAATTCTTTCAAATGGAAAGCGATGTTTGATGCATCCGGTCCGGCATTAGTTGGGATTGCTGGGTCATTTTGGAACAATGCACAAGTGATTTGGCGCAAGTTTGATCTAGAATGACCAAATGGGCAGCTCAGAGTGCTCTCTGTGTGTGGGGGCATTTTAATCCAGACTAGAGGGTTTAAATTATAACCTCTTTGCTCTCATCACTACAGTTGGATCTCTTGAGCTGAAAATTGCCCTGAAAATAACTTCCAGATTGATGTTGTTTTATATAATCTAAAAATACAGAGCCCCCCTATCCACATTGGACTGTGGTATACTCTCTAATTCTGGATAGTACCATACATGACATTTTGACAACTTTTTTAGCTGTTAAACTATAAATCACACAAACAAGTTGTAGGTCACCCTAGGAGGTTTACCGTGACCTCATTAATTATTGGCATGAAGGGCTGTTTCAGGTAGCAGCGAGGTGCAGCAGTAGCATCACACAGTATGTTTCTGCATGATGCTTTGGTATTTGTTTTCTCTCATTCATTTCAAGAGAAAAGTTTTCATTATTGTAATGCGCACACAGCTAGTACGGCACCTTGCTAATTGAATAGCCGCCTGTATGTGTTCGGAAAGGAACATAAATAGGGGAGTAGCTGAGATCGCTGTTGGTTATGTTTCAAATACGGCACAGAAAATATTTCAAATGGATGAAAAGTCTAAGCAATTTTAAGGCCACTTAATACATGGAATATGTTGGGATAATTAGTGAACAACCTTGGCTATACATGGCTCCTCAACACATGCAAAGTTTTAACACATGAAGAAACGTGATAGAAATAACTGTTTCTAATGATACTGATATGTACTGGTTGAACACCTCTTACTTGCTTATAATTGTATTTATTTTTTTCCCAAGTCCATATTGAAACACTTTCATAACCACCTTCTCTTGACCCTTTGTAGTGACTTGTTTAATGGCTTTATGCATCATTTTTGTACGTTTGCCTTTATGTTGTACACTACATACCTTACTATATGTAACTGTCAAACATGCATGAACATATTTTTCAAGTAGAAGCTATAAGGCATGTATTATCATCATACAATAGATGGTCTTGGTCAAGTCTAATCATTCAACCTGATTAATCACAAAGCAATCGGTCTCCAGGCTGACTAGAACATTAGGATTGCCTGCAGAGTATAGTTCTGCATCTGTTTATTACAATGTTGCTCAATTTCATGCGCAGTACACTTTGTTTCCAGGATGATAAAATAAAAATATTTGATAAATCATTGTGTTTAGACTCTGTATCCTTGTATCTAACCAATATGTATATAATGTCACTTTAATTTATATTTTTCTGATATTATTACTGACCCCTGTGTTGGACAATAGCATTTGTCTTAATTTTCTTTGTGTCTGTATTTTATTGCTCTCTGTTCATTTTGCCCTTTTGTTAAGTCCTATGCTATATGAAAATGCCCCTTGTGGCCATAATTTAGAGGGAACAATTTCTGATCATTCTAAACACATAGTTAGTGTACATGTCGCCTCCTCATTGGGGGCAAGAAGACAAGTGTTCATGAGAATGTAGCATATACATCCCTTAAGAACACCTACAAGAGAGCTCAACATTATACTAAAATAACCATGTAATCTATATAAAATAAGATTAATCTGTAACTTCACTAAATATTTAATAACAGGGCAAATACACTTTCAATTTAAGTTTAAGCATATTTAGTAGGATGGAGACACCTATTTAACATAAAACTAAAATATAGTACAAAAAAATACATTTTTCTATACCAAATCATATAGTGTCTTTAACCACATAACTTTTAAACTGTGATTTGTGCCTTGGACCGGTCTCCTTCACTGCTATAAAATGCAAATCAACAAGGTTTGATGATGAATTGAATGGCCAGAGCAGGTCGGCTGTACGTAGCATAGAGATTCAGTGTGGCATGAAATAATCCCATTGACTACCCTTTGTCCAAGCAGCCTGCTAGTCTACAGAGCAAATACATGTGATTGTGCTGTGTGCATGGGCACCACACCGAGCAGTCAATAGCCCGTCTGTTCTGAGACCACAGACTTCCCCCTGAATCATTTCAGAGAAATGTGTTGATTTATAACCGAATCTCTCACCCCTAAGTGATATGATGTGTTGGATGCAGGTGCGTGTCTGGATGTGTTGTCACGATTCATTGACGTTTCACAACTAGAAGAAAAATAAAAAAACCTCCGTATGAAACATGCAAATGTGAATAGCTGCTGAAATCCTCATTTGTGCTTAATGATTTGTTGGACAGTTGTATATGAATAACGGCCATTGTCTTTGATTTTTAAAACGTTCGTGGGCTCATACTCAATACATCTACTTTTCAAGAGTTTGAGAAGTCTGTTAATACCATAGGACAAAGGATAAAAAAAAATCCTATTCAATTACTAAATAATTGTCAAGATTTAAAGTGAGAGGTGTCAGCGTGAATGTAAGGGGAGATCTGCAACGGACTAGTGAGAGGGAGCAGAGTAAGAACACTTCAGATTCAGGGGTAAGGAGAGGAAACCCCCCAGATTTCTAGAAATACAAACTTTGTCATCTCCACATTGAATAATTGACCATTCTCTCCATTACAAAAAGTTTATTTACAGCATTTCACACTTTGCCTCAAGCAGCAGAAATGAAAGATTACTCCCTTGTCCTCAGACCAAGATCTACTGTCAGAACTGTAAAATAACTCGTGATCAATGACCTCTATAACACGGTTATAAACTTGCTGCCCACAAAGCCACAATTATGCACAGTTTGTAATTGGAGTAGAGCTACCTATTCCTGTATCACACAAGTGGGCCTTATTTTACAATTGGCAAAATAATATTCTGCAGAATGTTTAGTTGCCTTGATTGCAATGAGTCATGTCCTTTGTTCAGTGATTTTTGTTTCTATTCCAACTGACACACACTTAACCAGCCTAGTGACTAGAACGCTTAGTGACATGAAAACGTTACCCCAAAGTGATACTTTCACACCTGGACAATGAATAAAGCATTAATTCAGCTTGCTATCACCCCAAAAGTACGAGATTACCTTGTATACAGACAGTCCTCTAAAACCTAATGTCTCTAATTAATATGAGCCCAGGCTACTGTGCAGCTGGTGATAAAGCAAAATCTAAATTGCAAATGAAGCCAAGCACATAATTTAAACACTAAAATTAACACTTAACTGTTAAAGTATTGTAAAGCCAATGGGCTTAACTTCATTCAGTGGCTTCTGGTTAGACAATGAAAAATTGAAGCACAGGTTTTTGTTTTGTTAATTCTTCCTACCTCATAGATAGCAAAATATTAAATTGGAACTATTCATCTGCATGCAGTTGGTCTCTTTTGTTGATGGCTTTGTTTCTTTATACTTTAATATGTTGGAGCTCTCGGTAGAGTTTATTTTCATGTGCGGTTGTCTACTTGAGCAGGGTGTCCCCCCTACATAGTGTGCTGCTAGTGAACGAAATGCCACTGAGCTGTTAAAGGATATAGCAAAAATACAGTGTTAGCAACTAAAGGTTGCCTTGCACTTTGCAGTGGCTTTCAGTTTCTGAAGACCAATCCCTCATGAACATGTGTAACAATAGAAATCTTGCACAATTATACACTGTGTGAATTATACATTCACACAGTGTATGAAATTTGATAAGCGTTTGTTTACTCCACAGATATATAGAGGTCCATTGATGATCTGTGTGTGGACCTTTTATTGCAGAAACATGATGCTGCCACCACCATGCTTCACAGTAGATAGAGTGTTCTTTGGGTGATAAGCTGTGTTGTCTTTTTACCAAACGTATTTCTTAGAATTAATGCCAAAAATTTCAACCATGGTCTAGTCGAACCAGAAGACCTTTTTTTTTTTGTACATAGTTTGAGTTGATTGAATGGCCTTTAGCAAAATGTAGACAGACTAAAGGACTGCCTACATGTCTTACATCAGACAGAAGGGAACTTGTATACAGTTGTTTTGTGGTCCTAGAGCCAAAGAGAAGATTGAGACCTAATTATCCCCAATGACTCCCAGAGCTTGTGGTAGGGGGCAGAGTATGAAATTATTTACAGAGTTGGAACCTAACTGCCCAGTAAAAGTGGGTAAGGGACATTGTAGCCACAGGTTCTAAAATATAATTTAGAGAGACTCCAAAAATAAATGTTTTTATAACGAATTTCCAGTATAAAAACACGCATTGATCAACAGTTTACAGACACTTCTGACAAAACATGTAATTTCACAGGTCCTGATCAATCCTAGAAAGACAGGTTTTTATTCCACACTTTTTCTGGTACAAAAGCAGTCAGAATAATTCATAACTGTACTGGATTTAAGGAGGTTGAACAAATTTAATGTAAGTAATACACTTTTGTATGGAGTCTGTAAACGCCATTAGAGGTGGAACATTTTCTAACAGCAGTAGATTTGCAAGATGCATATCTACATATTCTGGTAGCATACAAGCATCTTTTTCAGAGATTTTGTATTCGAGGTCACTACTTTCAGTTCACGTGCCTACCATTCGGTCCCTCAGCATGGTGGGAATGGCAGCACTAAGAAAGCATGGATCGTGGTCTGGCCCTACCTTAACATGTTGTTGGTTGGAGAACACAATAGGGAAGATGGTGACTTTTCCAGAGGAGAGGATGGACAAATAGATTGACAATACCTCAATAAGAGATTCACAGGAGTAATACCATGGGCAAGATGACACATGAGAACCCTACAAATAAAATTACTCAAACTGGATCACAGGCAGGATTATCTATCAGAAAATAAAGTTAACAAAGTTGGAGGATATCATAATTGGTGAAAGGAACCCATAAGGTGAATCCAAGGAACACCTATTCCATAACCAGAATGGCTCATTTTAACAACAGATTCCAGCATCAAGGGCTGAGGGACACATTCAAGCTTATAGATGGTACAGGCTACATGGAACCAAGAAGTAAGATCTACATATAAATGTCTTAGAAATTAGATTGGTTTGGAAGGAAATTATACATTTTCATCGTTTCTTCCACCAGGCCTATCTCAAAGTATTTTTGGTCAACCAGACAGTGGTGGCATTCATAAACAGGGAGGTACCAGAAGTGCAGTTCTCGCCAATGAATGCTAACCAATCATGACTTGGAACAGAAAACAACTTGAGTTCACTATTGTGTAGCTGGCAAAAACAACGTAGTGGCAGATTATCCCAGGTGTTATCAGGTTCACCCAGGGGAATGGTCTCTGTACAAAGGTTTGGCTTGTCACAAATAGATTTAATGGCAACAGGTCAAAGTACCAAGCTGAATCGTTTATTTGGCTTGTCACAAAAATCTCGGAGCGGAGAGTATGAATGCCTTAGCAAGACCATGGAAGTTTTATCTAGAATACATATAATCTTCCATTCCCTCTTATTTCATTATGGAAGAGAAGAAAAAGGAAGCCATAGATGTGATAGCATTTCTCCCCTCTCAATGCTCCCTGGATATTGCTCAGGAACAAGGGAGTTTGTAGTAACTGAAGTTTTGTTACAAGCTGGGAGGCAAAATTCTTCAGTCATTTATTTTGGAATTTTAAAAAGTTTGTCTGCTAGTGCAATTGTGCCAATTATACCAGGAAGACCTAAACAAGGGTTTGGCTTTGAAGTTCAAGTTTCACCATTAAGTATTCTTTCGGATACAAGAGTAGCGTTGGAAGGCTTAATGCGTTTCTTCAAAGCAGTTAGGAGAATTCGGCCAATCATTATGCAAAAACTTTATTGACACATACCCATCCATATAACACATACTACCTCCACCTAACCACAGAGACCAACCTTTGTACAATTTAAGCCCTATCCTTTGGATTTTAAATTGCCCCCAAGTCTTAACAAATTATTTCACTCTAGTGACTTCCAGCAAATTGTGTTTCACCTGACTCCAAACTTAAATGGCATTCTGGTTAGAGCCCCTTGTTTACAAGCTGGGAAGGACAGACAGTTGCTTTGGTTTATTTAGCTAATCCACTTTAAAAGTAGTCATTCCTGTCCATTTTAGGAGGATGGAATTTATGGAGGTCATAATTGACTTTCAAACATAATTGGTCATTCTACCTCCTGCAAATGTACATACAATTAACATCCTTTATTTTCTGGCCAGCCGAGAGTGTCAACCAGTGATTGCATTCATGGTCTAGGTTTCATGGTCTCCTCTCTGGCGACCATACCCTTCTTGTACTTTCACGTGAGACCACTCCAGCTTACGATTGGTTTGTACATAGCTTAAGAATTACAGAGACTTGTTCCAAATTATTCATATACAATAGTCTCTCCACTTGTTCTGCACCAACTGGGCTTGGCCATCATGTTTTTTTTTCCCCCAAAATGTTTTTTATTGATTCCGAAGTAAAGCAATTTACGATATATGTTGTAACATACTTATACAAGTGTTGATATGAATGTTGTATACTACACAATTATTCTATTCAAATTGGCAATAAAGTTAATTTTACTACATTGTCCTATCATTTGTTTACAATATCACATTACTGTTACAGGTAATTAATGAGAAAAAAACAACATTTTCCTCACTTATACATGTATAAATCTATAATAATAAAATGTATAAGGTGAGGCTGGATCACTTATAAATAACTTGTATAAATTTATTTCAATTAATGGCGCAGTGCGCCAATATACAGCATTTCATTGCAAATGTACTGATTTTTGTATTAGAAATGTATTGATTTCTGATGCAGTAGGCATATGTTGGAGGAAATGGTTCTGTAAGAAAGGAAATCCCATGCTAATTAGGCCAAGGCCTCTTTTTAGCCTGAATGAACATGAGGGTCATTAGACTTTCATTCTGTGTCTTAGATAGGAAGCCTAACAGCAAGTAATTTAAGAAATCAGAGATTGATATAAATTTTGTTAAGTTTAAATTGCATTTAAATCAAAGTTTAGAGAACATATTACATCCTGATGCTAATCATTGAAAGTAATATCTCAGACTTTGTGGTGCCATTTAGGAAAGGGGGCTGGTTTACACCCTGCTAACATGTGTGTTACACAGTATATAAAGAGTTCTGTTTGACCATGTCATGTATTACACCATCTGTACTTTTGAATGATCACTAGTACCTCCAACTAGTGTGTAAAGATCCTTGTAAGGACTCCTTGAGCAAATAAACATCACTGCTTGAAGATTCTGCCTGACAACTATTGCCTGCTGTATCCTGTGTCCAACAGATAAGAGTTTACACTCTAATCCGTTCCCTGCCTGTTCTGTGTTGAACCCAGCGTCCCTGTGTCAACGCTCTGCCTACTACCCAGCAATTCTGATCCATAGTAAGTGGTCAGGAGGTACCAGCCAACCCACATTAAAGAGGTGCTGCGGCAGCTATACCAGCTACCCAAGAAGTAAGCAGTTCTAGATGATGTGAGGAGCCTAGTGGTGGGCAAAGATATTCTACAACAATTGCATAGTTGGCATTTGCAGTCGCGAATGTCTGGTGGCAAGGTGACACCAGTAGGAGTGATCAGTAACAGTCGATTACTGACAGTGAGAAAGAGGCCCAGATAAACTGCAGGAAGAACATCCTTCTTCCCCTTACAGACTGGGTGGCAAATTAAGCCCATCTGGTCACATGAAGGTATGGTTATAGAAGGTACTGCACAAGGTGGTCCCCCTGTAGAGGGGAATAGGTGGGTCTCTATGGTCTTTCGCTCATACCATGATGTGGAAGAAAAGTATTTGGGGCTTAATACCCCTGGGGAGTGTCCCAATATAATTCTCTCACATCTCCCCAAAATTTTTTTATTTTACTTTCTTTTGCAAGTGTGGCCTCTAATCAATTCATTCTAAAAACATGAAATAGCTTTTCCTTAAATAATTGAAGTAGGGGGAACCCAGATTGAATCCATACCTGTAAGGTGGCCTTCCTCACTTCTGCAATTATTGCAAGTAAAAGTTTATTCCCACCAGTTGAGAGTCTCTGACCCTGCGGTATTTCTAGAATTGCCTTTTCAGGTGTGAAGGGAAGGAAGTTAACACCGTCTTACATTGAATATCTCATGACTTGGAGCCAGAAATTTCTGACTAGTGCAACCCCAAAGGCAATGGAAAAGATCTAGGACAATTATGGGCTGTGTTTATTTGTCTGTCCCATTACTATTAATATGATATTAGCATCATAATATTATATATACCGTATTTGCTGGCGTATAAGACGACTTTTTTGCCCTGAAAAACCTCCAAGTGGGGGGGTCATCTTATACGCCGGGTGCACTTCAGTTGGGATAGACATAGCTGCCATAGTGGCCTTCCGATACTCGCCCGGTGCCCATAGTGGCCTCCCGATGCCCGCCCACCTCATTCTACATAACATCCAGTATCGCGCGGTATCCAGTGCGGCCGCTGCGGGTCATCAGCGCGGCTGCGGCGAGCATCAGCAGCGATACTTTTTGGCGTGACCGGTCCGTTCTGCTCGGCGGGAAGCAGCGGCGCTCCGGCCCGCCCCTTGTCTATGCAGAGCTCGCACATGCGGACTTGCGCACTAGTGCCAATTACAGGGAGATGCAGGGACTGGTCGGAGGCGCTGCGGTCGCGTTGTGGCGTACAATGGTGACAATGACAGGTACTGTAATGGCACTAATACTAATACTAATGGCACTCCTGTGAAACCGGTAACAATAAATGCACACAGGGGTATACTTTTATACATTTTACAACTTTCTCCTCGCCCCCTCCCCCTTCTTATGCATACCTTGATAAATACTCCCTATCCAAATCTCTTATCAGGTCATAATATACAGTATGTCACTTGGTATTAATATATGGTACGGTACTATAATACTGGTACTATCCATAATATGGATTCAAGGGCGGACCAGACTGCTGCTAGTGACATGGAGACAGGGAGACAGGGAGAGCAGACAGGGAGCAGGGACCAATCCAATCAGGCTTTGTATACAGCCAACAGCCAACCACAGTACTGCACCATTGTACAGTACAATACAGCATAGAAAATGTCCAGCAGTCAAACCCCTATCAACCCTATCATGGCACCAGCAAAAAGAAAGAAATATGATGCAAGTTTTAAAGCATTCGAATATAAATTAACATGTTGAAATCAAATCTGATGTTCTTTTACGTTTTATTTGGTGTGTGGAAGGTGTGCGGAAGAGGGGGTAGTCTTATACGGCGAGTATATAACAAACTCTATATTTTGAGTGGAAATGTTGGGGGTCGTCTTATACGCCCAGTCATCTTATACGCCGGCAAATACGGTATATATTATACACATACATTCATACACGCACATAACTGGCACACCTGGGCTTGTCACAAAGGATACTAGTCTACTGAGCTGGAGAGTGATTAAGACACCGCTGTCCTGTCAAGGCCTCTGTTCACAGGACGAATCACATCTCATCATCAACATTTATTTATATAGCGCCATCAAATTCCGTAGCTCTTTATATTTGGGAAGAAACACAGTAATAAAACAATACTTGGTAATACAGACAGAAAGCCCTGCTTGATAGTCTTACAATCTGGAACGATGGAAGATTGATAAATTAGGTTAAGTGCTACAAATTGCATATTTGTCCAGACAGATTGCAAAGGTAAAAAGTGCTTAATGCACTGTATGATCCAATCACAGCAATGTTGGTCAAAGGGTTGTAGTCTTGTGTGAACTGTGTAAAAGCTACAGGGTACCCAAGGGTGGCTAAAGAATTTTATAAGCTAGCTTGAAGAGGTAGGTTTTCAGAGAACACTTGAAGATTTGAAGACTAGAAGAAAGTCTTATTGTGCAAGGGAGGGAATTCAACAAAGTGGGTTCAGCCTGAAATAAATCCTGTAACCAGGAATGGGAGCAGGTAATGAGTGAGGATGAGAGACGCAGAACGGAGGTGTCGAGTTGTGAGATATTTTGAGACAAGCGAAGAGGTGCTGAGAGGGGAGGGGAGTGGGTACAGAGTACCGGGGCATGGGCTAGCCTGTGGTCCCTGGCCTGCCTGTGTTGTAGGAGGAGCCATCAAGAGGCCCCAAGAAATTGCTGTACTGGGGCCCAAAATTTCTCTTGGCGCCCTGGTTATGGGCAATGCCTCCACTACTTTTAGTAGCCAATGTACAAAGCAGATCCCAATCTAGTGACTAGTAATTAAATCAAATCCTAAAACTTGTGGCTAGTATACAAAGCAGATATTTTTTCTGGTCTCTAGTGGTTAAAGCAGTCCTCCAATCTAGTTGCTAATATATTAAACAGTGCTTTGGTCTGTTGGCTAGCGGTTAAAGTAGCCTTTCAATCTGGTTGATAGTGGTTGAAGCTGTCTACTGGTCTGGTAGCTAGTGGGTAAAGCAGACCTTCAGACCTGTTCATTGCTTGGGGAAGTTCTATGATTTGTTCATAGTATCAGGATGCAGCAGCTGCTTCTACAATGGAATTCAGCAGCAACCAGAGTACATTGTATCTGGTTAGCACTATGAACAAATTAGAAATTTGGGTCCTGTCTTCTAGATGTTAATTACAGCTGCCGATGGCACTTCCTCGTATGCAGCAAGTAGAGCAGGCGCTAGCAGTGTAGACCTTGGTTTCCCAAATCCAGTCCTCAGGGACCCCAAACAGTGCAGGTTTTTCAGGTCACAAGTGAAATAATTAGGACCACCTGTGGATCTTTCAAAATGTGTCAGTCAGTAATGAATACACCTGTGCTCCAGCAAAGAGATATGGGAAACATGCACTGTTAGGGGTTCCTGAGGACTGAGTTTGAGGAACACTGGCATAGACAATGGGAACCCAGATGCCAACTTTGCACAATGCTTAATATTTACATTATTATTACACCCGACTTCCCATCAAACTATTAACGTCTCCGAACAATTTTGATATCCTCTTCCATTCTTTGGAGGCTTGTCCTCACAAAAGTCATTTCTTTCTCCAGCACCATTTAATATTTTGTGACACAGTATTCTCTGGCATCAGGGGCTCTTCCTTAGGGTAAGCTGGAAAAAATGTAAATTACATATTTACAACCATATTTCAAACTCACGACATCATTACATGTAACATGCATCATTGTACTTTATGTGGGTTGGTTGCTGGGCCATGCTTTTTAAAGCAGTCTTAGAGCTTTGTCTCTGAGTTATTACTGTGTTTGCACCCTGTTTTACATGTCTACAGAGTATGCAGGTGTCAGGCACGTACAGATATGTAGTGTGTGTCCATGATGATATGAGGTGGGAGCCGAATGCAGAGTAACATGCGGTGTAACACCTCTGCTTCTGGTGTCCCAATGAGACTAAAACACGGCTGTATATTTGCTCTACCAATATGTCACTCTTGTTTTATTATATAATCATAAGTAGTAATACTATTGAAATAAATGAAAAAATGCTTCCTATGGGAAGTTTGTCTGTGCCTTTTGTAATCCAGATCCAACGACCAGTTATCTAAAAATCAAGCGGAAATAAAAAATAAAAAAATTTGCATTGTGGAGGAAAAAAAATCTGTTTGCAAAGTCAGTGGGTGCAGACTGAGCATACACACTGTCATAAGTCTAGCGCAACATAGTTTCACTGTAATTAGCTACACAAATGTGCTATTCCGTGTACACAACATGAACGGACTGGTCAAAGTGCCACATAGAAGCGTTTGGTCAATCATCTTTTAAAGTTGTGGTTGATGACTGCAGGAGTGTCAGCTGTGCAAGTGGTTTGGCAATCGTCCAATCAGAATCGCTGAGGTAATGCTATCCTGGCCATCATTGTCATTCAGGATTTACACCTGCCCTGTAGCAGGTGCAAAAGATATGGCTGGAAACGTTTATTTCAGCAAACGTACGGGACTGAATGAGCTGCGTTTGTGTGTACATGGGCTACGTTAGGCTGCCCCTTGCCTCCCCCGTACTGCCTCTCAAGTCGTAGTGGGTTTTAAGTGTCAGATGCATTCGTGTATGAATTCCACGCAATTGCGTATATTCGTTCTGGGAAACAGGCCTTTTGTGTGAAAAAAGGGGAATGTTCTGGGAAAACTGGAACACATGGAGCTCTACACATTTGTGTTTTTCATGCACAGTTTCCATGTAGTCCAGAATTAATTGACCCCTATGAACCAGGACCACTCTACAAACAATGGTTCGTTATGAACACAGGACAGATCATGGACTATCAATTATTTTTTCACATCCATGATCTGTCCCGTGCTTTCAGTGAATGCTCAGATTGTATCTTCTTCATATGAACTATAGTCCTGCACTAATCTGTTACTTAGTGTTGATACTGAAAGCTGTAATGTGTGTGTGTATATATATATATATATATATATATATATATGTGTATATATATATATATATATATATATATATATATATATGTGTGTGTGTGTATATATGTGTATATATATATATATACATATATATATATATATATATATATATATATATATATATATATATATGAAATTGATGTCCAATATCTAATAAAATCAACAAATCTAAATAAGTTTATATGCTTTATCTTAAAGGAATTGTATTGCTGTAAATATTTGCCTTTACATCTTATAATTGCTCAGTTGTGTAGCAGCTACTTTTTATTTTAACTATTGATTTAACTTACACATGTGCCATACTGGCATATATTTGCCATATAATATTTGCTGTGATGGATGTGTATTGAGATGCAATTAATATTTGGTATGGAAAGCAATATTAAAATGTGACCTTTGCAGCTGATAGTAAAATGCTGTTATTATAGAGCTTTGTGTAACTGTGCTATTAAACTGTCATATTGTGCCTGTGTGATGGCTATCCAAAAGTTTGTCTTTGTCTTTTGTAAAGGGCTCTTGACTGACAGAAGTGTGCCGCTGTTTAGATAGGAAAGCTGAATAATTCAATAGACAATCAGTTTACAAATTCATGAATGGTCCTTCAAGCTAAAGAAATGGCCGGGTCAACATGTGTTTGGGGTGTTTCTTTATATGAGGGCTAGGATATATTCACCCCCCCTGCTCTGACAAATGCCCGTGGCTTTGTCTATTCCAGACACCAGATGGAAAGCAATTATATGAGTGACAGGCAGGTCATCTGGTAGACATATGAAGAACTTGCATATATTTTAAAGAAATAGTCACTTTTTCCTCCTCTTTTTAGCTGTAAAATAGAGTTCTAATCACTTTGTATTATTTAATTGTTTTGGGGTTTCATTTTCTTTTTTACGTGTGGGTTAGTGTATTTTATTTTTACTGATTGATATATTCATTTTAACAAGATATGATAGTTGGCTAGACAGTTAATATTTTATATTTTTATTTCTAATCTGCTTTTCCAAAATATTTCTTAACAGTGCGAGCCATTGATAATAATCTACTTGGCACCTTTCTAGTTGTTTAATAGGTTGCATTTATATATATATAGACTTTAGGGAAAACCTTCCTGAGTATCAGGTCTATTTCATATATAGCGTTGGCGATAGCCCTCGTCTACTATAAAACCCGCTGGGTCTCACTGCTGTAACCTTCCACATACAAAGTATGGTGACCTCTATTTAACGAAGATCACAGTGGTACAAGGGTCGATAGGGCACAAATACTCAGGAGATAGCAGATCAAAATCTAAGGAAAAAATATTTTATTCTCAGAGAAAGTAAATTAAATTTGTTTCAATTTTTTAATATTTTTACCCCCACTAAGGAGTCACGCATTCCCTGAGACTGGTAGTTTAACTCTAACCGCTCCTGGTCAGTAGTGCTGAGTATCACTCTGCTGCCTCTGCAATATTTTAATAACAACTTATTGTGATAGGTGATTTATAGTGGCACTAGAAAATCAACCCTATCGCCATATATTAATAAATAGACCTCCTTGTTCTATATATCTCACATGCAGCTAAAATGCACCTCAAACAAGGGATCTTTGTTCCATAAGGAGATAAGTAGTCTATATGTGGTACATTAATGCCAATGAAGAATCAGCAGATAAGAATATTCCTCTGCTAATCTATAACTCACTGTTACCATGATAAGCTGGTCTATATACTCACCAGCTTATCTCCATAGGAGATCTGTTCTAGCTGCTTTAATGTGTTGATGGCAGCTCTAATCATCCGTGCCTGGGCTTTACTTTATTCTTAGCATTGCATTGGTGACACAGATAAATGCATAATAATTATTAGTAAAACACTAGAATCCCCAAATCCCAGTATAAGGTAAACAAAATTCCAGAAAACGAATATACTTTCTGATATTAAAGTCTTATGTATTTTAGTTCACATCCCTTATGTCCACCCTATTAGGTAATCCAGATAAATGATTATTGATACCCTGTTATCACCCATGAGAGAACATACTTTCTATTATTGTAGAGACATCCGAGAATTGGTCAACACACAAGAAACACCTGTCTTTGCTGGTAATACTCTACCACAAGCCCCTGTCACAGCCAGATGGAATAGAAAAGGGCATCTGAGATTAAGGTGCAAGGGAGGGAATGTGTAATATAGCAGTAATGACTTTAATATAGCTGATTTACAATCAATACATTCCATGGGACTTGAGAGTGAATAGTTCATATGTCAGGCTTACTATGGTTCTCAGGTGATAATTGTAATCCTCAGACTGACGTCCAAGCTTTTTACACGGCTCGCCCCAGTCAGATGCTTATTATGAGATGCATGTATGCAGAGCTATGATCAGGTGAGCAGGTGCATGTCCATATGTTCTGATTGTATGTCAGACTCTTAAATGAAGCACACAATATTAACTAGCACATTAAGTGGTTACAATTACAACTTCTGTTGCATTCTGCAAGTATATTAGAAGTAAATATCATATTGAAAATTACTTTAAAATGAATTTCTATTGACATTTGAATGCTTTTTCATATATATATATATATATATATATATATATATATATATAACAGAATAACACAGTGCGCTCAGACATAATTCCGTTAAAACACTCAACTGGTGTATAAAACAAACAATATATATTAAAAATTGTCCGTGTTTGATAGTCTCTCATCAATGATGTTCACACGAACGTTATCCGCACTAGCAGTCACTTGTCTGCGCGTCTTCCCCTTTAATAGCCCGGTCTCCACGGGTCAAATAGTATCCTAAAATGTCAAACAAAATGGGGGCGCTTCCATAGTGCATTAACCAGGTAGAAAGATTTCAGGCATTAAACGGACAATCAAATGGCTCCTACATCAACACAGCTCCCTAAGCAGCCTGGATCTAAACCACCTCTACGCATTTCATCTAAGTCTGCATAGATGAAACGCGTAGAGGTGGTTTAGATCCAGGCTGCTTACGGAGCTGTATATTCTGTTTTTAAGTAAATCTTTCTACCTGGTTAATGCACTATGGAAGCGCCCCCATTTTGTTTGACATTTTAGGATATATATATATATATATATATATATCTATATCCTCATTTAGCGTTGGCAAAGCAAAAAAAGGAGCAAACTTGCACCTTGGGAGAACCATGTTGCACTACACACGGGAGCAAATGTAAACTTTTTAGAATGGGCGGACAGATTTGGAGTTGGGAGAGGTCGTGTCCTAGCTAAATATATAACATAAAAGCATGGTCACAGTGTTGATTTGGAACACTGCAATTTTGCTGTTCTCCTGTCACATCTGTTGACAAAATCTATTGGGAAGAGAATTGTTTCTCATTAACATTAGTGTTATGCTGATTGATTGTATCATCACTTAAGAAAGTTGTGTATTTACAAATCACCTGTGTTACCCTGCACTTACATACCCCCAGCTTCTGAATACCTTTATCATACTGGCCATGGTTCTGTTGTTGGGGTACAAAAAAGTTTTCGGTGTTGTCGCTACAGAACGGGCTGTTTTGCAGAGGTGCGAAGTTCCGGAGATACAATCTGCGAGTTACGCTTTTGGTTTGCAATTCCGTGGAATGGTATTGTACACTATATTTGTAATAAGCAGCTGGATTTATATTTTATAAATAGACCTAGAATGATGTTGTCCATCCATTCTGCTCTGTGGCGTGTTGGTAGGGAACGCATGTTTAACACTTAAGGATGTATTTTGCAAGAGAAACCTGAAATTCTGCCCCCAAATGCGGAATAAAACAAACAATGTGCTGAACAGTTTTAAATTCTTTGCTCATCTTTAGTCCACCCTGTGCATAATATTTTCCACTTATTTGGCTTGTTTAAAACTATTTTAAGGTTCTTAAAATAAATGTTACTATATGACTCAAATAGTCCAAAAGCTTCAGTTGTTTTCAAAAAGTTCTAACTTCCTTACCAGCTAAATTCATCCAAACACTACACTGTTGCATTTGAAAAAAACTAGACTTAAAATAGCATGTGATAAGAGTTCACGCTTCTCCGTGCATGGTTTCATGTATGCAATTGTAGTTTGCAAGTTTCATTTCGTCTTAACACAAATGGAGCAACTTATGGCAATTGGCTTTGTATTTGTCTAATTGTAAATTATCTTACAAAGAAATGTGGGACATTTTCCATTTTCTTAAACCCAATAAAATGCATAGCGGGGAAGTTTTCCCCAAATAACACAACCTGTGACATAACCTTTACCAAACCAAATAATGACACAGACACCAAATTAAAGTTGGAATGAATGACGGTATTTATTAATATTAAACTAATAGGACTGTAAGGCGGACGAGAGCAGGGCAGTCAGGAACGCAAAACCAATAAAGGTGGAAAGGTCAGACCATAGTACCACCAACCCAGGATCATACCTTATCTATTGGCCGGTGCTAAGATCAAGTCCAACGGCAAGACTACGCCCCCTATTAACTCCGCCAGTATTAACCATACAAAACTGGCCCAATGGTCCTCCTAACATACGGACCAACCATGGTATGACACCATAACCACAGATGGGTAGTGACCTATGACAAGATCACCCGAGCACCATATGCACAGTTACAGACTGCACTGCTCTCCTACTCTAACCAACTACAACTACCAAAGTTACCCCAGCAATTGCAGGGAGGACGGGAGGAATCCGGAAGCAGGAAGAACTATATCCTCTGAGCACTGACTTATAACTGTGTATAAGTCCCAATCCCTTCCTGCTCCCATTGGCTGAAAATCCAGGAATCCACAGATAATTGGTTCTTTGGCAAGTCACTCACCCGCATGATTTTAACTGCGTTTAGTCTAATGGACACACTTCTCTAAAATGATTACTTGCAACTTTTGTTATGTGATAAAATCACAAAACCAAGCATATAATAATATCACAAGCAAAAATGCTGTTTGTTGCATGAAACTTTTTTTCTGGTCTTCTGTTGTTATTATTTTGTTGTACAACAATATATGATTCATGTTGATTGACTGAATCCAATGTGTTGCATATAACAGGTGTGAAAACAATAATGTTGAAGTATGCTGCAAGTTTACCAGGCTGCCAGACATCACTCTGAACAGTCCCATTGGATAAATGTAAGACGTCCGTTCCATTGAGGTTCAATGTTTACAGATTATATGGCCTGTCTGACACTTTATAGTCAACAACAACATAAAAAACAGAGCGAGGTATTGTCCATCAATGTGGAGGATGAAACTGTAAAATTGCAAAGTTGTTGAAACACACAAGATTTAGGGGAGGGGTCTATGGAGGGTATAACACTTACCACAGCACAATATTTTTGGGAAAGGGGCTCTTTTGGGGGTTTTTTGTTTGGATTTTTTGTGCAGAGATTTTTCTATGTATTTTCTCCAAAATTCTTTCTGGTTCTGTTAAAGTAAAATTTTATATTAGGTCACTTTTTTTCTTTCCATAAAATAACTTTCTTTTTAACCTTTCACAAACCTGATATGCAGCGCTTTCTGTGATTTAATATGGTCCCAGCAGCCCACCCTATTAGGTAATCCAGATAAATGATTATTGATACCCTGTTATCACACATGAGAGAACATGCTTTCCATTATTCTAGAGACATCCGAGAATTGATCAACACACAAGGAACACCTGTCTTTGCTGATAATTCTTTCACCACAAACCCCGTTCTCTTCCATAACCAGCTGGCATAGAAAAGGGCATCTGAGATTAACTGCAAAGAGGAAACAACGTAGAGGCATTGACTGTCAATATGGAAGAAAAAGCAGTGAAATGGCAAACTCTGTGGGGTATATTTTCTAAACTGCGGGTTTGAAAAGTGGATATGTTGCTTATAGCAACCAATCAGATTCTAGTTATCATTTATTTAGTACATTCTACAAAATGACAGCTAGAATCTGATTGGTTGTTATAGGCAACATCTCCACTTTTTCAAACCAGCAGTTTGGTAAATATACCCCTAAGTGTCTGAGGGATGGTGCAAATACACTAATGCTGATATCCTCTCTCTTTCTGTTAATTGAGATGTATTTGAGCTACCTTTGGACCACGTCTGCAATTTAGTGATGCCCCCCCCCCCCCCCTTCCCCATATTTACAGGACCCCTACTGCCTGAGCTGGCATTAAAAACTGTACATGAGGTTCAAACTGTCTACTCTATATATACAGTATAAAGTAACAGTGACTCCTGATTGAATAGAGATGGCTTTTACTATGCACCTCTCCATAGCTACTTGATCCACTAGGATGTATTGAAGTTTGTTTGCTGCTGCTGCATTCTGGGGAAAGTCCACAAGTAGGAGTGGACAAAGTATCCAAAAGGCGTCAGCCTTTTAAACATTTTTCAATGGCAAACACCAGGGAGACCTACTCATTGTATACATGAACATTTAGAATCTAGGGCCTGATTCATTAAGGATCTTAACTTAAGAAACTTCTTATTTAAGTCTCCTGGACAAAACCATGTTACAATGCAAGGGGTGCAAATTAGTATTCTGTTTTGCACATAAGTTAAATACTGACTGTTTTTTTCATGTAGCACACAAATACTTGATAGCTTATTTGTACACTGAAATTTAAAGTTGATATTTGTGTGCTACATGAAAAAACAGTCAGTATTTAACTTATGTGCAAAACAGAAACGAATTTGCACCCCTTGTATTGTAACATGGTTTTGTCCAGGAGACTTAAATAAGAAGTTTCTTAAGTTAAGATTCTTAGTGAATCGGGCCCCTAGTCTTCATTTGCAGGATCCCACTTCATTGACGTTGAACAAAATAAGACATCTGACTATGCCCATCAACCCATTTACATCAGTCATTCTTATATAACACCCTAGTAGCATCCTACAGAATTAAAAAGCACTTCAAGTTAATTTTTATAAGTTACACTTGCAGAATATTCCTTTGAAACACTCATACAACAGTTCTAAAATATATTAAATTTTAGTTAAATTTAAATGACATATGAATAAATAAGTAAATTCATCCGTGATTTATCCGTTTTGCAGAAATCCTCATTTCAAATCATTTTATACAAAGTAAGTGGGTAAAGCACACTTCTTGCTGTGGACATATATGACCCATGTGTTTCAAAAAATGGAGCACCTTATGTTTGGGCTGGAACACAACCTGGAGTCCACCTGTGAGTACCCACTAAAAGGTTGATCATTTTACACCAGACAAGCATTTGGTGAATTAAAATATAATAGTGCTGAGCCAACCTTTCCAGCATTGGACTACTGGAGATTATCCTCTATTATGACTATTATCTGATCTTTCAAAAGGACAGCTTTATAGTGAGATCCATTACCATGCAATATCATATCCTGTAATATAATACACAGTACAAGGCATTGGGCTCGATCTCATTAAAGCATTATCATGGGAGATCTGTTGTTCAATATTAAGTAATGCAAAGCAGAGATACTCTGGGTATATCCTATAATATCAATCTATAGCAGTGGTTCCCAAACTTTTGCAGTTCGCGGCACCCTCAGAGTCTCCAAATTTTTTCAAGGCACCCCTCCAAAATAATTACCGAGCAGTCCCGTTTTAGAAGTAGTCAAAAAGACATAATAAGTATTTAGGTCAGAACAGAAATACTTATTTAGTTGTATACAAAAATAATACACATAAATCCAAGGGAAAAGAATTTATTTATGTATATTTTTTTCAATTATATTTCTGTCAAAGAATAATTTACAGCTAACACACTCTGTGCCCCCTGCATCCACACACTCAGTGCCCCCTGCATCCACACACACCGTGCCCCCCTCATCCACACACTCAGTGCCCCCCTGCATCCACACACTCAGTGCATCCTGCATCCACACACACCGTGCCCCCCTCATCCACACACTCAGTGCCCCCCTGCATCCACACACTCAGTGCATCCTGCATCCACACACACCGTGCCCCCCTCATCCACACACTCAGTGCGCCCCTGCATCCACACACTCAGTGCCCCCTGCATCCACACACACCGTGCCCCCTGCATCCACACACTCAGTGCCCCCCTCATCCACACACTCAGTGTCCCCTGCATCCACACACACCGTGCCCCCCTCATCCACACACACTGTGCCCCCTGCATCCACACACTCAGTGCCCCCTGCATCCACACACACCGTGCCCCCCTCATCCACACACTCAGTGCCCCCCTGCATCCACACACTCAGTGCATCCTGCATCCACACACACCGTGCCCCCCTCATCCACACACTCAGTGCGCCCCTGCATCCACACACTCAGTGCATCCTGCATCCACACACACCGTGCCCCCCTCATCCACACACTCAGTGCGCCCCTGCATCCACACACTCAGTGCATCCTGCATCCACACACACCGTGCCCCCCTCATCCACACACTCAGTGCGCCCCTGCATCCACACACACCGTGCCCCCATCATCCACACACTCAGTGCCCCCTGCATCCACACACACCGTGCCCCCTGCATCCACACACACCGTGCCCCCTGCATCCACACACACCGTGCCCCCTGCATCCACACACACCGTGCCCCCTGCATCCACACACACCGTGCCCCCTGCATCCACACACTCAGTGCCCCCTGCATCCACACACACCGTGCCCCCTGCATCCACACACACCGTGCCCCCTGCATCCACACACTCAGTGCCCCCTGCATCCACACACACCGTGCCCCCCTCATCCACACACACCGTACCCCCTGCATCCACACACTCAGTGCCCCCTGCATCCACACACACTGTGCCCCCTGCATCCACACACTCAGTGCCCCCCTCATCCACACACTCAGTGCGCCCCTGCATCCACACACTCAGTGCCCCCTGCATCCACACACACCGTGCCCCCCTCATCCACACACTCAGTGCGCCCCTGCATCCACACACACCGTGCCCCCTGCATCCACACACTCAGTGCCCCCTGCATCCACACACACCGTGCCCCCTGCATCCACACACTCAGTGCCCCCCTGCATCCACACACACCGTGCCCCCTGCATCCACACACTCAGTGCCCCCTGCATCCACACACACCGTGCCCCCTGCATCCACACACTCAGTGCCCCCTGCATCCACACACACCGTGCCCCCTGCATCCACACACTCAGTGCCCCCTGCATCCACACACACCGTGCCCCCTGCATCCACACACTCAGTGCCCCCTGCATCCACACACACCGTGCCCCCTGCATCCACACACTCAGTGCCCCCTGCATCCACACACTCAGTGCCCCCTGCATCCACACACACCGTGCCCCCTGCATCCACACACACCGTGCCCCCTGCATCCACACACTCAGTGTCCCCTGCATCCACACACACTGTGCCCCCTGCATCCACACACACCGTGCCCCCTGCATCCACACACTCAGTGCCCCCTGCATCCACACACACCGTGCCCCCTGCATCCACACACACCGTGTCCCCTGCATCCACACACACGGTGCCCCCTGCATCCACACACTCAGTGCCCCCTGCATCCACACACTCAGTGCTCCCCTGCATCCATACACTTAGTGCCCCCTGCATCCACACACTCAGTGTCCCCTGCATCCATACACGCATCCACATACACACTGTGCCCCCACGCTCTGCCCCCTCAGCCTCTGTCCCCTCACCCTCTGCCCGCTCTGTCCCCTCAGCCTCTGCCCGCTCTGTCCCCTCAGCCTCTGCCCCTCGCTGTGCCCTCGTCGTGGACAGGAAGAAAAAAAACTACTTACCAATCCGGCTGCGCTCGGGACCCAGCATCCTCCTCCTTCCGCGTTTCTCACTGAATGCCGGGCGTGACATCACGCCCGGCATTCAGTGAGAAACGAGGAAGGAGGAGGATGCTGGGTCCCGAGCGCCGCCAGATTGGTAAGTAGTTTTTTTTCTTTTTCCTTCCTCTTCTTCCTGTCCACGGCACCCCTGTGACAGCGCCGCGGCACCCCTGGGAGCCGCGGCGCAGTTTGGGAACCTAGGATCTATAGTGATATATAACAACTCAGTTATTTCTTCTTAAGGTTAGGCGCAATGTTACTGCATCCAGTTATGTCAAAATTACTTTTATAACTTTAAGTTAAGGTTTATTTATTTTTAAATAAAATCTAATCATCAAATTAATAAGTTGATTTGCAATTTGCATTTATTTTTCTTAACACTTATGATTTGAAAAAAACAATATTAAACTATATTAACTTCTCTGCAACAGCGAAGTTCAACTACATTGTTGCAATAATGGAGAAAATTAACAGAAGCCTTGGCTGCCTGCCAAGTTCTATAGTAGCGAGTAGGAAAAGGGAGGGGCTGAATGAGCTCAGACTTCTATCGTTCCAAAATCGCCTCATACCTGCCAGTTGAAATCTTCTGTTCACAAGCAGATGCGTTAAAATTAACTTTAGTGTGCAAATATTGCCAGGAAAAGGCAGCAGAAAAATTAAAACAATAATTTATAAATAATTTTATTACCAATTTGGGTTATGAATGTAGTAAACATTAAACATATATATGGAGTAGAAGGATATGATACATACGAGTCATTTACCATAGTAAAAACAAATGAATAAAATACATATATGAAATGTCAACTTTTCTCACTGCCTCTTAAAGGATAATAAATGAATTTCCTCATTGTTATATTTTTCGGAAAAAGGACTCAGAGGATTTTCTAATCTTGCACAGGCAACATGTATATCTCATGTTAGATGGCTCTGGTAATACAAATGTTGTTGTGATGTTGGTTCTTAATTATTCTATACTTTCCATGGTGCTGCAGAGCAGCCAGGTATACCTCTATGTAGGCAAACACTTTCTATGTAGTGGAGCGAGACCGCTGTCTATACGCTGCTTTATGTTGGGATTTTAGTGTGGGTAGAAATGGAACCAATGTATGATGTTGGTAGCAGCAAGCAAAGCATACCACATACTGCAAACCTTTGGTATTGTGTAATATAGTAGATATGATCTCTTTATGCATAGAAATACTGCAAAGTATTTGTAACAAGCTGATAGTAACAGGTCTTCATAGACATAAGTGTCCTTAAAAAGCGTTGTCTTGTTGCGGATCTTTAAGTCTTAGTGGGTCACGCTGAGATTTATAGTTCCACAACAACTGAAGAGCCACCCATTATCAAGCCCTATTGTGCAGAAATGCAATCAACATAACATTTATCCATTCTGCAAAGTGCACAGTTGTGTGTCATCCAAGTGCCTTAGTTGGTAAAAAAAAATAGTAAAGCAAAATTGTACATTTCTTTTTGGATTGAAAATAAAAGAGCATTGTAGTGTAGATTGTGTTACTGATTTGGTGTATTGCTTTGTTCAGTCTCCCTCGAAGGCACAGTTTGAAGCACCGATATACTCCACAGTCTTCCTGAGTCTCAGACCCATTTTCTGCAGTAAGTTTGGTGATTTTTTTGGTATGCTGCCTTTAGTAAGTGGCAAATAGTCCTCATTTTCCAAGATACTGTCTTCTTCAGTGTGAGAAGACCTAGGGTTACTGCACCTGCACAGAACAATAGGGAGCAGTGAGTAGAATGGAAGGATCATTTTTCATCGGCTGAAACACACAGTGACAAGAAACAGCCAAAGACATACAGCATACCAGCTCTTCTCCTTAAGTGTATATATTTACAGCGTTGTGCCAATTTTGAACCGATTCCCAGTGTCCCTCTTTTATCATAATGTGTAGTGTACATTATGTGTGGTCTTTGCAAAGCTTTTAAAAACAGTTTGTTCAACTATTGGAATATTCACATCCATTGTATGTGTTATTGTGACATTTAGCGCTTTATATACTATGCTGTGTTTCGGTTCATTTATGCCCAAAAGTCTGCCAATGGAACAATGTGTGTCATTTTGTACAATTGTAATTTAAGCAAATGTACCCCTGTTCATAATAACCTTAAGGGGTAAATGTATTAAGCTGCGGGTCTGAAAAAGTGGAGATGTTGCCTATAGCAACCAATCATATTGTAGTTATTTATTTAACACATTCTACAAAATGACAACTAAAATCTGATTGGTTGCTATAGGCAACATTTCCACTTTTTCAAACCTGCAGCTGGATAAATTTACCCCTAAGTGTCAATATTAGGCCATTTCAATACTGTAGTTGTAGTTATATAATGCATCAATGTTAACTATTTCAGGACTACGCACTTCTCTTTTGGGGCAAAAGACAACTTAGACTGTCAAATCCACACAAAACTGAACACTACGTAGATCATAAAATCCATAGATCATAAAATCCAGATATCTATCACACAACATAATATTTTTATTGTACACATTTTCCTTCTGTGCACATATGCGCAGTACTCTCTCTCTCTCTATATATATATATATATATATATATACACATATATATATACATATATATATATATATATATATATATATATATATATATATATATATATATATATACACACACACACACACACACACACACACACACACACACACACACACACACACACACACACACAGATAGAGAGCTATTTAAATAGTCTTGTAATTGTGATAAACAAGCGATGTATGTGTCTGACAACATTCTGCTGTCTGAACGTTCTAATTAGATCATTTGTATTTACCAGAGTTATATGGTAAATAGTTGACCCCTTAACCTGAGCCACCTGTTATCCTTTTAAGTTCAGTGCACATTAGAGACCTGACCCATTTCAATGACACAGTACAGCTATTGTTTCACAAGAGGCAGCTGCTGGCTAAGAGTTGGGGGGGGGGCACTTACCCTACTGTGACAGGGGTGACGTGCGCTGTTGGCAAAGTTGTGGCAATGTGTTTGGTCATACTGTGGGCTAATGATGGCGAGGGAAAATATTTCTACAAAAGAGGATTAAAACAAAAGACACTTTATTATTGGTGTTAAACATTAAACTGCAATTATGATGAAACATACTGCACGCATTGATCATTTCCAGTACCCATTAATTTATTGCACATGTATCTTCTACAAATGACACCGTTTTTAAATGACAAAATTAAGTATATTATAATGTATATTGTATATAATAAATGATATACAACATTAATATACATTTTAATTACATCTTTATGATTCCAACTTAATAAACATCAAGGTATGGCTTCTGCACACATGAAATACTTTTACATTTTAAATAAATAATGTTTCCAAATCTAGTTTTTTCATTGAAATGAGTACAAACATTTTTTCGGCTTTGCACTTTTCTTGACTATAAGGAAACAATAATGAGGGTTATGTGTTGTATACAGTTTGTGGGCAGTCAGACCATAGCTTGCAGCTGGGGCTTAATTATCCATTCATATGTCTTGGTCTACAGCATCATTAGAGGCAGCAGGTGGAAACACTAATATCAGATGGGAAGACTTGGTAAAATCACTTGGTATTAGCACTTGTAATAACAATCATTGTAATAACAATCATTGTAATAACAATCAACATAACAGTAGGTGCGTGACATTCAAATGACTTATTGTCATGTGATGTTACTAAGTACATTGTTTTTTCTTTTCTGTGCCATCAACATTATTTATGTTATGTTTATAATATCCAGCACAGTTGGTTATTTTTGGCGCTTTAGGAACTATTGGATTGAATACAGATGTATAAAGAGACTAGCTGTGTGTCATATACAGTGAGTGAAATAAGTATTGAACACATCAACATTTTTCTGAGTAAATATAAATTTAATGTGGCTATTGTAATGAAATTTACACCAAATGTCAGCATCAACCCTTGCAATCCACACATGCAGAGAAATCAATCCATAGATGTCCATAAATTAAGTTTTGTGTAATTATGTGAAATGACACAGGGAAAAAGTATTGAACAAGCTTTCTGAAATTTATTTAATACTTTGTACAAAAGCCTTTGTTGGTAATGACAGATTTAAGACGTCTCCTGTATGGAGAACCTAGTCGCATGTATTGCCCAGGTATGATTTTGCCACATTCTTCGATGCAAATAGTCTTCAAATCTTGAAGGTTTCATGGGCTTCTTCTATGAACTCTGATCTTTAGTTCTTTCCATAGATTTTCAGTTGGATTCAAGTCAGGTGATTGGCTGGGCCATTCTAGCAACTTTATTTTCTTTCTCTAAAACCAATTGAGAGTGTCCTTGGCTGTGTGTTTGGAATCACTGTCCTGCTGAAATGTCCACCCTTGTTTCATCTTCAGCATCCTGGTAGATGGCAGCAGATTTTTATCAAGAATGTCTCGTTTTTCCATTTATCCTTCCTTCAATGATATACAGTATGCCAGTACCATGTGCAGAAAAACAGCCCCACACCATGATGTTCCCACCTCCAAAGTTCACTGTTGGTATGGTGTTTCTGGGGTGATGTGCGGTGCCATTCCTCCTCCAAACATGGTGTGTATTATGGCATCCAAAGAGTTCAATTTTGCTCTCATCTGACCACACTATATTCTCCCAGTATTATATAGTCTTGTGTGGTGAGTGTGCATACAGGCCATGGCGGTTGAGTACATTACTTATTATTTTATTTGAAACAATTGTACCTGCTAATTCCAGGTCTTTCTGAAGCTCTCCACAAGTGATCCTTGGTTCTTGGACAAATCTTCTAATAATTTTTTACACTCCTCTGTCAGAAATCTTGCGAGGTGCTTCTGGTCGTAGCCGGTTTATGGTGAAATGATGTTCTTTCCACTTCCGGATTATGGCCCCAACAGTGCTCACTGGAACATTGAGTAGTTTAGAGATCCTGCTGTAACCAATGCCATCAGTATGTTTTGCAACAATAAGGTAGCGAAGGTCTTGAGAGAGCTCTTTGCTTTTACCCATCATGAGATGTTTCTTGTGTGACACCTTCATAATGAGCCATCAGTTGTGGCTGAACCAGTTGGCAGGATTGCTTTCTAATTACTGATAGATTTCAGCTGGTGTCTTGGCTTTCTATGCCTTTTTGCACCTCCCTTTCTTTATGTGTTCAATACTTTTTCCTGTATCATTTCACATTATTACACAAAACTTAATTTATGGACATCTATGGTTTGATTTCTTTGCATGTGTGGATTGCAAGGGTTGATGCTGACATTTGGTGTAAATTTCATTACAATAGCCACATTAAATATATATTTACTGAGAAAAATGTTGATGTGTTCAATACCAGGGAAACAAAAATAAACAGCTTTCCTTGTATGAATGGGGGCAAACATAAAAAGAAAACTTTTTTTAAAATTAGAGTTGAATCCAAGATAACTGACTTCAAGATGGCCGCCATACTGGCCACATACCCTAAAGAGTTTCCCACAACACTTAGATCATATGTGTAGACATTGGATTGAAACTTCCTTACTCATTTCCTTTTTAAAGGGTGTCTCCACACTTATGGACCACCCTGTATTTACTAATAGTTGCAGAAGAAGCCAATGTATGAAAGAGGAACACCCAGACATCATTGTATTGAACCACGATTTTTGTAATCTTACATTTTGAAGTTGCACGTTCTGCTTACTCTTGACAGACTTTGGTGTCTTTAATTCCATACATCCTGCCATAAAATATGAAGATAACATCAATTTTCACCTTTGCAAATGTTTCTACACTTATAATATCAGTACCATAGTACAAAGTTACACAGTTCAATGCAGGCTTACTTGGTAATAGATACATGTCAAATTAGTGTGGACTACTTATTTAACATTTATAATCAACATTCAAAATGCAGATTTAAAGTAATATTTTACCCATCCTTACTATGTTTATTAGAACGACGAGGACGGAAAGGTTCTGGGGGAGGCAGTTTCCACACATCTTCAGCTTTGTATAGAACCTGTAGAAGATCGGTCTGCTTTGGCAGATACTTCTGTGTCCAATGAGGATCACCCCCTGAAATAGCTGTCACCTACACAGTGGTTTAATGGAGAAATATGTTAGCATTCTACATTTAAGAGCCGATAACCTATTTTTCATGTTTGTTAAATACAGAAACTCAATTTAAAGGATTATTAATCCTGATCTATGAATCCCATTATGAAAAGATATATAAGATCTTCAGTAACAAATATAAATTGACAGTACTGCACATTAATTTAATTTAAGTGCTCATTGTGTTTAAGCTGCCCACTATCTCATACGAACCAATCACAATTTTTATTGTAGGATGTAAAATTTGCTTTGCAATCCCCCTGCATATATATGTGGGTGCATATATATATATATATATATATATATATATATATATATATATATATATATATATATTAGAGAATAGGATTGCATGTAAAAATTACAGCCCACATACAACAATTACATTGGTCAAAGTGGACCTGCCAGGCTATACACCAGGGAAGCATCCCTTAGTTTGCAGCCTATTCATTTGCTAGGAACAAGTAACATTGCTGAAGCACTGACAGACCAATTTTCATTATATTTATGACATATTGGCCCTTAGTAAATTTTCAGGAATATTAGTGGAGATATCCATTTTGTTTTGTTGTCTGAACAGTGTGTATCTAACTGTTGTACTTTAAAATAAAAATGTACCCACTCATCTAATCTGAATTATATAGAATCGGATTATATCATTTTAATTGGATTTTATTACATGTTTCCCATATTGAAATATTTTGGAACAATTCAACACACACACAAAATCGATTTGTAGAGCTAAGTTGTAACGTGTATGGGTACCTTAACCCTGGAATGTTGTCTATTTCAGCAAAAGCACTAGGAAATGCATGTATCAAGCTGTGAGTTTATGGGGAGTTTGAAAAGTGGAGATGTTGCCTATAACAACTTATCAGATTCTAGCTGTCATTTTGTAGAATGTACTAAATAAATGATAACTATAATCTTGAGAAAATCACCCCTAGGTGAGTTTAATCAAGAATGTACTGTTACTGCAGCTGTCAGTTTCTTACACTGTTTGATGTGATCCTCTGAGTACTTGATACTCTTCTTCTGGACGAGCTATGTGCTACAAATAAATAAACAATAAGTCAATATATTTGCATTTTGTTGAACAAGCATTTAACAGTTAGCATATTTCACTCTAATTGTAGCTTTTTGTAATATTACAATACAACAAACATTACAATATAACCATATTTTTACAGCTGTTTCTGAGTTCCTCCCTACAAATGTGATGTTCCCCTTTTAAAATATATGATAGTGTGAGAGAGGTTTTATTAACAAGAAATGGTAGGATTGATTTTAATAACAAGTTCTTTGGTATATATTATAGTATTTTAATCATACTTGCCAACTCTACCGGAATGTCCGGGAGACTCCCTCATTTCGCAAGAGTCTCATGGACTCCCGGGAGAGTGTGGCAATCTCTCTTCACTAGGTAGTGGGCAGAATTGGGTCCAAAACGATGCGAATCGCAGCGTTTGGCCCCGCCCCCTGCTGTAAAATGAAGCGTTTGCGTCATTACGTCACGGGGGCGGGTCCACAATGACGCAAATTTTGGAGCCCCGCCCCCATTACGCCCACCTTCCCCGGCAGGCTCCCGGAAGCCAACTTTCAAAAATTGGTAAGTATGATTTTAATAGGAACAATGGTGTTCAGTGTGAGGAATGCCAGCAACTGTAATCCTAATAAAACAGTTACCAATATTTGTAAATAAAACAAATGCAGCAGTTTACTGCTGTCTAGTCACAGAGAGGAGATAGGTAACCTGACATACGCCCAGGGCTGCATGGGGTGGCCCGTCAAAAGGGCCGCACATCACCCTTAATCTCAGTGATACGTTAAAACAATACATTTAATAAAAGAGACTCCTGTCTGTAATCACATATCAGCAGGTATTTTATTGTCAGTTTAACAAAATAAACAAGTATGACAAGCTAACAAATCTTACATCAAAGCATGAAGGTGCTGGAGAAGTTCCTGAGTGCCTCCTGTTGCCTCACATGGCTCCTATTTTTTCAGCCATTCATAAAAGGACTCTAGTCATATATGTCTCGAGCCTCTGCAGAGCAGCTGGAAAGTCCACTGAAGTTCTACTCATGGCAGTCAGGGGGAAGAGCTGACGCAACTAGTCCGTAGAGCAAAACAAAAAGACTGACGGGACAGGAGATTTGAAGTGTATAGACTGAGAGTAATGAGAGAGAGGAGTACAGAAGGTAGAAACTGAAAGCCGAGAAGTAGAAAGGGGTGAAAAGGCGCAGAGAGAATTAGGGAAAAGGAGTAAAGAGACACATATTATGGTGAGGAGAGATACCTCTTCTTTAATGTCAGATAACTCCACATAACCATTATCAGCTTGTGGTTCTACACCCTCCCCCACTATAATTTCTCAAATTACTCAAACCATGTAATCCTTCCATTTTAAGAGTTTTCGCCAGGGACAGGACCATACCTACCCATGCAGCATCCAATTGTGATTGGAAATTTATGAGACACTTCCTTGACCACTTTAAACTGTATTAGGAGGAATATCTGTAATAGAAGCATCATGATACAATAGGGACAATGGTAAAGACCTCTACAAAGGAACTGTTCATCCGGGTGCAGCTGACTTTTAAATGTCCCTTTAATCCATGGCCTCAGCATCTGGCAGTTTAGAATCCTGATCTAGATGATAGAAAGATGAGACTGGAGTCTGCAAAACAGGCTGCAAAGAACCTGTCTGTGAGCTTGTCCATCTGTTTACAAGGTTTGCCTTGGTCTGGTAAGGTGGAGGAGACAGCATGGATTTTGGCTCCTTTACAAAGACCTGGCACCTTAATAACATATGAAGCTTTCTCTCGATGGGAACATGATGAGTGCATGCAGGAATCTCGATTTGAGGATGACGCTCTTGATAGTCCACTCAAGTCTTCCACAGCAAAGGTAACCTGAACCAAATGCACAGCAAATGTAGGGTTGAGGCCCAATATAGTTGTACCCATTGATCCATGAGCTGAGGCAGTCTGTTAATAAACTGTTCCAGAAAGAGCTTCCATTATTTGGCTGGCAATGTGGGTCCCTGGTTATAGCTACTTGTTTGTATGATCATAGATCCATTGTGCAAGGTCCCAAGTCTTGAAGGACAAAAGAAATACTTTAGCTCTAAAGGGTTGCTGATAGGTAACTGTGGTGAGTGAGAGATAGCTGCTTTAATCTTTTGATAGTCCCCAGCATCTTCAGGACGTCAAGACCACATGTGCTTCACCTATTAGAAAGGATGCCAGTCGAATTGCTCAGGAAATCTTAGACCAGGTCAAGAAAAGCCTCAAGATCATCTCCCTCTATCTCTATCAGTACCATATTGGGTATTCCCAACTGCTTCAGCTGATCTTTTACACCTCCTCCTTATGAGCAGTACTCTCCTGCTGAAATATCATGAAGAGATCCCATGTTTGTTTGTTGGTAACAATCTCTGTGTTTGCTGAAGTTCTTGCTGTTGTGGCATGCTCAGATCTTTTACTGGAGCAAAATGAGCTGTTGAACATTGACATCATGATGGCACTCTTAGTCCTAAGGGTCAGAATTTTACATAATGCCACTTCTTACACCAATTTGTGAAGAGCAGTGGCCAGGTCAGGGCTCCAGAGGCAGATGTGCAGTTTAACAGCACCATTATTATGCCCAAGTTTACGAGCAACAAACACAGCAACAAGGACACAGGAGTAAAGAGTTTGAAGGATGAAAATGGAGGGACTATATACAATATTAATGGTATTTACAATGGAAAAGGGTAGCACAGATTCACTATACACTCCTTCCACTTAATAGTCTACTCCATACTTGACCTGATAAACTTTATGTATGGAATAGACCCGTCACCCATTCATTGTAAGGAAGAGGTGGAGCTATCTGATGCTTTGGAAGAAATTAACATTTTCATCACATGTGGCAGTGTCTTGCGCTGCCATAATATGTTTAAAGTGTTTATCCATCATCTCTGTATAATCTCCAATCTTGTCAGAGTAGGAAGAGATGGGAAATGTTCTGGCTCAGCTGGGGGAGAGGAGACAAGGAATTGGCTTGCCTTAGCTTTGATCCAATCACATACTACTTGCCCACCATTAAATGACTCACTGCCTTATCGCAACATAGTAAGTTGGCATTATACAAGGAGAGTACTAAAATATTTAACATACTCCTGTAAAGTCTGTTCTGAAATATGGAAGGGTGATTAAAATGAACAGTTCTCAGAATTGGACCCAACTTGCTCTTTTTCTCAATTGGCGGTTGGATGACTCCAGGCAATTTGATGTCAGTTATATCCCCTGGAACATCATCATCATTGTTTAAGTGATAAAACTCCTCAGTGCTGGACAGTTTGTTGCAATTATACAAAATACAATTGCACATAAAAATAGAACAAGTATAGACTAGGTTGATGGGGGAGCTGCAAACAAGAGACAAAGGGAAGAGAGAGTCCTGCTCATGAGAGCTTACACTCCAGAGGGAGACGGCAATATTGAGACAACAGGAGCTAGTGGGACTAGACATGGGACTGTAGCTGGCAGACCATGCATAGTATCAGGTGGAACTAGAATAGGCTATAGTGAAGAGGTAGATTTTGAGAGAGTGCTTCACATATTGATGGTTGGGGAGATTCTGGTCAGGAGGGGTAAGGAGTCCCATGAGTGGGGAGCAGCAGCAAAGGTGAAGCATAGGACGCAGGTGTGGAAGGTGGTGACCAGAAAAAAACAGAGGGGTAGGTCAAAAGCAAATCAAAGAGGACAAAGGGGAGTTTATCTTGAGAGGGGGGTCAGAGATGTATGAAGGGGAGGAGTTGTGGGGGCTTTGAAGGTGTGGGTGAGTAGCTTGAATTAAATTCTGCAGGAAATGGGGAAGAAGTGTAGGTATTTGCAGAGTGGAGCGGCATTTAGGAAACATTGTGTCCAGTGAGTGGAAGGCTTGATAGTAGGATTTTGCAGTAGTCAGTAAGGGAGATAATGAAAGAACAGGTAAGACTTTTGTTAATGTTTTAAGAAGAGGCTCATATTCTGGCAATGATTCAAAGGAAGAGGTACCAAGCCATACAAAGCACAGGATGTTTGGGGAAAAGCCGAGTGTGTAGTAGGATGACACTAAGGAAGTGGGCTTAGGGTACGAGAGATTGTGATATTGTCAACTGTGCAGGAGATTAGAGGAAAGGCAACGACACTAGCAAGTGGGAAGGCAATGAGCTCTATTTTTGTTGAGCTAGGTAGAGTTGTAACATCCAGGTGGATATGGCAGACAGGCAGTTGGTCACATGGGATAAAAGTGAGGTCAGGAAAGAGGTAGTGGAAGCTGAAAGAGTATTAGTTTACAGAGAGAACAGGTGTAAAGAGAGAAAAGCAGGGGGCCAAGAACAGAGTCTTGAGGAACCCCAACAGATAGAGGAAGCGGAAGAGAAGATGTGTCATTAGTAAAGACACTAAAGGATCATTCAGAAAGGTAGAAGATGAACAAGGAGATAACAGTGCCAACCCAATGAAAGGATTCAAGGGGAAGAGGGTGGTCAACTGTATAGGAGGTAGCAGAGAAGTCAAAGTGGATGAGTAGAGAAACCCTTTCATGTAGGCGTTAGCATTGATCCCTTTAGTGAGTGCAGTCTCGGTGGAGTGTAGAGGACGGAAGCCCCATTGCAAACGTCCAAGAGAATGAACAGAGAAAAAGTGGGTCAGGTGGTTGTACCCAAGCAGCTCAAATAATCTGGATACAAAGGGGAGGAGAGAATTGGGCGAACAAACATTAAATCTATTTTATATGCTGCGGTACAGAGTTCATTGAGCTGCTACTTTTCAGAGATGTTAGAAGAGCTTTCCTTGCCTAGATAGTTGTTTGTTAGCCTTACCTTCTAGTGTATTACTACATATTTGATGAGATACATCCCAAGGAAGTCATAATTATTAACATCTCAAACAACAGATGTTCTAAAGTTTTAGGAAAATCTGAATGAGACAATCTACACTATGGCCATCATCCACTTGTTGCCCATAAAACGTTCATAGTGACTTTGCATATAAAGGTCGTAGTCTAGTCCAGCCAAAAGATATACCAAGTTTATCTACCAAATGTGTTCTTCTAGCAGAGGTAGGCAACCTGCAACTCGCTACTGTTCCATATATGATCTGCCAGCCCCTGGGACTTGTAGTTCCACCACAGCTGGAGATCTAGTAGAATGCATCTTCCTGGCTATCATTGCCTTAAATCAATATGCGCATCAAAAATAGTATGTAACATCATCCAGATAAAGGAGTCTATAATTCTTCTATTAATTTTTATTACTGTAAAGTTCTTTTATGATATATAGTTTTATTCTGTGTGACAAACTTATGTTAACTATCATAGTGACAACATTAACCATGCTTCAGATTCCACACAAAAAATATGATAAACAGCATATTTTCTGTATTGTTACATCTTAATGCCAAAAATTCTAGCAGCATTATTTTTCTAACTTCTAATGTTTATACAGAATTGCATATATAGTAAGTAATATTCTAACTGCTTAGCCTTACAAACCTTGTTTAAATATCAAATCACATAATTTTTTCTAACTTTTCCTTTCATTACCTAAAGAGATGATACAAAGAGATGATACTAAAACAATCTCTTAATGATGAAATATCAACATAATATGGTCTGTAGCTATTGCTGTTTGTGATGACTTTAGATTCCTGTAAGCTTTCTATTCACAGTGTCACCTGCAGGCTATAGAGGGTTACTACAATTCATGGGTATATTGTTTGTTAAGGGAAATACTATTTTTACGCATTTGTCTATCACTTTGAATATTGCCTTTTTTTTACTTGCTTTTTTGGCCTTAAATATACACTCTCTATAATGAGCAAAGAAAGTCGTTTGCGGTATCTCATTTTAAACGAAATGATGTCAACATTAGCCAGACTTGTTAGTTTAGACCCAAGAACTACTCCGGAGAACCAATTGTGTTTTGTGTAGTTATGCAACAGATCAAAATCCTAGAATTATCCCTCTAGTATAACGTTTAGAGACAATATTATACAATGGTTTGCATTATCGCTAAAACATTTTTAAACACTAAGAAAGAACAATAGATAAAAAGGATGAAAGTTGACCATGGTACTGAAACTTATATGCATTCTAGGTAAAATGAACATTGTTCTGTCCCATTCTTATGTTGCTTACCTTTGGTTGAGAAAGAAGTGTTCAATGTCTGCAAACTCTCATCATTGTGGGTGCATATCTTGTTCATTTTCACTGAGGTAGACTGGTGTGTTCAGCAGCTTGATCAAAACTGATCTGAGCCTCTTATAAATAGGTTGCCGAATTCTGCACCCCTGATCATTGTCCAGGTTTACAAAGGATGGCCAGGCTGTAACTGTGATCTCATCTCATTTCTTATTCCACATTGTAACATTATTTACTCCCATCTGTCTTGCCAAGAATTCCATTCATACAATGGTTTGTTGCCAATGAGCATAGTAAACACCCCAAGGCAGGGTCCTGCATTGTCTCATTGCTGTCTCTCTATAAACCTTTATATATCGCTCTGGCACACTTCTCAGACGGGCTCTATGAATTATGTTAAAAGAGACAGTAAAATGTGATTGTGATCTAATTAATTAATTATATCATAGTACGTCAATGCAAATGAGGCACACCAGCTATATATTTTATTGAAGATTTATAACAGGCGTTCCATATATATATATATATATTATATGGTAATATATATATATATTCTAATATTGTAAAATTTATACTAAAACATTTTTTTATGTTACACATTTATTCCTGAAACATGCACAGTAAATTACAATGTTTCTTTCCCACATATAATAGAGAAAACTCTTGATAACAAACTAATCATCACCAGTTAGTTTGCTGACTGAAAGAATCACAGTGGCATATTCAATTGTCTGCGTTACTCACAAAAGTAACGCGCTTGCACACTATTACCCACGTAATTACCGTTATTACGGTACCTTTAATGCCGGATTTCAGCTCACAGCTCCATGAAATCCGGGTTAGAATTACTGTAATAACGGTAATACTTTATAACGGTAATACTTTTGCGAGTAACGCGGACAATTGAATATGCCCCACAGAGTCCCGAAAACAAGCCAAGGTTTTAATCAACCAATGTAAAAAACTAAAAGGACAGTGGCTGAAAACTCTCTGTAAAATAAGATTTTATTTATCAACGAATAATGCAAGTGATTATAAATTAATATTGATTATATGTGCCATATGTGATAATGTAGTTATCAGTGTCTAATAAAAATAAACCGTTCTGTATACAAGAAGTACAATTTGGTTGATACTGAAATATATTCCTATAAAGGGGGAACAGTGGCTTGTACAAGAAAACTTACAAGTACAAAAAACATTGCTCCTACTTTTCCTACCCTATTTTTGTTTTGTTTCTTTTCTTAAAAAAAAGATCTGTATCTTCTAATTTGGAGGACAGTGAACATGTTTTAAATATATATATTAAACCATAAACGTATGTTGTAAAATAGAACATTTTATGTGGTTGAGAGGTCACAAAAAAAGGTTTGGAGGTCCAGATTGGTCCATTTCTGGATTAAAACGTACAGACAAACTGAAAATAAAATACATGTCAGTGAGTGCCCTCTAACTTACAATGGTTATCATATATCACATATAGCGCGTGACAGAATAATGAATGGCTCACATTACTTCTGGTGCCATTGCTGATGTCTGAGGCATCTGCAGTTTGCTGTGGATTAATGTAGCAAATTCAATTTATACATCAAGATCATCATTAAAAATGTGTTGAACAGAACGATCTACGTCCATAAAAGTGAATTATTTATGAAGTACGCTGGTCTGAAATCTGAAGCCTTTGTTATATATGAAATCTCACATCTGACAGGAGGTGTGAAATCTGACCCAAAGACTCAATTACAGTGTGATTTATTGAGCCACGCGTCCAGCTTTTGCAGTGCATGTCATTAACGGGAGACTGGCTAGCGTGCTCATCTGCTCCAGGCTTGACTCTCCCCAGCACTAAACACTCTTAGCAGATGGGGGATTGCATGTTCCAGAAAGGAATTGTTTATCCTTCTATTGATGCTCACTCAAGTGATCACAACAAATCCATTACCCACGCATAAAAAGATCAGTAGCCCATCCATCCCGGACTGAATAGGACTTATGTAGTACAGCAGGGATTTAATGCTTTAATAGTCATAAACATAATACACACTGTCATTAAAATATACTGCAAATGAAGGTATTTTATGTGCCAGTGATAACTTTGGGAAGATGTGAATGAGACATAAACTACTAAGTTAAGCCGCAGCGTCTAATCTTTGAGACATGCTTTGAATACTGAAACATGGACTAATAACACTAAAAGGTAAAATTATGCCAGGTGCTGTTTACTCCACCCAAGCAAAGTCTATATTGTTCTATTTTGTAAGATTACACTTTTACTAGGTTACTGCAAAGGTCATGTTCAAACAAGTAGTCCAACACCAGACAGTTATCACGGCCTTTAATTGGCTTTTTTCCAGAGTAGAGATACAAAATATAAAATTAGAACACATTTTGTTTAGTTATCATCATCATTATTATTATTAATTATTTTTTACTTACATTTTTTTTTATATTTGTTTATTTTTTTTAAAAATTTACCCAGAGACCTTTAGGAGTCACAGTCACAAGAGACTCCAGTTGGCCTCCCCTGTTCCCAACACTTAAAGATACCCAAAAACTAGATTTAATAATAGCTATAAATAAGTAAGCTACTATTAAATATATCCAGTGGTCAAAGTGGAAACTTAGAGGTGGCAGTATCAAAAATGTAATGTAAGAGAATGGAATGTGCTAGTTTTACAATGAAGGCAGTAGAAGTGGCGGTATGGCAGCATACCACCGTATACACCGCCACTTCCTACTAGTCCAGCTGGCAGATGAAGCCTGATTCAGGTATCAACTAACCTTATTATTTATCTTGTCTGTCATTAAGGGGAGGATTTCCCTCTATAGTGTAGGTGTTGTGCAGTTCGCATTAGATACAGTCAACATTCCAATTGTGGGGTCAGGAATGATTCCTGGACATTGACCACCAGGCTGTCCTTGTTTATAAAAAAACCCTTTGGAGATAAGATCTCCAGAATTGCGTTTTCTAAAAAGCCATTCGGCCAGAAGGGGTTAAATCCTCCTCCCTTAGTGGTAAAGATTGGGTGACCCTGGTCGTCTATATTGCTCTTACACTATAGATAAAGTGATTCTAATTGACCCTTTCATTTGATCAATAAAAGGGTCTATAAAATTGTCTGTCCATCAGTTAAGATGTGCATAGAAGGACAGCGTATTGCAGTGGTAAGTAGATTTTGGAACTGCCACCCCAGTAATCCAAAGTAAAGTGAGAGAGCGTTTATTTTATTTTTTAATGCAATGCATTCCATATGCTTAGCAAGTGATAGGAGGGTATGTGTAATGTTCCCAATCAGGAAGCTTTTATCTATATTACAGTAAAACATGTGATGGATGCACTATATGAAGGATATAACTGAGGGAGAAATTTCATGATTATGATTTTATAGGGTGTTAATAAAATGTCACAATAAACGTGATAAGGGACCTACACATACCATAAATATAAGTTAACAGCCCCATAGATAATGTAATATAACAATTTATCAATATCATTATTTTCTCAGTTTCCAAGGAAACTAACATCTGGCAATAAGTTGGCTAATAAGGGGGCCCGCTGGTCCTCATTTGTGGTTTAGGATGTCACTAAATCCTAGTGGCAATATGTGCCCTTAATATGCTGTGTGCAGAAGGCCGCGTTAATTCTGTATGAAACATAATATAGTGTAAAAATCAGCTCAATGTGTGTGGTTATTGTGTTCTGTGATTGTGGTCTCTAAGTGCATTACATTATTCTATTCACAGGCACATGGGGTATGAATCAATAAGCTGTGCTCAGGTGTAGCACTTAAACACTGCTGTCTTCTACATTACATTATAGAAGTACAGAAATACATTATTGATGAACCCAAAATGAAATCGCTAGGGCCACCTAGCAGAGAAAATAAAGTATTCCTAATATACATATATTAAATGTGCTACCTGTGATATTATTACACTTTTGCTTGAAACTAAAGTCAAATTTTATATGAGTAGAAACACAGACTTGACACATCTAAAGTTTTTCTTACAGGAAATAGTTTTGTAAAAAAAAATAATCAAAAAATCAAAGGCGGGATGAGGGATGGCTGAACACTGGCGGTGGTGGTAATGGAAGATCAGATGGACAGCCGGTCAGCAGGCACAGGAATAGTCAGGAGAAAGCCATGTCAGTCACAGGTAGACAATATATAAATAGGCATCAGGACACATAAGCACAGAATGCCTGTTGCTCATGTACTACAGCGTGCACCAAGCTGTTTTTTTAAATCTGGCACCAACTAACGTCAAAAGTGGGGACGGACATTGGGGGCCTATGCAGCAGCGGGGACGGCCCGATATCCATCGCCACTGTGCAGCATGTTACATAAAGTTTGTATTTTATAATCTCAGGTTATCCTATAAAACATGGATGTGGTTTCTCTCTTGTAAAATAAAATTCTCAGAAAGTGGTCAGCACCCCTATCATTCACAACCGAGCATTTTTGAGACACTTATAAAATTGACTTCACACAGTTCTACACAAATACAAAGGAAGAGTTTGATGGCCTTATAGCCTTGTGTGGGTGACGAGAACATCCCATGAATATTGAATGTAGGCTTCATCGGACAACTGATATTAATCATCTCCACTGCAACACTGAAGTTGTAAGAGACAATCGCTCTGAAACGAGCTAGAAGAAACAGCAGCATATGGCTGGACTGGAAAACAGGGGAGTGTACTAAGTTCTATTTCTCAAATTTGCCATCCTGTGTTTCCACTTATCGTCTGATGAAAACACTCTATTCTTCACAACTGTTCAAGTGATTTATGGGACCAACACAGAGACTAGTGGCATTATCATGAGCAGTTCCTGGAACTATCCTGTGAATGTAAACGTGTTAGACCTTCTAGAAAGGTTCTCATCATTTTGAAATACAAAAATGTGACCTGACGTTTGCTCATTATAGGTAAGTATGTAAACTTGTCCTATTTATATTAGTTCATTAGTAGTTGAAATTAGGTAAAATAGGTATTGTGAGTTCACAATTGGAGGTATATTTACTATTCAGTGATTCCCGGCGCTTTGAAGTCTTTTTCTTTAAACAGCAATTTTATTACAGACAAAACCTGATGGAATTTATCCTTAATAAAAGTGGTGTTTTAAAAAATGACTTCAAAGCGCCGGGAAACGGTGGTTCTACGGGACCGCCGCATAGTAAATATACCGCTTGGAGTGGAACAAAAATAGAACTGTTCTGGGAAAACTGGGACAATCGGAAATCCTAACCAAACATCTTCATGTCCTTCCCGTGTGGAATTTTTGTCTTTGGTGATTGATTCTAAATGGAATCCCCAGATTGTCAGTATTAGAATGATCTATAACAGACCCTGGACAGTATTACCTGGTATTTCCCATCACAAACTAAGTTTTCTAATTTATCTAAACTGGGCTGTAGAAGCCTAGGCAAACTTCTGAGATAAATATTTTCGATATAGAGCATGCTGATAATTGTATCATATGCTTTTATTCTGGTAATACCAGCAGTACTAATAATTTCATATAGGATTCCTGCATCATGTCACATTAACATATCTTACATATAACTGTAAGTGAGACGCTTTACTACAACCTACTGATTATGTTTATTCAATTTACTTAAATGTTATGATGATCAAACATAGGATAAAATCCACGTGGTGCTTCACAGGTCTGATCTTTTTAAAAAATGTATAAATTACAGTTTATATACAATTGAAATTATCCTTAATAAATTGCTTGTACCATAGTAAGCTATACAGGAGGAATGTAGATCAGTAAAGTTTCATAGAAGCTTCAAACAACCTTGAAAGGTCTTCTTCAGAGTGCAATCGAGGGGATAACTTTGTTACTCTCTCCTAAAATGCAGAAGAAAATTGAAATAGTTAAGAAGGAGCATTATTGTCCTGTATTACATGGTATTTGTCAAGTGCCTACTTGGTAGAAACACAATACCAAAAAAAGAACATGATGACACACCCACAAACAGTTTTGGTCACAAAAAAAAAAAACCTTTCTCTCCCTATATATCCCTATATCCACACATACACAGACAGTATATGTAGTGTATATATATATATATATATATATATATATATATATATATATATATATATATCTATCTATCTATCTATCTACTATATAAATGCCTAGTGGCGTGTGTGAAAAAAACCAAGCTGCAGCGCCACCTGCTGGGCAGAGTTATACACTGACCTATATATTTCTTGAAGGAGAAGTGACAGTTGGGAGTGGTTGATGGTTGCCAGGGGTGACAGTGGGGAGTTTTTAACACCTTAAGTAGCTTGATGAAGGATGTGGCGATGAAGATGAAGGATGAGGTGATGGAGAAAAATGATGAGGTGGTGACATGTGGACAAAACCACGTTAAAAAAGGGCGCTTGCGTCGGGAAGTAACGCTCTTCCCCTGAGGAGGCCTGGGCTAGGCCCAAATGCATGACAAGAACCTTTTTAACACCTTAAGTAGCTTGATTTGAATGCATGAGTATCATGCACGGGTTAACATATATATATATATATATAGTTAGTGCCAGCTTATACTAGGGACAACTGCCCAGGACAGAGAGCAATAGCCCGTGGCTCTGGTCCCAGCTGCCCCAGGGACTCACAGCTGGGAGCTGGGAGTCGTTGGTTGGGAGTCATTGGGCCGTTTACCATGCTGCGGTGTTCAGTGAGAGAGGGGTCAGACAGCTGAACTACACTCATGCTATTGATCTATGATGTGGGCGACCTGTCACAGCGCCGGTGAAGCCATCAGTAGGAGTCACCAGTGCTCTGCATCGGAGAGAGTGTTGGGGCATACTGTAGACTCTGAACCAAGAGAGGTGAATGAGGTAGGACCAGCGGAGGAAGGCGAGAGGCATGTTGCATGATGTACGTTTGGTATGTAGATGCCCATAGCTCAGGGCCTCAGATTTTCTGAATCCACCACTTGGTAGAACTAACAGAGTAATAAACAAATTGTACATAAAAAGTACATATATACAACCTGCAATGGCAACAACCTGAACAGTCAAAATCATTATCACTATAATTGTTTTTCTACTCATAAATACACAATGCCTATAGTATGAACAAAGCATGCTCCTCTAATTTTAATTTTAATAAAATTAGCAGCAATCTGACACAAAAAGACCATTAGATGATCACTACGATTTTGCTTTACCTGGGGCTAGAAATCTTATATGAAAATGTTATTAATCTAGAGAGCTTAGCACACTTCAATTTATAAGTGTGATGGAGAGAACATGGATGTTACATATTCCATTAGTAACATACACAATGCAATGTTGCCTATCATATTCTCTATGCTACAAAGTAAAAAACTCTTTTACATATGTTCTATCATAAAGTGGCTTCATTTAAAGAGCATGTACTGTAAACCCACTAATGGATACTAATATTAGTTTTAATGAGAAGTGCTCACTGTCCTTCTGGATTTTCTGTCTGTCCGTATTGATATTTAATATATCAAAATGAAAAAGTTTATGTTTGGATCCAAACATGCTGCAACTTGTGCCAAATAGATATAAAATGTAAACTTGCACCTAAATACGTCCAGAAAAACAGCTAAAATTATTTTAATAGAATATTCTACTACATTTATTTTTTAAAACTGTTTATTAAATTTACTTATAAACCCTAATTCGATTCTTGAACTCTTTGGCAATCTACCAATTTGCTCCATTTACACTGCATCAGATAAATTATACTAGTATTGAAATAGTTTATGTAGTTATTAATTTAGCCTGTGGTTACACCTATATATGCATTAGTTAGTTAGCCATGTAGTTTATTCTCCATATTATGGTTTTCCAAACTGTTTACCAACTGTAAAATTCACTTTAATGGTCAAGTAATTGTATGTGCCAATATTTTAGTTTTTGTTACTTTCCTTATTACATCGATAAAGCACTTTTAGAGCTTTGTGATAATCATTACTACTTTTAGTGTAACTTGTTGCTTATACTTCATAGGCAAACCGAGGGGGGGGGGTTCCTAGTGCCCGGAAACCCCCCTCCAAGTCTGGGGCACTGTATAATTCAGGTGGCTGGACCCTGCAACTGCTTCACACGGCTCTGCTTGAAAAGGGAGAGCTGCGTGAACTTAACAGTAGTGCATGCAGCATTGCCCATGTATATTATAGGGATAGGAAGAGTTGGAGAGCAGCCAAGCACTGTCTAAAATTATAGCCACGCCCCTATGCATGCTGGTCACACCCACTGGTGGCGTGTTGTGGAAACCCCCCTCTACAAATCCTGCGTTTGCCCCTGTACTTCTACAGCATATATAATTCTACACAGTGCAAAATCTAGAAATCCTCACCCCAGGCCAAAGGGAGACAAAGTGACTTGTCCAAAATCACAAAGAGCCACACTGGAATTAACCCTGGTGTCTCCATAAGCTCTCTTAAGGGTCATTCCTCATCAACACAATTTTAGGAAAAAAATCTAACTTACATTCTCTAATTTCAATTAAATTTGGTATAATAAATGCTGCCATGGGTGTAAAGAAACCCCCCAAATCTTAGGCTGATATTTGCACTGGTTTTGAAATTATACGCCTTTAAAGCTGCAATTTCTTTTAACATTTTTTTAAATTGCATTTGTAGTTCACCTGACTGGGCTAGAGAGTTGGGAAAGGTCTCATTTCAAACCTTATGGGCTTTTATATGATATATAGCACAGCATTATATTCAATAAAAGTTAAAAATTTAAAATTTTGAAAATCAAAATTTTGATTTTCTCAAAAGTTTTTTACATATTTTTACATTTTTGAAAAACGCCTCAAAAATTGTTCATACTGTTGTTAATAATTTCCCCAAAGTTTTATTTTATGAAAGCCCATAAAAAGAGGTTTAAAATTAGACCTTGCCCAACTCTCTAGCTCAATCAGGTGAGCTACAAATGCAATTAAATAAAATGTTAAAAGCAAATTTTTCGTTAAAAAAGTGCAACTTTAAAGGCATTTAACTTCAAAACCAGTGTACATATCAGCCTAAGATTTGGGGGTTTCCTTTACAACCATGGCAGCATTTATTATAAAAATTTCATTACAATCTGAAACTGTTACTTTGAAACCCTATGCTCATTTGATGTGGAATGACCCTTAAATTCATTAATCAGGGCATGTAATATAAAGCCAGATACCAATGTGTTATTTGTGCTAGTCATTGTTTCCAGATGATCAATTCACTTCTATACATCACTGCTCGTATTCTTTAAAGAGGCTGTTCTGAAACCAGGTAGTTCTCAGACCATGTAATGGTCTTGTCTTGTACTACTTTAAATTAAGGTAGAGAGTGTATTTTATTTACACTGTAACAGTTGTCAATTAAAGAATCCTGAACATGGTTATGAGATGTATAATAGACCTGTAACACATGGCCTTGGCTGGAAATGTTAACAATGAAAGTGAAAGGAGAGCTCTGCCACAGAGAGTTTACAATAGAGCTATGTGTCTGTACTGGAGACTTTATTTAAAAGCACATAAAACTAATACTATAGAGAAGCAAAAAAAAAAAAATATATATATATATATACACAAAAAGCACCATGGTCATTAACGGCAGATGTGCAGTATTTTAAAGCTTCTCATAAGAAATGCAAATCATCATTTATCTGATGAAAACAAGACACAAGCAGCTGTTTCCTACCCAAAGAAACACCAGTCAAGCACAAAACATCTCCAGCTGAGGCACAACCATGGGCTAAACAAAGATGCCTCACTTCTATGCTCCTGAACATAAGCCAACCACACTCTTCATTATATATGACTCTGGGTTGTTGTTAGTCAGGTTGGATGTTTGTTACTAAACTTCTGTGTTCAGACCACCCCACATCACTGTTGTGTACAGTACACAATTCAGTATGTCACCAGTCAGCTGTCCTAAGTGCCGTGACTAAGATGGAAAGAGCACCTTGCTTTTTGAAGAGTCCCGGTAAACAGGAATTAGCACACCTTAACTGTCTTCAATTACTCTCCAGCCCCATATTCCTATATTTAGAGGAACTTTTGCAGGCAATTTTACTTTCTTTTAAAAACATGGACAAACCTTACGGTGTGTAGAGAATCTGACTGACCTCCAGACATACACATGACTAGAGGCTGCCGTTTGACATTACTTTTTCTATTTTTTAAACTTTATATAATACACGGCTGAACAATCTTGCAATAACATTTGAACAAATTATAATATAACTTTTTTTATAAGAACATAAAAAACACATGTCAAAATAAGTGGAAATACAGAAATAAAAAGGAATAAAAAAGTAAAATAAATTAGAATTGTCAACCAGGGTTTCATATTTTTTTCGGGGGATAGGATGGGGGAGGGGGAGACATGAGAACAGGAATGAGTAGGAAGGCAATCAAGGGGAAGGGAAAGGTGTATAGCTCAGGGGGAGAGCAAATAGAGGGGGGGAGTGGTTAGTAATGGCAATCATGTAATCCTTATGGTACACATACCAAATTCCCTTTAGGACAGCATCAAAAGATTGGGGAGCTTGCGATTTCCAGTCTACTGAAAGCTGGCAAGTGGTGGACTATATAAAGTGACACATAAGTTTTATTTGAAGTTTGTAGGTTTGGGAGGAGCTAATGGGAGGAAATAGGGGAACATGGGAGGTCAAATTGGAGGACTGAATGAATTAGGTCTTTCAAAGCATTCCAGTATCTCAATAATTTGGGACAAAACCACCAGATATGTACCAGGAACTGCGCCCTCCTGGCTCCTCCCTCTCTATACCTCACTTCCTGTATAGGCGTCAGTTTAACCAAGCTCCACAGAAAAGGAGACAATAGAGAGAAAAAACAACAGGAAAAGAGAAACAGCAACATTCTCTTGAACAAAAAGACAACATGTCATACAAAAAGAGAAACCAGAGCATCAAGGGTGGGCGCCTGTTGTCCCCCAATGCAGAGAAACAGTGTCTGCTGAGGTGTCCAGCGATGGGGGAGGGGGCGGGCGGCAGCAGAGCTACCTTCACTGCACCTCCGATCCTCCTCTCCAGGCAGCGCACAGCCATCCATGCTGTGCACTGCCATTCAGACAGGAACCACCGTTGCCCTCAGTGAAAGTCGTGGATGCAACACACTGAGCCGCTGATGTGGCTGTTATATGACAAGAGGCAGAAGCCTCTGATTGCAAATAAAAACAGACAAAAGAAAAGAAAAGTGAACAGGGCTGCAGAACAAACCTAAAACAGCCAGAGCACTAAAGTAAATCTGACGCCTATACAGGAAGTGAGGTATAGAGAGGGAGGAGCTAGGGATAGTTAACAAAGTTCTTAAAGTGCTCATCACCTATCCCCACTACTCTACACCCAATGTCTCCAGTGTCCCCCAATAGGAGGAGAGAGAATGTAAGTGAATAGAATTTGACAGTTCTACAATGACATGATGGGTTCAGGGATCCATAAGGTGGAGATACATTGAATAGGTGACACTAATTAGGACTAGAGCTTCTATGAATATCAAGAGCCAAAGAAGCATCAGTCAAGCACAAATCCACCCATTTTCCATTCTGACCTCCTCACACCTGGCTTCATCACAGTGATAAGTACCTGTTTTCCACATGCTGTAATCATCTGGAGGTGGCCTACCCTGTGTGTGACTCTATTTACTTTACAGTATAGTTCATAATAAAAAGAGATACAAACAGAGCCTGATTTAGAGTAGGCATTTTCTGTGGTCGCAATTTAGAGGAGCAGTGTCTGAAACGTTATCTGTGTGTTTGATGGTACATCTATATTTATGTCATGTCGGCATGATAGTCTTTGGAACTTGTATGTCGCTATAGTCAGTGTCTATATTATCACACTCAGAATGGTGACTACCACCGAGTCTGGCATAGACCGGTTCTAGCTGCCACTTTTTCAAGGTGACCCTACACTCATTGTCCCTCAGCTTTAGTGGTAACCAGCCCGGGCTATTGAACTGGTGCACATTACTTGTTTTAGGGAGGACCAAATCATTTTTAAAATTAATGCTCATTGGTTTGCAAAAGCAGTGCAATAATCAAGATCATCAACATTAGATACAAGGATGAAGGACACATTTTTAGGGGTGCAGCAGGATGCTTGAATTTTGCACCAACTCAGAGCTTGCAGAAATAGGGTCTACTCTTATACTATTAATGGGACTAAACTAATTTTGCACTGAACAATAAAGCTTAAAACACATAAAAGTGATACTAAACTGAGCAGTTTATTTTTTAGGACAGCATTTTTTAGTTTATTGAAAGGTCCTAAAGTGGTGGTAGGCAGTCGTAAGTGTCATTTGCGTTCGGACATGAATTACATGCAATTCATTGGCGTAAGCTCCGTTTCTGAGCATGTGCAGAGCAACATCATGCAGAATATGCTACGCAAACTGACCTACGTACGAACAAGAATCAGGCCCAGTATGTGAAAATTACCAGTTATTCATCCGTAAACTTATCAAATAAACATTAAAATGTAACAGCATGCCAACAAATGTACAATTAAACAGCATATTAAATACAAATATAATTACATCCAAGTTCGCTGAACAGTAAAAGTATCTGTAGTTTGTCAATAAAATGTGTACCAATCCTCATGTCTAAGCCAAGTGCCCATAGCAACAGTAACAGCGCCACCTAGATGGATCTCGGTGGTGGCTGCACTTAGACCTGCTTTATCTGTTTATGATCAGTAAACCTGGTCACAGTAAGTGAGTGATTTAAGAGGAACTGCAGGCAAAAAGCATATCATTTGTTTTCTCTGAACTTCCTACCACAGTCATGTTTGTATTAATACCTTACTGGGCTGTAATCATTGGTGCATTTGCTGGTGAACGTGAGAACCTCCCAAACTCCAGCTTCTCTGATATGGGACCTATCACAGTTTTACTAGTTTGGGTGATGGAAAGGGCTTCTGATTGGTTGTTCACCTCACACACAACATGTGGCAACAACAAGTTTTACACATTTACATGCATTCACACGAACATACACATTTGTAATTAGTACACACTAATTGTAGTTGCAACACAGTTATTTATGTCAAAATGTAGCAATTTTTATGGTTAATATTATAAGTTATATACATGTTAGTGAAATCAAAGGTTCAGGTTACATGAAACATGTCATGTTTAGTATAATTTTAATCCCCTATTTATCCGCAGTTGTCCGGTTCATTCGCCGAAGGGATCGCACATTGCATACTCTAGTTAGCGATGTTAGGGAATAAATGTATAAAATGATATTGTCGGTGTAATGTAAATAGACTAGTTTAGACTAGATTCTTGGCGGGAAAATTGGAGTGTATCCCCTGGAGAGCTGATCCCCACCTTTGGATATTTTCGTTTGAACTGGCCTATGACCTGCAGTACACTGGACCTTCCTGAAGCCTGGACCAATAGAAGCAAGCCACATCATCTGCATTGTTTAACTGTATTCACTGACTGTATATAAGCAGGGGCTCTGGACCTAGTGGACAGTCTACTTAACCACAACCTTCAGACCTGAATGACTGTACACTGGATCCAGGGCGCCTGCGATAAGTAACGGCTGTACTTATTTTATTCTGATTTTTTATTCTGCTTCTTTTGGCTATTAAATCACATTGTGCTTTGGAACCACATTATCGACAATAGTTATTGGATAGCAACTAGACATGCATAACAGTAACCATTTCAAAAGGTCTGTTGCTTTATTATGTAAACCACTACCAGAGGGGTAAGACTGGATTTTTATAAAGCCATTTGCCTTAAGCATAATTATCATCATTGTCTTTCAATATTGCAGGATCGTGTGATATTTAACATACAGGCAGCAATTCTAATCTTCCCAGAGAGTCTGTGAACTGTTCTCCAACACTCTGGTAACTGAGAGATTTGTGTTAGAATTTTACAGCAATATCTTTGGATATCTTACCTGAGGCAAAGTTCCTTTCACTAAAGCAGGAATATCAGCTGTACTATATCCCACAGCTGCCAAGCCATCATCAACATTCAGGTCAAACAGAAATTTCCGTAAAGTGTCTGCCAAGATAAGCCCAGCGTCTTTGATTTTGGCAGTCCGGATGTCAGCCCCTAAATTAAAATATAAAGCTTTAACTGTAGACTACAGAGGTGTGGAGGAAGCTTGTTCTGGATTTAATTGAAACCTATTGCAGCCTGCATGTATATTACATTCATAACAGTCATTTTATACATGATGAGAGGGAGACATCAAAAACATCAGATATTAGTAACATGTGCAGAGTTCTCAGAAAAATATTCTCTTAAAAAAAAAAAAAAAAAGAGACAAATAGTAAAAGCAGAGATGATATTTTGTTTCATTAGGGATATTTTCATGGTTTTAAAGTATATGCTGACATCTAGTGGGTAATGTAAGGTAATGATTGCAGAAGGCAACTAGCATTTATATAGATATCTTTTGGAGAGCAAAGAGGTCCTTTACCGAGAGCAAGATGGTGGCGAGGAGCAGAAGAGTGCACATGCAGGGGGGAACAGTGAGGGTGTTCCTTTCAATCGTTTGTTGATTATTGAAATTAAGTAAAGGGGCGTAGAGGGTTCAATGTTACTGGCATTTTCCTCTCTGCAAAACTATCTCCTTTGTGCAAACAGACTTGAACATACATTTTGTTGTACAATAATTTCTGGTAACAGAACGCTGCTTATGTATTATTTATTTGCAGTGCTGATATATTATAAAAGCCATGTGACATGTTTGTGAGTCCTCTGTCTAGCAGTGTAGTTTATCAGGTGTGGAACTAACCACGGTGCAGAGGGTGTGCCTACAATGGGACATCTGCTCATTTCAGGTGTGTCCTGGCCTGTATTATAACATATACTTGACATTGAGGTACATGATATACTTGAAATGACTCTACATTATATTCTAGACATGGGGCTATAATACAGAGCATGGGGCTGTATTATATACTTGATATGGGACTATAATATATACAGAGCGTGGGGCGGTATTATATACTGGACATGGGACTATAATATATACAGAGCGTGGGGCTGTATTATATACTGGACATGGTGCTATAATATATACAGAGCATGGGGCTTTATTATATACTGGACATGGTGCTATAATATATACAGAGCATGGGGCTGTATAATATACAGAGCATGGGGCTGTATTATATACTGGACATGGGACTATACTATATACAGAGCGTGGGGCTGCATTATATACTGGACATGGTGCTATAATATATACAGAGCATGGGGCTGTATTATATACTGGACATGGTGCTATACTATATACAGACCATGGGGCTGTATTATATACTGGACATGGTGCTATAATATATACAGAGCATGGGTCTGTATTATATACTGGACATGGTGCTATAATATATACAGAGCATGGGGCTGTATTATATACTGGACATGGTGCTATAATATATACAGAGCATGGGGCTGTATTATATACTGGACATGGTGCTATAATATATACAGAGCATGGGGATGTATTATATACTGGACATGGTGCTATAATATATACAGAGCACTGGGCTGTATTATATACTGGACATGGTGCTATAATATATACAGAGCATGGGGCTGTATTATATATTGGACATGGTGCTATAATATATACAGAGTATGGGGATGTATTATATACAGAGCATGGGGCTGTATTATATACTGGACATGGTGCTTTAATATATACAGAGCATGGGGCTATATTATATACTGGACATGGTGCTATAATATATACAGAGCATGGGGCTGTATTATATACTGTGCATGGGGCTGTATTATATACTGGACATGGTGCTATAATATATACAGAGTATGGGGCTGTATTATATACTGGGCATGGGGCTATAATATATAAAGAGCATGGGGCTGTATTATATACTGTGCATGGGGCTGTATTATATACTGTGCATGGGGCTGTATTATATACTGTGCACGGGGCTGTATTATATACTGTGCACGGGGCTGTATTATATACTGTGCATGGGGCTGTATTATTTACTGTGCATGGGGCTGTATTATATTCTGGACATGGTGCTATATTATATTCTGGACATGGTGCTATAATATATACAGAGCATGGGGCTGTATTATATACTGGACATGGGACTATAATCCATACAGAGCATATAGCTGTATTATATTCTGGACATGGGGCTGCATTCTATACTGGTGAAAGTGCTATATTTTATACTAGACATACAACTGCATATATATACTTGGAATGGGACAGCCATTTATACTGCACATGAAGCTACTGCATATAATACAGTGGATATTGAATTGCGTAATGTACTGTTGATATGGGTACACTGAACACAGCTCCAGTAAACTGCAAATAATGCAAAACTTTGCTTGCAGGGAATATACTGACTACTCTTTGCATGCAGCACCCAAACACTGGGCAGCCTTATCTTAACACTGCGATTTAGACTACAGCTAGGCTGTGCTCCTTTCCTTAAATTTGCTCCCAACTTGTACCATTATAATGAATTTATTCCTAACATTAAATAAGGGCCTTAGTAAATAAAGGAAGATACATACAGACACTATATAAATATACACAATTAACCTTTTGCACTAACAAGACTCACAATGAACAATACTGTATACAAGAGAAAGTCTTACCAAGTATCTCTGCTGCCTCCAGGTGGCGTTCAGGACACATGGCGGCAGTGAAGGAAAACACTGCTGGAGAGGTGAGCACAACTGAAAGTCCGTGAGGCTGGTAAGAGGCAATTAGAGTCGGCCATTTAACATTTAGAGTGAAGATTCAGGGCCTGGTACAACTTCAAACACAACCTGCACGCACGTAGTGATTTTAAAGCAAGCACAGAACTTGAGCGTGCCTGTATTCACATCCAAGTGGATCTCAAGATACATTTCCATTTAAATCTGAGTATAAGTCTGCTCTGCCTAAACAGTACTTATGTTAATAGATAAAAGAGACTGCAGGATATGCACATGCAATATAAAGACCTATCAGAACGCATGCAAAAAAAATAAAATAAAATAAATTACTAACTCATAATACTATAATCATGAATAAAAGAAATATATATTTTTAACTTAAATACATATTTAATCAGGATGTTCTTAACACGTACTGTACATACAATGCGTTTTTATATTTTCTTTTACTTGTTTACACATGTTCTGTGCTATCTAGTGACACGAATATGTGCAATATTTCCCTCCTAAAATTGCTAAGCCCAAAAGAGTCATACCTAGCGTTATTTTAGATGACAAATATTATAGTATCAATCTTCCCGGTCAGGGAATTGCTCCATTTTGGAGGCAAAGACCTGGGGGTAAATGTATGAACGTCCGGATTCTTGAACTCCCGCGAGTTCGGCGTCTTCAGAGCTTAAATTTAAAGCGGCGCTGCTTTGTAAAGGGAAACTTCCCTTTACAAGGCAGCGCCACTTTAAATTTAAGCTCTGAAGACGCCGAACTCGCGGGAGTTCAAGAATCCGGACGTAAATACATTTACCCCCAGGTCCTTAACAATACAGTAACCAATGCTGCAGTGTATGTATTAATTGCACTTAGAGCAATCTCACACAGATGCCTGAACTATATATTTATATATAGATCCTTTCTGTCCTCATTTTTTGCTAATTGCTATTGACTTTATAAATCAAAAGCAGCCAGATTGAGGTACTCCTCAAAGACACTTTTTTCTTTAGACACAGAGGACCTGAGTCATTAAGGAAAGAAATGCATAAAAAATGAGTAACTTTGCACCTGGACAAAACCATGTTGCATTGGAGGGGGAGGTAAATTTAAAATGTGGGGACAGATTTATAGTTGGGATAGGGCATGTCCTAGATCAACTTTAAATTTCAGTGTAAAAATAATGCTATCTAGTATTTGTGTGCTACATGAAAAAGCAGCCAGTATTTTTCTTATGTGCAAAATAAAAATAGAAATAATTTCCACCCCTTGCATTGTAACATGGTTTGTCTCGGAGCAAACTTACTCTTTTTTTTGCTTTGCTCTCCTTAAGAACTTAGGACCAGATAGTCCCATAGCAGTACACCATTATCTCCAATAATTATGATAATCTAGGGGCATCAGGAATTGAGGGAAATCAAATATTTGCAGCTTTAATAAAAGAAAACAAATAGAGGTCGACAGCATAGAGGGTCAGTGATTGAAGAAGTGTTGCACAGAATGTAGAATGTGTAGTAAAAATGGATACCCCACAATGAAGGGAATACCACACTTTTCTAAAAGTGGGCACAATATACCTAGCTGAAATTAAAAAAATAAAAAATTAAATGAAAACACGTAAAAATAGCCTTACTCATAGAAAATTGGGGAACTGGGATCTGAAATAAAACTGTAGATATATTTACCACTAGTGGATGGTCCACATTGTAATCTTTCGCTCTGTATTTCTTCACCATGCCTGCAATTGGATATGACATCCCATGGCTGAAAACAAAGAAAGGCATCATGATGTCAATCAGACACAGTAATGGACTACCGTAATCCCTGCCAGGAGAACCAAGTGCAACATTTTCACTGTTGGATTTCAACTTTATAATTTATAAAACATTCTTTATGCATAAATAGCATGGGCGTACGCACGGGGTGTGCCGGGTGTGCCAGGGTACACCCTAACTTCAGGCCCTAATCCCTTCTCCTAAACTTTTAGTTTTTTTGTTAAATTAAGAGGCTGATCATAGAGCCCTATAATGAGCCCTCTGCTCTGATTACCGTTATTGGAAGCTACTTGATGCCCCAGAATGCTGCTTACAAGGCTTAGCATTCTAGAGTGCCAAATTTAAACTTGCTTAGAATGAAACGACCCATATGACCAAACAGCATCGTATGATGAGCTGTCATCTGAAGCATCACTATCTGATTCCTGTAGAACCTCATGGCTCACCAGGCACGCATGATATCCTTTCTATTTTTCCTTAGAGAACCAGCCAATAAGGGACAATGACCATATATCTGGTGCTTGAGTGAATTGAAGTTAGCAGGGTCTGTCATAGGGTGCAAGAATTCTGCACATGTCCTTTATAAGTCTGTCCTCTCTGGCTTCACTGGGATGTGATTTCAAAGGTCTTTTCTCTATCTTTATTTTGAGCACTCTGGTTTGCCTGGGACACAAAACTTCTTCACTGGGAAATCCTGACATTTTCACTTTAGTTTCTTACTTATTCAATGAGTTTGTAAAGAATGAATAAAGCCTGTACACTATTCTAAATCTGGCAACATTAGATGTGAATACAAAAGTATAAGAATATAAGTACTGAAGAGTGTGACGGCCAGGGCCACCATCAGAAATAATGGGGCCCAGTACGCCCCCCCCGGTGAGCGCCCCCCATTTCAAATGGATTCTATAAACCTTCAATACAAAAACTCATGCACTATATCAGCCGTCACCAGGGCCGCCATCAGGGGGGTACAGGGGGTACTGTTGTACCGAGCCCGGGCTCACCAGGGGGCCCAGTACAACAGCGCAACACAAACTTACCTGGGGGCCCGCTGTCTTGCAGTCCGCTGGTCTCCACTACTCTGCGCTGATGTCTTCAGCCTGGCTGTCACCGTGACAGCCAGGCACCAGAATGCGATCGCAGGGGAATGACCCCTGCGATCATGTGATCTGGCTGTCACAGGCAGATCACATGATTGCAGGGGAATGATTCCTCCACCCCTGCGATCGCATTCTGGTGCCTGGCGGTGACAGCCAGGCTGAAGACATCAGCGCAGAGTAGCAGAGACCAGCGGACTGCAAGACAGCGGGCCCCCAGGTAAGTTTGTGTTGCGCTGTTGTACCGGGCCCCCTGGTGAGCCCGGGCTCGGTACAACAGTACCCCCTGTACCCCCCTGATGGCGGCTGATATAGTGCATGAGTTTTTGTATTGAAGGTTTATAGAATCCATATGAAATAGTCCCAAATCATTTCCTTTTCCCCTCTGTCGTCTGGAAACAGAGTTATGAATTCAAGAATTGTATGACATCCCATTCAGTGGGTTGTTCCTTCATCATAAAGCAACAGTCATTAAGACTTTCCCGCGTGAATTGAGTTTATAAAGGCCGGGGCATATAACAGTAAATACCCGCCATCTAGTCCACCAGCAGGATATATGTGTATACACTATGGAAATGAAACTATGCAAGTACATGATGGTCTGGCAAGGTATTACAAAAGGGGAACATCAGTTTACCTTCAAGTTAACTTTAATTTAGATCAATTAGAAATCGGAGCACTAAATAAGAAGTGTTTTGGTGTAAATGGTGCACTATGGCAAGCAAATACAGAATAGGTAATTTGAGAGGTTTTCCATGTTAACTAGTAAGAGTCCTTTCTGTTCGCTGTACATATCTGTGCTGTGATTTTGTTTAAATTTAGTATAGAGGATATAATTTCTAAATTTTTTGGGGTATTTTACTGCTTTTTTTCCCCCCTAAAATGATTTCAGACTAGTGAATGATTTAAGTGATGTAAACTCTATCCTGAGTAATGATTGGCAAGAGATTTATAAAATTTATGGCAGGGGTCAGGGAACTTTTTTTACCTTTTACCCCTAAATATATTTAGATACGCCGACGGTAAATCATATATTATTAATTATTGGAATTCAAAATTTCTTTGAAAGCTTCAACTTCAAAAATTCAGGTTTTGGAGAAACGGTGTTGCTTCATTTTTGATACGAGAGCATCAATATTGGGTCATTTTGATGGCAGAGCAATTTGGATACAGTCTTCAGCGTCCAATCGATTTCTCTGCTTTGTTTTTATGTTCGTTAGAGTGGAAAATCCTTGTTCGCAAAGGTAGGTTGTGGCAAAAGGCAGCAACTTTTGACTGCCTCCTCATATGCAATTTTGAATGCCTTTGCAGCTGTTGACAATCAAAAAATATGACAGATCTGCTTTGTTTTCAAATGCAATACGTGCTTCATTATTGCATCAAAGCTCAAGAAGTGCCTCTGCCAACCCTTGAGGCTCTTCTGGTACAACAGCAATTTCACATTTAAAAGGGTCTACAATCCAACGGACGGCATGTGAATCGGCAGCATTACCCCCAGGAATTTCATTTTTACCTCATCTGGGGTAATTTACCCCTGTTCCCTGACCACTGATTTATGGCCTGTGCACTTATTTTTTTCTTTCTTTGTATTGTAGAAGGTCAGGTTTTTTTTTTGAAGAGAGAAAAATGAGTATATGTAGTGCAAATTTTTTTCTTTTCTTTTGTAAATACCAAATGAACAGAGTGTTTTGTCCCTTTATGACCAGATTGATTTTTAGGTTTTGGTAAAGTTCCTGTTCAGTAGGAATAACTTCCCTATTTTTCAGTCTGTCCCATCAAATATTATACTATTGCAACCGATATGGCTTTATTTTGTAGTATATTAAAATAAATATGTTTTAATTGTATGGATTTATATAGGGGAAAAAAATACACTTTACAACAATTCTTCCCAAAGATATTTTTAGGCAATTACTGAAATGTCAATATTTAATTGGTTAGTTCTACTGATTATAAGGATACCAAATATGTTCATCTTTTACATTGTCTGATACATAATAGGGCCCAGAAACAACATGCATTTTAGTTTCAGAAGTTTTCTTTTTTTTACCTTGAAGATATATCTAAAAAGCTTCCGTGTGCCCAAATCCTTTGGGTGGACAAAAATTGGAGTGAAAGTGGATTTTTTGTAATTTTGGGACTACATGTATACTGTGTGCAAAATGTGTTAATATAATGGAGAATGTGTAGCATAATTTGGATTAGCACAAAAGTGACAGGGCACCATTTTTTAAAATTAAAATTATTTTTGTTTATTCTTTTATTTTAGCTTCTTTTATTATTATCATTATAGTTTTGGGGGAACAAGATATGTGCAGAGGGGAAATGGTCCATGGCCTCCTGTATCTCTGCGTCAATACAGCAGTTGTAATATTGATCTAATGCTAGTCGACATTACAGAGCTACCAATATGCAGAGATGCAGGGAGAGCTGGACTGATTCAGTCCTGCTCTTACTTGATCTGTCTGTGGATATAGGAAGTCCTGGTGATATTAAAGTAATGGTCACTGGGTTTCCAGAGCAAACCCACTCTGGGAGAACCTCTTCCATAGTTGGTTATATAGTCCAAAAAACTGGTTCCTGGGAATAACACTGGAACAGGTTGACAGCTGGGTGCAGTACTGGATGAACAGAAGCTACTGATTCAACATCACATGTAAATGCTGGTTATTATAATAGGCAACTGAAACGTCATTGTTAGTGATCAGAAAACAGTTAATCTTCAACTTCCCAAGTACACCATCATTATCTTTTTATTTATATAGCACCACTAATTCCACAGCGCTGTACAGAGAACTCATTCACATCAGTCCCTGCCCCATTGGAGCTTACAGTCTAAATTCCCTAATATAGACACACACACAGAAAGGGGTCAATTTTGATAGCAGCCAATTAACCTACTAGTATGTTTTTGGAACACGGGAGGAAACCGGAGCACCCGGAGTAAACCCACGCAAACACAGGGAGAACATACAAACTCCACACAGATAAGGCCATGGTCGGGAATCAAACTCATGATCCCAGTGCTGTGAGGCAGAAGTGCTAACCACTAGGCCACTGTGCTTTTTGTATAATCAGCTATGAATACTGAAGGCCTTGTAACCCATTTTCAGTTTTGTACCTACTTTTACTATGATTTGTGCGTGGTCATACAATTTCACACAACATTTTATCAAATTTATAGAAATAAAAAAAACAAAAACAAAAACAGTTATCAAGTTTGCAAGAGGATCACATTTTCTTAATACTAAACTAATATCCTGTATTTATTTCATAACCACAAAATATAAAGATGCCAGATGCATCAAATATGTAACCCAGAAACATTGTGTTTTACCTTCTTGTGGTTGCGAAATAAATGTGGGATATTCATTTGAAATTAAGTTGAGCTACTGGGAGTATATTTACTAAACTGCGGGTTTGAAAAAGTGAAAATGCTGCCTATAGCAACCAATCAGATTCTAGCTTTCATTTATTTAGTGCATTCTACAAAATGACAACTAGAATCTGATTGGTTGCTATAGACAACATCTCCACTGTTTCAAACATGCAGTTTAGTAAATATACCCCTTGGTGTTTTGCAAACTGACATTAATTGGTACCTGAATCTCTAGTTTTCCTTTTTATATTGGATTAGTCACCTAGCTGTAAGTTAGTTATTTTCTGCAACTCCTTCCTTGTATCAGTAATTTCCACAAGTAGTTATGTGCAGATTTTCTCCTTTAGTTGTATAGCTTTGTGTGCTAGAGTCATACTTAGTACATTATCTTTTCTTAATAAAACCCATTTATGACATTTTCATTAATCACATGACTGACAGATAGGTCAAATTCCACGCGACCTTTTCCCTTACTGTAAGACACAATGAGAATATTTACACCACATGGAGAATGTACCATGACTCACCAGAGGTGTACCCCAGCATTCCCAAAGCCTATTCCAGCAAATGAACTTGCCAGATGCATAGAGAAACGCGCTTCGTGGTCATCTGGATTCTTTACAGCTCTGTCAATGGTAGAATTGAAAAATAAGTTACCTTGTAAACAGCAATGCATATACAAATAATAATACTAATATAATAATAATAGCATAAAGCATTACTGCTTGATACATTTACTTAGACATGTGTGTTTTTATGTTATCACATATATAATCACATATGTGGTAATATAGTACAGCAATATGATACAGACAAAACTATGATCACAGGCCAAACGAAGTGTATTGTGAGTAGTATGTAGGAGGGGTCCTCTTCCTTTAGCACCTATGAGCTGCTCTGACTGCTTTCAGTTAGTTGAATGTTTGTATCAATCAGAACTGTAAGGTTTATATTTGCTTGTTTATACCGTAATCAACTTGGACAGCTGATGCATCTGTCTTGTCAACAAGTGATGTAGGTTACAGTTGGAGCATTAATTCCCTCTATATTATCCTACAGAAAGAAGATTTCACTTTCAATTTATGGTCGACAGTGACCTACTTTTACCTGAACAAATATATGCTAAAGAACGAAGTTTTTATATGAATATAACCCACTGACTATTCAGTAAAAGTGTTATCATGTAAAAGGTGAAGTACACCCACCGTTTCAGGTATTTAGAAGCAATCCTCAATGCATGCAAGGCCCAGACATCGCTGATGGGGTTGCTTCCCTGGTAGGCTGGGCGGTTGATTGGGTTGGTAGGACAGGGGCTGCGCATATTATAGGGGATTGCAGTGTAGGATTCTAGTGAGTGGCTGTGGAGACATATACTGCATGTTATCTCACTCTCAGAAATCAGCAGTGACCAAACTGAAACAGATTTATTTACTCACCACAATACATCAAATCCACTATTGGCAGCTACTCTCTCTGGCATGTGCAAAGTGTGCTCTGGGTCAATCAGACCTAGGGTTGGCTTAATGGCTCTAGATGCAATACCTGGAAAATAGCCAAACAGTGTTATTTGTACAAATATATAAAGCCTTGCATATAGCATTATAAAGAAGCAGTGATTTTTTTTAAACAAAAAAAACTTTGTAGGATTTAACATTTTGTATTGATATATTGCTATATATTGATATGTAGCATAGACGTCCCTAACTAGAAGTAAGGGCTGCACATTATGAAATACATTGCTCCCTTCAGATCAGATCACAGAGATTTCTATGCTAGATTGGATGAGGATTGAACATTTTGTTGAAAAGTTGACTGTAGGGAAACAGTGGTTGCAGAAAATATAAAACTTCTGGGAATGAAGTTTTATGTTGTTCATTGGTTCAGTAAACAAGATGGCTGCTACATGACCAAAGTAATTTTACTGCTGCAGAAAGCATAAAACATAATCAGTGCTGTTGTACTTGGGTGTTACAACGAGGAACCGAAGAGTTGTCCATAGATAACAGGTAAAAACTATTCTGTATGTCTGTAGGCTCTTTGGATGTGCAGGTCTGCTGCATTCAAAATATGGGATGCTGGACTTTGGAAGGTGTAGTCTTCTTGCTATGTTTGAAGCCTGGCCTGGTTAACATATTTATGCATCTTGTATTTGATTTAGATGCAAATTTAGTAAGAGTAGTCGCCATAGTATCCAATTCTCTGGCATAGGTGCTCCTGGTATCCAATATTCTGGCATAGGTGCACCTGGTATCCAATACTCGGTCACAGGTGCACCTGGTATCCAATACTCGGTCAGAGGTGCACCTGGTATCCAATACTCGGTCAGAGGTGCACCTGGTATCCAATACTCTAGCATAGGTGCACCTGGAATCCAATACTCTGGCACAGGTGCACCTGGTATCCAATACTCTGGCACAGGTGCACCTGGTATCCAATACTCTGGCACAGGTGCACCTGGTATCCAATACTCTGGCACAGGTGCACCTGGAATCCAATACTCTGGCGCAGGTGCACCTGGAATCCAATACTCTGGCGCAGGTGCACCTGGAATCCAATACTCTGGCGCAGGTGCACCTGGAATCCAATACTCTGGCGCAGGTGCACCTGGAATCCAATACTCTGGCACAGGTGCACCTGGAATCCAATACTCTGGCGCAGGTGCACCTGGTATCCAATACTCTGGCACAGGTGCACCTGGTATCCAATACTCTGGCACAGGTGCACCTGGTATCCAATACTCTGGCACAGGTGCACCTGGTATCCAATACTCTGGCACAGGTGCACCTGGTATCCAATACTCTGGCAGCACGGTGGTTAGCATTGATGTCTCACAGCGCTGGGGTCATGAGTTTGATTCAAATGAGGGCCCTATCTGTGTGGAGCTTGTATGTTCTCCCCGTGTTTGTGTGGGTTTGCTCCGGGTGCTCCAGTTTCTTTCCACAATCCAGAAATATACTGGTAGGTTAATTGACCCTCTAGTGTGTGGTAAAGAATTTAGATTTTAAGCTCCAATGAGTAAGGGATTGATGTGAATGACTACATATTCTCTGCGTAATATGATTGGTGCTATATAAGTAAACGATAATAATAAATAATAGTAATCTGTATGAAACACATACAAAGAAAATCTACTTTTTTTTATGTTATTGCAGTCATCCTTATCCTGGTTTAAAGAACACTATCAAGCCCATTAAATCAGCTAGGAAACTCACTTAATCTGGAGCTTACAACATGAGCCTTGTGTGAGTGACCTATGGAGGATATGTCAGAGTTCTGTATAGTCATTGGCATTAATCCTGAATCTGGCTGCGACTAGCAATAGGCATGAATTAGTGATGTAGAGACAATGGGAAGGGCTTTGTCTACATGACAAAATAGGGAAGTTGAGGGAAAGGTTAGTATGATAAAATAACATATAGAATAATGAGGTAAACCTCCCCTTTCAATAAGGAGTGAAGAACATACCTGTTTTGGCTTTAAGTTCCTCATAGTCAAAGATTGCGATCCCTGTGGTTTCACTTCCTGTTCCAGAAGTAGTTGGGACTGTCAAATAACATAGATATTGCAAGTGATCACAGGTATTTGTGTCAATTGGTACACAGTGATAATTGTTCATCATTTCTTATTGCCACATTGATAAAACATTTCAGCATAACCCATTATGACTTGGATTGTGATGTCTTACTACATCGCCCGCTGTGCAAGCCATAAGATGCTATGACCGGTTTCTTGATTTTAATTCCAAGAAATGCCCTCTTGTTGGCTCAGTCTAGGCTTCACATCTAGGAACGCTTCATTTAGCTGTGGTCATGTCCCCAATTCTGTAGGCACCTCTTTTACCGCCTTAAATCACAATTGGACTGAAAAAACTGTGACATCTGGAGGTATGTACTTAGTTCATACCATAGGCAGACGCTCAACATCTGACGCATCTCAGGAAACTCTTTTCCCTTTCTCAAATATTTGTAGTTGCTGCACTTTATGTCAGGAATACATAAGGGATGCATTCGTGTTAACACTATATCTCGTAGACCTTAAATATGTGTGGAATATGTATAATGAATCGTATAATATAATAATGATTATAAACTAAAGTATTTTGTGGCATATAGCAGCGATACTAAATATACGTATGTATGGATTAAGTTTTTACTTCAGATGACCTCATCGGTATAATTTATCATGAAAAATATGCATTTATACAAATGTTATGCATAAACAAATATTATATCATATATATTAAATAATATATATCATATAATATCTCATTTGATCATTTTCTTTATTGATGATGACATCAGTGCAGGGAGTTATTTATCTAATCTACTGTGTGTGGCTGGGTGACTGTTCCTTATTTAAAGCCTCTGTCCTATACCAGCAATCACACAACAGATTCGCTAGCACGGCTTCAGGGGAATTATTCATTGATTCCACTGCAGGACTGTTCTGCAGAAAGGAGGTGCAAGTTCATCATAGGCGGATACCTCTGCATTCCTGCCAGTAGTTTCATGTTATCATAAGCATTTGGGCAGCACGGTGGCTTAATGGTTAGCACTTCTGCCTCACAGCGCTGGGGTCATGAATTCGATTCCCAACCATGGCCTTATCTGTGTGGAGTTTGTATGGTCTCCCTGTGTTTGCCTGGGTTTCCTCTGGGTGCTCCGGTTTCCTCCCACACTCCAAAAACATACTAGTAGGTTAATTGGCTGCTATCAAATTGACCTTAGTCTCTCTTGGTCTGTGTGTGTGTTAGGGAATTTAGACTGTAAGCTCCTATGGCTCAGGGACTGATCTGAGTGAGTTCTCTGTACAGCGCTGCGGAATTAGTGGCGCTATTTAAATAACTGGTAATGATGATGATGGACCATTTACTTGCGCTTTTGCGTTTGCCCTCCCCAGGATGAAAAGATTCCGGCCTTCTCTAAGAACAAAAAACATTCTCTAAGGACAAACATTTTTACCTGCAATGAGCGGTTTAAGTGTGACGGTCACTGGTTTTCCCTTTCCAATGGGGGCATTAACATAGTCCAGAAAGTCAGAGTCGGGACTGGAGGCATAGAGGTTTGCAGCCTTACAGGTGTCCATCACAGATCCACCTCCAACAGCCACATAGGCGTCAAATGACCCTTTTCTGGCAAACTGTATTGCATCTATAAAGCTGAAAAACAAGACAGAAACGCTAACTAGTACGTTTCTAATACAAACATACACAACTTACATAGGTAGCTGCTTTCTAGCTTCTTGGTATAAGCAGACATTGAAGAAATCTACAGAGACATTGTTTGCAAATGTAATAACTTTCATAAAATATTGAACCCTTAAAAACTGACCGATTACTTCTAATAATGCTCAGATTACCATAGAGAATAGAATATAATATAAAAGTTACAGCACATGTTCATAGGTGTTTTACACTTTCACATGACGCTTATACACACCTTCCTGCAAATTTAACTACATGCATTGCTTATTCTTCCTGGTTTCCATCTGTCCCTTTAAATCATGTCTTTGTATCATACACAGAAATACATATTTTAATTGTATTTATTAATAGGCATTTTCTGACATTTAAATGACTGTTAATGTCATATTGCTACAAGTGCTGTGCACATTACCACTAACAAACCTATTACTGGGCATTACTATTGATGGGCATGACTAGCCATAGGGATATTACTGGCATATTAATACTAAGTACATTGCAAGTAACTACATTGCAGCTTCATAATATGTGGCCTAATGTATGTGGGCTATTGTGGCTATATAATATGGGCTTCATTTAATATATAAAAATATTGGTCTTGATTTATGTCCGAACACAACTTGCTCGTAATTGTGTTTTTAAAAAGAGCGCGGAACTTGCGCGTAGTTCTGACCATATTCAAATCCAAGCAAAACCACTGCAAATCCTGGGAATAACTGGACTGAATGAACTGGACCACCATTAAACATGTTGGTAAATGCATTCTGAAGATGCCCTGTGGAGACCTTTTAGATCGTACCAACAGGCCCGGCATGCATGTGTCACCAAATGGGACAATGGTCCTGTCACCCGGCGATCACAAGGAGAGCCAGGGTCGGCCTGTGTGGGGCCTGGTGAATTTCTGCTCTAGTGTCATCTACTGGCTTGTTCTGCCACCGCACCTCTTGTCTGTCGGCTCCACTTTAACATTGTCATATAAGCAGAAGTTGATGCCGTTCGTTGTTAGTGAATTTATCACAGCTTTCACCGGAGGAAGTTGAGCCAGGTTCTTGTCGGTCATCACACAGACATTTCTTGCTAGCATATTCTGCAAGTCCTTTGTAGACAATAAATGAAACCACCATTCAGAAATCCAGCTAAAATATTAGAAAAATATAAGGTACAACACATTTCATACATAGCAATAGCAAGCTGGATTTATAGCGTATGACACTGGTTACTGCTGACACCTTTAGTCAGATTTATTGCCCCTGCTTTGGCCTCATCCATGCAGGGCAGGTTGTTCGGGTCCGCAATGTTAGCAGCCTCACTAGAACAATGAGTAGCAACAGGGAGACTTTCAGGTAATGCTCCTCAGGAAAAATACCATTTACATCCCAGTCTTGCAAGTCATAGCATTGGGGTTGTAGAGTATGACATGGAAACGTATTCTGATCAAAGAAACTTTCTCTTTCATTTGAAGCTGATGGTAACTCGGAGGGGTTAAAATGTAGGGGAATCAATCGTCACTTAATCTAGGAGACAAATTAATGTTAATGTTAAACTTCTTCACATTGAGAGACTAATGATTTTATATGTTGGATAGATTAGCCCCCAATGGATTCAATGAAAAGATTAAGATCAACATGTTTTTATGATTCATTGAGAATAATATATATTATATACATATTTTGTTTATAAATTATTGATGGTTGCACAGTAACATTTGGGGTTATCTGAATGCCTGGGAAGCTTTAGATTTTGATGTTGCGATTCATGTATCTGCACTTAATGTCAGTATGTACAGTAAGTATCAAGTTGTTCCGAAACAGAATGTTAATCAGTCATTAAGTTCTGTATCCGGTTCAAGAGTAGAAGCTAATTGGATGCATAAAAATGGAAAAGAAATAGTAAGGAAGGAGCTGCCCAACGGTATGCCTTAATGAAACTCCCCAAGGTTGGGGTTGATATGACAGATATCAAAACAAATGTAGTCATGTTATAATGAAAAAGAAATCTCTTAAGACACATGAGTACCTCTGTGCATTACTCACTCAGAGGACCTCTACAAAACACGTCACATGTTTACTATGTGTTCCGTTACTAGAGTATATTTCTCCTTACCATGCCAACTTCTTTGGTAACACCTTCTCCATATCGGATGTTGGAAACAGCCATCTAAGAAAAGAGGAGGGATGGAAATAAGTGTAAACTCCATGGGCCTGATTCATTAAGGATCTTAAATGAAGAGGATCCTTATTTCAGTCTCCTGGACAAAACCATGTTACAATGCAAGGGGTGCAAATGAGTGTTCTGTTTTGCACATCAGTTAAATACTGACAGTTTTTTCATGTAGCACACAAATACTTGATAGCTTATTTGTACACTGAAATTTATAGTTGATATGTGTGTGTTACATGAAAAAACAGTCAGTATTTAACTTATGTGCAAAACAGAACACTTATTTGCACCCCTTGCATTGTAACATGGTTTTGTCCAGGAGACTGAAATAAGGATCCTCTTCATTTAAGATCCTTAATGAATCAGGCCCCATAATATTATCATTGTTCTGTGATATGGAAGAGGAGAGTTACAATGCTGCAAGAGGGACTTTCCACATCCCACTGGAAATTTGCACTATAACCAGCACCCTGACTGTTAAGGTCAGAGAGCGAAGGCATAGAGTCATTGTCCAGTATGTCCATTCTGGCCAATCAACAATGCCAACGGTTAGACCCTTCCATCAGAAATGGCTGTGTTATGGTTGTTGGAGGATGGCTGCACAAAGGCCAATAGTGGTCATATTTCGACGCATCTATCAACATAATAATAATAATAATATTCTGATCCATTTCAATCAGATTATTATCAGACACCGGGGTCATTTTGTGTTCTCAGCTGCTGCAATAGTCGGTCAGTGGCCTAATATTGTTGTCCACATTGCAGCATGTTTGGCCAGCTGTAGGGATCTCACAGAGCAGTAGTACTGTATATGGTGACACAGCAAACCTATATTACAGGCAGAACGTGTGCTAGGTCCCAATAACAAATGGGGCCCAGTCTGTCTCACTAACTGAGCAATCATGTTGTAAACCAATATAGTAATGATACAATAATTAAGGATAGCAAGAAATAAAAGCAAAATTATTATATATGACATCCCATAAAGTCTGATGTAATTAAACTTGTATTGTAACTTTTAAAACATTCATGCGCTTACCTCAAATGCATACTCTGTTGTTATCTGTGATGATGGAGCTAACAAGAAAGTAAGAACAAATGAATGTTTTATCCCTAGTTATATACACTGAACACGTTACATAGAAATATACTGCTCTCAGGAAATACACTGTCTGCAAATCAGCTGATAGAGCTGGGACCTGGAGGTTAATGACTGGCACAATGTGTCTTAGTAATGTCATAGATAAGCACATTCTGGTGAATATTATTTATAGGATGCCACTAGATATCCGTAGCGCCGTACAGGGACAGACAGAATCACAGTACAGGGTGAGACAGCACGGTACAGTTAACAAAAAGCACAGTAACTCGGAAGCTCAAAGTACAGCTAGATGACAGGTGAGAGCCCCAGAGGGGTAGAGAGAGTAGAAAGAGGGGTTATAAGTGGTGGAGAACAGGAGGAGAGGTGGCCCTGCTCGAAGGAGCGTACAATCTAAGTGGAGGGTTAGATGGACAGAGACACAAGGGTTTGAGGAGGAAAGGGGGAGAATGGAGGCTGAGACGGGGAAGAGGGGGGAGAGGAGAACGACAAGGAGGGAGGTAAGTGGGAGACTGGAAGGCTTTTAAGAAAAGGTGGGTTTTTGAAGCCTGTTTGAAGCCGGACAAATTAGCTCGGGGGAGCTGGTTCCAGTGGAGGGGGGCAGCGGGGGCGACGGTCATTGGCCGAACGCAGAGGGCGGGATGGAGCGTGAATGGAGATGAGGTTGGAGATGTAGGGAGCAGTGGAGTTGGAGAGGGCCTTGAATGTAAGTGTGAGGAGCTTTAACAGGATTCTGTAGGGGAAGGGGAGCCAGTGAAGGGTTTGGTAGAGGGGGGAGACAGAAGAGAAGCGGCGAGAAAGGAATTTTTGTGTTAACACCTCACTTTTTCAAATTTTAACCAAAGCAGAAGAAAACAGATGTACACCAAACTCTAAATAAGCTTCATTGTGTTTTCAGTTTTCTGATAGAAACCCTCCATTTCATTCCTCTACAGATCACATTCATGCATCAGTATGTCTTCAGTGGACTGTAATCTAAAGTTTTGCTGTACTTTGAATGTGTAGCTAAAAGGATTTCTTATAACGTTTGACAGAGGAGGGGTCATGATGCAGCAAGGAAAAAGTGTATCTGGGAGGATGTAAATCCCTGTGATGTATTAAGGCGTAAATAGATATCCAAAATGGGCGTATTTCAGGGCAGAAACACATAACCAACAGGCATCTATCAGACAGTTTAAGGAGCATGACTTCATGACTGGAGTTCGGTACCATTGTGAAAGTTATTTCTATTGGTTATGGTTTCAATGAAATTTGAAGTTCTTCCTCAGCTGGTGTGACTAGAAATGGCACACGTGCATGAAAGACCAAGAGTAAATGGGTGACTTCCCTCACAGGGCAATAAATGCTGATATTCAAGCTGTAAAGTAACCTAATAAGCAATGTATCACCCTGAGAAAGGATTTTGCAGATCATATCATTGACAGGATAAGTGCATCCCTGGAAAAAGAGCTTGGGATTCTGTGCAAAGGGAACATAGGAGAAGGCTCTGACATCAGGACACCCCAAAATTATAGGGGTAAAGAGATGGAGAGAGTTGGGTTAATGATGGGTTTGTAAGATATATCTGTAGATGAATGGAGGGACTGAAGTCAGAGGAGTGAAACCCGTCTGTACTCAATATGTAACAAAACCCTGGGTTTTCATGATGTTTGATAGTATTAAAACAGATCAAGAACTCTTACTACCCCTTACAGCATGAGTGGGCTAAAAGAGCAACTTTTAATCAAGAGGGATTGTTCACCAAAATAAATTAAATAAATATGGTATGGAGGGATTTAAAAATATAATCAGATCTGAAAGAGTGAAAAATTGGGGTGAAAAGTCCATAAGAGGGTCATTATTCATTTCTTAAGTTAAGAGAAATTTAGATTACGAGTAGCAGAAGCTGAGGCTGGAATTAGATTACACAGATATTTAATATGGACGTGGTTCCAATTAAATAGAATTCCTACTTTGATTTGGGATTACAGAGCAGTCAAAAGTGTAATATTTAGATTGTCTGACTCTGTGAAGTTACTTTTGTTTTCTTTGGAGAGGCTAAAATATTACTTAGAAACTTTCAAAAGCATTGAGGACAAACAGTTGGGTGATATAAAATATTACACTGCCCTTATGGAGACCATGAATATCAGGAAGGTTCTTGCTTATTTAATAATCAATTTAATAAAAATTAGTTATATATATATATATATATATATATATATATATATATATATAGATGATGATAGGCCTGCCAGGACCTGGGTATTTCCCTGTTGGGCAGTGGGATACTGCACACTTCGGGCTAGATTTACTAAGCTGCGGGTTTGAAAAAGTGGGGATGTTGCCTATAGCAACCAATCAGATTCTAGCTTTCATTTATTTAGTACCTTCTACAAAATGACAGCTAGGATCTGATTGGTTGCTATAGGCAACATCCCCACTTTTTCAAACCCGCAGCTTAGTAAATCTAGCCCTTCATCTCTTCCCCTGTTACGAAAGGCTTAAGAGTTGGGAACCTATACCAGCTGCTAAAGGAGCAGCCCAATCTTTGAGAGATATCACGGTCATCTGGCAAAGAACAAATTAATTTCCTACTGTTAGTAACTCATAAGAAACCACACCGCCTTCACAAGAGATAACCCATAACTGGTTGGCAATGTCTTCACTCTAAAGAGCCAATTACCATGTGCTGTGTGAATATGTTGAACTGTCCCTTTGACATTACACTGAGGGAGAGATTACAATTAAGATCCTGCCACTGATTGCGATATGTACATATAATGTGCAGCACCTTTGACCATACGTGACTCACTTAAAATGTATCCTGTTGCTTAACACTGACCTAACGCATCGCATGTCTATTTATACATCTGTCACATTCTTGATGGACTCATGCTCATTAGTACATTCTAAAACAATTTAATTACTTTGAGCATCCAGTTTTACACAGCACAACTCTATATTATGGTACATGTTTTCATTAAATTCTTACCTTGAGAATATGTATGAGAATGGGCCGGGCACTTGCATCTAGAAAACAAAAAAGGTTAGATGCTTATTTCATATTTTTCTGTATTTTACTAATAAAATAATACTTTAAACTTCTTGGGCCTGATTTATTAAGGAACTTAAATTAAGAAGTTTCTTATTTAAGTCTCCTGGACAAAACCATGTTACAATGCAAGGGGTGAAAACTAGTTTTCTCTTTTGCACATAAGTTAAATACTGACTGTTTTTTCATGTAACACACAAATATCAACTTTAAATTTCAGTTTACAAGTAAGCTATCGAGTATTTGTGTGCTACATGAAAAACAGTCAGTATTTAACTTATGTGCAAAACAGAAAACTAATGCTCACCCCTTGCATTGTAACATGGATCCAGGAGACTTAAATAAGAAACTTCTTAATTTAAGTTCCTTAATGAATCAGGCCCCTTGATTTTAACTCTCATGGGGTTTGGTAACTTTCATATAATGTCTCCTCTCTATCTTGTTTGAGAAGACAGTCCCTATACTAACTTGCAATCAAACAGTCAAAACAAAAAATCTAATCACTGGAAGAAAAATAATGATGGGTTTTATACCTGAACAGCTGGAAAACTACAGGTTGCAGAGAACTACCTTAGTTAAATCGACACTAATTAAAAATGTATTTGTATGTTTTAGGCTATTAAATTGTAATACGTTAAAGAGCATTTACTAAAGTGGAAAAATTCAAACGATAAATGTATTTTTTGCGGTACAAATGCATGCATTTTTACTGCCCTGCACACACAAAGGTCTATGTCATACTTGCCAACTCTCCCGGAATGTCCAGGAGACTCCCGCATTTTGCGAGAGTCTCCCGGACTTCCGGGCGAGTGGGGCAATCTCCCGAATTCTGCCCACTTCACTAGGAAGTGCCCCACTTCCTAGTGAAGTGGACAGAATTAAATCCCAAACGCCGCTATTCCCGGTGAATCGCAGCATTTGGCCCCGCGTCTGCGTCATGACGTCACATGGGGCGGGGCCAAAATAACGCGATTTTGGCTGTCCCGCCCCCCTCCACTGACTGGCTCCCGGAAGGGAGCTGAAGAAAGTCGGCAAGTATGGTCTATTTCCACATTTTTATTTGGGAACTGCCCTAGTAAAAGAACTTTCCGTTTACTTTTGGAAATGTGTATGGCGGAAACAGTCGTACTATTTTACATTTAAATGCCACAAAATTATCTCTTGCTTTTGCACGCTGACACAACTTGAGGCACATTACATGTTCCCAGCTAGCAATTAGCTAGCTTGTCCCTATAGAAGATGGAGAAATTTGCACCCCTCCCTAATAAAAAATAGGCTCACTGGTGTGTCTTATCCATACTTAGCAAGTAAACCCACAATCCACCAAACTCCTTCCATTAGACAAGGCAAATATTTACACCCCTGAAAGAAACAGCAATATATCCTGCAAATCAATGCACTTCTATGCAAATCCCTTAGGCTCTTGCAAAGATTTCACCAGCCACAAGTGGTTCTGGGCAACACAATATCTAAAGGTGCATCTGTGTAAAAGTAGGCATATATAACGGCACAAAAGAGCACATATACTGCTGGGTTGCACTTACATAAATAAGATGTACAATAGCAATAGTACAAACATACACAGGATATAAATATAAAAATATACACAGGACAGCCATCAGTTATATGCTTATAAAGGTTATGAGGATACCACCCTTAGCTGGGATTGCAGTTAACCTATGTGGGATTCAACTCACACCACAAGACTTTCACAAGATACAGGATAAATTGTAGTATGTATCCTCCAGCAGCCTCTTGCAGTCAGCACTTCAAAGTAATAATCTCAGTCTCCTTCAGCGTCTGATCCTCCCGCAATATAACCACTACCGTTTAGCTAGACAGTTACCATGTTGCCCAGCCTGGGTTACTGACTCACATAGACCCTGTCCTGGTAAGGTTTCCTCCAGCGTCCTGGCCCAGAGTCCTTTTTGCTGATGTGTCGTACACCAGGATCCTCCAAGCTAGACTAGCTCTCTTGGCATTCTGAACTCCCTATATTCTGGGCTGTACACACAGGGAGTAGGATCAAATGTCTCAATCCTCCCCCTTACAGCATGGGTCTATCAGTGGACACTAACTGTTAGACATACAGTCTCTGTTACCTTGATTATACAATGGAATGGCTTGACTCAATTAGCTATTTGGCTGGATACACTAAACAAAGGGTTACAATATAACATCAAGGAATGACACTTCATGCTTGCGTGAAACAACAAGACATTTGACACATTGTATCGGCAACATTACACAATCTGAGTCTGTGATACATTTTGATACAATAACATTTATATTGTTACATAGTAATACATTTCCCAATGCTATTTCAGCCAGTATATTACTGTGGAGGCACATTACATATCATCAACCAGGTCTACGCCACACCTCATAACAATGGGCATTTGAAACAAATGGTAATTATCTTAGTTAACACAAGCAAAATGACTTCTGCTGTCCTGTTATTTTCACACAATATGGCAATATTCTTTCTATTTCTAATACATACAATATTGCAGGAAATAGTAAGGGCAAAATGTACCTAATAACATAAAATAATAATACAGATAATACACCAATGCTCTGGTGCATATACTTAGACTGGGACAAGGATTAAAAAGTACATTAAACTTTGAGAAACAGGTCATGAATAAAAAGTTCTCAGTCCCCCCCCCCTTTGTGACAAAGGTTTAAACATATATTTACATTTTGCCAATTTTGCTGACAGTGTGTCTTTAGAAGTTTATCATCTTGAGTAAGTATTGTGATTACAAAAATATTTATATCAGTGGATGACATTGTTCTATGAGGTTCCATGTTTACACTGGCATAATGAGTAAAGGTAGCTAGCTTGCTTGGCTTTACAAAATAATAATGTGTAAATAAAGCATCTATTATTGTTATTATTATTATTTTTAACTTATAAGGCGCCACAAAGGGTCCACAGCGCCGTACATTACATATACAGAAAACAGAGACCCAAGACATAACATGATACAGAAAGAACAAAAATATATACAAACACAGGTAACAAGGTAAAACAAATCAAATTCTTTCTGGGACAGATAGTGAAAGGGATGGTAGAAATCAGCGATAAGTAGGCCGAAACTAAAGAAAACAGGAATAGCGAAGCAGGCCAAGAGGTACAGAGGGTGATGGAATAGTAGAAGGAGTACACAAGGAAAGAGGGCCCTACTCCTGAGAGCTTACATCCTAAAGGGAAGGGGGAGACACAAATAGGGTGATACTAACTGGGGGAGAGAGCCAGGAAAAGGGAGTTAGGAGGAGGGCTGATAGAATTGCATAAAGAAATGAGTCTTAAGGGCACGCTTGAAGCCTTTGAGAGTAGATGCTAACCTGATGGAACGTGGTAGATCGTTCCACAGCAGGGGAGCAGCCTGGGCAAAGTCCTGGGAATAGGAACAATCTTGTTTTACATGAATAGGTAGAACAGAATATTGTATAGTCATTCTCCTTGAGCCTAAAGGCCGTCCAGCAGCCTTGGGTGTCACAAACTACAGTTCCCAGCATGCACAAGGTGTCAGGACACAGGATGGCAACAAGGGGAGAAGATTGAGAAACACCGTCATTGTCGGATAGGACACCATTATATTATTTATAATAACAGAAGAACTTTGACTGCAGATTTCTTCTTTTCCCAACCAGAAGAATTTCAAATCTGAGAACATATGTGTGTTTTTTTTGTTTTTTGTTGCCCTCCCTCTGTGAAGGTGCGTGTTTCTTCGATCTAAGGTTGCCATGAAGTCGTCTTTGGTTCAAATATCTCAATATATTATAAGCCTTCCCTTTTATTCTGTCTTTGGGAAGCACTAATACAATGGAGTCCTAAATTTCTTTCTTTTAAGAGTAATTTTTTCAGGACTGCTTTTTCTATGAACTATTCTAACGTTACTCAACAAAGGAATTTTATTACTGAGACAAATTTATGGTGGCAACTTTGCAAATTCTATCTTGTAACCAATTTTTATTAACATCAATACTCTATCAAAGATCTGTGGTTGCTGTCTACCAAATTGACCAAGGATAACAATAAGGGTGGAATCACCTTTTGGTATAGACACCTTTACTCTTTGCCTGCCATTCCCAAACACAATTCCCAAATTAGGTGGGAGTTGGATCTCAACACCTCTTTTTCCCCGGTTCAATGGGACATAATATATAGTAATTTGTCTACTGTATCTAAATGCACCAACCATGTGGAAATGCTATATAAATTGTTATATCGTACTTACCTTACCCCAGCCCATCTTCAGAAGATATGGCCTAGCCATTCTAAACTGTGCTGTCGCAACTGTGGGGGTGTAGGGGAACTCATGCATGTGTTTTGGTCATGCCCGGTTATACAGCCCTTGTGGCAGGAGGTGTTTGACCTTGCGCGGAAAGTTACCTCTATATCCTCAGCTCCGACACCACTTGTTGCCCTCCTACATTTATATCCTGAACAAATGCCTAAATATTAGATATATTTGGGGGCATATCTTAGTAGCCACTAGAGCAGCAATTGTGCAACTTTGGAAACAATCGGCCCCCCCAAACATTTACAAAATTATCACGAAGATTCATTATAGCTTTCAAATGGAAGCTTTAGATGCCCCTTATTCTATGTCACCGTCCTCCCCAATTGTTAAATGGATGTCTTGGCACGAATTCACAACTGAAGGGGAAGGCTCTAGATTAATCCAACCCCTAAAGGCTCATAACCTTTTAACTCAGGTCCCTCCAGATATACTCCCTAGCCCAACCTAAACATAAATATAGGCCATATTTTCCTGCCCTGCTGGTTTGTTGCTGATATATTTTTTCATATAGGTTGTATGGTTTGATATACAATGTTGTGTCTGCCCCCCCACTCTGTATTCCCCTCCCCCCCTATTGTTTTTTCTGTACCCCTCTACCCCTTACTTTTAAAACTTCAATAAAAATTATTGACGTTAAAAAAAGATCTGTGGTTGCATATATCCATACTACGTAATACTTCTCTAACCTTCTACTAATCTGTGTTGTCTGCAACCTGACATCAGAACTTCATAGTTTTGTCTGATGAAGACAGAGTCTTTCCTCCTCCTCTTGTTGATGTATTGGCAATACTCTGATGTCTCCTCGTTCATACCTCCTTCTATGTGATACCTGGAGATCTTCTATTCTGCTTGCTCAGGGAGCCTGATAAGTGACACCTGAGGACAGGGACAGGTAATGCCAGACAGTATAAAATTAGAAAAGAAGGCTCCTAACTCAAGACCATCATCCTAAGGCAAAGAAACAAATCTCTCCCAGCAGTGATAATATAACACAGCTCATCCCCCTGGTCAGTACTGCTGTAGACTACCAGGTAGATAGGATAAACAGATAGCAGGGGCAAACACAGGATTTGTAGAGGGGGGTTTCCACACCACGCTGCCAGTGGGCGTGACCAGCATGCATGGGTGTGTGGCTATAATTTTAGACAGTGCTTGGCTGCTCTACAACTCTTCCTATCCCCATAATATACATGGGCAATGCTGTGTGCACTACTGTTAGGTACAAGCATCTCTCCCTTTTCAGAGCCATGTGAAGCGGGGTCAGAGTCCAGCCACCAAATTATACAGTGTCCCAGGCTTGGAGGGGGGTTTCCAGGCACTGGGAATCCCCCCCCCCCCCCCCCCTCGGTTTACCTATGGATAGGGTGGTAGAGTCTGTGAGAGGTAGGGGAGGATGTCTTAGGTGTTTTTTGAACTTCTCTATTGTTCTGCCAGGGGGAGTAGATTTAAGCAATTTGTTTTTGCTGCCAAGTATGTAAATAAGTATGTAAATAAAAATATTGATTAACAAAATAAATGCACTTTTTTATATAAAGTCAGTTAAAACAATTGTTATTTTGAGTAAATAAAACCAAAAGAAACAGCAGTTATCAGCATATATGAGAATATTAAGTGTGACATCTTAGGGTCCATTTCTAGTTGCACACAAACAACCTAGCGCCTAATATGAGTTGATGTATGAATCATATTTCTGCTTTTGAAAATGAATGGATGACACTTACGATGCTCGCTGCAGCTGCCTCAGGAGGTGGATCACTTTATCCCGTCCAGCAGCCATTAGAACGCACAGAAGGTACTGATACAAAGATACTATCCAAGTGTAGTGGTCAGCTATAACAATGAAGACAAATGTGTTATGAAAATAAATAAGTAAAATTGTACATAATTTACCTACAACAGGGCTCGACAAATGTTTTAGAATCTAGGAGGCAGCCAAGTTTTAAAACATTTTTCTATGATAATCAACAATAAATTGTGCACATTATCCATAGACTCCGCCCTCTATACACACAGTTAACTCTTACAGTCATTATATTCCTGTTCTATCCCCTCCTATCTCCGCCTCAGTCCTCTTCCTCTCACTACTCTATCCCCATCTCAAGTTTATTGTCAATGCAGTGATCAATTCTCCCCTGTGCAAGTATAAATTTGACGCTCTAGAATGCCGGCCCGTGCACGTGGAATTTTGGGATATCGATTAGATGCCGGTGTCAGAGCAGAGAGGATGTTTAAGGAGCTCTCTGCTGCCACCTACACTGAGAATTCTTCAAGTACAGCATGACACAGCAGTGGCCAGTGGAGTAGAAAAAAATGTCCAAGTCACGCAAGGTAAATTATGAAGTGCAAAACATCCGCAGCTCCATGTAAAACCAGCTGGGGCCAACATGGACCTCGTTTTGTAAAAGTGTTCCTAGATTTCATCCCAGATTCGCAATGAATCACGTCATTGAGGCCTTGATCTCTCCCAGTTCACTAGGAAGTGGGCAGGATGCATGAGAATTGTCTACTCTCCTGATAGTCTGAGAGACCTACCTGGAATCCGGGAGTCTCCCAGAAATACTGGGATAGTTGGCAGGTATGCACATGTCTCTATAAACTGGAAAATTATATTTTTACCATTTTATAATTTTGGATCATAATAAAATGCTAAAGAATGAACCCCCATTATGTTCTACAATACTTCATTTTTAATATTAATTCAATTTTTTTTTCAGTCAGCAAAATGTCTGTAACAACAGACGGTATGGCTTTGGATTTTGTCTTAGCAAGTTAAGGTAGTGTGTGCTTTAATTGGTTGGGCTAAAGTGTTGTTCTTTTATCACTGATCAACGGGATAAATTAAACTCAAATTTGAAAGAAATTAGGAAAGAGCAAAAAAAATGTTTGGACCTTCTGACCTTGGTGGCTCGAAGCTCTTGGTCATGGAATATTGCTTGGAATTATTACTTTTGCAGCTATAGTTTTGTTGCTTGCACTTTTGATTATGTTTTTGAAATGTGTTTTTCAAACTATGAGCAATGTTATTGTATTAGATACAATTTTTAGAAATCTAAAAATGCAGAAATGTTATAGAATGAACCGCCACTTTGTTTTAGAATACTACATTATTATTAATAATTCTACTTTTGATTAAGTCAGCAGTAAGTTTGTAACAACAGGGTCATACATTTGGGTCCAAGGGATTTAGACACAGATATTTTGGAGAGTTGTTTGCAATAATAAAATGAAATGAACAAATATTCTATTGAAAGAAGGCTAAACAGAGCTAGGACAATATAAACTATTAAGCTGGGTACACACTAAAGTGTTTTCACGAGATTATCGAGCCAATCAAACGATAAACAACCGCTCGGCTCAATATCAATATCAGAGCACATCGTATTGTTTCATTTGCGCTTTAAACCGGACTAAAAATGTCGTTCAACGATGTCGGTCCAATTCTGCAATGTGTATGTACTCATAACCGGCAGTGTCCATAGATCTCTATGAAGTGTGCAGAGTTATGATCTTTTCAGCCGATGCAGGGGCACACGGAGGATTGTCAGGGGGGGGGGGGTGGTTTCCCCCCCGACCCCCAAAAAAAAAACAACCCGAGAGCTGCTGCACATGCGCCCGCGCATGCGCAGCAGCTCCGTTTAGTCAGCTCTGTCCTATACAGCAGCCGCAGCGCTGTCTAAGAAGCTTCCGCGGCGGTGCTGTATACACTACAGCACCTCCGCGGACGCTTCTTTGACAACGCCGCGGCTGCTGTATAGGACAGTGGCCACTTAGTTAGCGCAGGGGGGGGGGTTTCTAGAGACTCAGAAACCCCCCCCTGCGTGCGCCACTGCGATGGTTATGACAGATAAAGAGCACAGATCAGAAATTGTGTTTAGTGTATACACATGAATCGGCATGCTGATTGGGACTAGCAGATACTTGTTTTAGGCTGTAAAATGTTAAAGATAATACTTAACCAATCATATCATATTCCATAATGCATAACACATAAGATCACACCAGTGACTGTAATTTGGAAAGGCAGACATATTTTTTTTAGTATATGAATTTAATACAAATGTATTATTCAGACTTCGTTCCGTCAACCAACTTTGCATGATGACTTCATGCTAAAGTGTCTGTAATACTCTATTGTGCTGTGCGCTTTGGTGAATAAAGCTTCATGAAAGAACGAGGGGCAGTTTCTATAAAGCTGTTGGATGTCATTAATTACTAGATTTGCCAGAAAATACAGAGCCACTAGTTAAGACTATTAAAAAAAGACGAAGCTAAAAGACAAGGCTGGAGTTAGCTTCTTATTCAGAAAAGCTTATTTTTAAAGGATTAAATCAATTTGGATCACTGACTTCACATCAAATTAACACCAAATTTCGCCTGACCCAATAAGGTTATGGGCATGAAATCAGGGTGCAAAATGGGCAAAGTCACCATATTTTATCATTTTGAATAAGTAGCTGCAGTTTGTCAAGGGTTAAATGCGGTTGGCCCAGCAATTTGACAGTAGGAACCAACACAGGGCGGTCAGTTACATATAAAACACCTGTCTTTTGCCTGGCCCAATGCTATTTTCGGCATACAATCAGGGGGCAAAGTGGGCACAGATAGTATTTTGAATAAATAGCTGCAGTTTTTCAAGGGTTAAATGCGGTTGGGGCGGCAATATAATTATATAATTTTAATTTGTGAAGTGATGCTGTAGTTTTTGTGGAGCGATTGTAGGAGAATTGGGTGTTATGATAATGTGAAGTTTCGTTCCTATTGGTCCATTTTACCCTTTATGTGGTATATAGTCTATTTTATTTTGAACAAAGTGATTTGGGATTAATTTTTTCAGAAATTTTTAATGAACAAAAAAATCAATCCTTGCAAAACTACAGCTACTTATTCAAAATAATAAAAATGCTATCTGTGCCCACTTTGCCATCTGATTTAATGTCGAAAACAGCGTTGGGCCAGGCAAAAGACTGTTTTATATGTAACTGACCACCCTGTGTTGATTCCCGCTGTCAAATTGCTGGCCCAACGGCATTTAACCCTTGAAAAACTGCAGCTACTTATTCAAAATTATAAAATATGGTGACAGCCCATTTTGCCCCCTGATTTCATGCCCACAACCTTGTTGGGTCAGGCGAAATGCTAATGCATTTTGTATAAGGTACCCCCTTTAGTGTTAATCTGATGTGAAGTCAGTGATCCAAATTGATTTACTCCTTTAAAAATAAGCTTTTCTGAATAAGAAGCTGGAGCATGAGTAAGAAATGAATAAGAAGTGAATAAGAAACTAACTTCAGCCTCATAAAAAAGGCAGTGTCTTTGCTGTAAGTCACACACAAGGTTGTATACATTACACATTACCTAGTGCATTCAGTGGCTCCATACTGAAATACAGAATGTCACAGTGTGTCAGTGAAAGGAAATATAATGCTGATTAGAGGAATGAATACCTGTAACAAAGATGGTGTTTGTATGTAGCTGAGAGACAGAGTGGAGAAATCTTGTGTCCCAGCCTCCCTGTGTCGATCTCTGTAGGACTAGTTTGGGAAAGCACTTTCTCTCCCAGCATTCAGTGCTGTGTTTTCTAGTAATGTGAGATCCTTCCAACAATGTTTATAGTCCCTCCCCCTCTAAGCCACTACTCATGTCAGCTATCCCTGCTGATATTACTGCTACATTCAAGCCCTATACAGTTGTCAGAACAATGGTTCTATCTAGATGCAAAATCAGAGACCCAAGATATCCACAGCAGCAAAAGAAAATAATAAAAAAATGATTTTATTCAATCCTCTAAAAAACTGACGTTTGCACCAACAACAGTGTCACTGTCAGGGATCGTACAATACAGGATTACCAGACATATAGAAGGGTACTTCCGGATCGTACTTCCCCTCTCCTCTCCTGTCTCCATACCTACTCTTGTGGTCCGTATTTACTCCATATGTCTGCCCAGAGTTTCTGAAGCATTGGTACTATGTGTTTATTGTTCTGTAATGTTTCACCCTGTATGGTCTACTGTTTGTACTATGTAAGGCGCTGCGGAAACCTTGTGGCGCCTAACAAATAAATGATAATAATAATAATAATCATATGACTAAGGTGAAATCATCATACAATCATTTCATAAACTAAACTGAATCAACATTAATGTTGGGCAAAAAACATTATTGCCATTTACTTATATAGCACCAATCGTATTATGCAACGTTGTGCAGAGAATATGTCATCATTTACATCCATCCCTGTCCCATTGGAGCTTGCAATCGAAGTGACCTACACACATAGGTTAATTGTCTTCTGACAAAAGACCTATCAGTATGTTTTTGGACTGTGTGAGGAAACCCACGCAAACATGTGGAGGACATACAAGCTCCACACAGATAGAGTCCTGGTTGTAATCGAACCCATGACCCCAGCATGGTGAGGCAGCAATGCTAACCACTGTGCCTCCATGCTGCCCCATATGAATGCCAATCATAAAAAAAACACAAAATTGCAATTTATAAACGTAATGGAATTAATGGATAACAAACTAGGAAAACCTGGCGGTAACCTCCTTAAATTAAACAGAGATGTCATTTCTAAGTTACTTTATTAACAGAATTCAATAACTTTTTTTATACACATTACATGTAGAAATGTTAACAGAGTATAATGAATAACTATAGAATAATCACTGTTAAAGGAACTAAAAAAATTCTTAATACACTACATTATATGTATAAGTTCTTCTATCGAAGTTATATTACTGGGCAAGGTCTGAAAAATGGCTGTTAATCTCCTCTACCAAAAAGTGTAGGGCATCACAGTTCACACATTGCACATCCATAAGACCCAAAGAGTAGTATTATGGCGAATACGTCATGTCCAACGTAAGTAGGGTATCAATTGTTTTTGTTATAAGTTGACTGTGACGATAATATTCCTGACTGTAAGATATTTAAACTGAAATAACACAGCAGTCTGTGACTTGAGGCCCCTGCAAGACATACTGATATATGTGGCTGCAAATAACAGTCACAGTTTCCAGAGCACCCAGCAGGTCACATGTTCTAAGTCACTCAGCAGGTGCACAGGGTAAGTATACCAACTGTCACAGTTTCCAGAGCAACCAAAGGGTGCACAGGTGTATTGCCAAATGTCAACTTTCCAGAGGACAATGGTAATGCACTGTTGTAAGTGTCCGGCGGACGTTTTGCAAAATAACTCCGAAAAGATAATGACATCATAGAAATGTCAATCATGAAAGTCGTACTTTTAATATATATTCAGGTTAACATTCTGGTCGGCTTCATCAATATACCCACCTCTTTTACCACATTAATTGTTGTACCAAAGGACAGGTGAAATATTGTATATGCTGCTTATCTTGCTGTTAAATCTAACCCATTAAATACAACCATTTTCAATAAAAGGTAATGCACCAGAAGTTTTTTTTTTCCTTCTTGCTTTTTCTATAATTGTAGTAACATAAATTTTGAGGAACAGAAATAGAATTCCAGAAGTCTCCTTTGCAATTAAGTGATCGATTGAACCAATTGTATAAAAGGAATTGGCAATATCATATTATTCATGGATGTAATGGTTCTGTTCAAAACCAATTCCTTGATTACAGCCATGGAGCCAGACACATGATATAAACGTTTAAACTAGGGGTGTGCACCGGTCACTTTTAGTGTTTTGTGTTTTGGGTTCTGATTAGCTTGAGGTTTTGGGTTCTGATTTGTTTTGCCAAAACACCTGACAAAAGGTTTTGGTTCTGATTTAGGGTTTTGAGTTCTGAATTATTTTTAAAAAAGCATAAAAAGTGCTAAAATCCCAGTTTGTTTTTTGTTTTTTTTTCACTCCTACGCTATTATTAACCTCAATAACATTCAATAAGAATCATTTCCACTAATTTCCAGTCTATTCTGAAACCTCACAGCTATCTGGACTGCGTAGTGGAGTGGCCCCGGTACCACAATTTGGTGACTTTTAAATAGCAGTACCTAGTATTTTTGGGTACAGCAGCAACAGAGAACGTAGTTTGACTTTGAAATATCAGTACCTATTATTTTTTAACTAATTTTTTTTTCATTTATTTTTGTATAATTTTTTTTAAATTATTTTTGTATAGGTTTTTTATAAAAAAAAAATTAAATTTTTTATAACTTTTGAATAATTTTGAAATAACAATGCCCTTAGCAGAACAGAGCACAGGACACAGGCAGCACCACTGGACTCAGCAGGACAGAGCACAGGACAAAAGCACCACTGGACTCAGCAGGACAGAGCACTGGACAAGGCACCACTTGACTCAGCAGGACAGAGCACTGGACAAAGCACAAAGAACCACTAAACTGATCAGGAGCTCCCTAACTACAACCTCCCTCACGAGTGATCACAGCTAGAATGAAGATGGCACCCGCAAGGTAAGTATTTATGACATCCGAGTCTCGCGAGATCCGTCGCAAGACTTGGATGTCATAGCCTCGGTTTGGCTCCGTTTGGCGCCCGGAAGTTTCCGAACAGTGCTCGGATCCCGCCGCTCATCCTTACTTTAAACTGTTTATTGCAGTAAAGGTATAGTGCAGGGAAGGCAAATAAACAGTAAACAGTTCAAGCTGAATGAAACAACGGATTTCCAGATCTTGGCAACAGATAAATGATAAAGAAATGCAGCAAAATAACTTAACTGAAACCAGGAACAGAGACACATGCAGGTAATCCAGGAACAGAGCCACATGAGCAGGTTAAGAGCTTCAATGACAGCAAAGGATTCAGGAATCAGCAGGCACATACAGGCCACAGACAGGTGTGGAGTGATTAACTAGCAGTGTAAGTTAACCCCTGACAGGAAAGGCTGAACAGCAGCACCCCAGGAGAATTACAGGTACTGCAGGGTAATATGCACACAGGGAAACAAGGCAAATAATAACACAGGGCAAAATGCACACAAAGATACAAGGCAGATCATAGCAATGGATAGTTATTTTTGGCATAATTGTCTAGTGTTTGATAAATAGTACCTTATATGAGTTTTTATCTTCATGTAATATGTTATAGCTGAATACCATGGTTGAATGTTGAATTTTCACCACACAACAGCTGATTTATGGACTTTATTGATTGATGTTTTGACTGGATATTTACATATGCATATTAAACCACCAGTTTATAGATTTGTGTTGTAGTGACATATACTGACTTCGGGCTGGATTGCACACGTGCTTTAGACGGTGATTTTCTAATCTCTATTCTAACTGAGGTTAAGCTAAGATGCACTCACTCGCCATAATATAGTCAGCGAGAGAAACCGGTTAATGTTCCTCCATACTTTTAGAAAGCGAATTCACTATGGCGTGACAGGCAAACAGCATTCCCTATTAACTTCCATTGGACGCTACATGAAGATATCCCGTTTATGGCGTTATGGTTTGCTGGTCACACAAGTTGGTGTTTTTTTTATTCTATTTTTAAAGAACAAAGACACTCAAAAATGTATAGTCATGATGGGCAACCTGATGAACTTCAAGGGCCACTTGTACAGACCTCCAACCTTCAAAGTACATCACCGTTAATCTCAGTAAAACAATACAATTATTCAAATAAAGAGACACCAATCTGTGAGCACAATAGGGACATAACAACATCAAGGGCAACTCATTATATGCAGGTCCTACACTGACCTATATGCTTTAAACACCTTTGGGTGTGCCTCACAAGCCAGCCCTTGCTAGATGTAAACCCCTATACCTGGAGGTGAGTGCATCTGATTTTAACTGCATTTTAATGGTGTTTAAAGCATATAGGTCAGTGTACGACCTGCATAAAATGAGGTGCCCTTGACATTGGGATGCAGGCTTAAATTATTTGATCAAAATATGAACTAATACCTCATGTTTTCATTTTGCTAGACACACACAGATATGCAGTTTAAAGGATAAGCGCTGACAACTGTCTTTAGCTTAGTTTATTGCTTAGTGGAATAAAAAATGTAAAAAAAATTATAACCGACACTATCCAAATTTTACATTTCAGTGCTCCCCCCAGAAAATGCTGCCAGTCAGGTGCCATTAAGGAGTCGGTCGGGGACAGTGTTATACTTTGCAATAATATTGAAAAATGTTGGAGGTTATTGCCCACACCTGCCAGGACTGGTCAGACTGGTGGTCAGTGGTCTAACACACACTGCTGGCTGTATTACTCACATACTGCCTGTTATAATAGGAGAAACAATGGTTTATTCTATTATAATAGGACACTGTTGGGCTTCAAGCACCAGGTGACAAGTAAAAAGAGCCAGGTGGAGCACCCGGGAAATAGGTGCTGAGGAGAACACTGCATTGTGGGTGAAGATTTTCATTAATTATATATAAATATGTAGTGTAAAAAAAACATTATTAATTAGAACAAAAACTAAAAATGTTATAATTAACCCCTCATCCACAGTGTTCAATGTGAAGCAATGCTGGAGCCACTGCATATCAACAGTTAACCCCGCTTTAGCTAGGTAGCTGTGTGCTTAGCGTCATGTTTTTGGACTTCAGATAAATACTGCAGAGGTGCAATCATACTCCCTGCTGACCCTTCTGTTGAAACCTACCACAAACCAGATTCTAAACTTGCAAATAAGACCATCTTACCTCTTGCCTGTTAACACCCAGGGGTATATTTACTAAACTGTGGGTTTGAAAAAGTGGAGATGTTGCCTATAGAAACCAATCAGATTCTAGCTGACATTTTGTAGAATGTACTAAATAACTAGAATCTGATTGGTTGCTATAGGCACTGCACTTTTTCAAACCCACTGTTTAGTGAATATACCCCCAAATATTATTTTTTGACCGTTTCTTTTCATTTGCAAATTACTGTGAAATATGCTGGTATTATATAAATAAATAGATGAGGCCAGTATTATAACCTAGGCCAGTGATGGCTAACCTGTGACTCTCCAGGTGTTGTGAAACTACAAGTCCCAGCATGCTCTGCCAGCTATCAACTAGTTATCTACTGGCAAAGCATGCTGGGGCTTGTAGTTTCACAACACCTGGAGTGTCACAGGTTAGCCATCACTGACCTAGGCAGTGTGAGCTGCCGAAGCTGCTCACACTTTGATGCTGAGCCGAAAAAGGGTACTCTATTGCCACTGACATCGTGCACAGGATGAGTGTGTCATGGGTAAGGGAGAGATTGAAAGGGGAATTCTTAACCAAAACATTGTATTTGTTTAAAATAGTGAATGTCCAGCATAGCCCATTAGTAGAATTGGTAACAGAGATCGCCAGAGTGCATGTGGTATATTTTAAAGACAAAAATGATATTGTACATATATCAGTTACCAGCAGTCAAAACATCTGAATTAAAAGGCAACCTTCAAAGCCATTATAGGCACTCTAAAAATATTGTATAAACTTCCTCATTAATTTCACAATATTATTGGCCATACACAAAAAAAAAAAAAAAAAAAAAATTACATTATTCTTAGTCATCTAAAAAAAATTAAAAAAATGTATATATGACTGAACAGCAGAAAAACTCCTGGTATTCAACCATCCACTTTAATACACATCATAACTTACCCAAGGTAGCTATAAAAACTCTGAAGAAACACCAATCTCAGAAAAACTTATATTTCAGAGAAGAGAATAGTTAGGCACCATCTTTTACAAATAATGACTCTTTAAAGACTACTACCCGACCGCTGAAGAGCTCTACTTGCATAGCTCTCCCATATCAGAGATGCAGCGTATAAAATACTACTTAAAGATTAAACTGTTAAACAACTTTAAATGGTAATTTAGCCACTGGGGCAAAATCATTTATTAGAATTTATAGGTTACATTTACCACAAAACAAGATATATAACAGCTCTGAGCCATAATATACAACCTTATGTTTTGAGCAAAGTTTATAGAAAAACCAATTTTTATAAACCACCGCCGCCACTCCTTATATATCATATAATCAGATAAAAAACCTGATGTTAGTGGGAGGTCTCCCATCCAAAAAATAATTAATTTTAATGGGATTGACAAGTTTCAAGTTTATGCACATAACCTAATTTATTGTTTATGTTCCCCAGGAGTCAGAGTTATAATATTGTGATTATCATGGCAATATATATTTGATACCATTTGATGTCCATTGTATTGTTTATCTTGTACAGATATTTATACTGTATATACGACAATTTTTCAGTTGTGTATTTTATATTATATTAATTATTGATTCCTAGCGCCTGAAATTTTTTGTATTCCTTTATTCTATAGTACCAGTGCCGGTCTGATCCACACAGGCAGTAGTATTGTCTATACTCTATCAATATGAATTTCTCACTCAGGCGCACTGACACATGGAGAAGGAGGTTCGTAAACAAGACTGCAGCTTGATTGACGCAGACCAGTACTTATCCCTTGGCAGAACACCACAGATAAATAAACTTTTATATTAACATAGTGAACGCCATACAAAACTACATTTGAAGTTTTTAGTGGAGTTGTTCTTTAACAAATGGAGCAAGTTTTATATATCCTCACTGTCAGACTGAAATAAATCTTAAAAACATTTTTCAATGCTGTACACAAAGTCACAGTAAATATAAGCTTTATTGGTGCCACAGCCCGACATTAAAAGAATACTCTGAGCAGATGGACAGTTATGTTGGTCTGTTCGTAATCAAGTCATATATTACACATTTTGAAGTTACAAAAATAGTTATTTTCAAACGTATTATGTTCATGCATTATATTGACATTTCATGCGCAACATATTCCTCTTTGCCAATATAGAAATATCAGTCAGTCAAGGGGGGTGCAATGATGTACAGATTCACCCATATTAAAGACTGCAGCATCATTGCATAAGGCTGTATTAAGAAGTCACTGAAGTGTTATCAGAGGTACTGGGAGAAGGCTAAGATGCCCATTGAAGCTGTTCTCAAATTATTTTCTTCTTTTGCCACTAAATCCTTTCCCACCGTGTCCCTTTCCCCCTCTGGCCGGTCCTTTGCCCTTGCCCTTCTTACTGCCAGACTGAGGATTGCCCCCTCTGCCCCCCTTTTTGAAATGCTTTCTTCTCTTGGCAGATTCAGCTGCATCTTCTTCCCTCATCTGCTTGTTGACAGCCTTGGTGACATTGAGAACAGGTTTCTTACTGTCCATGATCTTCAGGAGTTCCAGCTGTTTGTTCTTCTCTGCCCCGAAGTCTCCCATCAGCGGCTGGAACTTCCTCTTCTTGCCGACGTTCCTGGGCTCCTTCTCCTTGGGCAGCTTGTCCTGGAACCTGCCCATGGAGGCGGTGGAGCGCCTGGCCACATGCATGGCTTTGCCCAGCTCCTCCTTGGAGGGCTGCCCGGTGGGGGCGAGCCCCACTCCCGGCACTTTGCCCTTGTGTGCTCGGGCGAGATTTCTCAGGCGGTTCAGCTCGTTCTTGGCCACTCGCTCTTTCTTGGCGTTCAGTCTCTTGGCGAACTGGTCCTCGTTGGGGTCTGCGGTGTGCGGCACCTCGGCCAGCCAGTCCTTGGTGTCATCCCTGGCCCGCTTGTAGCCCCAGCGCCGCCGCCACTCCTTGTGCACCTCGTCCCACACCAGGTTGGTCTTCTTTTTCTTCTGGATGCCCTTCAGCTTGGCGAACTCCTCCCAGCGAGTGGGGGCCCGGGGCTTGGGTACCGGCTTCTCACGGGGCAGGCGGGTACTGGACACGGGCAGCTCGGCCACTACAGACTCCTGCACCCGGTGGGTGGGCAGCGTCCAGAGCTGGTTGATGAGGAGCTGCGTGTTATCCCGGGCCAGGGACCGCAGGAACTCGGCTCTGTTCTGATGCCGGAAGGCTTTGGTGTCCGGGGGGTTGGGGTCTATGGCCAGTAGGTTCCCCGGATCATACTGCAGCTCCAGCTCTTTCTGCACGGTAATGAGTTTCAGCTTCTCCGCCTCATCCTTCTCTGCCTGGGCGAGCACATGCTCTATAGTCGGAGCCGCCATAGTCCCACCAGCACCGGCAGGAAACACGTGTAGCCAACAAGGAAAAGAGAGTGGAGCCCACAGGTCAGAGGTTTACTTCCGGGGACGACGCAGCAGCTTATTGGTCGCTGGAGACAGACATGGTGCTATGAAGATGTCCTGGAGATGGAAAGTAGGCGGGACTTGTCCTTAGCAACCAATAGCAGCCAGCGATGCGACCCCAGCATTTCTGCTGCTACATGAGGTTTTGTTATAGCCATATGGGTGCTGGTGGGGAATTATCATGTTGCTGTGGGAGGTACAAGTTCCAGCATGCTGGCAGGGATTGCAAGGACTAGTAGTTCCATAACTGATTGGTTGCTTGAGTTATGTGTAAATGATTCCAGTTTAATGCAAGCTTTGAAACTCCCAAAAATTAAAAATATTTTAAAACCGTGTTTATTCATACACTTGAAGGTGTTGATAAACTAATCATGAAGTAGAGTCCAAATTGAATCCAACATCATGAACAACCATTGTATTGGGGATAGATGCTAAACAAAAAACACTGACGCTCAAATGTTTATATAATAAAGGTGCACATTAACATAAATATAAAAAGACAACAATGACAAATGTACTAAAGTTATTCAATGAAGGAAAAATATGTTCACTAATTACAATGCGTCCTCTATAAATAAAGGATTTCTCTAAGGGTCCATGCAGAAACAGAAATAGTACTTAGCAGTACTCTTCTGTCACAATGCCAACAATAAATGAGCAATGCCTGCAGTTGGACCCCATGCTTTGTTAATATGATAGGGAAGCGGGGGCGGTGGTGCTTTTTTTAACCCTTTGTGTGCCAGCGGCTTACGAGTCCAGAGTTTGTATTGCCACTGGGACCGCCGGCTGCCAGCACAAGTGTTTGGGTATTTTGGAAGGGAAGGCGATTAGACTATCCGGATGAATTCGGGCTGTGTAGGACAAGTTTGATTGATTTGTGGTGCAAGAAAGACATCTGGTTATCCAGCTTGGGGTGCAAATTTTATATCCATCTTGTAAGTGTAAACCCTTAGGGGTGTGAGACGGCGGTGTCAACACGGGGCTGGAAGGTGTCATGCCATAAAAAGTCACAAACTTTCCCATAGAAATCACCTTGTGTATTTCTCAAACTGTATTATGCTATGCGAAACTATGTTTTATATCTAGATTTCTGCTACAATAGAACAACATTTCAACTGTGGTGACACAATATCAGGTGCAAGGAATTGAAGAGCTTTATGTATGTTATACCCTCTTTTTTGCTATTTTATGTGGAATATATGGTAGTATTTCTGCAACATACAAGAGGTTGCAAGCCTTAGTGGAGCGCCAGGCACTCAGAATCCCATTTGTTTAAAACTAGTATTGTAAATGTGTTAACTTAAGGTATATTTAAAACGTACATTTTAATTAAGAAATTCTATCTAAGAAGAAAGTTAAGTCAAACTCAGAAAATTTCTTTGGGAGCTTACACTGGATTAATAAACAGGTCAACGTGGTTTTCAAAGAGCAATTCTTGTAATGTTATTGTTTGTGTGTGCCTGTGGTTTTATTAGTAGGTTTTATTAGTAGGGGGCAGAGGGTTCCTTGGTCTCCCTCTGGTGTTGCTTATACAGAACACTGCTGCACTCAGACCAAGGTGGAGGCACTACGCTACTGAAGATTGATGATAAAGGGGATACCACAGATCTGGCTACAAAACAATAATACAGACCATCATATGCAGCTTTAAAGTCTATGGGCCTGATTCATTAAGGTACTTAAATTAAGAAGTTTCTTATTTAAGTCTCCTGTGTGCTACATGAAAAAACAGTCAGTATTTAACTTATGTGCAAAACAGAAAACTAATTTTCACCCCTTGCATTGTAACATAATTTTGTCCAGGAGACTTAAATAAGAAACTTCTTAATTTAAGTACCTTAATGAATCAGGCCCTATGCCATCAATTATTCCCACTAGCAAAAAAGAAATAAATGATGCCCTGGTTTAAGTGAAAATTTTTGGTTCAGTAAATCACTAGCATGATAGGCTGTAGAGGGGGTATGGATTCTATACCTTGGTAGAAAATTACTGCAGAGTGAGTAGAATTACTCAACAGTAGAGAAGGAATGTTTGGTAGCAGAGACCCTAAACTTTATTAGTTGGGTAGATCTTTTATACATCACAAATCATGCTCTGCTGCTGTGGATTCATAACAATAAAGACACAATGAGAGAGTAACACGCTGGTTCCCATCAGCCATTTCAATTTATTTTTAAGCACAGGGCAGAAAGAGATTCATTCCAAGTTAGCAGGAGGCTGGAACTGTGGTACCTGATTATGCTTTAACTAGTGGAAAATTAAACAATTAGTAACACACAGAGCCATTGATAATAGCTCCATCTTATTTGGATCCATTGGTTCTGGCTAGCTGAGACCAGATTAAGGCTTGCTATGCACATTCCTGGCCTCCATCACATGATGACCACAGAAAAATTCCCTTTCTAATGTGTAAGTGCATAGCACAATGGTTAGTTATGCATAGTACACATCACTCATTTGATTTATGTGTACAGCTATTGAGGCTCCATGAGCATTGATATGAGTATCCTATTGCATATTTGCCTACTCTCCCAGAATATCCGGGAGACTCACGAATTTTTGGGAGTTCTCCCAGACTCCCTGGAGAGCAGGACAACATCCCGGGTCCAGCTCACCTCGTTTGTGAAGCGGGTGGGGGTAGGGCTTAACGCGTCATCCTGGCACTCCCCCACCCACCCACTGATAGGCTGAAATGGGCAAAGGTTGGCAGGGACGTGGCCTAATGGCGCAATTCACGTGGCCACGCTCCCAAGATGGAGCCCCTTCCTGGACAGCTGGCTGCAAAAGTTGGCAAGTATGTCCTATTGTAGATGTTTATAAGCGTCCATTTGACAGATGGACCTCAAAATTATATTGGCTTCGATGAGGATTTGTTTGAATTCTGAATTCTAGACTAACACAGAATACAGCTTGATATTTTTTTGGCCTGTTATACATTTGAAAAAAGTAGTAAGTACTGACCACATATCCATCATAGTGGTCAGTAAATTACTATTTTGAAGTTGAATGTAGTGTAGGGCAGCTTGTCATTAATGGATTTCAAGCCAATTGAGAGCACATAGCTTTTGAAATTTGTTAAATATAGTTATTTAAAACACATTATGGGTTTTTAGCATGACAGCAAAATGCACATAATTGTTACTTGCTGTATTTGTGATAATTTGTTGAGCTATATGGCTCTGTTTAAGGAGATGTGAAATGACTAGCAGATCTGGATTTAGGCCTAGATACAGTAGACCTGTATCTAGCCTTCCACTGAAAATCTGCTAGTCTGATAGTCAAGTACAATGTAGAGGTTCCTGCTTAGTGACACAGCGCAACTGGGAAACACCAGTTCACTCATAAGGTTGTTGAATATTAGACTGGACATTGTGTTAGCACCAGCATCTTAGACTGGGCACCATATGTGGCTCAGCATGTTATACTTGGCACAAGATGTGGCTCAGCATGTTATACTTGGCACAAGATATGGCTCAGCATATTAGACTGGGCACCATATGTGGCTCAGCATTTTATACTTGGCACAAGATGTGGCTCAGCATGTTATACTTGGCACTAGATATGGCTCAGCATGTTATACTTGGCACAAGATATGGCTCAGCATGTTATACTTGGCACAAGATGTGGCTCAGCATGTTATACTTGGCACAAGATGTAGCTCAGCATGTTATACTTGGCACTAGATATGGCTCAGCATGTTGTACTTGGCACAAGATGTGGCTTAGCATGTTATACTTGGCACAAGATGTGGCTCAGCATGTTACACTTGGCACTAGATATGGCTCAGCATGTTATACTTGGCACAAGATGTGGCTCAGCATGTTATACTTGGCACAAGATGTGGCTCAGCATGTTATACTTGGCACAAGATGTGGCTCAGCATGTTATATTTGGCACAAGATGTGGCTCAGCATGTTATACTTGGCACAAGATGCGGCTCAGCATGTTATACTTGGCACTAGATATGGCTCAGCATGTTATACTTGGCACAAGATGTGGCTCAGCATGTTATACTTGGCACAAGATGTGGCTCAGCATGTTATACTTGGCACTAGATGTGGCTCAGCATGTTATACTTGGCACAAGATGTGGCTCAGCATGTTATACTTGGCAAAAGATGTGGCTCAGCATGTTATACTTGGCACTAGATATGGCTCAGCATGTTATACTTGGCACAAGATGTGGCTCAGCATGTTATACTTGGCACAAGATGTGGCTCAGCATGTTATACTTGGCACTAGATATGGCTCAGCATGTTATACTTGGCACAAGATGTGGCTCAGCATGTTATACTTGGCACAAGATGTGGCTCAGCATGTTAAACTTGGCACAAGATATGGCTCAGCATGTTATACTTGGCACAAGATGTGGCTCAGCATGTTATACTTGGCACAAGATATGGCTCAGCATGATATACTTGGCACAAGATGTGGCTCAGCATGTTATACTTGGCACAAGATGTGGCTCAGCATGTTAAACTTGGCACAAGATGTGGCTCAGTATGTTAAACTTGGCACAAGATGTGGCTCAGCATGTTATACTTGCCACAAGATATGGCTCAGCATGTTATACTTGCCACAAGATATGACTCAACATGTTATACTTGGCACAAGATATGGCTCAGCATGTTATACTTGGCACAAGATATGGCTCAGCATGTTATACTTGGCACTAGATATGGCTCAGCATGTTATACTTGGCACAGATATGGCTCAGCATACAGCATCTTCAACCTTTTGGGGCTTCTAGAATTTGGACAAATTTATAAATACGTGCTCATAATGTAAGTGGCTCAAGAGCTTGTTCTGCTAGTGATTTGTTGAACCTTGACGCTGTTGCTTAATGCAGCTTAAAGGTTCATTTTTCTAGTGTGAATAATTGATGCTATTGGTTTTAAATCTGCACACGATAGGCTGTATCATTGTTTTGTTCAGTAGAACTTTTTTCTCCTTCGCGTTATTAGCTTTTAACTGGATAGAGCATTACATTTTTAAGATGAAAATTATTGCGAGTTGTTCAATATAAATTTTTTCTATAAAGGGGGGGGTCCAATCTCTTTTTTATTTTATCATATACCGTCTTAAGTCAGTAATAGGTTAAAAGCAATGTGGTTAATTCAGAAGTGAGACTTCAGGCCCCACTAAGTAAATAATAACTAGAATCTGATCTCCACTTTTTCTAACCCGTAGTTTAGTTAATATACTTCCAAGTGTTAGTTACAATATTTGGTTATCGCATTGTTCAGATCTTATCTCATAGAGGATAATATCCCTGGAGTAGGCTAAAATCAGTAGCCTTATAATTGTAGAGGTAAAAGGGTAGACATTTAGCCAATAAGTGTCTGATGACACATTGGCTAGGATAAATCACATAAATTAAATTAGTCTGCTATAATTAGCCTGTCTTTCCAATAACTGTTGGATATATGATAATGCTGTTTATAATAAAGATTAATGATTATCTAATATGTATCTATTAGCAGGTTTCCTCAGCACAAAAGTATGTCTGCTAACTCGAGTGGAGTATATATAGAGTATAAATAATATCTATATCTATTAGATCTATATAGATTGCTTTCCACCGTTTGGCAGTCATGCTAAGATATGTCTATAACTAAGAGTGGGGTGCGGTTGAAGGTGTCGGACCCCAGAGAGGGTTAGAAGAAAGGTGCTATTCCCATCTGTCCGGGCCCCCCAGCCTGACTGGCTGACTCCACATACCTTCGCGATGCTGCGTTTCCCAGTCACTGATAGGCTGGGAGTGCACAGCGCAGTGATGACATCACGGCGAGGCGTACTACCAGTATATCAGTATCTGGCAGAGCTGTGCGAGAGGGGCGACCGTCCAGGGCGCAGCGTTGAAGGGGGATGTAATTTAGGTTAATTTGCTTAAACTGAAGGCTAGGGGATGGCAGTTTACCTTCCTGCCCCAGGCACTAAAAGTTTAAGTTACGGCTCTGGTATCTGGGAGTCTCCTTGTCTTCTTCTGGGAGAGCTATGTACCCAGCTCTTATGCAAAGTAGTGCCTGCTTCGAATCAGCCGGGTAAGACGGTTAAGGATTGTGCAGAGGAAGGGAGGCATTCATTGTGCAGAGGGGGGAGGGGCATGTATTGTGCAGAGGGGGGCATGTATTGAGCAGGGGGAGGCATGTATTGTGCAGGGGCAGTGGCGCACGCAGGGGGGGTTTCTGAGTCTCTAGAAACCCCCCCTGCGCCAACTAAGTGGCCACTGTCCTATACAGCAGCCGCGGCGCTGTCAAAGAAGCGTCCGCGACGGTGCCGCCGCAGACGCTTCTTAGACAGCGCCGCGGCTGCTGTATAGGACAGCGCTGGCGAAACGGAGCTGCTGCGCATGCGCAGCAGCTCTCTCTCTGGGTTTTTTTTTGCGCCGCTGAGGGGGGGGGGCATGTATTGTGCAGAGGGGAGGCATGTATCGTGCAGGGGGAGGTATGTATTTGTGCAGAGGGAGGGAGGCATGTATTGTGCAGGGGGGGGCATGTATTGTGCAGGGGGAGGTATGTATTTGTGCAGAGGGGAGGCATGTATTGTGCAGCGGGAGGTATGTATTGTGCAGAGGGGGGGCATGTATTGTGCAGGGGGAGGCATGTATTGGGCAGGCGGAGGTATGTATGTATGTATTGTGCAGAGGGGGGGGGGGCATGTATTGTGCAGAGAGGAGGCTTGTATTGTGCAGAGGGGGGGCATGTATTGTGCAGAGTGAAGGAGGCATGTATTGTGCAGAGTGAAGGAGGCATGTATTGTGCAGGGGGAGGTATGTATTGTGCAGAGGGAGGGAGGCATGTATTGTGCAGAGGGGAGGCATGTATTGTGCAGAGGGATGGAGGCATGTATTGTGCAGAGGGGAGGCATGTATTGTGCAGGAGGAGGTATGTATTGTACAGAGGGAGGGAGGCATGTATTGTGCAGAGGGGAGGCATGTATTGTGCAGGGGGAGGTATGTATTGTACAGAGGGAGGGAGGCATGTATTGTGCAGAGGGGAGGCATGTATTGTGCAGAGGGATGGAGGCATGTATTGTGCAGAGGGGAGGCATGTATTGTGCAGGGGGAGGTATGTATTGTGCAGAGGGAGGGGAGGCATGTATTGTGCAGAGGGAGGGAGGCATGTATTGTGCAGAGGGGAGGCATGTATTGTGCAGGGGGGGTATGTTTTTTGCAGATGGGGGGCATGTATTGTGCAGGGGGGGTATGTATTGTGCATAGGGATGGAGGCATTTATTGTAACAAGGAAGGAGGGAGCCTGCCAGATTAATTTGTATTGGGCCCCACGGTTTCTGATGGCAGCCCTGTCAGTTGCTAATGGAAGCAACCTTAGCACTGTCGTTGGTTACAGGTTGCTCAGATGGCACTTTCTATAGTTCACTGCACTAACTTATAGTGCACTGTATTCAATGACAGAGCTATGGTTGAATTGTTGATCTTGACGGGAGCTTGTTGTGATGAGGCACCAGCAACAAAACCCCAAATAAATGGTATAGCTACCAAGATCTTTCTATCCCATTGTTACCACTAACCTGTTCCTGTTAAAGCGAAATAAATAAGGATATCCACAATGGCTATGTAGGTAAGCTAGTAATAATATATTTATTCATGAATAGTATGATACTCAGAATTCTATTTCAATTGTGTCTCTGCACTTAAATTGCAAATAAGACCATGTGACACTAGTATATTATAGTGGTATCAGTTTTCATCCTTTCCTATTGGTTAATTGAAAGCAAACTTTTAAGAATGTTTGTACAGTCCAGAAATGTATCTTGGGACTTACAACCCAAATGATTGAATGTGTACAGTTATCTTAATGTACTACGTGTGGAAGCAAAACGGTGACCATGTACTGTTTTATACCCATGCTGTATAGTAGCCATATGAGCTGAGAACTTGTCATCTAGGAATGTTCAACATGACAGTTGCAGAGTTAATAGCTGTCAGTTTGTTCCTATGTAGCAGGTTGCTGAAGGATGCATCATTTTCTTACTCATACAAATATAGGTCTAAACTGCAGTTGTTGATATCCTGTGTTTTCCTGCAATTTCAGAGCTATTGCATTTAGGGAAAAGATGTAGAATGTAGAATTAGACATATTAACCGTTTCCATCTCCAGCACATTAACTTACACTTGTAGAACTTTACAGAATTTCAGCAGTAATAATGAGAGATGATTCAGAGTTGCCTCACACCTGCTGTGAGGATAGTTACTATGAGTATTGTGCTTGATAAGCTAAATGTTCCTGATGTCGCTGGGAAGAGCCCTTATGATACTTATATATTATTCACTTCACTTTACAATTTCCATTTTAAATTCTGAAGTGTATAATAATACAAGTTTGCTTGACTAATCTTTAGAGACATTCTTAGGCTGGTGTTGAATTATGTTCTCATTGTCTCTTTTTTTTTTTATAGCATTTCTGGTCAACCTCCTCACTTGGTTGTTTAATCAGTAGCTTCTAAGTTACCGATACTTTGCATTCTGTTAACTGGTTAAATATGCTTATAAAATGACTTTTTAAAACATCTGATACGTTTAAGTCAAACAAACAGTGAGTCCAGCTGAGCTAGGGAAAAAGGTAACTGGCCAAATGCATGACTCTGTTCCAAAGTTCATATAACCTAGGACAACACCAGCACATATGTAATGCCAATCAAAGGGAGTTACAACCCCCCAAAAACAATCAGGTGGAAAATCAGCAGTATTAGTATTTAACCAAAAAGGTGTCAGATGCCAGACAACCTGATACAGTGGCTATAAGTACATTATAGCAGCTATTATTATATATGCTGTAAGTATTCACACACTTTGGAATTTTATACATTTCATTTTCTTACATCATGGAATGAAAATAGATTTATTCTGGAATTCCTACCTCTGATCAACACAAACTACTCTGCTATGAAAAATCAAAAAAATATTGTAATTGTATTAAATAAATAAATCCTGGTGCAATCAGTTGTCTTCTGAGGTCAATTTCCCTTTAGATTGTAAACTCTAGTGAGCAGGGCCCTCTTCCCTCCTGTTCTGATTATCTATAACTTTTGGTCACCAGCTACACTGTGCACCTCCTCCTTGGGCTGTCTGCCATTGACTCCACTTCTCTATTGTCTTTGCACCTGTTTGTAACGGACTTACCTGATCCCCGCCGCTCCGTCCAGATGCCGCACTTCCGGGTTCGGCGGTCACATGACCGCAACCCAGAGGCAGGGATTTTGAATCTCCGTCAGCATAAAAACCAGCAACACTTACCTGTTCCTGGCTCCTGTACTTTGTGGATTGCTGTGTCTTCCAGTCTCCAGTGTCTTCCTGTGTGCTGATCTCTGCCTGTTTGACTACTCTGGCTCTCCTATCCCTGTGTACCGACCCGGCTTGCTGACCATTCTTCTGTTCTTGTGACCCGTGTACCGAACCTGGCTTGTTGACTCCGAGTTGCCTTCTGATTCTGCCTGACTCCATTCCTGTGTACCGAACCGGCTTGTCTGACTCCGTTACCTCCACTCCACTCCGCTGTACTACATCTTGGGGCGAACCTGAGGACCGCGACCTGCGACTCCTGGCAGCGAAGCCCACCTCGCCTTGCGGCGGTTCTTGGTGAACACCGGGGAGATCGTTAGACTCCGCACCTCAGGTAAGCCAGCGCTAATCAAGATTAGTAGTAGAAGTATCCAGAATCTGTTACACTGTTTCAGTGGATATAAACCTGTTAGTTGCACCCACGCTAATGGGTGCAGGTTTCAGCCTGCGCTGAATATACCCCTTGCACCTCAGTGGCTGTGTTGAGAGTTCTAGTGTTATTTATGGTACTGTACTGTTATACCATGTTCTGTATTGTTGTTTGCCCTCTGTACAGCGCTGTGGACCTCATGCAGTGCCCTAAAATAAACATTAATAATAATAATCAAATCCCTACAATCTATTTTGCACGCTGCGGAAAGATTGATTTTCCTTGCAAATCGTTATTCCTCTGTTGAATCGCTCTGTCTGTCTTTACACTGGTTGCTTTTTTTCTACCGAATCCAATATAAAATACTTTTACTAACCTACAAGGCTATTAACAAAGCTGCACCAACATACATCTCCTCTCTTGTCTCAAAATATCTCCCAACTCGGCAACTCCGTTCTGCGTCTCTCATCCACACTCATTACATCCTTCCATTCCCGGTTACAGAATTCTCTCCCTCGCACAATAAGACTTTCCTCTGGTCTACAGACTTTCAAACATACTCTGAAAACCTACCTCTTCAGACAAGCTTATAATATTCCTCAGCCACCCTCTTAACCTCACTACATTACCCTATTACCACCCGTTACACAATTTCACACAAGACAACTACCCCTTGACCAACATTGTTGTGTGACAGGATCATTTAGCCTACGAGTCACTTTTACCTTTGCAGCCTGGCTGGGCCGAAATGCAAAATGTAGACTTAGCCTTAGCCTCATGTGTCAAACTACCATTGTCCCATAGATTGTAAGCTTGCGAGCAGGGCCTTCTCACCTCTTTGTCTGTTTTACCCAGTTTGTTTATTAGTTTACTATGTTTGTCCCCAATTGTAAAGGGCTACGGAATATGTTGGCGCTATATAAATAAATGATGATGATGATGAATAATAACAATAATGTTGTGGTTAGTTTCACTTAATTACTATAAGTGGTGGCATGGGAATTGTTGAATGTACTTATTATTCCTATGTTTCCATTTTTTCCATCACTTGTACTTTCAGATCAAAGATTTTCCAGCTCTAAATAATATTTCAATTCTCAGTTTTGGTTTCATAGGTTTTCAGGCTAGTAGAGCTGTTATGTGCTTGAGGTTTCATTTCTGTATTAATTCAGTCTCTTTTATTATACTAAAAATCACCCTGCCTTAGCTTCAATTGCAGAAAAACAGTAAATGAAAACAGTGGAATAGACCTTAATCTTGATGACGTTCAAAGATCACAAATTGCCCTCTCTATGGCACACTTTAGGAATGAGTAACTAGCCTACTGAAGCGTTTCCCTAACCTCCAAGATCCTTTGTCCACTTTCAAAAACGATAAAATATGTATTAAAATGTCTTCAAGGGGTTTATTAGTTAGTCAAGGGTTTACTGTGAAACATTCAGGCTGTGTAATAGAAAATGACACCATACTGACCTACAGTCTGTTTACACTTATAATGTCTGAAGTCGGTTGCAATTTCATTGGTTCTCCTATTGTCTTCATTGTAAAACTAACAAATTCCATTCACGTCTATATTTCCATACTGCCACTTCTAAGTTTTCACTTCAATCACTGAATCTAATAAAAAATGTGTTGGATATAACCCTTATATCTTTGATTTTTAAGTAACCAGGCAGACCTGATACACAAAGAACAAGCTGAGATTTTCATATAATCTATAATATAAATGTCTAGTGGCGTGTGTTAGTCTGTCTGTGTGTGTGTGTGTGTGTGGAAAAAAAAAAAAAACCAAGCTGCAGCGCCACCTGCTGGGCGGACTTATACACTGACCTACTAAATTCTTAGTGTGTGTGGAATTTTTTTTTTAGAAAGGGCTGAAATTTACTACTAAGATGTTTTTAAGTTGTTAATTGAATTTGTTAATTGTTAAAAGTGTTTATAAAGATTTAAAAAAAATATATACCGGTATATATTTCTTGAAGGAGAAGTGACAGTTGGGAGTGGTTGGTGGTTGCCGGGGGTGACAGTGGGGAGTGGTTGGTGGTTGCCGGGGGTGACAGAGCGAGAGGAGTGTGATACTCAGGACCGCTGAGAGAGATCCCTGTGTCTGGATTGACATCTGGATAGATGTGGCGATGAAAATGAAGGATGAGGTGATGGAGAAGAATGATGAGGTGGTGACATGTGGACAAAACCACGTTAAAAAAGGGCGCTTACGTCGGGAAGTAACGCTCTTCCCCTGAGGAGGCCTGGGCTATGGCCCAAATGCATGACAAGAACCTTTTTAACACCTTAAGTAGCTTGATTTGACTAGAATGCATGAGTATCATGCACGGGTTAACTTGTACAACATAAATCCAGACCCTTGAGGAGAAACTGGTGTTTTCACTGGCAATAGATCTCTTCCTCCTTCTGCCTTATACATGAAAGGATTATTGCTAGCGATGTCGCTACTACTGTTATTTGACAAAACACTTGAAAATCATTTAAAAAATTGTCTTTTTAAAAAAAAAGCAAAACAAATTTCAGTTTATATTTTTTTTAAATTGTTATCTATTTGTTTTACTCACATATACACATATCTACAGAAACTCTTACCACTCCAAACCAGTATCGCCAACTGACTATGGCTCAGCTACCCTGGTGATGTTTTCATTAATTTTAATGTTGCAGAGATAAGAGATTTTCATTGCAGCAAAATCGACAATTAAAAATTGTATTTAAAATTTACATTTGGCACTCAGGGCTTTTTTTTATATAGAGAAACTGCATGTCACAGAGGAGTCATGAAGTGCTTACTTACACATGGAAGCAGAAGACATATGCAACATTTTAACTCGAAGCAATTTTTAACAAAGATGCAGAACAAAAAATGAAATTGTGTTTAGAAATCTGTCCAGCAGGTGGCACTTTTTTCAATCTTATATTGGAAAGTCAAAATTATTCAGTGATACTGTTTAAATGGAGGCTATTGCCTAAACTGTGTATAGTTTGCATTCATATTAAAACTTATGTTAAATGTACATATTTTGCGAACTACATTGCACTGAACTGCGTTCATTGAAAGGTGTAGATGCAAAACAAAATTATGAATACAGTGAAAAAGATTTCCACTTATTATCATGATGATAACTAAGTGGCAATATTTTTCACTGTATTCATAATTTTGATTTGCTATTTATATAGCGCCACTAATTCTGCAGCGCTGTACAGAGAACTCGCTCACATCTGTCCCTGCTCCATTGGAGCTTACAGTTTAAATTCCCTAATATACAGAGAGGGAGACTAGGGTCAATTTGATAGCAGCCAATTAACCTACTAGTATGTTTTTGGAGTGTGGAAGGAATTGGAGCACCTGGAGAACATACAAACACGGGGAGAACATACAAACATACAGATAAGGCCACGGCTGGGAATTGAACTCATGACCGCAGTGCTGTGAAGCAGAAGTGCTAACCACTAAGCCACCATGCTTATCCCAGCATAACTGAGGAATTTGAGGTGGGACCAAAAAATTGCGCTATGGCGCTTGATGCCAGGCAGCATTTGCATAAAAACAAAGGATATACTTTAGTGTTCAGTCTATTTTGTTGTGTTTCATTAGCTGCATAGCTTTATTAACTGTTATTACTGAACACACAAACGGAAGGTCACCAGGGTAAGTCTATATATAGGTAATACAATAACACTGAGGTACTGTACTGTATTGATCTGTACTTTGTAAAAGCTTGTAAATCCACTTACCATGACAAGATTTATTTTACATGGAGCCTACATTGACATTTATACACGGTGGTGTTGTTAACACACTGTTCACTTACTCTACATTACCCACTCAATCTGACAAACTGCAAAATTACAAAGATTTATCTAAATAAAACATTGATTCTTTAGGTCGAAATGAAAAAATTGGAACTACATTTCGTTATTTGCTATAACAAATAGTGATATTTCCCATTGAAGAAAATGAAGTTAACTCTGGTGAAAAGTTTGTTTATTTTTTTCTAAATATTTTTACTGAATGTTGTAAGTTTATGTCTGCATTTAATTCATGTACAAAAGGCTGATCATCTTTACCCTTTACACAAATACACTCTGGGAAGATGATGGTTAAAGGATGCAATTTACAATTCTGCTTTCCAGTTGTTGTTTTTAAAGCAATTATCAATGTCCTGTTAAACTGTGTATCCTTTATCAGGTAGTCAATCAGGTCATTTAACTGAATGCATTAACATGGATTTGGGACACTTGTCTCCTTCACTCTTCATTGACATTTACTTTATCTGCCAGCTTTGTTTCTAATTGCTTGTATTATTTTTGCTCTTTTTGATAGTTTAATCTGTTACCCTAGGTTATTCTACCAGATTACCATCAGGGGTGCCCAGAAGTGGGAGGGGGGTTGAGATTATAGTAAGGATTTTGACACTGTCTCACATCGCAGACTGTTAAATAAACTCGGGTTTGGGATTGGATTCTAAGATGGGTGAATGGATAAGCTCTTGGTTGCAGGATCGAAAACAAAGTGTTATAGTAAATGGAGTACATTCATTGGAGGGAGAGGTTACCAGTGGAGTACCCCGAGGATCTGTACTTGGACCAGTGCTTTTTAATATCTTGGTGACTTTGCAAATGGTATTGAAGAGAAAGTATGCGTTTTTGCAGATGACACAAAGAGATGCAACAGGGTAGACACATCAGGAGGGGTAAAACTAATGATTGAAACAAATGCACTATAATGGAAAGTACTGAGGAGGAAAGGGATCTAGGAGTCATAGAAAGACAGAATTTGACAGCAGATAAGAACCACTTGGCCCATCTAGTCTGCACATTTTTTAAGATATAGTATCCTGCAACCTTGTGTAATCCTTATTTCTTTTTAAGGATATACTTATGTCTATCCTAAACATGTTTAAATTGCTCTACTGTATTAGCCACTACCACCTCTGATGGGAGACCGTTCCACTTATCCACTACCCTATTTGTAAAGTAATTTTTCCTCAAACTTCCTCTGAACCTACTTCCTTCCAGTTTCAGTGCATGTCCTCATGTTCTAATACTTCTCTTCCTCCAGTACGTTGTTAAAACCATTGATATATTTGAAAGTTTCTATCATGTCCCCCTGTTCCCTTCTGTTGTCCAAACTATTAAGATTAAGATCTTTTTGTCTTTCCGGGTAAGTTTTCTGCTGTAGACCATGCACCATTTTAGTTGCCCTTCTTTGTACAGTCTCTATTGTATTTATATCCTTCTGGAAATACGCACCTTCAACTGAACACTGTGTTCTAGATGAGGCCGTACCAACACAGTGGTAATATTACTATTTCAGGTGACTTAAAGGCAGGTAAGCAATGTAACAAAGCAATGAGGATGGCAGGCCAGATGCTTGGTTGTATAGGGAGAGGAATCAGTAGCAGAAAGAAAGAAGTAATAATGGCACTGTATAGGTCATTGGTACGGTCTCATCATAGTGGACAATGGAAGCTGTTGAGATCCCATTGTATAGCCATCACCCCTTGTGCACAAACAGCTTCCTTTGCACAGAGATCCATCTCTCACACAGACAACCCATCCCTCTTTTGCACAGAGGTCCCTTTTTCACACAAGATTCACACATGAACATAAATCCACCCCCACTTGCACAGACATCACTATTTTATACAGCTTTTGTTTAGATTCCCTTTCAAGCACAGACATCTCCCTATTTTTCATAGGAAGCCTCACATCCCCACTTACTCAGTCCCAGTGGGGCAATGTCTGCTTTTTTGTGTTGACTCTCCGCATGACTCTAAGGAGGTTCAGGCCGATGCAGAGCTAAAGGCATCTTTATCATCAGAGACACACTGATAGCGCTTTAAGTGGCCCTCTGATCACAGAAGCTCATAGTGCTATTAGCTTCTCAATGGTCAGAAAGATGCTCATGCCCTTAAATGACCCTGGAACCTCCACATCGTCATGTACAGCTTTCAGTAGGAAGAAGAGGCAGGACACCACTGGCTCACTATCCACTGGGCCTCGCTCTCCAACCTGACAGCAGACAAGATAGAGACAGGTAGAAACATCTTTCTTAGGTCACATGGCTTATATGTTATAATAATATAACTTACCTTGAGGTGGCCTTTCTCCTTCATTGTCTATTGCCTGGACAGCACGGTGGGTAAGTGGTTATCACTTCTGCCTCTCAGCACTGGTGTCATGAGTGCAATTCCCAACCATGGCCTTATCTGTGTGGAGTTTGTATGTTCTCCCTGTATTTGCGTGGGTTTCCTCCAGGTGCTCCTGTTTCCTTCCACACTCCAAAAAACATACTGGTAGGTTAATTGGCTGCCAACAAATTGACTCTAGTCTGTGGGTGAGTTAGCGAATTTAGACTGTAAGCCCCAATGGGGCAGGGACTGATTTGAATGAGTTCTCTGTACAGCGCTGCGGAATTAGTGGCGCTATATAAATAAATGGTGATGATATTGCCTGCATTACATGTGATATCACTGTGTCTCAAAACATAAAAAGAAGCTGTTACCTTGCACAGCAGGAGATAAACAGGTTGTTGAATGTGTTTAATTTTTTTTTTAATCAGTACAATCTATGTAAAATAGAAGTGACAAGTGATGAAATCCTTCACATTGTTTTGTTCCACCCCACATTCTAATGAATAGATTGATGATTTCTCTGACATGAAGTACTAGCCAAGTGTGCTTTAGCATAGCTGAGAATATAAGTGCTTACAATTGGATTTTTTAGCCTGGAAAAGAATGTCCTATGATAATGTATATTAAAGAGATTATGACTGTCCCAGTATATATACTCTTAATTTGTTTAAACTTTGGTTTGGTCGCATTTGTGCTCCGAACTTATGTACAGTAAGACGCATGTAAAAAAAAAAAGCTTATTTATGTGCAAATGTTCAGTCGGATTCATCTCAAAAACTTTTCAGTTCAAAAACAGTGGTATTTGTGCCAGGCATATATCAGACATAACCACTATGTATATATATATATATATATATATATATATTTATATATATAAATACTTACGCCCCACAACAGTGAACAGAAAATAGATGTGGCTTCACAATGTAAATGCAAATACATTGCTCTGTATTAGATTAAGTAAATTCAGAGTAAGACACTGCTGCTCTGAACAATATGTAATGTATAATGCTGCCAATGTGGAAATGTAAGGGGCGAATTCCAGAAAGTCCCCAAATAAATAAGAACCAAAAAAAAGAATAGCTCCGACCGTGCAAAATATATAAATAAATGCAATGAAATACAGGTTTTGTCAGAGAATAAGCCCGGAAATTTCAAGGCACCTGTAGAATGTTCCTGTCTCACTAATACATACATTGAAAAAAAGTGAGCAAAATAGTATTGCTATAGCATCTATTTTTATATAAGGACAAGGTAATAAAAACATATAAATCAGTGCACTGATATGCATAAATTGTAACAGTCACAATACAAGTTAATATTAAGTGAGCGACAGTGATAATTCCTGTAACAACCAGCAATTTATCTGAAATCTAAATGCAAAGTAAAGGTGATTGCTGGTTGGAAGGAAATAGGTAAGCTCCTGCAATGTTAGTAATCGTCCTGAAATATATATATAACCTTATTATTGTTGGACAAGGAATCTGAACCTCCGCTGTTTAATTTAAGTTCATTCTATTCTAAACAGTAAGTGTGCATGAGATGCCCTCAGTTTTACACCACTCTCTATATTGTGTCTTCCCCTGTTTTCCTTTCTCTCAGTTAGATATAAGAAAATGACATAAGGTGATCATACATGGAGTTGCAATTTCTTTTTAATTAGAATATTGCAGAGGAGTATGTAATACCACTTTCATACTGCCGCCCCTGCAATATCCCGGGTTTTTGAAGCCGGGTTTTTGCAGGGTCTCGGAGCGTCCCAGCTCAGAAACACCATTCATACTGCACCTCGGACCCGGGAATATCCCGGGTTGACCCCATTCATACTGCACAAGTCTGTGCCCTGGCAATTTGTTGGAGTCATCACCAGAGCAGTTTTCATTGGCTGAAAAATGGTGATGTCATTGAAAGGTGACTGGTTAATGCTGGAACACAGCATTTATATGTCTCATAATCTGGGGATGTGATGATTCACGCAATCAATATAATAATGTGTATAGTATTTGGGATCTAAGTACCTTTCTTCATCACTCAGCGACTGAACTTATCATTCGGATTCCTGCACAATATTTACAAAAAGGTATGGTAAGAAGGTGTGTACCAAGATATTGTGATTTAAAGGTGCAGGGATAATAAGTATTGGTGCTTAGAATTTAATTTTACTCTATGGTAATAAAACGAGGCAGCAACTTGATATGTACATTGAGCTTTCTTCTTTGTGACCCCTCTGTGGCTGAAGAATGAGCATTATACAGCTGCAGGGACTGGCTAAATGACCTTTAATTGTTGATGACCTTTATATACTACTTATATTCCAAATTTAGTGTACTTGTAGCTCTATTTTGGTTGATGTTCTTAATTTTCTCACAATCCAAACCCAATTACTACATTTTACTCTTTCCCCTTTTAATAAAGAATAAAGAAAACTGAGAGGTCACCTTCAGTTCCAAAAAATGTATGTACACAGCACAGTAGAATCACTGTGAGATATGCTGCACACAGATCTGTACTATAAAACATACCCCTCACCATTGCCCCACAGTTCTTCATGATTCACTGACAGGCAGACAGCCAATCATCTTGTTTTCTGTGCAACCCGGGTTGAAAAACCCGGGTTTTTCCATTCATAGTGCAGGCAACCCGGGTCCGACCCGGGAATTACCCCTCGATAAATCCCGGGTTGAAGACCCGGGTTTTTAGACCCGGGATTTTTGACTTGTACCATTCATACTGCACCAAGACCCGGGTCGTTTGAGCTCGACCCGGGAAAAACCCAGGATTTTGGTGCAGTATGAATGGGGTATAAGTAATATGAATATCTGGAGGGGGGAGGTGTATGTCACCAGAGGTGTCGCGTCCAAATACTTTTGTTCATAGAGTGTATATGATATAACAATACTATTTTGCTCACTTTATTTGCAATACATGTATTAGTGAGACAGGAACATTCTATAGTCGCCTTGGAATTTCAGGGCTTATACTCTGACAAAACCTGTATTTCATTGTATTTATTCATATGTTGTGCACCGTGGAGGCTATTCTGTTGTATTGCTCTGTATTACGTTGCTTGTACACAATTCAATATACACAAGAGAGCATATTAACTTTACAGTTATTAATAAATGCAAAGTCAATATAAAATGTAATTAAATACAAACATAAATGCAAAATACACAATAAATGAATTACAAACAACTGTTTTTCTTTAAAACAAAATCAAATTGGAATCTTATTTTTTGCAGCAGCTCATATTAAAATGTCAATTAAGAAATACCAGTAGATGGACGCAACACTAATTATTTAAGTACTTTCAGATGGAAGGGTCAATATTCAACAGAAATAGATAGATCATACTGCTGATAGTTATCATCATCATTGCCCTAAACAGACTCAAACCCCTACGATCTATTTTGCACACAGCGGCCAGACTGATTTTCAGTTCTTGCTCGGCTGAACCATTCTGTCAATCTCTACATTGGTGACCTGTTTTTTACCGAATCCAATATAAAATTCTTCTACTAACATACAATTAAACTGCACCAACATACATCTCACTTGTCTCAAAATATCTCCCAACTCGACACCTCCGTTCTGCACAAGATCTGCGTCTATCTTCCACACTCATCACATCCTCCCATTCCCATTTACAGGACTTTTTTCAAGTATTTTTCACTTTTGCAAACCAAGCAGTCTCAGTACAAAATCCACACTTGCTATGCAAAACATCTGTGCAGAAGGAACATGCGATTGTTGATTGCTCCTTGAGTGTGAACCTTTTTATGTTGAAATTATTCCATACATGTAGTTTTCGCAATAGTATTTTAATTGTTTTAGTTATTAAGGTTACTATTTATTCAACTTCTGTGCGTGCCCTCCTGTATCTAAAACAGTTTTATTTATATAGCGCCAGCATATTCCGCAGCGCTTAACAATTGGGAACAAACACAGTAATGAAACAAGACTGGGTAATACAGACAGACGGAGGGTACTGCTGGTAAGCTTACAATCTATAGGACAGTGGATGTTTGATACATTAGGTTATATGCAACATAGTTGCAAGTTTTTGCAGTGTCTTGTGTGAGATTTGTGTGCATTTTGGAAATGTTTCTTAGATATATGTAACAGGATTTAGATATAGATTGAATGTGGGGAACAAAGGATAGTTTTCTGTCAAGGATCACACCTAGGCAGCCAGCTTGTGGGGTACGTTTTATTGTCATGGTGTCAACAGAAATATAAATGACAGGTAGGTAACTTCTGTTGGCTTGTTAGCTCTCTTTTTTAAAAGATTGAGTTTCATCGGGTGAGAGAATATCAAGATGAAATGACAGAAAGACAGTCAGTAACACGGGCCAACACAGATGGTGAGAGATCTGGAGAGGATATATAAATCATAGAGATACTGACATCCAAAGGAGCGTATTAGTTTACCAGGAGAAGTGGTGTCAACAGAGAACAGCAGAGGACCTAGGACTGAGATGTGTTGTGCTCCAACTGATAAAAGAAGTGGACAGCAGGTGGATCCAGTGAAGCTAACACTGAAAGAGCAATTACATAGGCATGATGAGATCCAGGATAGGACAGTGTCCTGAAGACCTAGGGATTGTAGAGTTTGTATGAGAAGAGAGGTCAGCAGTGCAGCAAAGAGATTCAGGAGAATTAGAAGTGAATAATGGCCTATAGATTTAGCAGTGTATGAAATCATTGACAACCTTTGTCAGTGCAGTCTCTGTGGAGTATTGGGAACGAAAGCCGGACTGAGGAGTGTCCAGTAGGTTGTGTGAGGAAAGAAACCATGTGAAAGAAAGCATCTCAAGAAGCTTGGAGGGGCACGGAACTGAGAGATAGGATGGTAATTTGAAAGAGAGTTTGGGTCAGAATTTTTTTTATTTTTACGAATAGGAGTAATCACTGCATGCTTGAGTAGTGACGGAAAGATACCAGTAGAGAATGAGAGCTTAAAGATTTTGGGATGAGCACAGGAGACGGAACGACTGTTTTTTTAGGGTATAGGATCAGGAGGACAGGTAGTAGAGTAGGAGGTAAGAAGAGAGTAGATACTTACTACAGAGGCAAAAAAAAATGTGTTCAATTATGGCAATTCCATGCTTATAATTTATCAATGGCTCTAATAGCTCCTTCTATTTTTATTTACAAATAAATATTATTATTATAAAAAGATGGAAAAGACTATTATTAAAGGTAATAACTTCTAAGTTTTAATTTTTACTATACTTATCCTTTATATTAAATTTGAATTTGTGTTAATATTTGCAACATTGATACATATCAGACTTCTGTTTCTGACCATCAGTCTTCTTGTGACATATTCCACTCCATTTAAACTTTTCTTACAGATTGGTCACATTTTTCACAGTCTCATTCATTCAGGAAGTTGCCTTCGGTTAAAAGGAATTTATGGAAGAGGCTACTAACTTCTAAATACAAATAATGGAATCATTTCTTAAATGTTCTAAGTACTACATTGTGTGTCAGACATTACATGCCCCTAAGGATAAAGGATGAGTGATTACTGTATGAACCTGACAAAATATTTTCATTATTTACTATATAACAAATAATGTGATGTTGAGCTGCAAATCTTTGATTTTTTAAAAAAACAGTTTACAAGTTACAATATTATATGTATTATAGTATGCACAAATAATTACCTAAATAAAATCAGCATATTATTTTATTATAGTGTTACAGAATATTTAATATAAAATAAGACTGTATAATTCTGCATGAAGACATGTTATTTGTGCAATGGAGGAAATTACACACAGGTAATGTGAGTTTTATTTATCCCCTTATCTTGCCAGTTGTCCTGGGCCGCAGTTACACATATTCCTAGGTTTTTGGGATGAGAGGGCAATTCTCATAATTGTGTTACCTGGGATAATTGAAATGAGTCTTCTATTGACACTTTATTAGGCTCAGAAGAGTCATCCACTCCTGTCCTACAAGTCTGGGTGACCTGCTACTAAAAATTCCCTCCTGGCTCTTGATCTGTAGTGAAGTATATGTTGGCAGAGTCCATGTTTATTCTGTCACTGGAAGTTCCTCTTAGCAAGACTTTATTATACATGGGTGTTAGTGATTCTGTCCGAGCTGCGCCGTGTTCCATATGTGGTGAACAGAGTGCTACCAGAGTTTGGCCTTGGGACCATTGATTCCTGTGCAAAAGGCTTTCAATAAATATTGATGAAAGTCCAAAGTAAGGACCACGTACGTTAGTGTTTGTAATATAGTGTTCTAGTATTTACATGTAAACAGAAGTCCTGTGAGCATCATGTCTTGTAACAAAACAAATATTGAGGCTATATATTTTTATAGGTGTCTCTGTCTAACATATATATATATATATATATATATATATATACACATATTATATATGAACATATCAATATAGAAATATTATTTTTTTAGATTGAAGTCACATATGCTGACTACATTTCTTTCATATGTAACAATGTTTGACATTCTAAACAGGAAGGCTAACACATCTGAACATTTTGCAAGGTAAACGGAAGAAATATTTCTGTATTCACGTATACTCAGAGAGCCTGAGTCATTAAGGAAAGCTAGGCAAAAAAAGGAGTAAATTGTCTCCTGGACAAACCATGTTACAATGCAAGGGGTGCAAATTAGTTTATTATTTTGCACATAAGGAAAATACTGGCTGTATTTTCATGTAGCACACAAATAATTGACAGCTTTATTTTTACAGTGAAATTTAAAGTTGATTTAGGACATGCCCTATCGTAACTATAAATCTGTCCCCACATTTTAAATTTACCTCCCCCTCCAATGCAACATGGTTTTGCCAAGGTGCAAAGTTACTCCTTTTTTTGCTTTGCTCTCCTTAATGACTCAGGTCCAGAGTGCACAAGGAAACAACATTGTGAGATGAGCTAGTTGTTGTTTAGACAGTGGAACCCCCTAATACAATGTGAAGTAACAGCTTAGGGACTGCATGTATTCTAAACTGTGAACAAGATGATACCAGTGTTCATTGTATAAATTGCTTATAACAGCTTCCACATACTCACCTTTAACTTTCCCCACACCAAATGAGAGCAGAAAGTTCACCTACAGTGCATGTTAAATGAATTATTTACTTTTAGCCACTATGCACTTTGCATCACAGGGAGACGCAGCAATCGTGTTGCCAATTAACCCGGGGATAGGAAGTAGTACTTGTTGCAATCAAATTTGTTAGTCTTTGTTAATTGAAACACACAGCACTCAAGCCAGTGTGATTGTTATACTCTTGTAACGCTGATTGGCTTTACGTACCGTATAAATTAGAGTTTATAAAATCATGTTCTTTTAATAATTAGGAAGGAACAGGTTACAAAAATAAATTGAGTCAATGACCTTTTGCTGGTAATTCTTTTTCCAGCATGCGATAATGTCCTGCACTTCAATGTAATCTATTTTCTCGCCAAAAGATTCTATCCTCTGTCAGGATCCACAGCATTCTTAGAGCACTGTAATTAATTGTGCTGAGTACTTTTGATCACATAACAGCCCCTGAGACATTCTTGAATCACTTAAAATGCTGAAGCGAAATGGATGACCATATTTCAAGTGTCAAAGTAGCCCCAGCGCTTGGCATACCACAATATAAAGTAATCAATTAATCTGAAGAAATTCGATAGCTTCAATTACATTTAAAAGAACACAACACTGGAAAATAAAGAATTTATTTAAAAAACAAAACAAAGCAAAAAAAAAACACTGATGAAAATACCAACGTATTTAAAGAGAAGTTAAAAAATGTATCTTTATCTTCTTTCAAAATTCAGACCATTGAGATTTTAATTATTCAGCCTTCAAGATTGTATACTTTTTATTTGGGTCTTGTTAGACTGATTGATCTGACAGGACGAGGGCTGTCGTCAATAAGGTCTACGGAGTGAATACATTGAAAGTTATACATAGCCCTCTGTTGTCATGGAGCTGAGTGGAGTCACATGACTTTGGATTTCCTTGATCTAGCTGTCCAGAATGGTGTAGAAAAATACTTGTCCCAAAGGGGTTTGGAAGCTGATGGTGGTGGGTGAAAATGGGATTGCTAGTAAAAATATTGCTTGGTATATATGCATAAATTAAGAATTTCCTCATATGGCAATGGATTCTGCACATGTAGCCCTTGTACCAGCAGTACAAAATTAAGAAATCTATTGTAACCGGAACATTATCATTCCATCAATGTACCAGCTATATGTCATGCGTCTGTCTTCGTCTGCTCATCTCAGTAGCCTGGTTTCCAAATATCCTGGGAGTAGCCATGACTTCTTCATTATGAAGCAATCAGCAACTGGACATAGCTAATAATTTGCATGTTAAAAATGTACATCATATATACTCTGCTTTTGATAAGACAATATATATGGATAATACAAAAGAACAGCTTACTTTTTTAGTGAAATAAAAATAAAATAATGTGAATAATAAAATACATAATTAAGAATTATGCAAAACCTTTTCCATGGGGCCAATTCTGGATCCCTGGTTGTGCACCTGGACTTGTGCGAGTCGATCAGGAGTAGAGGACATTGGTGAAACCTCTCCTCCATATGGCTGTGGCTCTCCGGGGTCAGATGATACAGTCTGCACAGGTTGTAGGATTGATGTGACCAGACTATGGCTACCAGTGTTCCACCAATCTCCCTCAGTTTTTGATACTGCCAGTATGTAAGGAACCAACAACACTGAGCCGCAACTTGGGATCTCAGTGAGAAAAGTCCATATCCTCTTGTGGGGAACAATGGTGAAGGTGGAGAGGGAATCCTCTCCTTTGGATGAGGTAGAAGAGGCTGGGCAATCCATGGACAACCCACAATAGGGTAAAGTAAAGAAAAATTCTTATCCTAGCTGAAAAACATGTTTGCTTTTGTATGCATGACACTGTAGGCTTTACATGGCTAAGTATTTGCCAATAAATATGGGTGTCTATAAAAATATCTAGTTTTTTTAAATGAATTCACCAGAATCTATGTAGTATTTAATATTGTAGAATTAATGCAGCCAGGTGCTCTGTTTGCATAAAACAAACAAGTTCTCCACAAATTGTTTGATTTAGAACTTTCCGAACTATGGCATTCTACAAGAACCATTAATGTGATTAATATTAGATATTAGTGGTGTAGTCACAGGACACATACAGTACATATACAATAAGGTGCTAATATTAAAGGCAAAAAGTATTTATTCTTTACAAATGGGAGAGCCACAGAACATTCGCAGAACACAATACATAAACAATAATGTACTAATAGTTAAGAAAAAGGTAATTTTTTGTAAATATGTCAGTCACAGAATATTTGAGTGCACAATGCATAGACAATAAGGTCTATGCATTGTGCAAGTGTATTTTCTTTGGTAATGGGGAAGTCACAATACAAAAGACACTGTTAATGTAGCATTACTGTATTCATGGACAATATAAAGAAAAAAATTGTATATTTACTGTAAGCAGACTTTAGTGAGAGATGTGGCATACGCTTCACTCTACCGTTTAAAACAGGCATGTGCTAGAACAGGGGTGGCCAAGCAGTCAGTGACTAAGTGACTCAAAATATTCATAGATTCTGTAAAGAGACAACTTTATCTTTTATACATGTGTCCATGTACATATACACAGCATAAACACACACATACTACCGTAAGCAAATACATTTAAAACATACTTGCCAACTCTCCCGGGATGTCTGGGAGACTCCCGCATTTTGCGAGGGTCTCACGGACTCCCGGGAGAGTGTGGCAATATCCCGGATCTGCCCACTTCACTAGGACGTCATTACGTCATGGGGGGGGCAAAATGATGCACATTTTGGGGCCCCGCTCCCATCACGCTGCAGTGGGAAGTTGGGCGTGCAGGGGGCGGGGCTCCAAAAATCACGTAATTTTGGCCCTGCCCCCATAACGTAATGACGCAAACGGCGTCATTTTACAGCGGGGGTGGGGCCAAGCGCCACGGTTCCCGGTGAATCGCGGTGATTTGGACCACATTCTGCCCGATGCGGGAGATGGCCATACTCTCCCAGGAGTCCGTGAGACTCACCCGAAATGCGGGAGTCTCCCGGACATCCGGGAGAGTTGGCAAGTATGCTGTTCGCAAGCTGATATTATACTTACATTTGGTTTCATTAAGTCCTATTCATATTAACAAAGGCAAATATACAAATATATGATTTTCTACCCAGAATGACTTCTGAATATTTATATATAAGAGATGTGAAAATAAACTAAATTAAACGAGGGATTATTTTTTATTTTCTGTGCAATATACCTATTATTATTATTATTATCGTTTATTTGTAAGGCGCCACAAGGTTTCCGCAGCGCCGTACACAGTACGAACAGTAGACTATACAGGGTAAAACAGTACAGAACAATAAACACAAAGTATCAATGCTCCAGAAACTCCAGGCAGGCAAATACAGTAGAGACGGAGCGGAAGAACAGGTATGGAGACAGAAAGGAAGGGGGGCCCTGCTCATACGAGCTTACATCCTAAGGGAGGGTAAACAAATCAGGCACAGAAGGGAGCCAGTGAAGCAAAGGGGAGAGAAAAAAGGGGCCAGGGGAGAAACAGAAGAGATGAGAGGCTAAGTGGATGGTTAGTAGGCCTTGAGGAACAGGTGAGTTTTAAGTGCCCGCTTTAAGGAGCACAGATTGGGTGAGAGACGGATGGAGCGAGGGAGGTCGTTCCAGTGAAGGGGGGCAGCGCGGGAGAAGTCTTGGATTCTGGAGTGGGAAGAGGTGATCAGAGTGGAGGAGAGGCGGCGATCATTGGCCGAGCGCAGGGAGCGGGCGGGAGTGTGAATGGAAAGGAGGTTAGAGATGTAAGGGGCAGTAGACTGGGAGAGAGCCTTGTAGGTGGTGGTAAGGAGTTTGAAAAGGATTCTGAAGGGGAAGGGAAGCCAGTGTAAGGCAAGACAGAGAGGGAAGGCAGAGGAGGAGCGGCGTGAGAGGAAGATAAGTCTCGCAGCTGCATTGTGTATAGAGCGGAGGGGGGAGAGGTGGGAGCAGGGGAGGCCAGTAAGGAGGAGGTTGCAGTAGTCGAGGCGGGAGATGAGAGCATGGATGATAGTTTTGGTGGCATCATGAGAGAGGAAGGGACGGATGCGGGCAATGTTACGGAGTTGGAAGCGACAGGCTTGGGCAAGGGATTGAATGTGGGGGGCAAAAGAGAGAGAGGAGTCGAGAGTGACTCTCAGGCAGCGGAGTTGGGTGACAGAGGAGATAGTGGAGTTGTTAACAACGATAGAGAGGTTATGGTGGGAAGAGAGTCTGGGTGGGGGAAAGACAATTTAAGACAATTTACCTAATTTAAGTATCCTTTTTTTTTCTTTTTAGATTATTCTTGCTATTAAGTTTAACTTGCATATGATAACCTGTATTTAAATATCATGTCATTATTTCTGCAGTTCGAGCTGCAGATGGTTTAAGGTTTCTTTTCATCCACTGGGATCTCATAAATTTCCTCCTATACCTTCCCCCAAAGGAAGTACTTGTATTAAAGCTCAAAAAATATCTGTGTAATTGGCAAATATCTGTGAAATTCGTGCTCTTATTTGAGGAAAAGCATAATGTTTAATATAAAAGCATGAATGATGCTGTAACATCTCGGGTCACAGGGTGTTTAAAATATTTTACAGCGATGTGTCACAAATGCTAAAAATATCACTTAATGGAAATATTACAGGTACATTTTCTATACCATAAGAATTCATGTCAAGATAATAATTCTAATTTATGGTAAAAGAATAGCGCCCACTTAATCACCTTTAAACCATTCTGCAGATGGGCAGGCTTGTATTTGTAAAGGGTTTTTTTTTAATTCCCAGGCATAAAATGCAGCTAGTTGTTAAGTATGACAAGTGTAGCAAATATTGATCTTGGGGAAAAAAAGAAAATATGGGTGCAATTATGTATAATTTAATCAATACAATACAATTAAATAAAAATAAACTAAAATCAATGCACTGAATCACAATAACAATTTGCGCTTGTAATCACAGTAACTATAGTTTGCGCTTGTAATCAAAATGTGCTGCACAGTTCATATATTAGCATCATGTTGCAAGATACTAAAACACTGAGATAATACCTGAAAACATGCCAATCAAACTAGTAAATGTACATTAGTACCATAAAGTGTTCATATCCTAGTGAATCCAAAAACTGCAAAAGAAATCCAAAAGATGTCTCTCCTAGAGACAATAAAATTCAGATTTCCAAATATCATTCACGTTGGGTAAGGGATTGTCATAAATGTCTCAAGATGTATTAAGAGTCTTTTGTAGAAGTTTCACTCACCATTTGATGTTATGATACTGTCAGCAGAGTAGACAAAGTAGTGGTATCCTGTAGGGTTGGTAACGAAGTGGCGTAATATGAAAAACCCCTTCCTACACCTAGGTCCACACAGATGCTGCTGTAATATAGAAACCCGTTCTTGGCGCCTTACCCTGGATCGTGGCTGCATCCGGGTATTTCGTGCATGCGTATAATTGACCGTTGGAATTAATGAGTTTTTGTCAAACAAGCAAATTAGTTTGCGATGTTAATGATGATTATGAAGGACATGTTGTTATACAATACAATACGTTTAGCCCAGCACGGGCTTCCTCAAAGATAGGTGAATTGTAAAATGAAGTCCATCTCACAAAACTTACCTGCTCCGCACTCCTGTGCTGCTAATTCCTCTTCCTCTGTGTACAGTGCAGCACTTCCTGGTTCAGGCGGTCACATGATTGTGGCTGGGAGGTGGCATATACAGTCTGCAGAGTATATAAAGCTCACTTTGATACTGCAGCTTTGTCAGAGCAACAAGTTACCACCTGGCGTCTGGCTCTCCCTGTGTACCCTTGAGCTGCATTCTGGTGTTTCCCTGTGTATGATCTAATGGCCGACATGGCTATCCATACCGAACACGCTGCTTTCTGTGCTCCTGTGTATCCGACCCGGCTATCCATACCGACCACACTGCGGTCTGTGCTCCAGTGTATCTGACTTGGCGTGTGTTTGATTAACATTTCGGACTCTTCTGTGTGCGGCATCCAGTGTCGGACTGGGGCATGAAGGGCCCACCGGGAATGCAACACTAGGGGCCCACCAGAGGTGGTGTGGTCAGCCATCATAGAGGCGGGACCAGACACTAGAGGGGGAGTGGTCAGCCCACAAAGGACAGCTAGCACCTTAGTGTAGTATATAAAGAATGCAGTGTGTGTATAAAGAATACACAGTCTTGACCTGCCTCTTAGATTGGGCAGAACAGTCACCAAAAATCAGGATTGTCCCACTAGACCAGGTTTGGCTAACCTGTGGCACTCCAGGTGTTTTGAAACTACAAGTCCCAGCATGCTTTGCCAATATATAGCAGCTTATTGCTGGAAGGGTATGCTGGGACTTGTAGTTTCACAACACCTGGAGTACCACAGGTTAGCCAAGCCTACACTAGACTCAGAACATTTGACAGACTGTCCTACCTGTTGTTGTCACTTTTACCACCTGTGGCTGCTGGTTTCTTTAGTTGCGGCTTGTCTGCATCCTGGAATGTTGAGGGCCCTATTTGGAAAAAATAATTGGTACATTTAGAAACGCCAACCATCCCTGCCATTAAATCAACAGCACCCACATTTAATAATTAGGCCTCTCTCCAGCCTCAACATTAAAGTAATAGCACTCACATTTGATAAATAGATCTATTTCCGTCCAACCAACCCCAACATTAAATTAATAGTATTCCCATTTAATAAATAAACCTATTACCCTCCCTCCAAACGGCCCCAGCAATAAATCAATAGCATTTACGTTTAATACAGCCATTTCCCACTACCATTCCTAGCATTAAATAATTAATATTCACATTTAATAGATAGCCCCCCTCCCCACACTCAGCCCCCTCCCCACACTCAGCCCCACATTCAACTATAGACCCAAACCAACTCAGCATTTAGTGTTCTCTGTGCAGCTATAGTACTCTCAATTCACACTATATATACATATATATTCTTTATTGTTTCCCAGGAGTTGTGGTGTTTTTAACAGTGTATAGAACCAAAGCAGGGGAACTCTCTTGCTAAGCCTTGTGACAATACCGTTTGGCTAAACCATCTACAGAATTTTACAATGATAATGTTTCCGTGATGTATAAAACAAAAGTTTTTCATTAATTGTGTACACTGGTATTTTCACATCCAGGCAAACATCTGAATAATGAAAACTTAAGTTTATTTAACACAACGGAGCTATAGTACTTTTTATTGAAAGGTTAAACAATTATACCATAACAACTGAATACGTTATAATTATCAGTCTCTCTTTAGCCAACCCCTGGGCACAGTCCTGTGGTTACTAGCATTCTCCCCCTCTTACAGCCAGCAAGGCAGTCCTGCTCCAATGACAGCCTGTTTTTGGGGCACACGCTTATACAAGGCTCACAGGCAATGAGGAAAAAGATATCTGGTCCTTGCAGCCTCTGCATCTTGTTGGTACAGCATGAGTCGTAACCTCTTGCTAGTACTGGTTAACCTGGGTCCCCCTCCTGTGGAGGCTTCTGGGTACAGGTTGGGCACTCCCAATTCTGGCTCCTCGATTGGCAGGGAGTGAGGTGCTACGTATTACTTCTGGACCTCACATTGGTTGTTGCTCCACAAATTCTGAATGTAATAGACTCTCACAATAAATGTCAACAAAGGAGTCTAATCACTGCTGATTTTACTTAACCCTTTATAGCTTTTTCCTAAGATCCAGAGCATTGTACACACTTATGGTGAATGCTAGTCAGCTATGTGTGCAATTTAACAGTACCTGCAGACTGCAGTACAAAGAGGGGGAAAAAAAAGAGGTGAAAAGTAACCCTCATTCACTGTGGGAAACGAGTAGTAATAGTAACCCCTCTTTTTGCCACTTACCTTACCTTGAAAAGCTCCGGCATCCTGCTCCTCTGGGCGGCGCGGCTAGTGACAAGAAGACAGCCGCTGTAGAAACTCCGTCCTCCTCCCCTGCTGAAGTTCACAAAACACTACCGCGCAGGCGCAGAGAGCCAAGGCACGGCTCTCTGCGCCTGCGCGGTAGTGTGTTTCTTACACTGCCGCCACAGACGACCGTCTACGAGGTGCTCCCTGCAAGCTCCGCCCCAATGTCGGAGGGGGCGGGGCTTAATCGCGGCTGGGCCTACCGGTCTACAGCCCGGCTGGCCGGCAGGCCAGTCCGAGGCTGGCGGCATCTCTTCAGTGTATCTGACCTGGTGTTCCACTGATTACGGCCTAGGATTCTTCTGTGTTTCCTGTATTTTCAGCTATTTAATCCTACTTGCCTCGCTGTTCTTCTCTACTGCTGCAGAGTCTGCTCTCCTTGAGTCAGCCTTACGTCTCCTATCAACCATCCATCACCTATCGCTTCAGAGCGCTAACCTAAGGGCTGCTACCTGCGAACCTTCAGCAACAAATTCCATCCCGCCTTGCGGCAGTTCTTGGTGAAGACCAGGGGCGTTTATTACACTCTGCGCTGTGGAAAGGCCTGCACTAACTCTGACTGTGAACATAACAGTCCATCCTCATTTATAGACTGCATTTAATCGCTGGCCATAATTGATTGCCTGTTCTCCATGTGCAGCTAATTACAGTTAATATCCAGCTTATATTAGACTTGAGTCTTGGTAAAAGATTTGTATTTAAGCAAAATAAAAGTCCTAGAACACTTCAAATGTCCAAAGTTAGAATTTGTACCATTACAAAGGCATAAAACTGGTTATAGTGAAACATCATAGTTCAGTGCTAAAGCAACGTTCATCGGACATTCTGTACCAATACTAAATAGCTCTTACATTTTAACTTTTAAGCACCATCTTTATCTTACACATGCTGAGTTGTACTGGCTGCTGTTTTCACAGAGAAATCACAGATGGCTGATTGGAAATAGACAGGACAAATGGAAACTGGAGTCCTGTAAATCAAAGTGAATTGCAACTTGCGAGCACGCTTCTTTTAAAAAAGTTTTGCCACGATTTAGGAATTATGAACCAACATTTGACAGAAGAGCAAACAGAATTTCTGGGTCTTCCTACAACACTGCCCTTGACCAAACTCTTACTGTGCGGAGACCCACTCCCTTTGTCACTCACTCCTCTCTACAAAGCTCATATGCACTCATTGAATTGCCTATAAATAGTACAGGCCAACTCAACATTATAATATTTTTCTTTAACATTTCATGGTTTCACTACTAGTGTAAGTTCATCGTATTACATTGACCACTGATCTATCATTTCTGGGATTTTCCAATATCTCTGTGTGCATTTGTATGAAGACATCATGGCCTGTTTACAAATAGACATGCATGGCCTCATGCAGAGCATGTATTTGTTTATTCTGAGTTGTACTCTCTGTAGCGTTATAAGTTTGTGATATCACACAGCCCAAAGAAATATATCTGCAGCTGTGTGGAATAAATCCTGATCTCAATGGAGACAAATCACTACTACAGAAGTGCTAACCACTAGGCCACTGTGGGCAGCACAGAGACTGATAGAGACTAGGGTCAATTTTGATAGCAGCCAATTAACCTACCAGTATGTTTTTGGAGTGTGGGAGGAAACCGGAGCACCCGGAGGAAACCCACGCAAACACGGGCAGAACATACAAACTCCACACAGATAAGGTTATGGTCGGGAATTTAACTCATGACCCCAGTGCTGTGAGGCAGAAGTGCTAACCACTTAGCCACCGTGCTGCCCACAAGTCAATCTTTAGTCAATCTGAGGTTCACGGCGCATGCTGTTTAGTCGAAACATAGATCTCAGTACAAGTCTGTGAACATTAAGATTACCAAATACGGACTTCCTTTCCGGTGCAAAACATCCTTATGAACTCAGGCCTTTCACAATGTGTTTAGAATCCTGGGACGTTTGCTTGGTAACATCACTTAACCACTGCTGTTGTTCAGAGATCCATTCTGGTAGGAGTGACCGTACAAACCAATGATTTATGTTTGAATGTGTTTTTTAAAATGTGAGTGTTTTGGAGAATTAATTAAAGTTTTTGTAAAAAATTGAAGCCGGATTACACTAGATGTATTTTCTTCCCTTTATAAATGCATTCCACGTGATGAGAAAATGGATCTAAGGAGTGTCAGAGGAAAATAGAAGAGCGAAAAAAAACACAAGGGCCCTGATTCATTAAAAGGATCTTAACTTGAGAAACTTCTTATTTCAGTCTCCTGGACAAAACCATGTTACAATGCAAGGGGTGCAAATTAGTATTTTGTTTGCACACAAGTTAAATACTGACTGTTTTTTCATCAGGCCCAAGATTTCTGCTAATTGCGACTACAAAAAGGAAATTTCTAGTAAGAAGTGTGGCACTAGGGGGCAGCATGCGTATAAGGATTAATTAGTGAAATTTTTTTTTGGGTCACCTTTTAAAATGTCCAGAAGAACTATGCATAAAAACTTATTGTTACGTTTATATTTATTATAAATCATAACCCTAACAGGTACATACAATATCACACTATTAATGTTGTTTTTTATGTTTTTCACAAATCCTCCTACTTCATATGAGAAACAGTGGATGAGAACCATTAAGGAACCTCTCACCATACGAATATAAGTATTTATATATATTTTCTTTTTTGTTTAACCTGAATAGGATATATACATCGCCTGAATTGTTCTTTAATTATTATATTGAATAAATTACTTGTCATGTTAAAATTTTGCTGCATAAGTCACTTAGTTAGAGCCTACACTCACGTTGTTGGACCGCTGCACTCTACCTAACGTCTCAGCTCCTGCACTTTGGCTTCAGAGTAAATGATCTTATTTATTTAAACAGTTATTCAACAATATAAAAGTGCAGTAACTTTAAAACTGCTTAATGATTTTTTTTTATTATCATCATCATCATCATTATTATTATTATTATTATTATTATTATTATTATTATTATATTAGTATTTAAATATGAAAAGAAAAGGTGACAGTATGTTTTTCACCCTTCCAGTGTCATTTTTCAGACTGAAAATGTCTTAAGTGATTTTACAACATTATATTGCTTGACTATTGATGTTTGCATTACCTGTGACATTATCATGCTTATTAATGTAAAACATTCTATTTTGGTGTCAACATAGATGCTACAAAATCAATATCTTGTTCTATGCTTATGGCATTTCAGGCCACCAGGGACCTCTTATGACGTATAGATGTTATGTTTCACTTGTCAGATACAGTGACTTATAGAGCAAATTAAGATGCTGTAATTGGCTGTAGCTACTTAAAACATCTGAATCAATTGATGAAAGTTACAGATTTTTGGGACTGTACTCAAATAATCCTGGTTTATTGCTGAAAATAAACACAAGTATAGGATACAAAAGATGCAATTTTAGAATCTTTTGTGTTAAATAAAATGTTATTGAACTTTCCATTTTATTGCAAATTTTTGTGATATTGATTGTACTGTTACTTTACTATGTTAGTGAATTAAATAAAATCTTTTTAAAAATGGTAGAGGTGGGTTATTGAGAAGGGTAGAATTTCTTAACAGGAAGCAAAATAAGGGGAAAAAAATCGTAATACAAATACAGACTTCTGTCTATGAATTTAAGGGGCTCATCTCTACTCTCTACACAAGAACTACGTAGTTTAAATAAAACATGCCCATATCAGTAACTAATTCTCATGATAGGTCCAAATGTCTCAGAAGTTTGGTCCTTACTCCTCGCCAGGTGACTAAACAATCCAAAAAGAATATATTTCTATCCTGCACATATTTTAGGCATATTAAAATTATATCATAAAATGAAGTACAGCACAGTAAAATATGGTCAGGTAGGCACTTAAACTAAAGCCACAACATGATGAAAATTCAAGCCACAAGTATATGCATAATGACATGTGCAAATGGAGGATTTCTAGAGGGGTTTTCCACACCATGCCGCCAGAGTTCTCAATGAGTGTGGCTATCATCATAGATAGTACCAGGCTGTTTTCCAAACCATTTACAACTACACAGGCAATGCTGCATGCACTACTGTTACGTGCGCACAAGAGCATATCTGCTGCCTCTGCAGCCAGTCCAAAGTCAAGACTAAATGGGACAATACCCAAGATCAGGACTGCCCTACCAGGATAGTTGGCAGACTGTCCCGCTTTCTCCTACCTGTCTGTGTAGCTTTCACTACCTGTTAATGCTGATGTTTTAAGCTCAGCCGTTCTTTGTCTGGATCATGGAATGTTGTGGCCCTGTTTGGAAAAGTACATGAAATATGCAAAGCCTAGCAATGAGTGAACACTCTAGGCCTCCCTCCCCCTAACCAGCCCTGGCATTAAATAAAAAAAACACCCACATTTAATAATTAGGCCTCTTCCTTGCAACCAGCCCCAAAATTCAATTAACAACATTCACCTGTATGAAATAGATCTATTTCCTCCCAAACAGCCTAGAGTTTAAATAAATGGCCCTCCTCCCTAAACTCAGTCTCATCTTCAATTAATAGCCCTTAAACAACACCAGCATTAAATGAATTATTCCATCACCCCACTTTAAATGAATAGTCCTCAACATAACCCCAGTATTAAATTAAATAATCTCCACCATCCAATACATAGCCTGCGCCAATAATTAATAGCTCCCATCCAACATCATGCCATTTTAAATTAATAGGCTCCACCATAACCCCAATATTAATCCTCACCATCCAATAAACAGCCTCCACCAATAAATGTAGAATTTTATTAATAAATTAATAACTCTCATCAACAGCTCAAACAATAATAGCTCAAACAGGTAATGATTGGCCCCCACACTCACCCAACCATTAAATTGATAGCTCAAGCCCCCAGCCGCAAAGCTCCTTCCCACTCTTCCAACACACTTACACTTACTTTGAAAGTCTCTTCCCGCGACACTTACCTTCTTCCACGCAGTGCTGTAGCTTGCTACAGGCAAATTTTGTCTGCATATTTTTAAGATTCAGACAACCCAAGGAAGCAGCTCCTGAGCAGAAGTTCATCTGGAGCTGGCATTGCCACTTACATTAATAATGGGTATCACTAAAACTTATGAATGATTGAATACATGCATCCATCTATTTAACATGGTGAACAAGAACAGTACTTCTATAGCCTTATAAATAGAGTATGACTGTATGGCACTAATATTGTGCAAAAAGTATTGCACAATCTGCATAGGACCAGAAATAAACTTTTCTAGAGAAGGCCCTAAACCCTGCTAATAGTTGTCTAATGCATATTGTAGAAGTGTTGCCTGTTTAATAATAACAAGAACATTTGTTCCACGCTTCCAAAAATTCTGTGTCTAACAACCTCTCACTTTAATTAAGATGGAAAAAGTATTGTGATAAGATTAAACATTTACTTTATTAATTTAGACCAGCCTTTCCCCCACACTTATCTTCTTCCATGCTGCACTCTACCTTGGTGCCGGATCTGGATCTTGCATTCTGCACACATGCTGTTTGTAGGGGAGTGATGAGTGGGCACACACAGAGGTGGAGATAGAAGAGGGAGAGAGATCAGTGGCCGCCTGTTGTATTGTTTGTAAGGTGGCTCGTCCCGGGAAGAGATATCAGCCACCAGGAAGTATAGTGTGTACCTGCCTGGGTCTTCAAGCACCACATTCCAGGGCCAGGAGGGCAACTGGTGTCATCCAGAATGATTACAAAATTTCCCAACATACTGTAAAATATCACCAACATGAGCATTTTATCTTGGTTCATCATTGGCTATAAGGAGCCTGTTACTGCCTTACTTACTATGTCAACAGACATGAATCCATGTCTTTCTCACCTCCTACTCTATCTATACTTTCCTCTGGGTGCAGGTTCTGGAAATAGTTACTAAATCAAATGGTTTCCTCTCTCAACACATTTACCATAAGTCCTGGTGATGGTTGAATCTTATAAAGTGAAATTAGTGCAGATATGTGTTGAATACACTCACTGTCCCACCACATCTTCCAACAATCTCGGGATCAACTGTAGTTTGATGCACATATATGCAAACATTTTTAGTCACTTTGCTGTAAAACAACCTAATTGGCCATTGGAACCTCTTCAGTTATGTAACCTGCACACTGTCTGCACACTCTCTGGAATGATTTATGATCATATAAAAAATGAATGTGTGAAAGTGAATGGAGTATAGAATAATATTGTTTAAAGTGCATTTGGTTTCAGAGATGCAAGAGTTAAATTGCAAAGGTAGAACGTAAGAATAATACTATAAGAGACTCAACACAAGATGATGACTCAAAGCTCTAGGTGTTATTACAGTACTGGGATGCGCTCATTTCTATTACTATATGTACATTATAAATACATTTTCATGTCGTAGGTTTGGTGACAGCTGAACTGTTCTGTGGGAATCACAGGCTAACACAACGAATCTCACGTGGTGAAGTTGTCATCTCCGGGTGATGCAAAATGAATCATACTTGAGACAGGACATGATGAGATATTCCTGTGTGTGGGAAATCCATAAGAAAGACTCTTTTTTCTTATATAAAACTGCTAACACTGCTGGATTTATTTAGCAATTAAAAAACAATAACATTATTTTCAAATTCGGTTATTTAATTTCTGAGCTTAACAAAGGAAAACTACTGGACAAGATACATAAATGAACCTAATAAATGATACAAAAGAGTTTCATAATGCAACAAGCCATTTGACAGAGGTGTAAAATTCCAACAATACAAAAATTACACTTTTCCTTCATCACTAAACTAAATGCCATCCCGCACTTTTTCTCTACATATGTATTTTAGAAGATATATAGGGTGACAAAGTCACTGGATTAGTGTTTGAGGGTAGGTATATTTCACCTAGATTCCTAACCTACTTGTTTTAAAACCCCAGGGTAAGTGTGTAAGCTGCTGAAGGGCTATAGGCCTGTTAAAAAGCTGGAAAAGGGTCCTGGGGTTTTGGATAGTGAATGCAGGCTGCATCCATTAGGCCCATAAACCTGGACTTCCAAGTTACCAGTGATTCTGCTGGTAATCAGGAGTTACACCTGAGTGGTGCTAGTAAAAGGCTTCAAAGCAGCTCAGTCAGTCTCTGTCAAACTTACCTTTCCACACTCCAGCGCCGTCCGCTCTCTGCTGTTGGAAGCCGCGCTTCCGGGTATCGGCAGTCACATGATCGCAAAATCATGGCAGGGATTTTGAACTTGCTTGGCTATTTAAACTTCACTCTGACACTCGGTGAGTGTCAGAGCAACTTGTATGCTTTCTGGCTGCAGATTCCTTATGGATCCTTGTGCTGTTGTGTTACCTGATCTGATTCCCGTGTACCAGTGCTGCCTGTCTGACTACTCTGATTCCCCTCCGTTTGTGTACCGACCCGGCTTGCTGACGAACCTCAGCTATCTTGTGCTCTCGACCCGGCTTGTCTGACCTTGCATCTAACTGCTGTTTTGTGCTTCTGCCCTTCGATCGTGTACCGAACCCAGGAATTCCTTCACACTGAGACCGCCTTCTGATTCTGTACCGTGCCGTCTGATTGTGTACCAGATCCGGTTGTCGGACTACGTGTGCCCTATTTGCCTACTTGTTCATCTCATCTGCTAGTGCTACATCCACAGACAGGCCAGAGGACCGCGACCTGTGATCTCCTGGCAGCTAAGTCCATCCCGCCTTGTGGCATTCTTGGTGAACACCGAGGAGTTCATTAGACTCTGCACCTCTGGTCGGCCAGCGTCAATCTAGAATAGCATTAAGATCCAGACTAATCCGTTGCAGTCTCTCACTGCCTGGGGATAGGGGCTGCAGAGTCTCTGTGAGCGAAGATCTGATATCTGCCTGTAAGTAACTGTGCTGAAACTTCTTTTGCTTTATCTTAGTTTGTTAGTCAAGAGTGACCAGTGTTTAGTTAGAGCTGGATGACAAGGTCTTTATTTTGGAGTTTTCTTTTGTTTTCTTACTGAATAAAACTGGCTAAGGCCAGTTGCAGAAAACCTTAGGACTTGTGAAAACTTTCTTGGCTGCAATAAACACCATCTACCCCAGAAGGTAGTACCGGACTCCCCTACCCGATCACAATAGTTTATGAATAGAGCTAACATTTAATAGCACACAATAACACTTACGAACAAATTTTGCTGGCGAAATGTGCAAAATCTCATGTACTCACAAAGAATATTTCATGAAACAGTTTTGAAACATTTATCCATTGCTATACTATAACCTTTCCCAGGCACTTATAAGATTTGCTCATAAAATGTACACACATAAGGTTTGAATGGCTCACACAACACTATTAACCAGGATTGTAACTAGATATTTGTGAACAATATCAACATTTTGTAAGAGCCCAATGTACACTCCAAGGGTGAAAAAACACATATATGGAAGGGGTTTTAACAGCTGATGAGGGCTCCCTAAGCTTCGTTCCTCATGATAGATGCGCCTCCCGTTACTTTGTAGTCACTCCTTTTCCTATTAACCCAAGAGACACCAGTTCAAATCACAATGAATTGCAAATTGCATTTACAAAAGGATAGAAAAAGAATAAAAAGTTTAAAAACAGGTAAAGTGACCTATATTTGTTGAATACCCATATATTTATATATATATATATATATATATATATATATATATGGGGCAGCACACCGTCCTAGTGGTTAGCACTCGTGCCTCACAGCGCTGGGGTCATGAGTTTGATTCCCAACCATGGCCTTATCTGTGCAGAGTTTGTATGTTCTCCCTGTGTTTGCGTGGGTTTCCTCCGGGTTCTCCGGTTTCCTCCCACACTCCAAAAACATACTAGTAGGTTAATTGGCTGCTATCAAAATTGACCCTAGTGTGTGTGTGTGTGTGTGTGTATTTGTGTCTATGTTAGGGAATTTAGACTGTAAGCTCCAATGGGGCAGGGGGGCAGGGACTGATGTGAATTCTCTGTACAACGCTGCGGAATTAGTTGCGCTATATAAATAACTATATATAAATAACTGATGATGATGATGATATATATATACAACAAACGGGAACTATCAACCTATCACTTCCTAATCCTCCTAAACCTCCTCGTCAACTTATATAATTAGTCCCAAATAGTCCCAAAGTATCAAGCACGTGGTAAGTCCGGTAAACCTATAAAAGAGAGAGGAGAGAAAGGCGCCTGATAGTGCAGTATTATTAAAGATATGTATCAATAGTAAAGCATGGTAAATATTCTATGTACCTCATATAGGTGTAAATAGGCACATCAATAAGTGGATGACTTCTTATCGCCGTCTCGTCAGACAATGTCAAATCTTGGAATCCCCAGATGACAAATACTCAATCGGAGTGACATGTGGAATGAACAGAAGCGCCAGAGATAGTGTAATACTTTATAATCAAGGTGATCCAGTGATAAAACACCAATGAATTATGTGCGTACCAGATAGATAAATATATAGAGGCTTATCTGGTACTGCAGGATCCTGGTATCCTTAGGTCTGCTAGGTGTAAATGATAAATATGATCTGGTAGTGTTTCTTTAAACACCTTCTATTTATTTCTATTCTTTAGAGAATATACCTCTGTTTACAAGTGTTTTCATTCTTCATCTAACCTTTTGGAAATCCCATTGCTTATTTACTTTAAAGAAAAGGGGAGTTTCAAACTTTTAATTTGCATTTTATTTGCAGGCCCGATTCTCCTAGGAAATTCAGATTGTGCTGAACAGGCAAGGGCTGAGTCACATGACGGGGAGACCCATGCCGCAGAGTTCGTGTGACCAGCTCAGCAGGCCATAGCCTTGTGCTGGTTGGGGCTTTTGCAGAAATAACCCACGTTGAGTGTCCCCCTGCAATTTCCGTACCCAGTCCAGGCTATGAGAGATGGTGCTTGGATTACATTGGGGGGGAAGGGGGGAAATGTTTTTTTACATGCCAAACTGCAAAGGTCTGTGCTCATGATAATAGTTGTTTATTAAATACCTCAAAACCAAATGCCATACAATTGTAAAATCTATTTCTCTTATGGCATTGCATAGCAGAGGCTACAACTTATTGATCAGCAAGGCTCATTGCAGAGACTGGTTTTGTTTGGAAATCACATAGCAAATTGATCTGTTATATCACAGATCCAATAATTAACTTATTATTTCTAATATTTCAGACAAGCACACATTCTACCCATTTGCTTTTCTGTAAAAGGCAAAAATAGGTCACCAATTACTGGTTTACTCCTTCTGTTTGTGTCTACTGAAAGTTGTGCAAGAAAAGGTTTAAGACCATATGTATGTAGTGTTTACTAGGGATGAAAAATGTTGTTTTAATTAAGCTATGTTCCTATTTATGCCCTAATGAAAACATTTTAAAATCATTCAAAATAATGAGCCTGATACTGAGCTGAATACAAGTAGGAAGTAATTTACATTTTAAAAAAGCAGTATTTAAAAACAGCCTATTAATGCCCATACGCTGAGTCGGAGGCATTAAATGATGCGCCCACCTCTGCACCTATACACCAGGTTTACGTCATTTACGTCATGCGTACACACACCCAGATACACTTTTACACACAACCAGGTCATAAGCACAAGAAAGGTTTGTTAGCATTTGTGTTGTTAGTGTATAACGTATTCGTTATTAGGCTTCATGTGATACAGCAGATATAATATTGCTTTTGACATATGAATGACAGTAGCAAAAAATTACTTTTAAAATCAAATAATACGTGAACGTTAACAATGAGTATATGCATATTTTGCGAGTATGCATCTGTTCACAATTGCACAAACACACCCTTACTGTACTCGGTCTATGTTTATGGGCCGGATTCATATTCGGACATAAGTCCATTTGAGTGGCATATCTTGTGTGAAATAGCTCTGTTATAACCAGAAACGGACATTACGCCAATCAAGGTAATTTCATGCAATTCATGCCTGAGCGAAAATAACACTACTTCCTACGACTTGAGAGGCGGAACAGGGGAGGGAAGCAGCCGATTCAAGTTCTGTGTTTCGTGAGTACGTTTGTTTTCACTTGTATCCAGGGCCGCCTTCAAAAAAAATCGGGCCCAGTACGGGCCCCCGTGCCACCCGGCCCCCCCCATGAGCGCGCCCCCCCCATGAGCAACACATACTTACCTGGGGCCCGCCGCTGGTCTCCGCTATTCTGTCTTCAGCCTGGCTGTCACCGTGACAGGCAGGCACCAGGATCCGATCGCAGGGGTGGAGGAATCATTCCCCCTGCGATCATGTGCTCTGCCTGTGACAGATCACATGATCGCAGGGGGAATGATTCCTCCACCCCTGCAATCGGATCCTGGTGCCTGCCTGTCACGGTGACAGCCAGGCTGAAGACAGAATAGCGGAGACCAGCGGCGGGCCCCAGGTAAGTCTTTGCTAAGCTGTTGTACCGGGCCCCCTGGAGAGCCCGGGCCCGGTACAACAGTACCCCCCGTACCCCCCTGATGGCGGCCCTGACTGTATCACTGGCACCCACTACAGGGCAGGTATAAATGGTGACTGATAGTGATGACTTATGTACAGTACTCATTGAAAGCATCTTTATTTATATTAATAAAGTAAAATATTATATAAAAAAAAACCTTGAAAATAAATGTTTGTATAAATGATTATACTGTTAAGAGTTGTTATATTATTTTATGATCAAAGAAAAGTTTTAAACATTCTGATGTGACCTGTCATTGTACACATGCATGTGACCTGTCATTGTACACATGCATGTGACTTGTCATTGTACACATGCATGTGACCTGTCATTGTACACATGCATGTGACTTGTCATTGTACACATGCATGTGACCTGTCATTGTACACATGCATGTGACTTGTCATTGTACACATGCATGTGACCTGTCATTGTACACATGCATGTGTATCTTATGATATGCTTGGATTTGAAAACTTTCGGATCTGTGCACAAGTTTCGTGCTCTTTTTAAAAAATGCAACTTACGTGCCCGTTACATTGGGACATAAATCAAGCCCTATGTGTCAATATTCATTAACTTATATATCAAATTCAAAAAGGTACGTTATGAACAAGTTCAGTAAACATGACATTATTTGGATAGTTGTGCGCCAAGCAGGGCCAAGTGGTGTCCATGCTCCATTGTAAGTGACGCCCGCCGCCTTTGGGTGTTGTGGTCCCATACCCCTGCTTCTTACCTTAGCAAAGCAAGAGGTGGTGGCAACATTTTCTGATCTTCAGATTGTGAATGTGGAGCTTGGCATCATATCTAAGTGCCAGGCTGCCAGCTTTACGCTGCCATTGAGGAGCAGCTGTCGGCTGCTCATCCTTCATGTCAGAGGCCGGCGCTCCTTCTGAGGGCATTAAAACACTGTATGGGTGACATTTAACCATTGGCGCCCCACATGACTGCCTAAGTTAGACTAATGTGCTGGCCCAGGTCTGCACAGACAGTATCTGCATGATATGCTACGATGGACTGACACAGCAGCTCAGCATCCCTGGAAACTATTTTAAAATATTGGAACCTCTGGATAGGTGATGGATATTGTACATAGCAGCAGGCCCACATATCCCCCTTCAAACTGTATAGAGAAGGCAGTATCTGTAATACTGCCAGGATTTACTTTTTTGACCACCAAAGACCGTTTTTGCTGAGCAACATCTAAATCATCCTCACCAACAAACTTTTCCTGGTATATACAGCACAAACTGACATATAACATCACAGAGGGATATATGGTATCAGAGAGCAGTACATACATTACTTTATGAGGCAACATATTGGTAGGTTAACTGATTTCTAGCTTTGTGTGCCTGTGCTAGGGAAATTAGACTGTAAGCTCCACTGGATCAAAATACTGATGTGAATGAATAAACATTTTCTGTACAGATTGGATCTCACCCCCTATTTTTAATGGGATACATTTTGCACCAGTGCTGAGAAGTGCATGTCTAGGCATATTCTTATTTTATACTATGTAAAAAGTTTGAAACACACAAAAGTGTAATAAAGGCAGTCCTGATGTCCCCTCACTCATGGTTAATGTAAGCCATGAATGAGTCTACACTGAGAATTATTTTAGGAGAAAAATAGAAAAGTATTATTTAATGAAAGGGGATGGTCTAAACCATTAGGGAATTGGAATTTGATTTGATGTCGCTTTTACTCTACTCCACCTACACATGAATGTCCCTGACCACCTGCCTCTCCAAGCTTGAGGGTCTACAAGTGCCAGATACGTGCAACTCAAATTACTGGTGCAAGTTTTCATGTGAAGTGCAAAATTAGGCTGTGCAAATGCACTTACGTGCAACTCTAGATCAGCCATACAGTGCACAACTCAATTTCACATAATATTTATAGATTTTATAAATATATTGTAATACAACGAACACTTTACTTCAATAAAAGACACATAAACATAATATAGTTGTGCATATTTTATGTTTATTCACTTGCGTAAAACTCATGATTTTGTTGGCATTTTTACTCATTATTATTTACTCATGTTTACTGAAAACAAGGGGTCAATGGAGTGTCATTAATTACCCCCCCCCCCCAGACTGCAAGCATGCAAGCAATGGTTTCACATGGCATGTAAAGTGAGACTGCATCTGAAATATGCTGTCACTCAGTGGCGGAACTACCATGGAGATAATGGGGACCACGGCATGGCAGATGCAGAGGTTGGAAGGCCCTGGTTCCCTCCTCCCTACACCGGGGCCCACAGCTGCCTAGTTCCACCTCTAGTGTCACTGGCATTTTCTGAATGACAGTGAGTAACCAGCCTTAGTGAACGAGTATATTGAACTCTATAACAATATATTTATAGAAGCTAAAGTAATTTCCTATTCATTATGCTGTACATAAATTCACACACATCTACCAGTAAACTTATTAATAAACACTGCTTATTGCACATTAAATTCAGCATGGTTAGAAGAAATGTTTAACGTAATTAACATTTAATTCAAACTTCATAATAATAGCATCAACCTTTTATACGCTGCCGGCTCCATGCCCCTTTCATTTACCTGACGTCATAGATTTTTCTATTTCTTAATATGGCCAAAAATAGCAACGAATTAACAGTTAAGGTGAGTTGTTTAGAATGTGCCACAATTTGTGGTCGGTCTACACTATATTATATTTTTTTATTGTTTCAGGGTCTCATCTGCGCCGGATCACCTGCCACTTATTGGTTCTATATTGGAATTCTTTGTGGGAATGTTTCATTGATACTGGGCAGGATTTGAAGATCTGTAATATACTTAAAATATTATTGGAAAAGTGAGTACTCTTTGATGCGGGAATTGACTTTTATGCCAAAAAAATATTGTAGTACAGGCCTGGTCAACCTGTGGCTCTCTCCAGGTGATACAAAAAGTCCCGGCTGGCCTGGTGTAGTCCATCCATGGCAGAGCAGTACAGAGGGAGCCTGGGTCCTTAGAAAGAATGGTTGGATTTAGCACATACTTTAAATAATCCAGCTTCTATGGCTGGCTGATTGGGACTCTGTGACATAATAACCTCACAACTAGACATTACATGGTTTTATTCAGCCAGAAAACCTTTATATATATAATTTGTGATGTGTTGACAACCCTATAGGAAGGTTTTGTGCTAGATAGCACCGAATTGCCTCTGCTCTCAAAGAGTATTTCAGTACAGTACAGCTGACTGTATCATGCTGTTGTTATTACCATGTTATGTCCCATCCAAGTTTTGCTTTATTTGCTTGTCTGCTTAGGAGCTTGTTTGGGGCATGGCCTAGCCAGGCTAGGCAGCCATGTTTAGGCTTAGAGTTTTGTAATATATCCAGCTCTCTGATTGGTAGGAGCAATAGTGTGTTTGTGTGATAAATGGAGTGTGTGGTGTGATTCCATTCACCAATATTTAGCCAAACTTTTTGAGCTAACAAACCTATATCTTTGGGGTATAATGCCTTCAAAAACAAAAAATGGACCAATTTGAGGATCAAGGAAGTAGCATTTTTTAAGCCTATTCCCAGAGCTGATTTTTGGAGGGTAAAATGAGATGCGGAACCCTCACACTCCTGTGTTGAAAAGCCTAAGGTGCCTATTAATGAATATCGGGTGATATGGACGATATTCTATCACAGCTTACCGCAGCAATAGAAAATCTTCGACTGTCCAATTTAACAAGAAAATGTCACCGGGGAGTTCCAGTAAAAGAAAGAAAATGCATGACCTTTGTCCTCAATTGCTTACACACACGCACATCACACCTACAGAACTGCAGGCTTACACAGTGTGAGTCCTTGATGTATTTTAGTTCTAAATCAGTGTAAGGTTTCTATGCAAACTGAGGTCTCTGCTTCAGGCAAGGAAGGGAGGCTTCAATAACAATCCTCCATCTCAATTCAACTAATGGTTATTGGTTTTTAAGACACTGATACACAATTATCTTCCCATTTACCACAAATCGTATTTCCAGTTCAGATCTCCAGTTTTAATATTTAATGGACCAGATAAAAAAATCCCAAACTCTTAGTAATTATTAGTAAGATGTTAGTATTAGAGGTCTTTGTGTTCAGACAACTTTAATTCGTTGACTTGTACAAATGGTACTAAATGCATTGCTTTATCATTCAGAATTCCTCTGCTTTTAACCATGTCCAGACTTTATATCTGTTTAAGTGCATGTGATATAAGCAGCAGCAGTACAATAATGAAATAATGGTGTGGGTTAGTGGTCAATCTGTGACTAAACATTGTAGAATGAAAATCAGGTACACAATAAGCTCCACCCACATTACAACACCCTGATCAGGCCAAACCTCATTCTGATTTAATGAAACATGGCCCACAAGTTTCACCCCATAAGGCTGTACCACTAAAGACAGTACTATTGGGAAGTACAGGCATGTTGGGAAGTGTATGCATGTATGACGTTGAAGAGAAGTAACTTATCTTCTGCCTAGTGCTGCAACATCTTGATGCCTTAGGTTTGGGTCTTTGTGGCTTCTGCCTAAATTTGACCCAACTTGTAATGTTTCCAGGAAGCCAATAACTGTCTTTCACCTTAAAAAAATCCTTGAAAATATCTTTATATTTAATTTTTATATTTTTATATACTTTAACAAAGGAAAAGTCCAGTTCTCCCTTCTTGTTGGTCCTGCTTTTTTAGATTTTCATTTATAAAGTTGGTAGCACTTAGGGAGTCCCACCAGGCTATGGAAATAATCTAGGACATTGAAAATATATGTCTTTTAGTGGAGAATAACACAGAACTGGATTTCTAAGCCTAGTATAAGCCATTGTTTTATGGGTGGGGACATGGGAATACTCCTGATTGGCTCATGTTGTGAGCCAATCTCATTAACGTGCAAAATGAAGAATTAACAGGTGTAGATCAATAAATTGCACAAGTTATATCACAAGTCATGTAAGGTGGTCGACTTTCTGAATGTCGACCAAATGAATGTCTAGCTGTCGACTGCATACCTTTGGAAATGTGAGGATAAGTAGTAATGACGATGATTTAGACATATAAATTGGGGATGCTACTTTGGAACTTGTGGACCAGGTTGTGGGGGGTAATTGTGGATCTGAAAATGTTACAATGTGTTGTACTTGAACAAGATAAGGAGGAGAATGATGTTTGGGTCTAAGTAAGTCAGTCACCAGTGGTACCACCTCATGCCCATGATAAGTGCATTATCATGCCTGGGCAAAAGTCCAAGAAATCCACCTCTTGCGCGTGGAAATATTTTTATCCCAACCCAGACAGCATTTGTAGCCTTTAGGACGTCACAATAAGTAGCACAGATTCTGTAGTGCTTTACAATTGGAAACAAACATAATAATAAACAAAACTGGGTAATACAGAGAGGTAGAGAGGTAAGAAGGCCCTGCACGCAAGCTTACAATTTCCTTGTTAAGTTATTTGCAGTGAGTTCATTCAAGAGGTTTATCAAAAGGTGGAAAATCATGTCTAGTAACAAGCTGTCCAGCATCATCTAGCAGCAGAATGGAAAGACACCTCATGCAATCTTCACCATCAACACCTTCAGCATCAACCTTCTCATTATTATTACGTAGACCAGCATCCAATTTTCTGTGAAGCATTTCCACGTATGAAAGCCAGTGGATCAGTTTTTTTTTTAAATTCTCTTTATTCAAATTTAAAAGAATAACAGAGAAATTAAATCAACAAGGACATTGTATATGAAATCAGTTACATACATCAATAAATCCTTACACAGTCACGAATTCCAAAACAATCTGACATAAGTATCCATCAGTAATTAACTTTACAATCCGATTGAATGCATTTGTTAAGTTGTTAAGAAATGCAGGTAACCTTACGGTCATTCAGTTTTATATGAAACAGTCCAGAAATAATAACAATAACTGGAATTATAGGGGTACTACTACTAACAACTATCATAGGGATGGGGAGGGGAGGAAGGCGGTAGTTGTTTGGACCGAGAAAGAGGGTGTGACTATCAATTAAAAAAAAAATGTTTTGTTTCTCTTCTTCTTTTTTTTCTCTTCCCTTTTCCTCATTGAGGAGTACAGTTAGGGCTGTATAGGGAACATCAGAGCAGCATCTAACAAGTAGGCATTTTAGAGGTTTTAGGTATCTATTTTGTTTATTGATTTGCGTTTGCGTTAACTTAATTTCTTGAGCAGGTACCAAGTAGTACATTCAAATAATTTGAAGATGTTTTGTTGGACTGGAGGCTCTAATGATTCAATATATATCCCCCATTTTTTCTGGAATTTTTCTCCACTTAGTCCTACATCAGGTAGTGTGGCTCTTCTGTCTAAATATATGATATATAGTAATTCAGTTTTAAGCATTCCCAAGGTCGGGGAGACTGGCGATATCCACTGCTGCAATATCAACTATTTGGCTACGGTAACTATTACTGTCAGTGCCGCTAACATATCAGGAGAGGTTAAAGTGTCTTTCCATATACTGAAATCAGCTAATAGAAGCGGTTCTGCAGCTAGAGTAACATGTACCTTAAAACTGTGATTAATAAAGTCAACAATTTTATATCAAAATTTCTTAATCTTTCTGCATCCCCAAATGTTATGCAGCCAGTCTGCTTTTGTAGTTTTGCATTTTGGACAAAGCCTTGTTTCCCCTTCTACCGTAAAACGGCGTCTTGCTTGCGGGTTATATGCTCTATGAATCACTTTTAAATGTATTTCTTGAAGTCGGAAAGTCACAGTGGATCATTAAACCCACGACAGTTATGTTTAGCATTGAATGTGTGTCCATTTTCCACCATCAATGGATCAGGTTTTAGCAGATTAATTGACATCAAGTGTCCACGCTACCAAATTCCATCTCGATTCCAGTTCTCCCAAAACAGCAATTCATCAGCTGTACTGGATGGTTAATCAAAAAGTCATTCAACCCCTACAAAATGTCATTCTACCAACTATTCATTTAACTACAGATATGTGGACCGGTGGTACTGGTCAAACAAAAGACTACATGACCGTGACAGCCCACTGGGTAGGTGTATCACCTTCAGCAGCAGCAGTGCCTGTAGCATCCTCCTCCTCATCCCTACATCATAGTAGAGCTAGCACACAGTGCCAGGTCATTCACAGCACCCTGTTTTCAGTCAACTAAATAAATCAGATGCCACGGATACTGCCCCTCACACAATTGCATTCAGATTGAAACACTTGGGATTTTAAAAGCAAAAAAAATGTATATATATATTTTGGGTTGTGCTGCTCAAAGAGCACTCTCTAAAAATCAAAGCCAAAAAAGCCTTAAAATAGGGAAAACAGTGCTCTTACCAACATACTAAGGGAAAAATTCTTTGGAAAGCAGACAAAAAACCTGCTGCTCAGAGTCATTCAGCACCCTGCTTTTTCCCCACTAAATAGTTCAAATGTCTATACTATACATTAGAGATGAGCAGATTGGTTTCAGAGAAATCAGACAGATCTGAGATTTCTTCGCGCCAAAATCGGATTTGAAAATGCACTTGAGTTTGGCACGCTCTTACTGTAAACTGACTATGGCAAAATGCCCCTTCCCGTCCTGTTCACTCCCCTACATTGTAGGCTGTAGCAAGTGTCCTTTGCACTCGCATGCCGAGTGTAAAGAGCTGTGCTTACTGGCATATGTCCGGTTCAGGGCATGCGCAGTGTGATAAGGATAAGCTCAAAATCGGCAGATACCTGCCTTGATGATGTCAGGGTCAATGGGTATCTGTGGGATCCTAGAGCCTGCTAGATTCAGCGCCACCTACAGGGAGTCTAATGGGACAGAAGATTTTCACCAGTGACCACTGCCAGGGAGTTTGGGCTTAGCAGCTTCTGCCCCGCAGGTCGTGGCCCTCCAGGAAGGTACTAAGCAAAGCCCAGAGAAGAGTGCAGACAGGAAGATCTATGGGAGGTGTACATGGCGGTGAAGCAGGAGACTGGATCAGGCAGGTAGATAATCTGCAGCAGGTAGACAGCAGAGTCTAGGTAGCAACAGTGGGAAGGCTGGATCGGAAGGTGCAATGTTCAGCGACAAGTATACATCATGGAAATGAGAACACAGCTTGTAGAGGCATTACAGATAAGCTGGATAGCAGAACTAATTCGGAGGCTGGAGAAGCAGAGAAGCCAGGCTTAGTCAGGAGGCACAAGGCATGAGGTACAGGATACACCTTGATATGTAGGGCTCGAGACCTTGCCAGGAGGTATGAGGCAAGACATACTGGATAAATCTTGATAAGCAGAGCTCGAGGTCTTGCCAGGAGGCACGAGGCACAAGGTACTGGATAGACCACGATAAGCAGAGCTCGAGGTCTTGCCAGGAGGTACAGAGGCACTAGATCAATCTGTGGGTGACAGAATAGAGGAGGGTCAAACAAGCCAAGGTGTCAAAGGCAGGAGAGCCATGAAGGTATCAGAGAATGAGCTGGAGCATAGTCAAGAACAGAGCCAGGATCTGGGTCAGGAGATAAGCAGCAAAGTTGAGGAACAAGCTGAGGTCAATACCGGGAAGTCAAACAAAGGATACTCAGAAGAGTCAGAAACAACAGGCAAGACAATAATGAACTGCCACAGATTACCAAGATTGGCAGACTTATAAAGGTGGTGAACAAGTGTGGGTGCTGATTGGGGAATGAGGTAACTCCTGCTAGTGAGGTGGTGAGTGTAATGGTGAGACAGCAGCACCTATGGTGGTAGAGGGGTACTGCAGGCAAGATACATATAAGTTCAAGCTCAGTTCTTAGCAGGCAGGAGCTGCAAGAGGCAAGCAATATCTCAATGGAAGATGCTGCTGTGGCAGCCGGAGGCAGATGACAGATGAATCAGGCCTAGTGAGCATTAGGAGGTATATTATATGCATTACATACACTTTAACAATGTATTATCTCCATATTTATATATCTTTTTTAAATATCACTTATTGCCAACATCCTGACTTTCTTAGATGGTTTGCAGGTGTAACCTTAAACACAATAAAGGTCATTGATTTTATTCTTTTCTATGCATAAGTCAAATGATGTCAACCATAAATGTATGTTACAAAAGTCACACAATGCCTTTCCGGGGACTGTAAAAGGTCATTACACCTGCACACATCCAACCTAGATATTGCATCAAATTCCAGGCCAATATTTATAGTCTTCTGCCTATAATTTCCAAGCCTAGAAAACTATATTCCATTCCAATAATAAAGAGACAGAACCTGAACCAATGCAGTGACATTTCATTGAGTCTTTGAAGATTCATCAGGTAATATGCATTTAATCTTTTCCAAGCACTCGTCACAATGTTCATTATATTCCCTATACAATTTAGAACCTATACTCCTTGGGCCTAGGACCACTCACTTTCCTTTTTTTATTGATTCCAGTGCACATTGTGTATTACTATTAGGCACCTGAGGCTTATGCCTGGATTCAGCACAGTTTAAAAGAAATTCTCCAGTTTTTCACCTATCTGTCAGAATACTTTGATTTAAATCTTACCATTAAAGGACATTGTATCTTTCAAACAAGTCGCTTTGATTAAATCTATTATTCTAAACCATACCTATTTCCCAGTCAAAAAAGGTGCATGTAAGCTACAGTGACGTCTGGCCTGTGGAGTAGTATTCTTTAGTTTGGTTGCTCTGGGTAACCAACACTGCTCTGCAGTTTTAGGACTAGCTACGCCAGCTAGATACACCCAACAGGAGGTAAAACCAGCAGCTTCATCCATCGCGAAACGGGGGATTCATTCTCTCCACACCGCGGATTATGAACAACTACTGGAGGAACATAAGCGCAAATATTTGACCCCGATACCAACTTACTGTATCCACTCGAGTTCCTCCCACCTACAACTATTTGGGACATTGCTAATTATGAATCAGGGAATCCACCAATCGAATAATAGTGAACTTTATAGGTCTGTCTTGTTACAAACATCAAGTTGAGTACTTGTTATTGATTTACTAATTTATTGAGTACAGTGTGTGCAGTTGCTAGAACCCATATGCTACGTATCAGCATGATAATCTGTGTTTTTAATTTGCAATAAATTGTTATATTTTATTTATCATACACTGAGCAAGTCCATATCCACAAAGATGAACACTATATACATTGGATTTCAGCGCTGAATTTTCTTTTATCTAAATTTAGGGAAAAGGATCTCCCTTATTTCAAGCTGCTTGATCCAGGACACACTTCACTTCACAGGAAAGAGAGGTGGGTCAAGCAGGATGGTCTACTCTCCTGCAATTCCTGGAGGATTCCACTGAATTTCTGACATTTTGGAAGAGTAGATAAGTATGATTTAAAAACTGACTGCTCTAACCATGCAGCAGGCAAAGGAGAGACAGATACGGCAATGTTATCATTTAAAAATGAAAATATACTTTAATGTCTGAGTATGAGTCTGTTTGTTTCCCTCGATTATCAGCCATCTGAAGAATTACTCTTATAATAATTTATATTTAATTTTTTTAAGTCTGTATCATCTCTAACTATGTCTGCACTATAAGTGAGTGACCCCAGCTACTAGTTTTCTAAATAAAAACATAGAAATATCAAAAACACATAAATTACCATACAGCATATGCAGGTGGGCTCTTGTTCAGCTACATGAGCTATGTGCACACCCCCTGACTCTGGAGGTTTCTTTGGTGGTGATATCTAAGTACGTCTTAAATTCTGTTTTTTGCTACTGTGATACCCTGCTGATACAGAGCCTCACTCACCTATATCATTCAGACTGTCAGTTCCTGGGTGGAGCTGGTGGTGGTCATCTTTACGTAGCCCATATGTAGAACTGGTGGCCATTTTGGATGAGTCTTTATAGTAACAAGATTTGCACTGGGAGAGAAAAATGTTTGGAGAAGAGAGAGGAGAGATCTCCGAGGGAGTGTGTGAGAAAAGTACAGGAAAAAAAAAAGACTGCAGGGAGCTGCTGAGCTGTAGGTGCTATATGTAGATAGTCTAACAAGTGTTAGAGACAGAAAAGAAAGCCACAAGTTGGAAACAGAGTCACCTCAGTAAAAAGAACTCACTGGTGTCTGACAGTCACAAGTTTGTACAAGGCTATTGTGATTGATGATTAAGAAGGGAAGATCTATTGCTCGCAGGACACTCTGCCATGATCAGAAGTAAAACACCTGTTTATCTTTTTTATTCACATATTTGCACTTCACCTTAGCTGTGACCAGCCCCTATTTACATGGTATAGACAGACCAGAGAACAAGTAAGGACACTGTATAAAGCAAGTCCCATGTGTGCACCATAGGCATCTTTACTCACAGCGCTGTAACATTAATATCTGTGTAAAGTGGAAGAGACCAATTCCTATCCTATACTTCCCGGACAGCAAGGGCTCCAATGTGCACATTAAACAGTTAAGATCATAGATGCTAACTCACCCAGAAAGTCCGGGAGACTCCCAAATTCCGGGTAGGTCTCCCGGAATAGTTGGCAATTTTCCCACACCTGCCCACTTCAGAGCCGGCATGGAGGGATGTATTGGTGGAGGGGGCACTGTTAAAGACCCCAAACAGGCATTACGTCACTGGGAGCGGGACCAAAATGACGCGATTCACGAACCCCACCCCATTCCGTCCTCCCCCTACACCCCTCTCCAGTGATCTCCCAGATGGAGCCAGGCAAAAATAGGCAAGTATGGTTAAGATAACCCGGGTCATATATAGATATTTAGCTATAGGTTTGTGTGTAACATTGCAATAGGAACTCTGACTAAAGACTCAGCATTACTGCCTAGGTAATACATTTCCAGCGAGTTACCTGGCAAGCCAAGTTTAAATACTATGTTCAGTGGTGTATATTTAGAATTATTTATATCTTTATATGTCAGCTAAAGAAAGTGTTTTATTTTGAATTTATTCCGTATTGGTACTATATTGTAAAAGACATTGTTTACATGTTAAATGTTTATGATTGAATATTAAGGCTGACCGAATTTGACTCTACAGTTTAAAGCTATGGACAGAGTTAATAAAACCAGAAAATATTCAGCCTCTAGCCTTTGTGTACCTTATCTGTTATAATCTCTATATGGAGGATAGACCCTCGCTTTTCTGCCGTAGCCATGCTTCACAAGGAACCATCTGACCTGTGCTATCCATTATACACTGATATATACCTCATCTACATCGGGGTACCACACTACCATCAGATGTCAGGTAGCATAGTAGTGCAGTGTGGGGTGCACCAATCACCTTTCAAGTCTCATCTATGTAACCTGTCGCACAGGGCCATAACTAGGATCAGGCGAGACGGGCGGCCGCCCAAGGCGCAAATATGAAGGTGGGCACAGGAAATTAATATTTTACATTAATTTAGTTACAATTTAGGGTTTGGGGGTGTTACATTTCCTTTTGCCCCATGCGCTAACATTTCTAGTTACAGCTCTGCTGTGGCCAAAGCACTTTAATGGCAATAAATTACCGTATTTCCCCATGTATAAGACGTACCTTTTTCCCCAAAATTTTTGGTCTAAAAATTGGTTGCGTCTTATACAAAGGAGCACATTTATGGAAACTGTAACAGGTAACAGACAAGATGGTGAACTCTATTCCATTAACGGACTTCTATAACAATCTTCAGCACTTTTGAGTATCTCTTGGCTTAGGAAAACTACTAGAATATTTATGTATGTCATATTTTACAGATTTATATTCTCAAAGATTCCCTAGGTGCACCTTATATTTTACTTCTAATTAATAATTCAACAAGTCTCTGGTCTGACTCATTTTAACTATTGAAGTCATTTTATACACTCGACGATAAATAACACATCATTAAAGATCACTTGTGTTTCCAAAGATGCCTTGAGTCAGCATTTAATACCATCTAATAATAAAGAAAGCTTTACGCACATTTCCCTATCAGAATGCTGCGAAAGTCTCTCTCTTGATTGATGGTAGCCTAAAAATGCTGATCGATCTGATCGCTAGTGTCAGCCTCTAAAAGAATGGGCTGATGATAATGGCATCCTTGAGTAATAGATTTCCCTTTAAATGTCAAGCTGCCATGTTAATATGGTCCAATGCTAGTCTTTATTACATGGCAATGCAAAATTGCTTACGCTAATGTGCTAATGTGTTACTTTAATTTTCAAATGAATAATGAGCTTGTATCTGCATTATCACTAAACTTAGATCAAATTGTCATATGATGATTATATTATTATAAATATCACCTAATTGTGAAGCAATTGACTCAAAAAGACATTGAAGGTCAATTACGAAGGGCAAACCTGCGTTTCCCTCACTTTTTGCAAATGCGCCAAGATTTCTCTTTTTTGTGGAGTAGTCTAGAATCAAGATTTCCTTCTGCAAAGAGAAATTATTGTAATGGATGTATGAAGGATTGGAGATGGAAAATGTTCAGAGTCACTCTTTGCAATGCGGAGGGGCACACAGTGATTTGCACTCCGAAAAATGATTTGATTTTTGCACCAACTCTCAGCTTGTCCTATATTTTTAATGAGGCAAGTACCGCCCATAAATAGTGCACTGTGTAACAAAAATACATTATGTTAAATTAATTAATTATAAAATGGGCAATGTCCCCTTGCAAATCCTCAACCAGCTCTAGGACTAGAATAGAAGGCCGCAACTAGTATGGTCTCCCTGCTATAAGGAAAACTAGTCCTTGGCTGGTCAGTGTATGGCTGATGCTCCATGGGGGGGGGGGAGTAGGGCAAAAAATGTAACTGTAAGTCTGTGGGTGATGCACTGAGGGGGATCTTGTGGATCTACTGCACTGCTGGTTGATGCCGGGCGCAGAATGTAATGAGTAATTGGTCTTTACTGGGAAGATTTTGCGACAAGACACCCACTAGGCAGAAGCTGACAACCACTAATCAAAAACAGTACTACATAGACATAGGCCAGAGAGGTTCGGTCACACAGCAGACGAGGGAAGTCAAAGGATCCAAAGGTCATTTTGTGACCTGCTTTGTACACTTTCTTAAGAACATTAAACATAAAATTAACGCAGATGTTATATACAAATGTTTGGAGGTCTCACGAGAGGAGATGATGTCATAAATATGGCAGTGCTTCTTAGATTTAGCTAATTCCATACAAATAACACAATTGTATCCCTCACTAATAAAGTACAAATAATTTAAATGTTTAAAACTATTAATTCTCTGCAAGTTTCAATTTTGAGTCAAACACAAATGATATTCTATTCAACTGATTATTGATAAACTATTCACTCCAAAGGTAATTAATACAAATTTGATCTACGAATGTTGATTTATATAGAGATGTGTCTGACACCACAATTTTCCTGCACTCTGTGCTTTTGAGAATTGTGCTCAGTAACTTCTTGCTTTCATTCCCCACATATCATAACACATGCAGCCCTGTCCTCAATAACACAATCAAACAAGTGAACAGGTCAATGTCACATGATCATACACTCATCATCTATTGCTGTGAACATTCTGATGATCTGATTGGCTGTGCTATGAACATGTTAATATTGTTTGGCCTCACAATAGGTCAAACTTAAAACATGCCCACATTATGCACAAAATATGGCTCTGCAAAAAATAAATTGTATAAATTAAGTGAACATTATCCTTGCTTACAAATTGTATATATTTACAGTGTAAGCGGTGTTGGTGAGTTCTGTAATGTGTTTGCAATTTCTAAGGGTCATCATTTATGTCCATCAAAAAATATGTTTCTTCTTCTTTTATAGCATCATTAATATATTTCTGTGAATTGCAAACAAAAGACAGTCCCAAAATCCCAATACTCTCATGACTTCTTTAAGACAACCAAAGCAGGAGAAGAAATTTAAAAGCTGTAATTAAATAAGGGGGTCTAAATATGACAGTAATCAGGACTTCGAGATGATGCTACTTTTTCCAATATGTCCATTCATACAAAGACCTGCAATCAAAGACATTGCGGCACAAACCGTCTACACAGATGCTATTCCCAAAACTGGAAATGGCCTGTGCACAGCATTTAAACAGGTGCATTTACAAAAAGAACCCCCTCCCCCCCAAAAATAACGTGTGTGGCATGATCACATATTTTCCGGTTCATAAATGCCCTTTTCTACTATTGTTTCTGCATATACATAAGTAACATTGCTTGCTATTTTATGAGGAATATTAAATTAAAATCCTGCTGTTTCAGTAGAGGGAATACTTTAGAAAGAATAGATAAAAAAATAAAACTGAATGGTCTCTAAGTTCAATAGAATGATATGGAGATGGTTTATTAAAGGATGTGTGTCAAATGATAAAATAATACACAGTCACCTGAATGGTAACAAGTTCCACAGTCTATGGTTCTAGGAAAAAAATGGTACGTGTATCAGACTAAATAGTATGCTTTTCTGCATTGTCTTATTGACACAATACATGCATGAACAGAAAGGCATTAACTGCTGAATTTCCCAGCGGCCTCCTTGTAGAGTTGTAGGATTATTGTCATTTGCATCTCTGAAAGACCTTATTGAAAATATAAAAAAAAAGCAGAAAACTTAATGGCAAGAATTATATTGCTCAGAGAACTTTAACTTTTTTGGCAGGAGGAAATACAGCAACTGACGTAGATATTAATTATGTGAAAGTAATGAGACTGGTGTCTCTTGAGGGACAGGATATTAGTGAAATTTTGCAATGTATGTAAAACATGAATGAATTTCCATCATAATACATAATTAATATTTTATTTGCAAAGAGCAGCAATGAAGTTGCCCACTATAAATAAATATATTAGCAAAATAGTGAAAAACAACACAATGACTGCAAATTATGCTAATTAAGTTGGTAAACATTAGTCTTGCAAAAAAGTCAGTGGATTGTTATTGCTGTTTTATATTTATTGCTAAAGGATCATTTATGTTACTTAAAGGATTATCATTATTATTATTGTCGTTTAAAAGGAGCCATAATTTTGGTGTGGCGTACAGTGTAGAAGTGGAGTATAGTACGTAAAATGTAGGTCCAACAAGCGAAATACAAAACAAGCAAAATCATTATATAAAACATTATAGAGCATACTATAAATACAATAATAATAAGAAAATAAGCAAAATACGTAAAACATAATAGGCAAGGTATAGAGCACATATAAAGCATAGTACAGAACATGCAAGATGCATAAAACAAGGGAGCTGTTAGGAAAAGCAGGTAACTGCTGTTTTCTTTTTGGCTGCTGCAGTGATGTTTTCAGCTTGAGTGTGAACTCCTCTCACCTGCAGCTCTTTCTGACACCTGCCCTGAATGGCTACTACTGGTTTAAATACCTGTCAGCTTCACTATGCCTTTGCTGTTTATAGTGTTCACACGCTTGCTTCTCCGTGCGCCTGGTTCTGTAAATAGTCTGCCATTTTTTTCTGATTTATACCCGTTCTGACCTGCCTGGATACCGACCTTGCTTGTTTGCTCATGGCCCTGACTTCTGCCTGCATACCGACCTTGCTTGTTTGCTCATGGCCCTGACTTCTGCCTGAATACTGACCTTGCTTGTTTGCTCATGGCCCTGACTTCTGCCTGAATACTGACCTTGCTTGTTTGCTCATGACCCTGACTTCTGCCTGAATACTGACCTTGCTTGTTTGCTTGTGGCCCTGACTTCTGCTTGGATTCGGACTCTGCCTTTTCATCTGATAGATCTCCTCCCATCTGCAGGATCGTGGTGCGAGCTATTCGCTCCATCAGACTCACCTGTGTCAGCAGTGTTTCACAGTACAGATTTACTGCTCTATCTTGCTTCGGCATTTTCCCTGACACTGTGTTGCATCTAGCTCCATTTCACTCAGGCCACAGCTGGTACTACACCTCTACTCCACACTGCCAATCTGTTATACTGGTGGAGGTTGGTACTGCATGCGGTTGCTAACTCAGCGTTCCTGCTTTTCTGGTCCAGGAGTACCACAGTTAAGTCCTCTGTGGTGCCTATCTACCGGAGTTAAGTTATCACTACTTGAGAATAAGTTGTGGGGACCAACCGAGTACCCGTGAACATATCTGGTTCTATGGGAAAGGGGGTTGCTATAGGTGAAGCTCTCATCAACAACAGGTTCTGATAACTCAACTTGTAGGGTGATTCGTTACAGGAGCAAGTGAGAGTGGATAAGAAGACAAGAGGGGAGAAGGTCCTGCTCCCTAGAGCTTAACATCTAATTACACCTTAAAACTGTTTTTAAAATACTCACCATTACCACCAACTAGCCACACTATGGGTTTCATAGACCAGGGACCCCTACAATTCACTGCAGTTCTCACCTTGCCTGTGATCAAACCACTACTGTTTGTCCATAATTGTCAATCTGAGATTTAGCGTAATAGCTAAAGTCAGCACTTAATGTTAACATTAACCACGGCTGACGTGTAATGCGAAATAAAAAGCATTCTAAGATCATTGGCTATGTAACTTCATTCCAAGAGCAGGTACAAATATTAACATTTGGAGGTTGTCTTCTGAACGCCATTAATGTATTTATATCATAACATAGGTATGAGGAAAGTTAATGGTTAAAATATTAATCTCACAGCCTCCACAACAACCCTGTGTCTGCTATAAATCTCTTACACGTGGTGGCACTGAGAGGGGGAACAGGCACAAAGTACTGGGACCCAGGTCTGGCTGTGTAGTGGGAGGAGCCATCTACCTGGCATGGTCACTCCCCCTATGGTCGTCCCAAAAGGGCCCAAATTTCCTCTTGGTGACTGCTTACGCAGGAAATCCCCCGGAAAATATCTTAAGGATGTATTATACCTGACAATATCCAAGAATGTATGTTCAAAAATCATTTGGCTAATATTGTCATACATCTAAAGCCTTGACTTTATCCATTACAAATATAATATCACTTTAACATAACTATGTATTCATCAAGCATATTTATACATAGAAATATAGGGAAAAATATGTAAGCTTTAGTAAATTATTTACTGGTTTACTGATGAAAATATGTCATTGATGTAAATGAGTTGTTACACTGTCTATAAGAATGTACTTACTGCCTGTATCACTTCACTGGTTACAATATTACCACTGACATAGCTGTTGTGCAACGCCCCTTGGAGACACCCATTGGGACTGTAAATTCACTGATTCGAAATAAAATCAAATGTGAAAATATTAGGTATTATAGCATACTAGCTCCCATTTAAAAGCAAAGAACATAGACAAATACAAACTTTTTTCAAGACACTATCCCTTTAATAAAAACATTAAAGACATTGGCTGGTGTAACCTCACCACTGACCACAGACTATTCACTTTTTAATTGCAAATAAACCAGCGGTTACACGTTGAAAAGAGTTTTCACATGTGTTAAGCTCTAGAATATGCTGCATATGAAACTGCATACATCTAGTTATTCTGGAATGGGTTTATACCATGGGTGCTGCTCAATTTAACAAAAAAACCTGAACATGGCTAGCCAATATCTTTATGATCTGCTTTGTGTCTCTGTGTGCAGTACCTGTGATCCTCCAGAGGTGCTGCTGTTCTGCCTTTCCCACTACCAGGGGTTAACTAGCACAGCTAGTTAATCATCCACACCTGACTGTGTCTTATATATGCCTGCCTATTTCAGTATTCTTTGCTGGTCATTGATGTTCCTAAGCCTGCTTATGTTTGTTCCCTGGATTACTGCCTGCTTTCTCTGTGTCTGTGGATATCCATGCTTAGCCAGTTCCTGTTTCCTCGCAAAGCATATTTCATTCACCTGTATCTCTCCTGGAGGTAACCTGACAATTGCATTTCTCCTGCTATCTGCTGTTCCTAAAAATCTGATTATATTCTGACCCGGTCTGAATTCATTACATCCTGGATTGTTGTTTTCTTTGTAATAAACTGTACAATGTCTTTCATCATAAGCCTGGCTCTGTGGCTATAATTGCAAGACATAGTTTGTGGATCAGTTTCGTAACAAATATATTTATATTCATAGTCACTTCTCCTTAATGCACATGGTATAACATTTCTATTCATTAAAACTGTACTGGTGTTGTATTTACGCAAAAGTTTATAGCAGATAAGTTGCTATAATTATATAAATCGGATATGAAAGGGCCTAGAAATGGCCCTGGTTAACATGATTTATGGGCAACTTGTTTCGATAGATCATATGCCAAACAACAGGCTTAGATTTGTTTCCTTTTGGATTTTCTTAATGATTTAATGATTTTCTTCAGTCAATATAAGGAAAATAAATAATTTTGATATATAAACTTCAACCCTACAATAAAAAATAAAAGTATTATTACACCCAATACTAAGAAATACATTTTGGGTGGAATTTTATGAGGTAAAACCGAAACCAAACTCTCACCTTCCATTCTCCGTTTGTTGGATTTGCCGGTGACCCCCGATGCATCTAATTGTCTCATGCTGCTCTCAGCTCTCCTCTTCCCATTTGAAATAGAAAGTTTACGGTGGGAGGGAATCATTGATGCCCACTCTTGTTTTAAACAGGCCGGTCAGTAAGAGATTGGATTGCTGAGTGGGAGAAATGGACCCATCCGGGACAATGGAAGATCTGGCGCACTGAATTTAGAAAATAAGGCAAATGTTGGATTTTAATTTATATCACTGAACTCTACCCAGAATTTACTTTCAAGTTTTTGGATTGAGTTATCCTTTAAAACATGACACCTTTTAGGGTTTTATTTAACATTATAATTACTAGACTTCTACCACACTTTCAACTGGGAAAACCTTGTACTCCAAGAGATACAGCTGATGAACAATTATGAAAACAGGAAAACACAGAATTAATGAGAAAACTCACAGCTATGTGGGAAGTTATTTGAAAATAATTGGATGGCTAGATACATTTTATTAAGGTATAATTCATCTGCAGACACTCAATAAAGAGGACATGAGGAGTCTGAGTACAGCAGCAGATGTGTAATCTCTGGAGTATACACAGAGACTTAATCTATACAGCAGCAGAATCTGGTAATGAAAATTGTACAGTGTTCATGTATGTCTATTGAATAGAAATTATAAAAAATAATGGTTGCCATTTATAATACAATACTGCTAAATACAACAGCTTGAAATTATTCCATATAGGGAATGATCTGTCACTGGTCTTGTTAGGACATATGGATTAATGTACTGTATAAATTAATAGTAAAGGATTATAATGTTAAACATAAATTATTAGCACAATTATTATAAAGGATATTTATTTACCTTGTTTTATTTTTAGATCTGGTACTACTACTAATATTAAGTTTGTATTTTAGGATGAAGGCTTGAAAATTAATCTTGCCAATACTTGCAGCTCTGCAACCCTTTATCTTGCAAATAATGAAATACATTGTCCTTAGCAAAATATATATTTTCATTAAAGGTTAAGTATTAGATTTCAAAATCTAGATTATACATTTGTATATGTTGTAGGGACCTAATTGAAATTATATGTCATTATACCTTTTTAATTCAATGCTGTAGTATATTGCAAGCAATACACATCATTTAAAAATTATGTTTTTCTTACATAATTATACATTTTATCTGTGCTAGTCTTCTTATTTTGTACTTGGTATTTTAATCATTGTATAAAGTAATGAAGAGGAGACCAACTGAGCAGATATCCAAGTAGATCAAAAATAAATATACCCACCCCTGCCATTGGAGTAATGCAAATGTAATAACTAAAACGTCTTTGTTTTCAAGTGGAGCTAACAACAAATATCAGAATGCAGTATATAAACTTATTGGAATCACTTACCTTTTGGCAAATGTTGTTAAGAAATTTCTATTTTTTGCTTTATTTACCCTACAACTAAAGTTGTGCTTTAGAGCATATTATTTTACTATTATTTATTTATATAGCACCACCACACTACACAGCGCAGTACAGATAATATTTGTGATTCAGTCTCTGCCCCATTGGAGCTTACATTCTAAATATCCAATCCCCCCCTCACACACACACACACACACACACACACACACACACACACACAACCTTATTATTATTTTTCTCCACTATGAAACAGAGTACCCAGCTGATTTTTTTGTTGTAGTAATGTATACCTTTTATAAACACCCCAAAAACAATGTGATCCCCAATGTCAATTGAACCTAGCATTTTTAATTCTATTCGAAAACCGTGCGTTTTTACCTTAACGCAAAACATGAGGCAGATAAAGTAATTTGGTTTGGATTTTTGGATTCAGGTGGAAGAACCTAAGGAGTTCAAAGTTTGTGGTGATTCCTTAATAAACACCCGCGATACTTCAAATAAATTGGATAAAGAAGCCGCGATTAGTAAATGATTTAATAAATTGAAAAATCAATATTTAATCAACTAATTGTCAGACAGTCGAGATATTTGGCAGAAATAGTTGTTTTGACATCCTCTCTTAACTAAAAATTTTTTGTAGAAATCTGAGATGGGTGGTGGACAACCCTGGTTGAACTGATATGGAATGAGCCAATTGAGTACGTTTTCTTACTTAAGTTTTCTGAACAAAACCATTTAGCTATGCAAGGGGTGCAAATTAGTTTATTATTTTGCACATAAGGAAAATACTGGCTGTTTTTTCATGTAGCACACAAATACTTGATAGCTTATTTTGTACACTGAAATTTAAAGTTTATCTATATTTTCCTTATGTGCAAAATAATAAACTAATATACACCCCTTGCATTGTAATATGGTTTTGTCCAGGAGAAAACTTAAGTAAAAAAAATGAGTACTTTCCTTAATGAATCAGGCCCAGAGTATGGGGACATAGGGACTGTTATTATTACATGTACACTACATTTTAATGTTTTTTAGGTAGAATTGCACTTATATATGTGCATTCACTTCCATTTGAAGGTGCAAAACGTGTTTCCCACTGAAAATATAGGCCAAGCCCTGATCACCTCCAAGTACATGTAAATAATCAATTCCTTCTGCAAGAGGAAGTAGGGTTGGTGGCCACCAGCTAACCCAATAACACCAACCTAATGTGCTCTCTAACCTCTTCAATTAAATCTAATGCATGCAGAACTACAGTTCATGTTTGCATATGAACACCATGTGAGGTGCATGAATGAGCCTAGGGGGTAAATGTATGAACATGAGATGCAGGCAAATCGCCGATATTCAGCAACATTGCCATCTAGATTTAAAATGACAATTTAATCACATTGGCGTTTTAAATCTGGATGGCAGTGTTGCTGAATATCGGCGATTTACATGACTCGCATATTGATATATTTGCCCCTAGATCTCATTAGCTAGAAATACCTTGACGGCACCTGCCATCAAAAAACGTAACATGCAGACCCATGTACTTGCCGTAATGACATATTTGTGCAAAAACAGGTGTATGTTACAAAACAAGACATATATTGCGCATCTGCTTTTTTGCTGCTCTAAAAATACCTTTACAAACTACAACATGTTAGCCATATACATTGAAATTTATATAGTCACATTTACATAGACCGTTTTGCCACGTTCTAGCCCATCATTAGCCTATTTAATCAAATTATGTAAATTTCAACTGATGACCCGCATGCATAGGCCCCCACAATAAAGTAAAAAACTGAGGCCACGGGGTAAATGTATTAACCTCCGGTTTCTTCAACCCCCGCGAGTTGAAGAAACCGGAAGTTAATACATTTACCCCCACATCTGAGCTGACGTTTAATCATGCCGTAAAATCCCTAGAATACTATTCACCTTTATCATGTTAATCTGGATGCATCAGGAGTATAAATTCTGGGAAAATGTATTGTGAGCTAGTGATCTTGGGTGGAAAAAAGAGGACTGTTCATACATGTGAGATTTTATTGGCCAATCGGGAAATGAAGATACATGTGTGTGGCCAGATTTCCAGTGAGATCTAGTCTTAGCAACTGCCAAGTTAAAAGAAAAAAAATGTTATCATAGGTGTTATGGGTAAGTTTATGAACCCTTCTAAAAAGGATAAATGGTGTTGCTGTATCAGATTCTAACAATTGATTTTTCATTTTCTAGAATGTACTAGATAAATGGTAGCTAGAATTTGATTGGATGCGATGGGCAACACCTCCACTTTTCCTATTTTGAAGGTTTGATAAATTTACCCCTTAGAGTGTTTCCTGTTTGTAACTTTATGAATTGATTGTGGATGTGCTTTGTCAAGGACTGGCTCATGGTTACACTTAATCCGAGAGACTCGCAGTCTTATTATGTAACATGTTTATACATCACTTGACTCACCTCCCAGAAGTGGCCATTCTAACTGTGACCCAAATGATGCTTCTTACCTGCCAATCACTGATCACCTGGTGTATGTGTTATCCTACCTCATCTGATATACAGTGATATACCATACTGCCACGGCTCCTACTGCCTTCATTGCAAAACTCCATTCACTTACATTTTCCATGCCACCACTAAATTTCCACTGTATTTAATTAATACCAAGAATGAGGGCACTTTCGGGCTACCTTTGTTACAAGTGACAATTATTCATGTTTGTATGTTTTTATTATATTGCCCAAACTGAGCCCAGAAAGGAAACTACGTACCCTGTCCCACTGAATGTATAGAGCATTCAGTGGGACACGCTGTGTGCAAAGGGTAATTCTTTTACAGAGTAGAAATAGGTGTGCACTCAACAAGGAACATCCCTAAAAATGCTCAATAGCCACTCCTTTATCTCATTTTAGTAATATCGCCTAATAAAATGAAGTCTCATATTTGTACTGCTCCACATATATAGAGTACTAGTGTGTCTACTTCATAGTTTGCAAACTTACCCACAAACACTACCGTCTTACTTCACTGACCCATTGACTTTGATGCAAATTTGGGCACACACCACTGATGAGGATTTTGCTCTTCATCTCAACCATATTGTGCTTCATAAATGAGGCAGACACTGGTTTCACATATAATTAATATATGTTGTTTAATAGATGCACCATTAGTCATTTACGTTTTTTTTTTTACTAGTTTTTTAGTAGTGTTCAATAATAACTGTATTTTTGCAGATGATGAATTTCTTCGATATTTAGATCACATAATTATTGTTTTTTTCCCTTCTGGGTTTTCTGTCTATTGTGCTATTTGCGTTATTTCAGAATGACCTGCATATTCTCTCCTACATTTAATTGCACCATTAACTTGGTTTTGTGCGGACTATAGAATCTTTTCTTTGGCTGTCATAAAAGCTGGTGGATTTACTGACAAACAGGCTTTTAAGGCTTGACAAAGCATTTTAGATAAAAAGGCATAGGGCATGGTATTGCAGAGAAAAGGAATTCTTCGTGATCCATGTTAAGGTATATTTTACCAGAGCAAAAACTAAAATGCACTCTCCATTTTCTGTAACTATGTCTCATAGGCCTTATTGATTTCTTTTTACAGCAACTAGGTCAGTTCAATATCTCTGCAAAGCCATAACATAATTAATAGGATCTAGAATGTATTATTCTGTATTCGTATTGACATGGTATACATGATTTAAGGCTTCCGTGTGTTTCAGATTTCCCAGGATGTTAGCTTGTATAGAAAACTGATGGTGAAATGTCTTTGGGAATACAGATAGAATAGCTCTAATGGAATATCGCTCTTTTATTGCAGACAACCACATTCTATTATACAGTATCTCAACTAGGAGGTAACTGGCACCAAGAGTTAGAAAGTGGGAGTTCCTATCTTTTAGAGTGTCTTTTGGAGTCTCCTTTTTCCTCCATAGCCACTAGATGGAAAGCTATGTTACATTTTTAGACTAGTTACTTATCAATATTGTTCATCATCAAGGTTACATTGCTCCTTTTCTTGAAACCGGTGATTGGTCTTTTCACTCAAGTAGTCTGCTCTAAGGCCTTTCAGACATATTAGACTAGATGGCTAGCCAATAGCCATTGCCATTGGCTATTTACTACTGTCCTAAACAGGACAGAAAAACATGTGATTGACAATGTCTATCCGTTGTCCAATCTCTATAGCCAGGAGGGCTCAAAATCCTGGGGTAGCCACTATTTTACTGCTTCCCTCATAGGCCATTCTGGGCCATGTTACACCATTAGTAGGAAAATGACCAGAATGGGTCCCAAAAACATGAGGTGGAAATTACAACTGTATCCCAAAACTTTCTGAAATGAGCAAAACTGTACAAGAAAAAAAGGGAAGAATGCTCAGAGCTCAGGATATTTTTAGAGCTTGGTCTAGTTTTGAGGCAAGGTTTTAGGTTATTAGGATTGCCTCTAACTCTTGTGAGTATGTGTCATTGCCTGTGTATGTGGACATCTTCAGCTGTGGGGAGCATGAGTCATTACACACCTGTCTCATTAAATTAAGGTGAGCTTATCTCCTGATCTGATTCTATCTTTGGAGTTTAAAAGCCCTTCCTGTTCTATTTCGCTTTGTCAGTGATGTAGTTTCACTCTGGACTCCTGTACAGTCTCCTTTTTGGATTCTTAAATGTTCTAATTTCAGTTTAAACTCTGGCTCCATTACCTTGGCTAAAGGCATACAAGGACTTATGTGTATGTACCCTGGCAAACAGTATTACAACTCCAACTCAGCATTCCCACATCCTACTTATCGTGACCTCTCTATGTGAGAACAGCATTTTAACATTGCACCACCTATTAAACATTGGTTATCTGGCTAGGAAGGAAATATTCCATAAATTCTATATTACTCTGCCTGCTGATTATGGCACTGAGGTGCTCTGGGCTGTCTCCAAGTAGAGAAAGAAGATTGGAGATTCCTTATTAACAAGAATGCATCTTGAAAGTACTGTGTCTACTTCTTCAAGTCTGTGCCTTAACTATACTGTGTGAAGCACCCCAGACTGCCAGCAAGCCGTGTTTTCACTGTATATGATCATCGGTTTCTGTGGATGAGAAACAATATCAAATTGCTCTATTTTCAAAGACTTCAAATAGTGAGGAGTTCTGGCACATAATTTTATGTGAGTCAGAGAAAGTGTCACATAATTATGTGACACACTATTCAACCTGTCACACCCCACTGATTTAAGTCCTGGATATGTCTATCAGCCACAGTGGCAGATCTAGTCGGGCATCATCACTTCCATCTAGCACTGCTCCATACAGCCTCGGACTTACCTGCCGGGCAGCCACACTACCCACCGGTAGGCCAGATAGGGTTGAAGCTCCGCCCCCTCCTCTGTAAGGGCGGAGCTTACGGGGAACACATTCAGATGTCTTCAGATGTCGGCGGCATAAATACTATTGACTTATCCGGATGCAGCTAAGGCATCTTTTGAGAGCCAAGCCTCACTATGAATATGTGACAGCGCAAATCACATCACTTCCGGTTTGGCTGTCACATGGTGTCTGGCAGCAATCCGGAATAGCCTTGAGAAAGACTACAGAGGGACCATCTGACTCTACCAGTTAACGAGTACATCTTCAGAGGGAAGGAATCCATATTGTGATCTGTGGCCACGGCATATGATCCTTACTTTCTGCTCATTTATTTGGTATATCTGGTAGGAGTTATTTAATCCATTTGATGTGGCTGTTTTATGTATGTATTTACATGCACATTTTAAATTTTATCCATATGTATAACATTAAAATGTTAATACACTAGAGAGAATCTCTCTTATTTTTTGCATGAAAATCTGTGGGAGTTTATTCTACCTAAAGAATTTCTTTGGAGGTACAAGCAAGTTACACACTGAATGCTGTTGACAAAGAAACTTTCTTGTAAGCATATAGTACAAATGGAGATGGTGGTGTGAAACACAACACTGAGGAGGCTTTTCATCTTCACTTTCACCACCCATCGTTAGGAAGCTATTTCATTATATCTTGGGAAACTTCTGGGACATTTTCTTGTGCATTTGTAGACTATATTGAACATATTACACTATTTTGCATATTTCTGTTTTTTACATGGTCCCCGTTCATTCGGGAGAATACAAGTGAGGACATCTTTTCATCTTTATGTGTACAACCCTAAGCGCTTTTATGTACATATAATTTCTCCATCTATGTATGTTTTTTTGGATTAAGTGGAATCCCATTTATAAGTACTGAGCAGCTTGGAGGTAGCGCTATATTTGTGCCATATTTTGTTATACACTACCGCGCAGGTGTAGAGAGCCGTGTCTGGGCTCTCTGCACCTGCGCGGTAGTGTGTTTTTCACTTCAGCAGGGGAGGAGGAGTGTGCTGTCTTCCTGGTATCACAGCCACCCAGAGGAGCAGGATGCCGGAGCTTTCAGGTAAGTGAGTGCCCATAAATTACAGTGATAACTGATATCAAAGCAATAAGAAAAAATCAGATTTATTGAGGACATGGGGCTCTCCATAACAAATAGGCCACACCCACTCTTACAGTTGGCCACACCGGAATGTAGTGGGCCCCTATCACTGCATTCCCCCGGTGGGCCCTTCATGCCCCAGTCCGACACTGGCTCCATACAGTGCTCTGATATCCCCTGCACTGCTGGGAACGTAGAATCTATGTTCCCAGCTATGAAAGGCAGTTTGAATAACAGGTAAGTGCCAGGGTAGGAAAGGTGAACCAGCAGCCACATCATGTAACCAACTGGGATGGGAAGGGCTTGCAAACTACCGCTCTGAGAAACAAGTCAAAATCTGACCTCTTGCAAGCTAAATAGGTAAAATATAGTGACCAGGCTTTTTTCTGTAGGCAATGGTTTAACCCCTTCAAAGAAAAGACTGCAACCTCTTGCTCCTGATTAGAGAAATGGGTTGCAGTCATCCTTGGAAACAAGATGGGGAGAGGGTCACACAGAAGCTATTTAGTTTCCATTTCTACAAAGTTTAGTGTATCTCAGAGTATCATAGTGGGTCCAGGGCGAGCAAGTACATAGTAAAACTGGCTACACAATATATATTTTTTTATATAATGGAGGCACACCAGTCCTTCTAAACCCAAACTTTTTTAGATTTTAAATAAAAAAGGAATGATCGCTTCAAATAAAGACATTTTCAGGTTCAATAGAATGTAATCATCCAATTACAATACACGGGTAATTATATCAAGGTCCGATTTTGCAAATCCAGTGATTTTCTCGGGAGAGTTGAAACTCGCAGATGTATGAACCTGAGATTTCATGTAAAATCGCCAGAGTTGTGTTTCTGTCAAAATCGCTATTTCCAAAATCAATAGAGATCAAACTCCCGACTGTTTGCCACTCTAGCTATACAAGTCTCCAAGAGCGTGGGAAAATCCCCTAATACTATAAATAGACTTCGTGTATGAACTAATTTCATTGCATATCGGAGCTTCTACACTATAGAAACTGTTTGCGGTGGCTCTCTTCATTTTTTATTTTTTTTACACAAGCATGTTCTGGATGGGATATTGCAAATCTAGGGCCCTTCTGGCTGAAGATAAGAAGACTTTAAGCAACAAGGGGGCCCTCTTGGCCAAGAAGAACTGAAGACTTCAAGCAACAAGGGGGGTTTTTTGCCCAAGAAGAACAGAAGACATTTCAAGCAGGGACTTTGGATTTACAAATAACTTTTGGACATTTCAAGCCGGACTTTGGGAATTAATTTGTTGGATCCAAATTTATTTTGGACTTGGTTTACAGACATTTTAGGATTAAAAGCTGCTGCCAACAGATGAAAATATCAGTGGTGAGTATATTGGGAATTTATTATTTTTAATAAAAGTAATAGTAAGTATGTTGTGGTTGTAAACAGGGTGTGGTGGTTTATTTAACATATTCTTTTGTGGAACTACAGGTGCCAGCCAGCCGTGGGTGTCAGGGCATGTTGGCACTTGTGGTTCTCCAAGTGCCAACATGCCCTGGCTGCAATGGGTATGCTGGTGCTTGTAGTAATACAAGTATCAGCATGCCCACACTGTTTATGGCACCCTGGGTGGCTAGGACAAGTATTTGCACAAAACAAAATGGTGTCAGTTTATTTTTTTAACTCTTTTATTGCCGTTATTACCCTACACCCACCGCCCAGAGTGTAGGAAGAGCCCTAGTGCTTTCAGCACTGTGCTGGTTGTCCCTAGAGGGGGGGCCAGCTAGTTTTTTCGGCGGACCCCACTCCCTAGGGAAACCAGCCCAGTGCTGAACAGCCTGCGGTTGGTTGTCATTATGGCAGGGGGACCCCTGCCGCGTGTCCCCCTGCTATAGTGCCACCCACCCCGGCTGGTTTGCCTAGTGCTGGCAGGGGCGGATCTAGAGAATATTTGTACCCGGGGCGATGTAGGGGGGGCAATTTAGGCCCCGCCCCCTTTTTGAGATTCTGAGGCTGCCAGCGGCTGCACACTATGTGCAGGTCCGTTCAGCAGTGACAGGCAGGGACAGTGTGCTCCTCGGATGCTCTGATTGTGTTTAAAACACAATCAGAGCAGCCGGGCAGCACACTGTCCCTGCCTGTCACTGCAAACGGACCTGCACATAGTGTGAAGCCGCTGGCAGCAAGCCCCTGCTAGGGGGGGTGATCGCCCCGATCGCCCCCCCCCCCCTGGATCCGCCACTGAGTGCTGGTTATGTGAAACTCAGGGAAACCCTACGCAAATTTTTTCCCCGATTTTCATATAACCAGCAGTAGGCTGGCAGCACCAGGGTTATTAGTGAATAGAGGGGGGACCCCATGCTTTTTTTTTTTTTATAACTTTTATCTATTTTTAACAGTTTTGACAGCTTCCGGGACCTCCAGCTCTACAAGCAGGGACAGAGTGACAGTGATGTGTTTACTAATCTCGCAGCTAGATAAGGACAATACTGGAGAGGTTGCTAAACAAAGGAGTGTTTGACATCGTAGCAAATCGCCAGAGATGACCAGCGATTTTGAAGATCAGAGTAAAAATCGCAGCTTAATACATTTGCCGCGATTTTAAGACGCTGAAAAAAATCGGACCTTGATACATTTACCCCACAGTCTTCAATCAGCTTAATTATGATCCTTAATAGAACATTTCGGCTATATTGGAGTATTGATCAGTTTGGTTATCTGCATTTAATTGTATTAGATAGTTTGTCAATCTTGCATCTGTAAAGTGTTTAACAATTTGATTTAAAAAAAAACTATTTTTTGATCCTATTATAAAATATTTAAAACTAGGGCACATAAGAAACTTATGATATAACTGACTTATCACATGTAAATTTTCTCCATAGACGTATACTGTATTTTTGGATTCAACCATCAGTAGCACAAAAATAAAAGGTTTTAAATATAACTGAAAACATTCCATGAACAATTCATTCAACTTTGTACAGTATATATATTATTATCTCTCGGGAGTAGGTCTTATTTTTTATCATTTTGCCTGTTGCTCATCGCTTATTTAAAACTGTTTCTCCAAATACATATTTCAAAGATATATATGGGGCTACCGATGCCAGTAAGTGGCTGGCTAGTAGTGAGGGAACTACTATTTAGTCAGACGTAGGATTGTGGGAGAATTGTGATGCTTTACTGGAAATGTCTGCTGTAACCACTGCAGAGATTGTTTAAGCCATCCTGACAACAACTGCCCCAATAAACAGTGAAATGGTTCAGCCAAGTTGTGTGAGACTCCAGTGAATGCTTAGATTTATCACTATATATTTATATATATATATATATATATATATATATATACATACACACACACACACACACACACACACTGTTCAAAGGTAGTTTGACCCATCATCTTCACCTGCGACCATGGCCTGGTTAAGGGTTCAGGCCACCCTAGGCTAATACACTTGTAGCACCCCCTTGCCTTCCACACCAAGCTAATAAGCAGTAGGCAAAAACACATTTGTCCTAAATTGAAAATCTGGCTTCCTTTACCCCTCACCTTTGTTAACATTTTGCGCGATTTCAAAACTCTGCTCCACTTGGCATAAATAGGTCACAGCAGTCTTTGTCAGAACTATATAGTGGAGCAGAGGCAGAAACACGAACATGAGCACTACTAAGAGTAAAGGTGTGAAGGTGAAGTGTTGCTTTAACGCCTGCACCTGTTGCAGTCCTCATCTCTTCTACGCGTTTATCCTCAAGCCCTCGCCCGAGAATGACTCATTATCATCATCCTTTACCATGGGAATTCATCAACAGTAAAAACTTACTACATTTATCTTTCATGTTTTCTTTTTACCAACGACTGAAAAAAGAAAAAGGCGTGGTCAGCATGCTGATTCATGTGTACACACTATGCAAGATTTACACAATTTACCTTCAGATCTGTGCTCTTCATCTGTCATAACCATCGGCTGAAAAGATTGTGACTCTGCAAACTACATAGAGATCTATGGACACTGCCGGTCAGGAGTGCATACACACTGCAGGATTGGAACAACATTGTTCCATTGTTGAGCAACATTTTTAGTTCAGTTTAAAAATCAAATGAACACTTTTTTATCTTACATTAAAATGCTTGCTGATGTATTATTACAGGGTGACAACTCTTTCTTTGATGTAGTTTTATTACTGAAATTAACGTAAAAGTGCGGTCCTTCTGAAGGTTACAGGGATGCACATGTGGTCCATATTGTGTATCAGGTCGCCCATCACTGGTTTAAATTAACCTATATCTGTGTATGCAAAACCTCCTGACTTTAGACGTTAATCCTCTGTTTTGTGCCATATGTTTTGTACCACGTCCATGTCTGCTGACTATAACTGATATAAAATTAAAAAAATCTGTCCAAAGGATGCAAATACATTTCTTTTCGTTGTATGCAGGGTACATTCTGGTTGTGTTGACATGTAGCACACAAATACTAGACAGCTTTATTTTTACATTGCAATTTAAAGATCAGCTAGGACATGTCCCCTCCCAACTCTAAATCTGTCTGTGCATTTTAGATTTGCCCCCAGCAGTGCAACATAGTTTTGCAAAGCTGCAAAGTAGCTTTTTTTTTTGTTGTGCTCCTAATCCTTAATACGGATCTATGGTTTTGTCTAATACTGAGAATTCTTACTTAATAAGAAATGTTCTGAAACCCATACTATCAATTTAAGTTTGTGAAACAAAATGCATCATAGTAGAAAAACCAATTGTAATTACCCCATACAAGCTATCTTGTTTCTATTTTCTTTAAAGTTCTATAAATACTGCTAAATAGAGTCTGGAGGTCTTTTTCTCCCTGTAACTTTTTGTTAACACAAGGTGGTATGTTTGGACAAAATAGTAGTGACCAAGGGTGAAAAACAGACAAGGGGTCTCTGCTACTATGACAACCTGAAGACCTTTCGCCTAATTGATTGCAGCAAAACATTTTGTACACTGGCTCTTATAGCCATTGTATTTTTTCTACCCTTTTGTGAAACTGAAGCCCCAATTACTGAGGCGGCGGACATGCAGAGGCATTGTGTTTATCCCCCACAGATGTTTCCCTGTATTACTTTTAGAATAGTCACAGTCTAGTGGCTTTATTGAAAACTTGACCGCACCTGAATAGCAGACCTGTTAAATGTTCTTTTCTTTTCAACGATAAAACAAAATTGAAAAATGACACCATACCAAGACACCATAACATTCAATCTGTGAGCTGCCATAGTGCTCGGATTTTGGAGCAAAGCAAACTTGCAAAAGCAATATGGTGAATGTGCTGGGGGTGGCATCCCCTCCTTCGAGCTTTTAGCCCATACTACGCTGCTATTTACCTTAGCAGGTGGGAGGCAGGTATGTCATCCTTGGCACAGGATAGGATTGACTAGATGTTTGTCTGGCTCCTCCTATTTCAAATCCGCTTACACAAGGACATAGAGGTTGGTAGAGCTGAAACATTCTGCACTGCTGTTAACACAGTAATGCTCTGATTGGCTTCAGGTTGTTCTAGCCTCACAAATGCAATAGGAACTCATCAAATGCACATGGAATATCTGCTATGTATGCATTGTTTCCTTCACATTATGTCTTAAAACAATTATAACAATTTAAAAAATAGGTCTTAAAGCAATTAGTGTAGTTGTGTTTATAATCGTGTTCTTTCAATTACAATGTTTTATATTTAGAAACAAGATCCTTTATAATAACACCAATTATGTTGAGCCAAACGTGGGTAAAAAGCCCATTATGGAAATTATTTATTGCTAAATGCAAGCAAAGTTTACAGCCTATAGCAGTTTTACATGCTGCTGCCACTAGGTGGCATGCTACTTTTTTTTATCTCAATCAGTTAGGTTCTAGAAAATCAAATCAAATGGGTTGTGTAGGCGGAACATAACAAAAAAAACATTATTACAGTAAGAGAATTATTAAATCATTAAATCAAACTCATTTATCATTAAACGATAATGCTATAGTTAGTGCTGTGTATTTTGACTAGAATTGGCAACTAAATATGTGTTTGTGGAGTCCCTGTTCCATGTTCCCTTGCTATTATTCAGTCCTCCCAGATGCTATAAATGTTATTAATAAGGGTCTTTTTAGTCACCTTACTTAACTAAGTAAGTTATGTTAAAAAAACTAGGTGTTAAGTAAGGCACAGCCGCTCCTGAACAAGCTCTACACATATGCAGAACGGATCATATAATGTGCACATGTGCCAAAATGATGTCCTCTAACTTCTCCACAAGTGCTATATGGTAGCACTCAGGGAGAAGTGCTGTGATGTCCCTGTCACCACAAAGTGCTTAAGAGCTCTTTGCAGTGACTGCTGGTATTTTGACACCCCAGAATGTCTTCCGCCCAGCATTCTGGCGCAGCAAATGTAAAAGCACTCAGTAGGAACTTATATGTCACCACTATGTTTCCGGTCTTCCAAGGCCGAGTTCTACGTTATTTCTCTGAATGCAGACCACTGCTCTCCAGTAAATACATCCTGCTCAGAAGGGGCTGATCGATCCCCTCTGAACAGAATGTTATGATATTATCACAATCTGCTTTTGGCTGCAGTTCTGCACCTTCTCCCTAGAGGTTGCTATACCTTCCCCTAATATTGCCAACTAAGGGTTAAGCTCTCATCGATGGATCCGGATTATGCTCACCTGTCTCTGGCCTTTAAAAGACTGCCTCTCCCAGCAGTATGGACCAGTTCATTAATTGTCTTTGCTGCTGCTGGTTCCTCAATGTAACTCCTGTGTTCTGATCCTGATTGACTTCCTAGTATTGATTCCTGCTTGCCCTTTTGTTTTGAACATCACCTTATGCCCCAGACTCCGGCTTCATTTTGACTTTCGTCCTGCTTTCTCCCTGGTATCATTGTGGACCTCCTGATCCCTGGCTTGTCTGACCTGCAGACAAAAGTACGTTTCTTCTGTGAGCCCTCCAGTGCCTCATGCCTCCTGGTTGACCTGGACATCCGTGCTACCTGTGCCTGCACTTTTTCCTTACTACCTGGTAAATCAGTCTCTTTGTGCCTGTACGTCACCTGTAATATCTGCAATGTACAGTTTAACTTGGAAAACCAGAGTCTCCAGCTCCTCAGTTTTATATGGCAAACCAGACATCCAGTATTAACAGCCCCCAGTATAACTTGGAATACCAGAGTCTTCAGCTTCCCAGCCTAACCTGCGTACTCTGTCTAAGCCATGCCTGCAGTATATCTGTTGGGACAGGTATCCAGTACTCCTGTCCTTTAGCTACCTGGGATCCTGCTTTCACTGTTTCTATGGACTTGAGTTATGTGCCTTATCATTTACTGTATTTCAGTTTAATCTGTATGACCTGTGTTAAAAATAAACTACTTTGTTAGGTTTGACACTTCTCTCCATGGTGTTCATACTAGGAATCCTGTCAGTATGAACTGGCCTTGACAAGATCTTACGGAAAGATCGAAATGCGTTGGTGATTGGGAGGAGTATTCTTTGGACTGCCTATTACTACCCACTCTCTGGGGAATCTACCTGTACAGTTTTGGACGTGGAACAACTAATCTCTACTGACTGTTATATGCTCTATTGATGACAAGATCTGGTAGGAATATTGGCAGCACTGAATACCACCCTGAGGGGATGTGTATAATTTTAAAATTTAATAAATTAAAATCCCGCTCAGACTTGGCTTGATTTGTTTGCTTTTTGTTTTATATGTACTCCTGAGGAGAAATTTTAAGATAGGAGGAGAAACAAGAAAGACCATGCATTAAGGCTGAATTTCATCTGTTTAAGTAAGCATATTACGATTGGGGGCCAAGGAGATCCACTACTTTGTCACTATTATTGTGTGCACAACTGGGAAGGCTAGTATCCCTCACAAGGTGGAAGCATCAATATGTTAAATGTACTTCACTATATGTGATATTTTTTATTTTTCGTGGTTTATTATTATCTCGGCTTTGGAGGTGTGAAGATAAGAGAGAATAAAGAACATTACATCTTTTAATTGGACTGTATATGGAGGTTGTATACTATCCATTGTGACCAATAACTGTTTGACTGAATCCAGCACAAATTGCCAAGCCTCTTTGTATATATGACAAAACGAGTTTGATAACACTGTAACCATCCTGTTCCTCGTTTCTCACATAATGTGGATTATAGCAAGTACTTTTTATAGCCCTTGCTTTTGTTTCCCAGCTTAACAGGCTACAACTGCAGTGCCTAATTACATGTGGATAAGGGAACATTGTAGCTAATTTTAAATATGTATATTGTTTATTGTATATTGGTGATGTGGTAGTGAGGTTGTTATTCATTGTACTTAAAGTGTAGCCAGGGGGTTATGGGTAGGGATCAGATTGCAAGATACTGGAGGGTGAAAACTAATTAGTGTCAACTGTTCTAGCAAGACTACACCAGACAGGCCATCTAGCAGGGGAGGTTCTGTGGAAGGACAGTTCATCTTCACTCCCCTCTCCAACCCCTCTAGTCCAGCACTGACCAATGTGTTTAACAAGGAGAGGCCCAGGGGTTTGCAGAGAGAGGGAAAAGCTCTGTGGAAATTAGACGATAGATATAAGGAGCTACTCTAGGAAGGGGTGCTCATTCTGTGATTTGATTGCTGGAAGGTGTAAGGTCTGGTTTTGAGTTGTCGTTCTATACCAGAGTCTACATATGCAGCTGAGAGAGATTCATGGGTTGTCAAGTCTGGGCAGCCAGGTGACTGTAACTCCTTAAGCTAGTGGGGTAAGGGACAGATGATGTGGTAAACCTACCTGGCATTTATTTACTGTGTGTACATAAAAATCTAGTGATAGTTTTTATTGCAATAAATGTATTGCTTTACTTTCTAACTGCATTTGCCTGAGTGACTTCTAAGAACCTTAGAAGGTACTGGGTAGGCTTCCCTGGACTAGGAAGGCACCCGTGGGTGGCCAGCCAGACTAAAGTGGGTAAAATTGGGCCAGAAAATCCGGTATCTTCACAGTATATTTTATCTCTTCATTTTGGATTAGTGTTAATCCTATCGGGTAAGACAGGGCTGCTGAGATTGCATTGAAGCGCTCTGCGGACAAATTATTTTATTTTGTTTATATTAGAAATCCTGACAGACGTGCTTTGCATACATGAAGTGGCGGAAGGCATGATGAAAAGGAGTCAAAAAGGAAGTATGGGCGTGATGAGGGAAAGGAAGGCATACTGGAACCTATGGCAGACACATGAGTGGTAAAACGGCACGCCAATAGTGGGGTGTCAGAGAGTCCTCTGCAATGTAATCAAGCACTCTGACTATATGTAATACTTTTCAACAGTGCTCCCTCTATCAATATATTTGAGAAGAAAAAGTAGGGAAGAAATGATTTTCTGTTTCCAAAAAGGCTCCCTAATTACTTTAGTTATTATTCATTTAGGGGGTGATTTAGAGTTAAGAATATAAAAAGTTATCTGCACTCGGGTTTTCCCATTTTTGAGTAATGCACATCTTCATATTAAAACATGTGCAATCTTAAATCTAATGTCTAGATATGTCTGGAGCAAATATGTGGCAGTCATCATCAGCAATTCAAAAATTGTACCCGAATTTACCCTTGGCAAGGAATTATGACCTGCAAATGAACTAGCGTCCAACTCGAAATCACCCGCTTTAGTGTCAGTTAGTGTCTGAAATACAAATGGATAATTTTTATGCAACAACCCCTAGAATAGCAACAAACAGTGGTATATTTTTTACATAAGCCTAAAAGTGTTTTACTATATGCATTTGCTTTACATTCATTCATTATTTTGGAAATAGTTACGGCTTACTGATTTTCAGCAGTGAAATTGTTGCCATTATTCTGCAAGAAACTGATATCTTGGGCAAACGATGAACAAATGTTCATATAATTGTTTTTGGTGTGTTAGAAAACACCTTTGGTTTTTTAACCAAAAAAAGAGCAAATTCTAGTAGCCCACAGCAACCATCCAGCAATTAGATTTCACAGAGTTTGTGCAAGTTAGAAAATGATAGTAACTATTTGATTGGTTGCTACGAGATACTGCACTTTACACTTAGTAAATACCTCGCAGTGACTGTTCAAAAACATACTTTAACTTTTAACAATAACTCTGCTAATGTCTATGGAAATTTTACCTATCCTGATTTTCTTGGGACAGTCTTGGCCTTTTTCGTACCTAAAAGAGGAGAGACTTTTCAAAAAATGATTTGGACAGATCAGTGTATATGGTTTAGGGCAATCAGGATTGGAGTCCCTAATTTCCAATTTAGTTTGTTGATAGGTATGCAGTTGTGTTAATGAATATCAGAAGAATGTAATATGAAACAGGGAGTTGTATTTCCCCATAATTGTTAATGTATTCTAAAAGTTTACAGTGTTATCCTCAAACTGTGTCACTCATCATTATGAACTATTATGTTCCAAAATAGATTTGTTGTGCTCATGAGATAAATATACAGTATAGGTCAGCTGTTTCTCGCCAACTGCAAGCTGTTTGATGTGTAAAGTCATGTGTTTTGTCAGTGCTGTTAGTCACACCCCAGTCTGTGCTGACACAGCTGAGGTATTCATATGCTGAAGGAATAAGAAATTTAGGTAATGTCTTTCTCTTGTAGTCAGGTCTGCAAGCCAATCGAGGAATCAATGAAGTGTGTTAACGTGTTTTTTTAATTGAAAACAACTTAATACCAAATTCACAAATGTCTAAAGTCATTTTACAACTGCTACAGTCAATATAATAAATGCTCTTTAATTCTCAACCTAAAAAAATATATTTGCTTTAGTTGTGAGCAACAGAGGGGACTGTATTTGCTGAACATTACTAGACATAGCTTTATGTTATCTCATTTGTGTAGGAAACTCTGGGGACTGTGTCTGATCTACCTCTATGTGCTCTGTCATATTTTGGTCAATTCTGGATCTGGCTGCTCCCAATGTCCCGTATTGGCTTCCTATGGCTTCATATGAATCTCCTAGTTTTGACCTGACTTGTCCACTACGCTCTATCTGTGATTCCAGCTACCTCGCTAACAACCGGCTCTGAATGCCGCAACCTGCACGTCCCACGCTACTAAGACCAAGGGGTAAATGTATGAACGTGTGGGTTCTTCAACACCCGCGTGTTCAGCGTGTTCGGCGATTAAATTTCAAGCGGCTCTGCATTGTAAAGGGAAGTTTCCCTTTACAATGCAGCGCCGCTTGAAATTTAATCGCTGAACACGCGGATGTTGAAGAACCGGCACGTTCATACATTTACCCCCTAACCTCCTTGCAGGGGAACGTGGTGAACACTGGCGGCGTGTTAGACTCTGTGCCTCTTTGCTCAGTAGCTTGCTGACTAGCAGCTATGCATCCATTCTCCCTAGTGTGACTTGTGACAGTCAGTTTATGAGAAGGGGGTACCAGGCAATTATATTTTTTGTAGACAGCCATACATGTTGGCCCACTAGGTATGGGTATAGAGAAGACAGGCTTTTGTCAGACGGTTTGGGTCTTGTAGGAATGTTGAGCTTTCAGTAATGCTTTGCTTGATGATTCATGAGTTTTGTGGATCGTTTGATGGATTTCTGAAATATCTGGCAGAGAGCAACCAGTTCAGAAAGAAATATGAACTTGTGGGTGAAAACCGTAGTTTGCAAAAAATTATATTTGGCAGGTGGACAGCAGTATCATATACAAATTCGGCAATAGGTAGTAGCTTGCTGAAAATTAAGATAGGTTTACAGATATTGCTCCAATGTTGCATTTATTTGCTCTGTTTGTCCATTGAATTGTAGATGGTAAGTGGTGGAGGAATGTCGCAGAAAGACTTTCACCTTTGTGCAGTGGATTGGAAACCTTGATCTGGTACAATGTCCTCTGGGCACCCATGTAGACAATACATTTGCACAATTTGAAGATAGAAACACTTGGATATGAAGTCCATATAAATGAATACCCAAAGAACATTGTCCACCAATATGACCACTCACTCTAGTTCCAGTGTTTTATGGAGCCTCAAGTATCAGGCAGTTAAGGCAATATGAAAACACTGTAAGACCTCTTGTTGCAGTCTTTCAGTAGGTTCAAATAATCTAGTCTTGAATAGCAGACACCCATTTGTTTGTATCTAAACTCCTGGGAATTTTGTTTCAATTTCAGCTGCTGCTGTGACATTATTATTATTATTAATAATTTTTATTTATAGGGCGCCACAAAGTATCCGTAGCGCCGTACAAGGACAAACAATGGCACAGTACAAGGTGAAACAGCACAGTACAAGTAACAGTAAGCACTATAACTCTGGGGGCTCAGGCACAGCATGAAAGAGAGGGAGGGAGGGGAAAAGTGAGTATAGGCAGGTAACTATGGCCCAAGAGGGTGGGCACGGATGACAGGTTGAGAGTCACTGAGGGGAGCGGAGAGAAGCGAGAGGAGACAGAGGGCAGAGGTACTGAGAGGAGGTGAGCTGAGTAGCTGGACAGCGCAGTTAAAAGTGATGGAAACAGAAGGTAGGAGAGCCCTGCTCAAAGGAGCGAACAATCTAAAGAGAGGGGAAGACAGACAGACACATGGATGAGACGGAGAGACGGGAGAAACGGAGACGGAGTCGAGGAAGGGGGAGAAGGGAAGAAGGGATGAGAAAGAGAGGTAGCCGACCGGTGGGAGTTTAGGCATGAGACTGGAAGGCTTTAAGGAAAAGGTGGATTTTTAATGTTCGTTTGAAAGAGGACAGATTAGGAGAAGTTCTGATGGAGCGGGGGAGCTTGTTCCAATGGAGGGGAGCGGCGCGGGAGACATGAGTGTAAAAAGGTCTGTAAGCAATAGTACAAAAAAAAGAAACCCTGTAGGGAGAATGTTCTGTGGAAACGGTGTCTCAGGTCACAAATTCATATGAGATTGAAAACATGCAAAACAATAAAGCCCTCCGTGCCTGATGGGAGATAAAGAGTTTAGCAACCTAGAGGTAATTCAGTTTTTTGTGGGCCATGAACAAAATGAAAGGCATTGACACTTTTTGAAAGCAGCTTTCATGACTAAAAGATCCTTATCTCTGATTCCGTAATTTATTTCAGATGGTAGTAATTTTCGTGAATAATATGCACAAGAATGAAGAATCATCTTTTCCCTTTGCTTTTGTGATAAACAGGCCACTAGGGTTCTTTCTGAGACATCTATTTCCAGAATGAAAGTTATTGTAGTGTCTGGATGAGCAGTGGTATAAGCTTTTTTTTAAAGTGGTAAAGGCATGTTGAGCATCTGTAAAACAATCAAGCCTTGTAGGACAAATTGATAATAGGAGCCACAATATTAGAGAAATTCCAGATGAAGTGGCAGTAGTAGTCGGGGAAGCCAATAAAGCATTGAATTGCTTTTACATATTTTAGTGGCGGCCATATGTCAATGGCCTTGGTTTTGGCAGGATCGATTTTTAATCCTTGTAGGGAGATAATGTGGCCAAGGAATTCTAAGGGTCCTTTTTCAAAGGAACATTTTTCCATCTTGGCAAAGAGATTATGTTGGCAGAAGTATGGTAAACAGTTTGGACATGTTTTCGGTGTTCTAAAAGAGACTGTGAGTACATCAGAATGTCATCCATGTAGACTACCACAAATTGGCTCAGAAGATCTTTAAATATATCATTAATGAAGTTTTGAAAGGTGGCAGGGGTATTGCAAAGACCAAAAGGCATGGCACAATATTATTATTATTATTATTATTAATTTTTATTTATAGGGCACCACAAAGTATCCGTAGCGCCGTACAAGGACAAACAATGGCACAGTACAAGGTGAAACAGCACAGTACAAGTAACAGTAAGCACTATAACTCTGGGGGCTCAGACACAGCATGAAAGAGAGGGAGGGAGGGGAAAAGTGAGTATAGGCAGGTAACTATGGCCCAAGAGGGTGGGCAGGGATGACAGGTTGAGAGTCACTGAGGGGAGCGGAGAGAAGCGAGAGGAGACAGAGGGCAGAGGGACTGACAGGAGGAGAGCTGAGTAGCTGGAGAGCGCAGTTAAAAGTGATGGAAACAGAAGGTAGGAGAGCCCTGCTCAAAGGAGCGAACAATCTAAAGGAAGGGGAAGACAGACAGACACATGGATGAGATGGAGAGATGGGAGAAACGGAGACGGAGTCGAGGAAGGGGGAGAAGGGAAGAAGGGATGAGAAAGAGGTAGCCGACCGGTGGGATTTTAGGCATGAGACTGGAAGGCTTTAAGGAAAAGGTGAGTTTTTAATGTACGTTTGAAAGAGGACAGATTAGGGGAAGTTCTGATGGAGCGGGGGAGCTTGTTCCAATGGAGGGGAGCGGCGCGGGAGAAGTCTTGGATACGTGCGTGAGAGGAGGTAATCAGAGGGGAAGAGAGGCGACGATCGTTGGATGCAGTGAGCGGGAGGGAGTGTGAATAGAGATAAGGTTAGAGATGTAGGGAGCAGTGGAGTTGGCGAGGGCCTTGTAAGTCAGAGTGAGGAGCTTGAAAAGGATTCTGTAGGGGAAGGGGAGCCAGTGAAGGGCTTGGTAGAGTGGGGATACAGAGGTGGAACGGCGAGAGAGGAAAATAAGCCTAGCAGCGGCGTTAAGTACAGATCTAAGGGGAGCGAGATGAGAGAGGGAGAGGCCGATAAGGAGAAGGTTGCAGTAGTCCAAGCGGGAGATAATCAGAGAGTGGATGAGAGATTTGGTGGCATCCTGGGAGAGGAAGGGCCGAATGCGGGCAATGTTGCGAAGCTGGAAACGGCAGGATTTGGCGAGAGAGTGAATGTGAGGGGCTAAGGAGAGAGAGGAGTCGAGGATGACACCTAGGCAGCAGAGTTGGGGAACAGGGGAGATAGATGAGTTGTCAACAGTGATGGAGAGGTCAGAGGGGAAAGAGGTACGAGAGGGAGGAAAGACAATGAGTTCAGTTTTAGCAAGATTGAGTTTAAGAAATCTAGAGGACATCCAGGAGGAGATGGCAGAAAGGCATGCGGATACCCTGGAAAGAAGGGAGGGAGAGAGATCAGGAGAGGAAAGGTAGAGTTGAGTGTCATCAGCATAAAGGTGGTACTTGAGGCCGAAGGAGCTAATGAGTGCACCCAGAGAAGAAGTGTATAGTGAGAATAGTAAGGGTCCAAGGACAGAGCCCTGAGGGACCCCGACTGGAAGGGAGGAAGAAGGGGAGAGAGAATCAGAGGTGGAAACAGAGAAGGAACGGTCGGCAAGGTAAGAGGTGAACCAGGAGAGGACAGTACGGGAGAGGCCAATGGACTGAAGGGTGTGAAGCAGGAGAGGGTGGTCAACGGTGTCAAAGGCCGCTGAGAGGTCGAGGAGAATCAGGAGGGAGTAGTGGCCCATGGCTTTAGCCGAGAGGAGATCGTTCGTAACTTGAGCCAGGGCAGTTTCAGTGGAATGGAGGGGGCGGAAGCCTGATTGGAGAGGGTCAAGGAGGGAGTGTTCATAATGACCATATCCTGTGGGAAAAGCTGTTTTCCATTCATCACCAGGTCTGACTCTGCCAGATTATAAACCCCCCTAAGATCGAATTTGTAAAAGAATTTATCTGTACATATTCCTTACAGTACGTATGGAATCAAAGGAAGTGGAAAACAGTTATGCTCCATGGTCAGGTTTAAGGCTTGGCAATCTATGCAGGCATGTAAGAAAAAGCCGGGATGTGGAATGTTGTATTAAGCCCGTTTTATGTTATCATCCAGATATTCCCTCAACGTCTCTAGTTCTGATTCTGATAAAGATAAAATTAAAGAATAGTCTGAAATCGAAGACTCAAACAAAGAGTTTTTTTCACGCTCTGCCTCTTTTTACAGTACATCATCTCTTCTTTGGATGCTGTTTTGCCCTTTATCAGATCCTGCCTGCAAGGGGTTAAGCCGACATAATTTGTCTTGGATCCTGAACACCTGTGCCCAACATTCAAAAGTCTGCCTTTTCCAGCAGACTGTTGCCAGTTCATCAATTGTCTCTGCTCCTGACTGCAGTATCTCCTACCAGAATTACCAAGTGTTCTGTTTCTGTCTGCAGAATGTCCTACCAGCATTACCAAGTGCTCTGTTCCTGACTGCAGTATCTCCTATCAGCATTACCAAGTGCTCTGTTTCTGTCTGCAGAATGTCCTACCAGCATTACCAAGTGCTCTGTTCCTGACTGCAGTATCTCCTATCAGCATTACCAAGTGCTCTGTTCCTGACTGCTGTAAACTCCTATCTGCAGTATCACGTGCCTCTGGACCTGTCCACGGCATCCAACTCACACACCTCACTCTGGGCTCAGTCTCTTGCTGGTTGCTTCACCGGGTGCCAGTTCTGAGTCTCCTGTGGTTCATTCCAGCATTCAGCTATTACTGCGATTATCTTGCTCCTGCTGCAGACAATATATAAATAAAACTACTACTCCTATCATGTATAGACTGTGCCGCTGAGCATTTCTTGTCTTCAGCTACCACTTGTGCAATATTCACTTATTCTGAGGATTTTTCAGCATCCAGCCATCACCTGTGTTCCTGCTGTTTGTCCAGTGCAGTTTCTGACTGCTATTTTACTACTCCCAATATCTGCTGCCATTGTATTGTCAATTGCACTGAATTCTGCATCTGTTTCCTGTTGTGCTTATGGACTTGTGCTTGTTGTCAGGACTGCCAAGAGGAATTTGGGGTACAGCAACTTTCTGGGCCCCCCTTCACACATAGTAGGAGAAGGGGTGCGTGTGGCCACATAGTGATGGGGGCATGGCCAACATGGGCTGTGGCTGCGCCTCTTTACACATGGCATTATGGGTGTAATTCTCCAGAATTTCCGTATGACACTTCACGGCAGAGATTTTGACAGAATTTCTATTGTAATTGAAGGCAATGTGTGCAGTGCAATGTCTGTGTGCCACATTGCCGGCAATTGAATTCCCCCCATTATGTATTAAAAAGGTCTTGCTCTCACCTACCTATTATTGCCGCTTTAACAATCTGGTACTGGATTCTTGTCTGGATCCTGGAATGTTGGGACCTGTTTGGAAAATGTACATGAAATATAGAAAATAATTAGTGACCATAGTACACAACACAGAACACCCAGTATATAATTATATAACAAACAACATATGATTGATAAAAAATAATCACAGATATCTATATGGAAATGGTCAGATAATGAAACACAATTGTAACTATATAAGAGAAATGGCTGCCTCTATGGGCTCTGCAGTCTCATACAAAGATAAATACACAATAAAAATTAAGAGGCACTCAGAAATCCTTAAACAGAAATTCAATAATGATAAGAAAAAATGACATAACATTTTAAACTCCAAACTAATTTATTCATAAAGTAACAATATGGGGGAGATTCAATTAGCAGCAATGTGGCAAGTGGACAGTGCACTGTGCATACTGCTGGCAATTACAATAGGAATCTCCGCTGTGAAGTGTCTTGTGGACGTTTCTGAGACACCTCGCGTCTAATTAATTCCCCTGTTTCTCACACTACATAAAAATATAAAATATATGTGAGTGTGTGTGTGTGTTTGTATATATATATATATATATATATATATACAAATTAACCCGTGCATGATACTCATGCATTCTAGTCAAATCAAGCTACTTAAGGTGTTAAAAAGGTTCTTGTCATGCATTTGGGCCATAGCCCAGGCCTCAACCACCAACCACTCCCCACTGTCACCCCCGGCAACCACCAACCACTCCCAACTGTCACTTCTCCTTCAAGAAATATATATATATTTTTTTTAAATCTTTATAAACACTTTCAACAATTAACAAATTAAATTAACAAATTAAAAACATCTTAGTATACCAAATTTCAGCCCTTTCTGAATTTTTTTTTCCACACACACTAAGAATTTAGTAGGTCAGTGTATAACTCTGCCCAGCAGGTGGCGCTGCAGCTTGGTTTTATTTTTTCCACACACACACACACACACACACAGACAGACTAACACACGCCACTAGACATTTATATAATATATATATATATATATATATATATATATATATATATATGTTACGGAGCTGGTTAGATACAGGTCTGATTAGTCAGAGCAGGCCTCTACATGACCTGGTGCTGAGTCTTAAATAGGTTCAGAGTAAGGAGGCAAGACACGGATGTTGCTTTTTTAATATTTCAATGAGTTGATAATAAACATATATATATATATATATCACAGATGATATCAGCTACAATAACCACAGCAAAGATGAGAATTGTCTGCGCTCAGTGCACCACAAAGAAGGTAGCAATAACCAATGTCCAGGATACCACAGGGTCAGTAATTAGTAGATGATACTACACAGAGATGCCAGGTAAAGTCTATACATCGCAGAGTCCAGGAATTAGCAGTGTGAGCGTACCAGCCTGTTTGGTATGACAAAGGTTCTTATACAGCAGAGTTGAAGGAAATGACAGTCTGTGTATCACAGTAGAGGCACACTTGAGAGTAAACAGAGTCTTGTAATATGCACATGAAGATACTTGCAGCAGGGGAGTCCCAGGAGAAGTGCTCCAGCACGAGGTAGAGAAATGGATATCCTTCACAAGGAAGACACAGGGTCAGGATACACAAGGGTCCAGGAAGTCAGACTAGCAACAAGTTGCACTGTCAGTGAGTAGGTGTCAGTGCTAAGTTTAAATAGAGCAGGTTAGAATGACTCGCCCTGAGGTCGAGTCATGTGATCCACAGGAAAACAGAGCAGACAGGGAAAATGTAGCAAAACCTGGCCTCGGCCGTATCCAGCAAGGAAAGGTACAGCCAGGTGTCACGAACACGCTCGCAGCTGCCGTGCCTTTGGGGTGTTTGCTTTAATAGGTTGTGCACAATTCCAGCCCGTAGTCTCTCCACCTATCACGCAGGTTATAGACCTACTGAATTGCCCCAAACAGCATTCACACCCCCACACACTTGAGGTTTGCCAGCACCTATTGAATACGAGCAATATGACCCCAATATATTGTCCCACACTGCCACACAAGGCTTCTAGCTGTCCTCAGACTAGCAAAACCCACACCAGCAAGCACAGGGTTAACTCTTCACACCTCCAGACAGTTACACAAATGTAAATGCAAGCACACACAGCTTGTTAATCAAATGTATCAACAAATCAAACACTGGGTTAACTTGGTTGAGCTATTTCTTCTTAACAGGCTAATGGATTTGTTAGAATATCAAGGGCACAACATATTAAATTATAGATTTAATATACAAAAGTGCAGGGCATACAGATATAAAAAATAATGAAGAAACAATTAATAGATTGACATATACAAGCAAAACAGTTTAAAATAAAAGGGGTTACCTTCAGAATGTCACTTTCATGAATTGCATACTCTGTGCCATGGGAAATTTGACAAGGAAGATGGATAGCTTATCAATGTGAATTGATTTCCCATAAAGTCTGCCAATTTTCTGTGTCTCGTCTCAGCATTTTAAAGACCTGTTCCTGCCCCCAGGGGATTGTGGCCTGTGACACTTTTTCCAATCACCATTTGCATGTTGCCTGATTTACTAACCAATACTACTATGTGATCTAACTTTTCTGTAGAGTATCACATCGATCCAATTTTATCATTAATAAATCCCCTATGACTCTGTCCATCTTTTGATAGCAAACATGATGAAATTTTGATAATGTGACATACCCTTTCCAAAGATATGTGATTACAGCTGTTCCCGGATACCGTCAGTACCTGTCATTTACAACCCTGGTGTGATTTTGCTCCTCAGTATGGATTGGTACACAGATTTCCCAAAATATGAAATTTGAAGACATCTTCTTTGAATTTCATATTTCTATATACTTGTATAGGCCTTCACATGCTTTCCTTGGCTGTAAAATTCTCACCTAGGCACATGGCTCTCTCTCTCTAATTCACACCTAATGGTTCTATGGTGTTTACGCTACCTATTGAAAGGAAGTTAATTAGGATGGGGAATACAGGATCAAACACAATGGATGTATGTGGTCTGCATATCTTAAGCAGGTCTCCTAACAAAAGGGTTTGCTCAGCCTAATTACCTCTTACTGGGCTAATTCTTTTCTTTTTAAAAACATTTGGTCAAATATTTATCGAAGTTTAAAATTTAGGTTCACTCCTATGTATGATTGCAATATTTTATTTGGGCCCTGACATTCAAAGTTCTATTTCATCATATCAGATTTATGCTCTCATCCTGACAACAGGGTTAATGACCCTGCTGGTACCTGGAAAAAGGAGCACATACACAGGTGTATGACATGGGTGTGATCGCTGTGTGTGTGTGTACTTGCATTCATAAACTTGTAAGGACATTGACCTGTATACACACTAACATTGTGGGGACCTGAGTCGTAGTGGTCCCCACAAAGCTTCTCAAGGCTAATCAATGCAGGGGGCCTTGCTGATAGGTATAAAAATCTGGTATGTTCCCGCGAGTCACATTTGTCGGAACAAAAGTGTACGGGTGTCCAATGTGGAGGGGAGAAAGTGTATGTGCATCCCACCGCTATAGGCCAGTATTCCGTCTAAATGTATAGCAGGAGCAGGAAAAGGAAACACCAAGCGGGTAATAACACAGTCGAATCCGTCTGCTGCTGAAGGTAAAGCGGGGACAGTGAAGCATGACAGAGCCCACTGGTAGCTCCGACTATAGCCCAGAGAGCAGTGGAGATGTGTATGCCACTGACACTTCGGAGGAGAGCGGTTCAGACACCAGCGTTGATGCCCCAGAGTGCAGATACCCAGAGATGAGTTCTATGTACAACCATTCTCGACCTTCTGCTATCCGTGTTTTAAACACAGAGGTTTGGAGAGACGACCTGTACTGTGAGAAGCCCCTCTTAAAAATTGCTCGGCAAATGGAGCATGTTCACCGCAATGAGACTGAAGGAGACTGGGCATTAAAATTCCCCAGGCACTTGAAAGAAAGGTGCATGCAAATGGCACATCTTTGCAATAGGGGCAACTTTGCACACAATGCTGAGGTAATGAGTGCAGGCCATGGCGTTCTGGTCCCGTGCAAACTTCCAGACAAAGAGATGGATGCTTTAGTCTTCATATACTATGTAGCCTGCCAGGGCTTGTTTGCAATGAAATACCTGTGGATACACATGTAGAGATGTAAGGTAAACCGAAGGGGCAACAAGCTCACACCTGGCAAGAACAGAGTCCAGTCACTGTACGCCTTTGCTGAGCCTGTTCCATCTGATATTAGTGATGGCTTTTGGAAGCTCTTGAGTGATATGACCCAGGATGAAGTCTTACTCGCAGTCAAAAATGATCAATGCATCATGCAGATGGGACAGCATCTGTTCAACCGGGTCGGATTAGATGTTGGCAGGCACGAGTACATCCGTCAGAAGCTTGGAGAAATGGGTAGACTACTGCTACAAGCCAGAAGAACTATCCCTTTGGAGAGGATGGAAGACTTTACTGCCCCATCAAACTTTCTGCACATAGTAGAAGCTGTGAGACTAGCTATGACAAGGAGACAGGTACATTTAGGATGCCCTTGCTGGCTCTCAAGATCGAGCACAGACTGCAAAACATAGCGTACATTGTTGAGTGCCGATCCATGATCGAGGGCTGCACTGCTGCGGTTGAAAACACACAAAATTTCAGGAAGCTATATGAGGCGAGATGGAAGGAGTTGATCTCATCGGCTGCCTTGAAAACTCTTAAGGAGTCCAAGTGCAACATGCCTCAGCTCTTACCTTTCACGGAAGATGTGCAAAAGATGCACTTGTACCTTGATGAGAAGCATGGGGCCAAGCATCCCCACATGCTGTCTTCCACCAGGCTACGAAAGCACAATTTTCCCTCTCTCTAAGGTTCTCAACCTAAACGACACAGAACTGGATCAGTTGGCAGACTTCCTTGGGCATGACATCAGGGTGAACCGGCAGTATTACCACCCAGAAGGTACCGTCCAACTCACCAACACCAGCAAACTGTTAATGGCTCTCGAGTGTGGCAGACTGGCCGAATTCAAAGGCAAGAATTTGGACGAGAAAAATCTGGTGTCTGATTTATACTTTTGACTTTTACGTTGGTCATTTACACATCTATTTCTTTTCAGAACCGATCCAGCTACAGAGCGACATGGCGGATGATGAGCAATCCCACGTGACACAGGAACAAGTGGCCAAGCGTTCATTCGACACTTCCACATCAGAACAGAAGCGGTGTATGGACCTGGCAACACGGGACCAGTGTCATGGCTTCCACAGATAGGTGTAGCACACAGTTTTGCTAGGCAGAAGAACTTTGCCTTCTCTGTATTTTGCAGAGCCATAATGGACCACTCTACTTGCAAAAAGTGCGGAGTAAATCCTGGGACAGAGAGGAGGTCCAGGCTGTGGAGAAACACCTGATAAGGTTTATACAGACATGCTGGGTGCCCAGAAAGCGAGACTGTGTTGCGTGCCTCATGGCTGAACCATTTATACTGAACGATTGGAACTGGTTGGGGGTGAAATTCTACATAAAGAACCACATAACAACTTTAAAGAAGGATCAAACTTGTTGAAATGATGCAAAGTAGTTGAACAGGGCTGTAGCTTCCATGGCTAGGTGTCGGTGTAAGCGGGGATGTGGATGTCCTCAGACAGTCAAAATACTTGACACTTTCCCCATCTTGCAGTCCGTGTCAGTACTTTATGCAATGTCAAAGTGTAAATCTCATGTGGTTCTCTGGTGACAAACCGCTCCTACACATACCCCTATGATTGTTCTGTCGATAGGGCATTAGGAAAGGAGTGTCCCTATATGCCAAGTTCCAGACAAGGGTCCACACGATGCAATAAAAACAAGTATGTGTGTGTGTGTGTGTGTGTGTGTGTGTGTGGGAACAGGTGGGCGAGGCTTCTGATGCATGTGTTTTTGTATTCTATGCTGGACAGAATGATATAGATCCATTTACATCATTGGATTATCTGATCTATAGATTGTGTTACATGGACAGTGTCATTATAGAGTCATAGGGGCATATTTACTAAACGGCGGGTTTGAAAAAGTGGAGATGTTGCCTATAGCAACCAATCAGATTCTAGCTGTCATTTATTTAGTGCATTCTACAAAATGACAGCTAGAATCTGATTGGTTGCTATAGGCAACATCTCCACTTCTTCAAACCTGCAGTTTAGTAAATCTAGCCCATAATATTCAAATTGGGAAGATCATTTGAAATTGGTGTCAGATACAACTATTCATTTGTGATTCTATGTGTAACATTTTATGAATGTAGAATACATTATTGTTGTGGTCCTAATGTTTTTTTTGGATTGGATGTTGTTTGTTTTAATAAATTAGAATATTTTTAAACATTTCATGAAGTCATCTATGTTTATTGCCATTTAGTTTCCAGCGCTGTTTACCTTTTGCTCATTTGAGCCTCATGTATGTACTCTGTGGTGTTGAGACACCCTGCTCCTTCCCCTATAAACTCTCACTATGTGGCTTCTCACTAACACAGATATCAGCTGTGTTTTGAACACAGAAGTCTGAAATGATGAAGTCGTGTCCATCCAAACACTTTCCAAAAAAGGGATGGCTTTGGGGCATATAACAAAAAGCAGTAGTGTGTGTACTGTGAGAAGCCTCTCTCAATAGTAGCCCGGCATATCAAGCATGTTCACCACACTGAATTTTTTGGTACATGAATTTCCCAAGCACTGAAGAGAAAGGTGTTTGCAATTTGCACATATTCCGAATAGAGGCAACTCTGCACACAACTCTGAGGTGATAAGAGCAGGATTCGATGTTCTGATTCCATGCAAACTACCAAAGACATGGTTTCCGATGGTTTCATGCACTGTACTGCTTGCCAAGGCTTGTTTGCAAGAAAATACCCATGGTGACACATGAAGACATGTTAGCCAAACCAAAGGAGCAACAGACCCAAACCTGGCAAAAAATCCAGTCTCTGTGTGCCTTTGCTCAGCTTGTTCCACCTTACATCATTGGTGGCTTACGAAAGCTCTTGAGCAACATGACCCCAGATGAAATTTAGCTCACAGTCAAAAATGACAGATGCATCATGCAGATAGGGTCAAGTCAATTGTTGGCAAACAGGAGTACATCCATCAGAAGCTTTAATAAATGGTAGGCTGCTGTTATATGCCGGAAGAGCTACACCTTTGGAGAAGGTGGAAGACTTTACCATACCATCAAACTTTCTGCAAGCCGTAGACATGGTGAGGCCGGTAGCTGGCTATGATGATGAAACTGGTACATTTAAGACACCCTCACTGGCGCTGAAGGTCAGACATGGCTTGCAAAAGATATTGATCATTTTGGAATTCTGAGCAATGATGAAGGGCTGTACTGCTGTGGAAATGAATGCAACGTCAGGAAGATCTATGAGGCAAGATGGAATGAACTGATCTCATCGGCTGCCTTGAAAACTCTTAAGGAGTTGAAGTGCATTGTGCCTCAGCTATTACCTTTCACTGAAGATGTGAAAAAGATGCACTTGTATCTTAATGAGAAACAGCAAGTGTACCAAAGCAATTTATCCATGAGCGTTTGCTTAACAACTGGGCATTGCTTGCAAAGGTCACCCTGGCACAGGGGAACTTATTCAATTGAAGAAGGAAAGGGGAAGTCTCCAAGGTGCTGTTGATACCTTCTCTTCAAGAGATACTTTAGATCTCCATGAAGATGTTGTCCTAGCACTTTCCAACCTTGAGAAGATGCCTCGCTGGCACTTCACATGGATTGAAATCCAGGGAAAACAAATGAGAAAATTCTAATCCTGCTGACACCAGCAATGTAAACCCACAATGGAACTTCTTGCAGAGAAGCATGAAGAATGTGGAGTTGCTACCCAAAATCTCTGTATATTTGCCAGACCAACTGCATTGTCACATTTCAGAGTCTCCAATTGCATGCACCTCTTTCCCAGGGGTGTGGAGCTAAGTATAACCAAAACCTGTCTTCTGTCTCCATGAAGCTTCGAAAGCAGGTTGCCACTCTTTCAAAGGTTCTCAACCTAAACGACACAGATTTGGATTAATTAGCAGACTTCCTTGGGCGTACCTTATAACTCGACCAAGTTCAGCAAACTTTTAAAGAGGAAAGAGAGAGAGAGAGAAATCTTGCATCTGATATATGGTTTTGACTTGTATATCTGTAATTTACATATCTGTTTCTTTCTAGAACTGGTCCAGGTACAGAATGATAAGTCACAGGTTGAGCAAACCCCTGAAACAGTGAGACAAAAAGGAATGCATTTGGCAACACTTCCCTGTCGGAAGGGAGACGGTGTATGGACCTGGCAACATTAGACCAATGCCCAGCCAAGGCTTACAAAGTTTTGTTACACAAAAGCATGTTGCTTTCTCCTATTTTTTTGCAGATTCGTAATGGACAACACTGCATCCTTTCAGGTCGTAAAGAAGTGCAGAAAAAATCCTGGGACAGAGTTGGGATCCAAGCTGTGAAGAAGCACATGATTATTCAGACATGCAGGGTGCCTGGAAAGCATGATTGCGTTGCATGTGTCATGGCTGAACCATCAGCACCGAATGATCAAAACTGGTTAGTTGTGAAATACTACATAAAAAAACTGTATGACATCTGCAAAGAGAAATAACAATTAGTTGAAGCAATACGCAGTGGTTGACCATGACTGTAACCTGTGTGACTAGCCATGACTAGATGTCGGTGTATGCAGGTGTCTGGATGTCCTCAGATGGCCGGAATACATGAAACCTCCCCCACCATGCAGTTTGTGTCAATTCTATGATCAAAGTCAAATAGAAAATCTCAAGTGGTAACTGTGGCGACGAATGGTTCCTACACATACCCATAAGATTGTTCTGTTGACAGGGCATTAGTAAATGGTTGTCCTTATGTCGCATGTTTTAGATGTGGGTCCTCACAATGCAAAAAATAACGAGTGTGTGTATGTGTGTATGTGTGTGTGTGTGTGTGTGTGTGTGTGTGTGTGTGTGTGTGTGGTGTGTGTGTGTGTGTGTGTGTGTAAGGGAATTAAGAATGTAAGCTCCAATTGGACAGGGAGTGATTACATATTCTCTGTACAGTACTGTGTAAAAATATTGGTGCTATGTAAATAAAACTATAATAATAATAAAAATAGTATAATATAGGAGCCACACCAAAAAATTAAAGTACTATCAGTGGGACGGAACAACGCACAATCAGCCAATCAGGAGCAGATAGCTAAGGCTGCTGATCATCATCATCATCATCAGTGCACATATTTGCACCAGACCTCAAGCACCCACAAGAGACGCACCTCCCGGCATCTGCGTCCAAGTCTACCTCAGGTGCATTTGCGAGAAAACAACTTTACTGTACTTGACCTACACTTTCCTGTCCCCTTTCTGTCTGTCTAAGCATACAGAGTCATAAATGTACGATGTGACCAAATTTGCATATATAAAATTACTTCATCACATATTTTCCACCTAGTAAGCGATGATCCTTCACCAGTTGAGGAATACCGCACATTGCCGGCAATTACAGTAGAAATCTCCACTTATTTTGGGGTGCGAGGGAGAATGGTTTCTGTAAAATCTCCACAACGAAGTATCATGTGAACGTTCCTGATACACATTGCGGCTAATTGAATCTCCCCCTTAGAGCAGAGTATTTATATTATTGTGCAACTGTCTTTGCAGTATAAAAGTAACAGGACCCCCGCTCTGAGTGAGCTCATCAATACAGTTCCCAGTAACGGAATATAACAAAATTATCAGTATAATAAACACAACTACAACTTTCACATGTCTAACTAGATACACCTGACATGGAGCATTAAAATAGCTTTAATAGGTCTCTAGAGATTTATCAGAGGGTGTAACATTTAGATCATGTATGAGCAACCTGACATGCAAAACGATGCCTGATACTGTACATCCAGAATCTACCCCATACAATAAAATATTCAATAAAAGCCTTGCAGCCAGTAAGAACCTTATTTATGATGTGTACCACAAACTGCTTTGGTTTTGAACCAATATTCTTAAATTGTCTGCACTGCTTTCCAGGCTTTGGAGACGTCTCTGCAAACTAGAGACACTCCTAGGTTTGCGGAAAGGCAACATATCTTAAGAGATGCACCGTGCAATAGTGTAAGATTCACAATACAGTTCAACTACTCAGTCTTTTTCCTAAGATCCTCATTGGTGCCTTAAATTACTCCTGAGATTGTTTTGACACTAGGGCTGCCTTTACTACATATAGTACTGTAGTGGGCTTGAAGATTCCGTTCACTTTGCTCCTAGAATTGCGCTTCTCAATGCAACTGGAAGGTGCACAACGCGTTCCACTATAGGACGAGACCTGATCTTTGTCATCGCTGAGCTGGGGCAAAAATCAAATGGTTGTGTGTCCTTTCCCAAAGCAAAGCACACTCCTAAAAATGTACCCTCTCCACCATTTTATCTCATTTCAATAATATCCCTCCACAAAATGAAATCTTATTCTTGCACCGTTCTTGCACTGGTCCACCTATTCCATACATAGCAAGGAACCCCCTCAATCTGCCCAATGCATCCAATCAGCCGTTCAACCAAATTCTGCCCCACTGCAAGCAAAGCTACCTTGCTCCACACATCCACGTACTCAGGCATCAATCTAGACTCACTAGTGCAAGTCAAGGAGTGTGTCTTCATCAATTCACACTGTTGTGTCTTGTTCATTTTGCACTTTGGAAATATGACCTTCACTAACTTTAATAAAAGTGTTATGGCAGCCACCACTAACAGACTGAAGCTTGAACAATGCTGTAGGGGAGTGGGGATGATGATGGGAGGGGGGTCTAGAAAAAATATTTTGAGTATTTTAAATATATATCTTTATTTTTAATTACAAAAAATATAAATTGCCTCTTTTAATATAATAGCATTGAACATTGTAAAATCATTATTTCTTGCATAGGTTGACTTTTAATATACAGTCCTAATAATATTTGGTTAGAACTAAAGATACTAGATATCATTATTGCAGTGATCCATTACATTATTGATATACTGTATTGTATATTGACCAAAATGAGATTTGAATATTGTGCAGTATAATAGTTAATGGCAATGTTTCGGTTAGCAATGAAGACAGATTCAATATCATTATCTGACTTATTTTACCACCACAGCCATAATAAATGTATCCTACTTAGAATGCAAATCATACTTCTCCGCCTTGTTAGATAATAATTAAGTACCATTCCATATAAAGCTTTGTGTGACAGTGGATATGTCTATTTGTATAGTAATGCAGAATAGGTTCACCGTGTCTGGGTGATCGCACAAATACATACTTATTTAACCATATATATTAATAGCTATACAACATTGTATGTTCTATTCAAAATACAACGCTATCATTTACGGCATCCTGACTTGTAACATACTTATCCTTTGTAAAATCCAGTGTTATAAATACCTTGTGAATGTTTGAGCTGCCTAAATATACTGCACAATTATTTTGCTGGTACATTTTTACCTTCTTGTGTGGTAATTTGTATTTCATTGAATATTCAAGTGACAAAGTAATTAGGTATTTAATTCAACTACGTTTAGACTTATCCCTGTTATAAATAGTGTGTGCATGATCAGAGTATATGCCTTCAAGTGGACTAGTGGGATTGGATATAAAATGTGCCACTTTGACCTTTGCTAGTGAAAGGTCACTTACTGATGCTTAGCACACCTGCGAAATTTCATTCAAGTTTTTTTTTGTCAATGGGAGACTTGTGAATATCGCTTCCACTCTAAAGTGTCACTGACGTCACCAAAGAAGCGATAAATATCTGGGAACATAATTGGATGTGAGATTCATTGTTGTAATAGCAAAACTCTGCCCATTGCTCCAAGGAGCCATTATTTATTCAGTAGAGGATCAGCACGCAATAGTTGTCAAGAAAGCGTCAGCTTATTAGGCAAGAGCTGCGTGATTCTGGACGAGGGTCTAAGCTATAAAATGCAGCATCAAGGCTTCTTTTTGTAAGAAATTCTTGTCACAACATCCCGATATGTCATCATAAGGAAGAAGATACATCAACTACACAGAAGTGATATACTTATCACCTACCTTTTATGCTGTGATACAGTAGGCTGTGCCTCACTCCTTAGGACAGTCCAGACAAGAGGACCTTCAGAACGCAAGTAAGTTCAACTGCTTATGGTGCTGTCAGTTGCATACCAACCACTTACATCAGTTGGCTGTATATATGTATATTAGCTTTGAAGTTCTAGCACGATTAGATGACTCTGATTTACTGTATAGTCACTATAATGTACAGTGCTAGCAGACTCTGATTTACTGTATAGTCACTATAATGTACAGTGCTAGCAGACTCTGATTTACTGTATAGTCACTATAATGTACAGTGCTAGCAGACTCTGATTTACTGTATAGTCACTATAATGTACAGTGCTAGCACGACTTGAATGATGTTGATTTGGAATATGGTTAATATGGTTAGTCTGCAAAAATAGCAATTGTGATCTCTTCCATATAATCAAGTGCTGTAGTATAGTAATAGAACTGTGATATGTAGTTGAAATTGTGATACACGTTATATAATCGGAGTTATTATATTATATTATATTACATTATGTTTGTAACCCCTTTAAGAGTTATACCTTTATATCAGTACACAACAGTATTATGAGATGGTTGGAAGGATCAGAGAGATATTGTATTGGTGATATTGTGACAGATGCCGTAATGTTTGTGATATGGTGGCACTTGATATGACATTCGTGAACTGGTCAGGTATAGAGTTGAGGTGATGTCTGTTATATGGTCATACAGTTAGCATGATAAAGGTGTCTTGGTATTGGAGGTGTGATCAGAGGTAATGCAGCTGATATGATCAGTTAATATGGTATTGATATGTAGGTGTAGGTGTCAGTTACCAGGACAGACTCCGGTTAGTGCTGCCTATTTCAGCACCTAGGACAGCTATTCAGTCAAATCACCAACCTTGTGTCTGTTTTATCCCTGTCCTTCCCCTATTTTTCTCTCTCCCCCTTTTCTCCCTTCTTACTTTACACTTGTCAGCTCTCTCCCTCACTGTCCCCTCTTGTTCCCTCCCCAGGTCTCCCCTGCAAGTCTGTTCTGTTACAGATCCGATATTCGGGGTAACATGAAGTTCCAGCTCTTGGTGTGTACGGGGATCCTCCTGGTCGCTCTCCTCCCCTGTCAGGAGTGTAGAGCTTTCAGCAGCAAGTCTTCGGGCTCTTCTGCCGGGGTCCCCCCGCCTCTCCTGTCTGAGTACCAGCCTTTTTTACTTCGTATGGGAGAAGAGTATTTCTTACGCCTGGGGAACCTCCACAAGTACTCCCCAAGCTCTTTTGGAGCCAGCCGTCTCCCAGGCGTCGCCTCCAGTAACTTTGCCAGGGCTGTCCAGCAGCTGCAGCCTGCACAGTGGGGCAGCCAGCCAGGGCTCAGAGCTGGGATCTTGGATGGAGCAGATTCCTCCCCATACACCGCTCAGGAAGAGCCCACGGACCGGGGAAAACGTGCAGAGGAGCCTCCGATCTCCCTGGATCTCACTTTCCATCTGCTCCGGGAAGTCTTGGAAATGGCCAGAGCCGAACAGATAGCCCAACAAGCCCACAGCAACAGGAAACTGATGGACATTATTGGGAAATAGCCCATTGTCTTCTGGCAAAGAGGTCCCTGCATCTATCACAAACTATACAGTATGATGTACCATTCTGCTGCCCTGATACCATTTGTTTATTTTTCTATAGCTTCAGACATAGAGGATGTACTCCGTAACCCCTTAGGTGCCTGCGGGGTCAGCAACACAAAGCAATGCTCTGCTGCTGGTCCCCAGGTGAGACCAGGGGGTGAGATCCTATCTCTGTTTATCAGCATGCACCGGGTGTATTTGACTGCAGTAAAAAAAAAAAAGACAACAGATATAATTTGTAACTTATTTTTATTTCACACTTTTTGGGGGTTACTTTTGTAATATATCAATATCCTTAGGGACACCAGTTTGAGAGTGGGCTTCAAATTCTGAAAACAATAGCTAAGAGGCATCTATTGAACCTAATGGGTTTTCCACTGGGAAGTAAAACAAAAAAAACAAAAACAAAAATAAATAAATCAAAACGCTGTAATTTATTTTGCATCAAAAGTTTATTGTATACATTTCCATAATAAAAAACATCTTTTCAGAGCTCGCACAACATTGGTGTGTAAACATAATGTTTAATATCTATATTTTTAATAAAATCTGCAAAGCTACATCTGTCCATTTTTAATTTCTTTGGGGGAAAAGTATTTTTAACCTAATTAGACATAGATGGTCCTAAGTTTTCGTGCAAAAGAAAAATACAGCAAATAGATTTAATTGTTCACCTACTTGCATCCCATGTAAAGGAATAGGAAAAGAAAAATTCGGAGGTAACCAGAACAATGAAAGAAGACCCTAAAGAAACTAAAACTTATATTTTCTAATTAACTCAACACATAGCGATTTTCTTGGCGGTTTTTGCCATACCAGGCGGATGGCAGCCAGGATGAGAGTCACACATCAGTAATTGTTGCTGTCCATACTGCTTTATATAATTGTTTATTTATTTTTTGCTTTAAAGAAAATTGTAAAATATGATATAATGATGGAGGTAAGAGGTTGTCAGACGCACACAAAATTCAAGTGATAATATCGAGGAGTTCAACAGATGGTATCAAGGGGTTTGAACTTATGCCAGAATCGACCAGGTCTAAACTTTACAATAAATCAATTGACGTGGTTTGGGGGGGTGTATAACAGATTTGTGACTACACGTGTAAAAGAAGCGATCAGCGAGTGTCAAGTGTATTTTCTCACACATATTTAACCTCATAAAATTGCTTTTTGGCAGAACTTTGTGTTTTTGTAGTGATAATTTAAACTACACTCTAGACTGCAGGGAATATTTGTCTGGAACTAAGCCCCGGCAAGACCTGACGGTCAACCCATGCTGGAACCTGTAGTTCCACAATGTCTTGAGTGCCACAGGTTACTTAAGTGTACTTACTTTACAGAAATGTGCTGTTGTACTTTAGAAACCCCTTCAAGTTAGAGACCAGACTTAGCTATAAAACAGGATAGAGTTTCACTCATTATCACCTAAAAAAACAACAGTTCTAATAGAATCTCTTTAGGGTCTCTGCACCATACTTTGTCCTGAACTCGTTTGTGCAGTTACTCCTTACAGTACCCCTAATTGTATCCGGAAACATTTGAAGTAGTGAAGGTAGAGACTTGAATGAGATATATAAATCAGCTCTTGCATCACACCCTACTCAGCTGATAATGAGAGATGAGCAAACAGCAGAGTTCATGCTGGAGTCATTTGGAAAGTCTTATTTGGATCCCAAGATTTGAGTCTCCCAAGAGTAAGTAGTTTCATATATTACACTTCATATTGACATTCATTTAATTTCATTGTGGTAATCAATGTCAGACTTCCAAAGGTTGGTGTTTTACTATCTTCCATCAGTGTGATGGTTGAGGATAATTGCATGATACAAAAACAAAGACATGGGAAGAATAACACAAACTGCTGAAATATAGACGGAGGATCTCCAGACTTGACACATTGGATGTTTGACATATTTATACTGATACGGTAGACAACAGTTTTTCATAGAGAGCATTTACTCAGATAGAGAATTGAGCCATGAGAAGGAGAAGACGTGACCTGATGCGTCTGTGCTGTCGATCTGATTAGATCCTGCAGTCTCCTGTGCACCCCCCTGCACTGATGCCTCAGACCCAATCTGCAAGAAAGTGAGCGTCGTGTTAGCGAACAGTCATGTACATTTAAAGGGAAACTGTAGAAAATGAATTTTACAGTGAAATGTACCATAACTTGTCAGTGTGAATATTTGTTATGAATATACGTTTATAATTTCTTACTATGGTAACAACTTTTCAATAAAAGAAATAAGTGTATACTATTTATCTCTTGGGTACCTGTATATTAACCATAAATAGTTTTGGTGCTTTTGGTAACACATGCCTAAAAGCAAATACATCTTAAAGGCTGACTCCACTTTTGCGAACTTTTTGATACTATGGGTTCTATGAAAAAAGGATCAGTCAATGTTCTATTTTGCACACGCAAACCCTATCTTTGCTGTTTATGTTTCTATGTAGACTGTTACAGCACTAATCTGTCCCGAAGGTTCTGTCTTCTTCGAGGTCTGGCCATTGTGAGCCCTCCTGTCTGTGGCAGGCCCCATTTGCTACTTTTACACTACAATCTGCAAGAAGATGTGGCAGAGGGAGATATCAAGATGCTTATTACACCAAAGATGACAAGAGTTCCAAGACATGCAAATAATATACACAATACTAGAGGGTGTATATAGAAAACCCTAACCCCAGGGGCTGGCTGGCAAATTTTAGCCAGGGGAGAGACTCAGCTTAGCAGCCTATTAGAAACATTTTAAAAGAAATAAATGCAGGTAGCCCAGTGAACCAGCAAAAGGTAGCCCAGCATGGGATTGGGATGCCAACCTGCCCCCAGCTCAGCTAGCACCTGACTTGCCCACAGGAATTAAAACAACATCTTTTTACTAGTGTATTTTGACCATAGTAAAAACATGTAAATGGTTATGGGGATGGACCTGTGGGTTTCAATGACCGACTTCTATTGGCACCTGTGTTGGGATTTGTGACCTGGCTGGGTCTATGGTACATTGCCTGCTTTATTCACTAGTGTTGACTGCAAGTTCATTTTCTACTGACCCCGTGACTGCAAGTCTTAGTGCTGGTTACACGCCCAATGTTAAATGCCATCGTGTTTGGCATGTAGTGTCACTGTAGTCTTGTTAATGCCAGAGGGAAGACACCTTTACAGATAGTAGAGGGGTTATAGGTGTATAATAGGTGCACTAACCTCCTAATAGAAAAACTCTACAAAAGCAAAGCTGACCTTTATTTCTGCTGATGTTTTATAAATAAGAATAATTGCTTAGTTCTGTAATTTCTTAAATTGTGATCCACTAAAAACAACATAAAATGATAGTTTCCCTTTAACGGTAGAAACTAAAAGTTTTCATTCACTGACATTCTTGTCCAATGGGTATAGGCAGTGATCTCTATATAGCAGCAGATCCTTGTGTGTATATACTAGTCTTCCATACAGAGAGAATCCAAACCAATAAAGAATAATATTTACTTGTTATCTATTTAATAGTAACAGCAGGACATTACCCTGTGTTCTAAGGCATGATAGCACATATACAAGACTGAGCATGGGGGGGAGATAAATGTACCACGTTCTGTCATGCTCTGTGTATGCTCTTTGCTCTTGTTGGAGGGATTAATAATTATTATACTTAAAGCCACAGTACCCATTTGGGTTTCATTTTCTGTCAATTGGAAACAGGGACAGATGAAGTGACACCATGATATGTAAACATTTTTAATAGTCATATTGTTGGAGCTTGTGGAAAGGAGTTCCCCTGATTATTAGAATTCTGTTGCCACAACTACATTGAGCAGGCTATTTTCCACATAGTGCAGATAGTTGTAGGAGCAGATGTTCTGAATCCACTCGGGTTACTTTTACATGTATCTATGATTTCATGAACTGTTCCATGGAAATGACAGAAAGAGATGGTGAAAACAATAAAGCTTTGTCCATGGCTTAAACAAGACACAATTTATGACAGTACTTCACACCATTCACAAACAACGCATTGCTAAACATTTTGATGTTCTTATGTTGCCCGCACGTACTGCATTTTTAAAGGCCAATTATGGCATTTTGGACCTAATTGAATAAAAACTGCTTGAATTCATGGGCAAAGAATGACCACCAATCAGGATCTAGATCTGAGCCATAACTATATAAGTGTACAAATACATAGACAATATGTTGTGGTAACATTGTAAATTGATTGGAACTGTGCAGATGGAGCAGAAGTACTGGTAGAGTCGCTGGCAGAAGCACTGGCAAAGGCACTGGCACAAGCACTGGCTGAGGCACTGGCAGAGGCGCTGGTAGAGGCACTGGCAGAAGCACTGGTTGAGACACTGGCTGAGGCACTGGCAGAGGCGCTGGTAGAGGCACTGGCAGAAGCACTGGCAGGAGGCAGCATGTGTTTGGGCCTGTCAATCTCAACAGAGGCCCTTCTGCTAGGGAATCTCCTGCTCTTGGTGTCACTGCCATGTGGAGTGATAGTGTTTCCAGTGCAGACGGGAGCTTGTGCAGTTGCACTGGCCCTTACCAACCTTATCCAGGTTCATCAGGAGATGGTAGAGGGCGATGGTACCCATGTGCTCTAGTGTCCATCTCTTCTGCATAGATTGGCTCTGCATATTTTGTAGGTAACTTTCATCAAGTTCTTCACAGAGACTCCTCTTGACAGTGTGAAATATTTACAAGCCAGAGACAACTGTGGGCAGGACTGAGCTGCCTGTACTCACCTGGGACACCCTGGTACTGGATGAATGCTGGTAAAATGTGACAGCTGCAGAGGCCTCTGTGTGTACTACTAATGCACTACTACTAATGTGAAGCTGCAGCAGTGTAGATAGTAGAGGAAAGGGGCCTTTCTAATGAAGCAGCCAAAACTACAGAAGCAATCCCAATCCCAATCAGGCTAGTACTGTCTCTGTCAGATACCACAGCATTGGCCACCAGACTCTGAGTGTGTTTCCTGCTCTAAGACTGAATGCTTGCAGCAGCCATGGATAGCACAGCAGATGCTGCACCAACACTGCAGCTGGGGGCATTAGCAGAAGATGCCTCAACTTCTTCTCTTCAAGCTCTGCTGAAATGCCTAAATTAAGGTGGGTGACAGCAAGTGGGTGGGGACAATTAGCGTGTTGGAATCTAGTGAATTGAAACATATTGGTGCTATTCACCACTTCCCTGGTAGGAAAAGAAACATGTATTTAGCGCAATTTTGGATATTCATACACCTCTACTTATTAGGCATGTGATCAGCAGACAATTTAGGAAATTTTCTTACTGGTATTCAAACTTATTTAAAAATGAGTTAAAGGGATGGACTGTAGCCAATCAGACAATAGCTATGATTAGTCTGATCACACTAAACTGATGAAAGCTGATATTGGATTGGTCATGATGGGTCACAGGACATCATTCCTGTTTGCAACATTTTATCTGTTATTAAGTAAGCCTCAATTCACAGCCTATGTGTTGTATTACAGTGTGTTTCACAACATTTTATGCTACTGGTACTAAATTAGTTCAATTTGTATTAATAACAAAACTTTTTCAATTTCAGAAACAAACATGAACATGAATAAATAAGTATGAAATGATGTGTAAAGTGGTTAATAAAACAGAAGCAGATAAAAATAGCAATATAGCCCAAACAGCAACACATTGCTCCAGTATATGCTCCAAAGCTAAATTCAAAAATCAGGTGCATATAGTAGCATATGTAGAAATTATTGGGCACCATATCATAATTGCCTGTATGACACCTCTCAATAATTTTACATCATGGACATTTTTCACAAAAAGAAATGTCTGCGTGAGTTTGTACAGCAAAATCAGCTGCCAATACAGGTTCATATAAATGCATGACAAAGTGGGATACTAGACCATATTATATTTGAATTATTAATTAGTCATTTTTTCTTACACTTATATTTTATTATTCCCCTGGAAACAAACAGGTCATATACCTCAAATCTGTCCTGTTTACGGCCACCAATGACTGAAATGTGTAACTTTAAGTAGTACTAGATAAAAGAAAGGTAAGGAACCTAGGATATTAATAACTCAGTTAACCACTTAGGGTCTGATTTTGAGTTAGGAGCATAGCAAAGAAAAGTAGCAAATTTGCATCTGGACAAACCATGTTACAATGCAAGGGGTACAAATTGACTTATTTTTTGCACACAAGAAAAATACTGGCTGTTTTTTCATGTAGCATACGAATACTTGATAGCTTTCTTTTTACACTGAAATTAAAGTTGATCTATGACATGCCATATCCCAACTACAAATCTGTCCCTACATTTTAAATTTACCTTTCACTCTAATGCAATATGGTTTTGCCAAGGTGCAAAGTTACTCCTTTTCTTTGCTTAGCTTCCAACTCAAAATCAGGCCCTTAATATTCTGTAGTTACATTTGCACAATAAACTAGGTACAACTACTCTTACAATGGCAGGTTACTTGCTGAAAAGGTACAAAGCTACAATCACCCCCTTCAAATTCCCTAAGATCTCAAGTTAGAGCCACAGCAATATCTATGATGATGACATAGGGGATGGGGATTCAGTAAAATGACTGCCTTTACGGCACATACATAAATGGTGTGTTTTAAGTATATTTGATATTGACACAGACCTTTCCATGATATTTTATCTCCTGTAAATGCCCACCCTGATCAGTTTTAAAATTGTCTATAGTAGTCTCACCAGTAGGAGTCCCCAGTGACAGGAGCTTACAGTCCAATAGTTCAATCATCATTTATATTGTATCTACAAACATATACTAGAGACATAGAACGAAAGAAGAACAAAATTCCCAGAGAAGAAAGCATCATTTTATTTCCAAGTTATATTTCTGTTGTGATTACAACTTTTATTAGTCATAAGTACTAGCACATTTTCCCTACTACTGCATGTTATGATGTATGATTAGACCTCCCTGCTGGTTGGGCAGGGGGCATTTGCCCCCGGTCTGGTCCTTTAAAATTTTCCTAATAGGCTGCTGAGCCTAGTCTCGTTACCCCCCCCCCCCCCCCATATGATGTGTCTATTTTATATAATTAATAATTGTAATACATAATGAGATAAGTGAGTAAATAAAACACTTTGCTGCAGTATACTTCGTTGCTATTAGGTCCATACATTTATTGAATAAAGTCAGTCACTGAGGATGTGTGACAGACTTTCACAGAAATATATAAGCATCCATTGAGCAACTTCTAAATTATATATTGGATGAACTAGTCCAGAACTGTTCTCAGCCTCAATAAAATGTAAATCAGCAAATGATTAACCTTTTCTGCAACACATCAAAATTTTTTTTTGTGAATTTAGTTAAAGTGTAGAATAAATGATTACCCTACACTACATGTCCACGCCCCGTAGCGGATGGCATCTAGATTTCATCTTGTATATTGCACATATCTAGAGATTGCCTTGTTGGTGACTAACTTGTTGAAGTTACAGAACATGCTAAACATGTTCCCATTTACAAGATTGTAAAGTGAGTCCTTTATATCAGGGCTGAGCTATGAGACCACTGTTGTGTTAGGATTGTGATTTCTATAAAAAGAAAATACCTTAAATTTCAACTGACTAACCAGGGGCATCTCTAGAAATGTGTAAGCCCCACAGTCACATTGTGAAGCTGCCACCTAGGCACCATCATAAAGTCTTACCACAATGCCAGTGGAAGGCTGGCAAATTATAACCCCGGGGGGAAAGACTCAGCTCAGCAGCCTCATTAGGAACATTTTAAGGGAAAAAAATGCAGGTGGCCCAGTGACTAAGCCCAAGGTAGTCCACTATGGGACTGGCCCTGGGGGGCAAATGCCCCCTGCCCCCCAGCCCAGCCTGCCCCTGCCACAAAGTCTGCCTCTTCCACAGTCAGACTCTAATGTGCAGAGTATTAATTGCACTTAAAGCAATCTGGCCCATTATTGTAAATGATATATACAGTCATAGTATCCTCATTATTCTCCAATTCATATAATAGCTTGAATAAATTATTATGAAGCCACATTAGCCTCCCGGGGCCTCTTAGCGATCACAGTGATGGCTATAGTTATTCCTTTGCAACTAAAATAAAGTGCAGTGTATGACTTATTCAAGTTACATGTCCTCTCACTGACCCCCAAGTACATACCTCTAATAATGCTGATACAGATGGTTCACTAATAGTATAATCATCAAGTTATATTGTTCCCAAAATGCTCCATATCCAATTTCCATATAATTGATGTCACTGTGATATATTCTATTCTATTCTGTATGATATTTTGATGATGTCCAATGCCAGCGTTTGATACAAGCCTCACAGGAAAAACATATTCTGCTTATCATGTTAGTATGTAATTGGCTTTCAATAGTGTAACTTAAAATGCCATGTCCCTATGTCAACCCTTAGGACTAGCCTAGGCTTTGAAGCAGTAGTAGGAGTATAGATAGATTAAACTAACTCGGAATGGTTATATCGTTAGTTATCGTCTTTCCAGGCTTCTCTTTTGATGACATTTTAAAGTTCCCATAAAAACAAAAAGCAACATCTGAATTTCCCTAAGAGAAGTATATGTTTGGAACCATTTGTGGTTAATTTCAATTCCATACCGTTTTGAAACTAAAGGTCATTTTGAATTTTATGTGTCTTTTTATAGCAGAATGCAATTACTGACCGACTTTAACAATTGGATTAAAAATAATGAAATAATGTAGCAGCATTTGGAATCGTTTCATCAATCAGTTTTAGATACATTTCTATAGAACATGTTTAGCAGCTTATAAGTGTCCATATATAAAAATAATATAAAATTACATATATGATTGGAGCTATGAGTTGAACAGTGTGTTGATATGGTGAAATGTGTTTCAACCTTTTTTGTATTTTAAGTGGTTTATACTTAATTAGTTAGCTTCTAGTGGGAGCATAGCACGCCTATCAATCTGAGCTACTTCCAGAGCTGTATTTTCAATCATTATTGGAGTCTGTAGGCAAATGTCCTGTAGTCCCTTAAGCCCCACTCTGTTCACTAACAGGACATTTTGCAGTGTTGCAGTCTTATAATAGAGCAGAATGTAATTGCAAAACACTGAACAATTCATGGATAAATCATGTTCCCCAAGTGAACCTCAGTTAAATACTGGTTATGTTTTTTACTCCTTCTCTGCCATTATGAACGCTTGTGGTCTGTCCAGAGTCATCCGACTTGCTATCCCCTTCAATCAGCATCCTATTACGTGCATACATCATTTCTGGGTGCAATTTGAATTACACTTAATGGGCACTTTCTTTTGAGGTATGCCAGGGGAGTTCCAGATTCTTAGTGAGAATCCCGATGATTCTAAAAATCCAGTATGGGACATATTTAATTCTTTGAATTCCCCAGGGCGTTAAAACTATTACCGTTATCACGGTAATAGTAAGCTGGATTTCAGCTCGCAGCTCCCTTAGCCGCGAGCTGAAATCCAGCTAGAAAACTACCGTAATAACGGTATTTACGCGCACTATTACCGTAATAATGGTAATAGTGCGCACGCAGCGAGATTTTTGGCTATAATGCCAACAATTGCATATGCCCCTATTTGTCTCAATATAATGTTAAAGGTCATTTCTAATATTTTCTTTATTCATATACCAGTTGAACATATCTGGTTATACTAGATATCAAATCTCAAAATACTGACAATATAGCGTAATTAGTCCTCTGTGTATTAAGAGGAAGTCTTCCAGGTAAACCTGACCACAAGGAAGCGCAGGAAATCTGGCCAGTAGATTGTCTCTCACACAGACTGGATCTACATGGGAACCTACATTCTGGTTTGGGGGTCCTCTCCTTGTCAGATATACAACTCATTCTGTTGATAAACACCTCTATGAGGTCCTAAAATAATGGGACACAGTTGGCCCCAGAATAATGGAAAAGTGATACTTGGGGCCCCAGCTGAAAAATGTTGCCTACCATTCATGTAAACTTTAACACAAAATGGGCTGGAAACATTTATTTTACGTTTTAAAATAACGTTTTAGATTGAATGCTTACCGGACTAATTGAACTATATTGTTAATACCCTGAGATCTCAATACGTATATAAATAACCACTAATAATCAACCATCCCTCACCTGTACATTGTTCACTTCATGCTAGAGATAATCTAAATGTATGTGACTGTATGGTGTTGTTTTTTCTTGGGACAATCTGTTGGCAGAGAATGAAGGGTGCTTCAGTTATGTACAATAAAGATTATTTTGTGTAAATTCTTATTTATTTGTATAGTCTCTTCTGCTGCCCACTTTCTTTCCTCCAGCACCCAGGAAGACTAGTGTGATTGGTGGTTTGAACCCTGCAGTGCTCAATCAGCAGATGCGTATGGTATTTTATCTAAACCATAAGGATTAGGGTTGTCTTAAGTGCTTAAGGAACACAGGGCCTTAGGATTTCCATAATTAAATGCAATCAATCAACATCACTTGTGTAGTAACAAATATTACCAAGAAAACCTGGCTGGCCAATACGTTTTAAAAATACAAATTGGACATCACTAACATAGATAAAATGGGTTCTACTTAGCATGTTTCCATTGAATACAGTGAGTACAGGTTATTGGACTCCTAGGTTAGTGAGTGCCCTTAGACGTTATATGATATATAAATAGGGAATGATCTAAAAAGTGGAGATAATCGATAAAAGCCAGACAATGGGGGAAAGAAAAGTAATGAAATCCTGATATTACCAGGGAAAATCCAAAGCTCTAATTATAAAAAAAAAAAAAAAAAAGGATTTGGTAATAAAATCCAGAGACTGCACTATGACATTTGATTTAACTGACACGAGGTTGACACATGAAGGTAACATAACATTGACAACGGGAAGAGCACATTCTTACTCTTAACAGTGTTGTTTGGACAAAGTCTTTGCTAGTATATGGTTTATCCAAGTGTTCTGAAAATATTTCAAAACCTGGTTATCTATCTCTCTAAGTTGCTCTAAATGTCATATCCTTAAAAGGAAACTCCACTCATCAATTTTCTTTATAATAATTGATAATAAAATAATTTTCAAATAATGTGTATTCATTTTTCTTGTGTTCTATATTGGAAAACTAACTTTGAAACTTAGCTACACGAAGGGTTACATAATTATGGAAGCACAGACTAGTATCTTTTCAAACTCACAGGTAGGGTGGCTTCTCCATCTGGTGAGTAGCTATTTTGAAAAAATAGTGTTAATATGTGCTTTATTTCCACCATAAGGCAGCTTTACAAATAACTATGATTTGCAAATTATCTTGGTATCAGTTGGGGGATATGGCAATACGTGCTCAGTAACTTATACATTTATTTTAAAACAAAAGAGAAAGACAAAATCCATACTCAATAGACTATTGACAATTTCCAAAAAGGTTACAATAACACACACACCCAGGGGTAAGAGTTAGAGGAATGAAACAAACAATGTATTCATGATGCTGTAATGTCTCCAGAGGTTCCAGTGCGTGTATGAAATAGCACAACATGAAGCACAACATATGCACAGTGCTCACCACAGGCATCAATAATCCTTTGAAATACCACCTAAAGTGCAGAGATATTCCACATTATACATTCCCAAATCAACATGTATGAAACGTATGCCTTGTTAAGTTTTGCTGGTACAGTTGTTGGTTTGCGAATATAAGACAGTCATTTGATGCACTTTATGTAGAATAAACCTCATAGATATTATCAAAGTCCATGGTGAGGACCAATGCATTTTACCAACTTTTTCTTGTACTCACTTGTCTACCCATGTTTACCTTATGAATATTAAAATAAAATATAAAAAGTAAAATGAAGTCTAGCCTACACTAGGGATGGGTATATGTCAGCCGCTCGACATTCTGCTGAAATTTCCCATGGGGCTCAGCAAGAGACTCAGATGTTGTTGTGTAAATATGGAATACATGTTAAGTAAATATATTAATAACTAATGTATATATGTCTGTATATATATTATTTTGTTCTTAGACACAAGGATTCAACCTGCTGGAGATCAGATCTAGAATATCTCGAAGTTCTTGATATTTTTGTTTTGCCACAATACATAGCAGAGTAAAAAAGTATGTTAAACAACAAAACATCCATTATGCAAGCTTGTGTATGTATCATGTGCATTACATTAACTGCTTCATAGTAAGGCCTGGGCTGGTTCTACCAGTAGGTGAACTAAGGTGATTGACAAGAGGCCTGACATTTTTTGGGGTGTCTAGAGGACTCAATGAGTGATGTCGTTGGAGGCCCCCAGCGGAGGCTACCACTGCCTATAGCCTTCACCAGCCAGGGGGCTTGGATAAATAAGACAAGACTTCCTTTATGCCTATCTAGGGTTTTTCTCTATTTTAAAATAGACTTTTAAATTAGCCACAGTTTACCAGGAAAAAACATCCATGCATCATATGATGAGTTATGTCGTCATTTTATTACTTTGGCTCTGTTTGGCGCTCTGACACTGCAGAGGTCATATGTAGGCGATAGACTTCCAAGAATTAAAGCAATACACGGAAAATGAGGAAAGGACAAGAGAAATCCATTGTAGAGAAAAGACATAAGGAAGACACAGGGAACTATATCATCTGTGCACTTTTAAGGCATGATTTCTTTTTAAATACCCAGCTGACTCACGTACACAGTGTGGATCCCAGATGAAGAATTTACATTGACAAATGGTTCTTTGTTAATTTAGCTGCACTCATAAAGTTTTATCTGTCAAGAAAAAAAATCTTGAATTGATGGTTCTTTTTGTACTTTACGTCTCTGGGACAGGACACATAAATAATGCCTTGGTGCAATATATTTCAGAATTATTACCCTATTTGGTTATCTCACAGCTTGAGACAGCATATTGCCATGTACTTCCCTGGTTTCTGAGTGTGCTTCACAATATTAGTATGAGATAAGAGAAAGGAGCCTTTGACATCTCCTAGAACTCTACACCTAACTACATCCATCTAGAGTATTTCCATAGGTTTATATAGATATGTTTGCTTATTGTAATACATACCCTTGTTTTCCTATCTTTGACCTATCAGTAGTGACTTTCATCCTTTATCGGCTCCTTGGGTACTTTGTGGCCGTGAGTATGGTGAGGTCAACAGGTAAGCAGTGGGGAGCAAGATTCACGTTTAGGAAATTGCAGGACACAGTTACAGGAGGAGCCAGGATTACAAGACACAATCAGGTAGTAGTCAGATACTTCTTATAACTGGTCTGGGAAATGTAAAGTCCTGACCTTAAGCAGCTGTGACTCCCTACTGCCTGACACATAAACCATGGTAAATCTAGATGTAGAGGACCATCATAGGGTTCAGAGTTCTGAGCAGCTGCTCCCAGCTTAGTAGACACAATAAGGCACTGGTGTAGGAGTGAAGGAGATCACAACAAATTAACATTGAGGTATAAGAAAGGCCTCAGTTGGAAAGGACATGAGATAAAGTAGAAAGAGTGAGAGCTGAACTGACATTAAGGGGTATATTTACTAACCTGTGGCTTTAAGAAAAGTGGAGATGTTGCCTATGGCAACCATTCAGATTCAAGTTATCATTTATTTAGTACAGTCTACAAAATGACAGCTAGAATCTGATTGGTTGCTATAGGCAACATCTCCACTTTTCAAATCTGCAGTTTAGTAAATATACCCCTAATACTTTATGAACACATTTTCAAACAAGCTATTGCCTTTTCTGCCACAGATATGATGAAAAAATGAACAATTTTATTATCAATAATTCCCCTACTACCTTCCTATAATCCAAACAGGTCAGGTTGTCCTACCAATGAGAAATGACTGCAAATGACTTTTCATTCTGGTCATTTAAGTTTGTATTGCAAGCTTTCCCCTGTACTTATAATGATGAACATATATATGTATATATATATATATATATATATATATATATATATATATATATATGTATATATATAAAAGATAGACACCAATATTATTATTGATGTGAAACTGCAAAGGTTCACATTGGATGTTAACAAATTAGTACTTGGTCAGTGAACTGTATAGCGTATGTTCAATCATAACAGTGGTCCTTCCTTCCTCTAGTAAGTTAATACTGTTAGTTGTAATTGAATCAGAAGAGCAGTGTAATGTAAAGGACTGAATTACACATATGAGTCATTAAATTATAATGACCTAATACTTCAAAACACTGCCTACAACTGAAGTTATCTAGTTTTTTTTATTAAAACTAAGACAGGATCACTTAAAGTATAACAACTATTCAGTAACACATATGTAGCAGCTTAATTTACAAGTTTCACAGTGTATTCCAGTGGCCCTTAAGTCAAGGGGGCCCAGCATCAGCACTTATGGGCCCAGCCTGCACCCAGGGGCGCCGAGAGGGGGTAATCAGGTAGGGTAGGCCTGGGTGCCCTGGCCTACCCGTGTAGTGAGAACTGGTGTGATCACGCCACCCTTGGCGGCTATGGAAAGGGCCCCAAAAATTTGCTGTACCAAGGCCCTAAGATTTTCTTGGCGGCCATGCCTGCCTGACAGTTGTACAACCACAAAGCCACAATCCGAATACAATCCGAATACCGCCTAACCTGGTCTGGGGGAAGGCAATTCCAAGTTCCAGTGGTCCCTGGCACAGTTACTTGAACTGCATAGGTGTGGATTCTTTTGGGGCATGGCCATCCTCAGAGCAGGAGAGAGGCTGCCAAGCAGAGAAGAGATTCATACACCTCCTCTCCCTCTTTTACTGAATACATGATGCAGCTTGTGAGCTAGGGTAAGTGATGAGAAGGTTAATGATTATGCAGATATTGGGGTTAATAATTATTGCTAATTGAGGTGATTAAGTTGATGGTAGTTAATGATTGTTGTCATGGGAGCTAATAATTATGCTGATGGCGTGATTATGCATATGGATTATGTTGATAGGATTTAATGATTATACTGACACAGGGGTTAAGGATTATACTGACACAGGGGTTAAGGATTATGCTAATGGTGGTTAATAATGATGTTAATATTGGGTCTAATGATAATTATTCTGGTGGAGGTTAATAATAATGTTGATGGGATTTAATGATTATGCTGACACGGGTTAATGATTATGCTAATGAGTGTTAATGATTATGCTGACATGGGGGATAATGATAATTATTCTGATTGGGGTTAATAATAATGCTGATGGGGATGAATATGTGATTATGCTTATGGGGGTTAATGAATATATTGAGGGGAAATAATTATTATGCTGATGGCAGGTTAATGATTATGCTGAGGGGGGTGAATGATTAGCTACTACCCATGTGCTGGTCATACCATATTGAATTACTGGTACACCACAATGTCCTGCGTGTGGGCCGGCATTCTAGAGCGCCAGTTTTAAAGAAGTTCAGAGCATTCGTAGAAGGACTATGTGCTACAGATCTGCGTCAGGAGCCAGATGGCCCAAGAACAGATCAGGACAGGTACATAACATTACCATTGTATAAGGAGTGTTATTAAGCCTGTGCTCTGTGCTATATTTTATTAGTGCATGAAATGTGTCATCAGTAATATTAGGTGTACAAATGGGTTTTATTATTCCATTTATAATGGTTCAATTTTAAAATACTAAACCCTAATATGTATTGACATGGAAAAATATATTGTTTTTGGCAAGGTTTTATTCCTGATTACTCATTTAGCGGGGTGGGGGGGGTCGACATCAAAATATTTTCCTTTGGCCAATGCTTTAACAAAATGTATCCTTCATAGAAGTCAGTGACGATGGCTGAACAAGCTCTTCCTCATCCCTATACTACTTTTAATGGTCTACAGCACTGCTCTGATGTCATTGTGACCAGGCTGTGAGCATTTGGTGACCTGTGTTCTGGTCAGCTGACAACATAGCTAGAAACAGTAGCTGGCGCACAGGGATTGGATATGCATATGGGAAGCAAGGTGACAATAATTAATCACATGTAACCCCCACCTCATGTTATAACAGATAAAAGGCCAGGGTATTAATTTTCCCTATGGGAACACTGGAATGTTTGGAGGTGGAGGAGGGAGGGAATACAGATGCCTGAGAACCCCATGTGAAATATTATCCAAAACATACACTGAAAGTAGGACTCACAGGTTTTCTACCCAAAATCTTGTACTAACAATGAATATTTTCCCCTTAACTTAGAATCCCAATGCACCAATGTTAACAGGATAAGTGGGCATAGTGATAAGGTGTCCCATCTTTTTCATTTGAAAATCATCTTTAAACAAATGTTCAAAAAGAATCTACTGTATTAAATGGTGCCCTTCCATCCAATCCGTATTTTGTAAAGTCTATCTTGTTGACTATAATTCATGTATACCATCTTAATGTGTGTGTCACATGTATGGTATGAATATGTCAAATTCTGATGTGGAATTTTCCTAAAAGTAAGGATGACATGGCAGCCATGTAAATGTATAAGACAGGTTTCCTTGTGTTCCTGCTGATAGAAGACGCTCCTCGTGGGTTTCCCTAGAGTAACCACTCCTCTAAAATCCTACATGGAAAAGGTCTAGATGCTAAAACTAAAGCAGCAGACCATCCATACTCTGTAGAACATAGTCACAATATCTCACAGTTGTAGTTATCCTAATTGAAGCTAACTGAGATATCCAGCTGGTTAGTGCACCTTTCTCTAGAGACAATCTCACAACTACTAGTGACCATAACTGTTGAGTCCTGTGGACCCCTCTGTAGGTGACCACATAGAGACTATAGATGCAAAGCCTGTTTTTTTGTATATTGCAAATTTAGATAGCGCTTTACTTAATGGATTTGGAGATAATCAGAAGGACTATCCCAGGATAGTACATCCAATGTTCTTTACTGATTTCCTCTTTGCTTCAAGTTGGTAGACATGGTAGACATTTTGCACCATGGTAACAGAAGGAACTGATATTCCGATATATATTTATGAGCCTGTTTTTAAGTCTATTTGCGCCATGTAAAAATGTGACTTGCACAACCGTATTTTGAGCTGCACGTACCTTGCACTTGTAGAGGTATGTCAGCGGTGTTCACATGTAAAATCAGTACAGACGGTACGTGCAGATAAAAGTCAACCATGTCCCCTAGAGATAGGTGTGGTTTGCATATCTGATAGGCTTAAGACGAGTTTCCAAGCTAATGATGATGACACATATTTTCTATGCCAGACGTGTCTGCACGTTAGAATGAAAGGTTGTACATATTGTAAGATACGCGTGACTCAAAATACAGCTGTAAGAACATAAGTATATAAATGCATTTTTGCATCAATGCAAAAGTCACCATTTTACATTTAACTCTAAATCAGGCCCCTCGTGCATATATAACTCATTCAATAAAAAAATTATACAAACCTTATAACCATATGCTCAGACTGTACACAGTCTACCAAATAACACACTGACTGTTAAGAGATCACATTGTTTAAATGTTAAGCAGCTTCAAAGCTCATATCTTTTTCAAACTAGTTAGAGGAATGATGGAGATGACTTGTTAGTAAATGAATAAAACAAAGTATTTCCTACCCATAATTGTAAGTATCATGTATTGAATTTGATTCCAGAGATGACACAATATCATAATTAAAGTCAGAATTGATAAGCAGAGTGTTAAGCCCTGTGAGGAAATAAGAAAACATGCTTAACTATTGTCATCAATACAATGCAGGGCTAGAAGCTCTGGTGTACAGAGGGTTCTAGAATACACCCATGTTAAATTGACCAGAGGCAGATACTATAAATAGAGGATAGACCCACCAATACAACTATGGTGGGGAAATGATAGTCCAATTTGTTTTGCCTTTTCCTGCAATGATGTCTTCCTTTGTATGCAAATGAATCAACATTTGGGTCATTTTGACCTGTGAGGAAGATGTCATAAAATCTAAAATGTTATTTTTTTTTAATTGGTTCACTTCTGTTGTTGTAATATATATGAATGTTTGTGCTCTGAAAATATCCTCTCTGATATATGTGGCCATTTGGTGATAGGCCTTCTCCACCCCTTAGTGTTACATCCGACCAAATATTAATTTGACAAAGTAACAGACTAGAAGGCAACATAACTGATGACTGCAATTAGACATTGCCAACAGTACAGTAATATTGGTGGTAATGAGTGGGTGCCAGAGTTACTGCCCACAAATAAATAAATACAATCCGCTTTACATGTTCACTTCACCGAATAACTCTGAAAAGCAATTTTTTCACTGTATATATATATATATATATATATATATATATATATATATATATATATATATATATATATATTTCAGTATTATTCAAGTAGAGTGAACATGTAAAGTGGCCATGGCAAAACGGGGGTGTGGCCATGTTACTGGAAAGCACTTGGCTGCCCATTACATACTACTTCCCTTCCCCCCAAATTCCCACCTGCAGGAAAGAGTCCTACAATCAGGACTGACAACGGGACATTTGGCGGTGTGATTATATCTATCTATCTATCTATCTATCTATCTATCTATCTATCTATCTATCTATCTATCTATCTATTTATCTATCTATAGTGGGGTATGGGGTTATGCCCTATACGGTCACTTCTCCTACTACCTTCAGTGTAAAACGATCAAATTCCATTCATTTACATTTGAGACAAGATAGGTAAATCCCTGCACAAAAGAAAAAGTCTTCAGCTGAATTATTGCTGGGAGGGGCAATTGTAACTATTATTGATAAGTTTGATGAGTAGTAGTAGGGAGAGTAGCAATAGGCCCATCACAAAAGTCTGCTTCTGGCCAGTAAAACCATTAATATGACACTGGGGTGAATCTATTGATCACAATAATGTGCAATTCTGCGATTCATATTGTGGCGCTGATGGTTGTGTCAGTACCAATATTTTGCTCGCACAAATTAAATGTTTTTTTTTCTTTTAAAAGCTAATACAGTGATGTAAATAAAACACTGAATTACTCTCCAGCTGGACCACGGTGTCAAATAAAATGTACAATATGAAGGTAAGAAATGGAAGTGTATTCACAAAACAGGGACACACATCAATATACTATACTGTACTAATATCATGTATCTTATGGATATTGTGGATGAATCTTTACCAAATATTTTATGGCAGAGAACCGTCTGGGTAACTGAAAGAATATTAAATTGTAATCTAACCTATCAGAATGAGGAATATTCATGGTGGGGACACAGGCTGTGTGTTCTAATCTGAAGCTTCTAATTAATCCTTATTCTGTTTTGTATGACTATAAAGATAACCTGTCATTTATAGGAGCAAGAAACCATTTTGATAGTTAAATCAATAATAACCAATTCTTGTTTAATTTAGTAGATATTTTTATGGTTTCCTTTATAAAAGACATCATCAAGTATATAAGACAGTTTTACTCTACCAGATCAATGAGCTTGAATTGTAAGTGAGGTTTGTGTACAGTACATAGAAGTATTTAGCGTTTGGAATTTTTCTGTAATTCTAATTAATTATAGCAACGATTGATAGGAATCCCAGCATAGGGGCAGGATTAGTAAGTGGATAATATCAAAATTTAGAACCACTGACAGATATTTATTAGCTATACAGTATTTTTTTGGTTATTATACAAATAACTGAAGATCTATGCAGATAGGATAATAGGTTCATATTTTTCACAAAGCTCTACACCAGGCCTGTCCAACCTGCGGCCCTTCAGGTGTTGTGAAACTACAAGCCCCAGCATGCTTTGCCAGTAGACAACCAGTTGATAGCTGGAAGGGCATGCTGGGACTTGTAGTTTCACAACATCTGGAGGGCCACAGGTTGGACAGGCCTGCTCTACACAATCAAATAAATAACATGTTTGCTCAGTAAATTCAGCTGAAATCTAGAACAATATCTTTACAGTTAGTTTTAATTCTTCTCTTGCACACATGTCCTTACAGCAGCATAGCGGTAACATAGTACTCATTACATTATTACTAGCATAGCGTGGTCATAGCACACAGATGCAACATGGTCACTGACCTGCGGGATATCTGCAGAAGAGCTGATTTTCTTACCAGCCACTACCACATGCTCCTTAAGGCTTCCTGCTGCTGGCTCTACTTTCTTTACAGTCATTTCCTTAGGAATGGAGGGACCTATTTGACCCAAAGCATCACTCAACAGGGCCTTGTTTGGTTTGGATTGTTGCTGTACTTGGCTCTTATACCAGGCAGGGTAAAGAAAGTTATCTGAGGTTTCTGCAGCTGGTAGCACTTGAACATTAGGACTCTGTTGAATACCAGTTGGCTCAACACCACCCTTTATCAGGACAGATAAAATAAAAAGTATTGTTATCTTTTGGTATGCGACCCCTGGTCTTCTGTACACTGTGCATGGATAGATTCAGCTTATAAGGTAACGTAGCACAGAGCAAGCACCATCCCAAGATAAAAATAAAGTGTTATTGATGAAGATGATTGTTTTAATAATTAAGTGTTTAACTTTAGTGCACAATGTAACAGCTTACAATAATGTTGTTGATCGAAGCTTGCGTTACATGTAAGAGGGCCACAGACAAAAAAGAGACAGCAATAGAACTCAACGTAGGTAATAATAAAGTTGGAGCAAACTTTTATCAGACACAAAAGCATGCAATGTAAACTGAGTTTAGAACAATACTGATCAAAGGCCATTGTGTGAGAACAGAACTGGAAAGGAATTCTTCTTTAGACAAGGTCTACGGTTGGCTGAAGGACAGGGATTGTGCAGTGAACACCTCACATCATGGGTGGAGCCTCTCAGCTAATATTTGTGTTTTCCAAGAATTCATGGGTCAACAAACTGTAATGTGAAAGGAGGAAATCCTTATTTCTTTTCAGTGTTGCACAAGACAGAGACTCAATAAACAGTATATCTCCTCTGCGTTACAGCTGACACCAGTGTTGGCTAACCTGTGACACTCCAGGTGTTGTGAAACTACAAGGCCCCTTCCAGCAATAAGCTGCTATATATTGGGAAAGCATGCTGGGACTAGTAGTTTCACAACACCTGGAGTGTCACAGGTTAGCCAACACTGGCTTACACAGTTTGGCAATGAACAGTTATGTACAAATGGGAAGTAAAGGTGGACACGTCCAGTTGCTTGACTTGGGCACTAAGGGGTGTAAATGGGTGATACTGTGGGGCACAATTTTTGGAGTCAGTAGATGACAGCACACAAGGTCATCGTCCCAACCTCATTTTCCAGCTGTTCCGAATTAAATCTGTAAGATCCCGATCCCATGCAGTGTTTTGCTTCCAGAATGACCTAATAGGCTGGTAAAATAGAGTGCATATGGGCGCCATAACAACAACATAGATAAATGGTAATTCACTTTTTATTTTTGTAGTGAAACAAAACATTTTATACTTTCAAGTAATCCTCCATTTTCACAACATCATTTCTAAATTCTAATAAATCCACACAATGCAGCAAGATATTCATTTCCAGAGTAGTCACACATATACTTGTTAAGTTAAACGTGGAGTTTCAAAACACGGGTACTATAATTCATATATCCGCCTGTGGTTTAATCAGGCCAGGGCATGGCCAGTATAAATCACTAGTAAGTAAGTAAGATGTAGAGAAGCCCTTTATTATTCTTATAGAATTAACAATGGCATAGTGCCCCTTCTTCACTGTGATATGTGACAACACTACATTCACAACTACATACTATAAAGTGAATTCAGCAAAATTTTCTACAGATTAATTTTCATACTCACACCTTATTTTGCATGAGTGCTTGCACTAATTTCCTGCAACGAGTTTTGTTTTCCATAAAATTCTCATGTTCTTGACTAGCATAGCCTTAGCAATTCTCTTTTAATTACCGTATATACTCGAGTATAAACCGACCTGAATATAAGCCGAGGCACCTAATTTTACCACAAAAAACTGGGAAAACTTATTGACTCGAGTATAAGCCTAGGGTGGGAAATGTAGCAGCTACTGCACTGTATGTTATGCACATTATGAGAGAGAGAGATGATTGGTATCAATAGCTGTAGACACCTCATTAAATATGGGTATATCTTTGTATCCCAGTCAGGGCCTGGCTCTGTTCTCCCAGTCACTTCGGCTACTGACAGCGGGTGGAGGGTAGCTGGACTTGCACTTTCAATAACTACATAGCACAGACTCTCTCACATTATGTGGCGTTCGCTGGGGTGATCCTGGTCCCATTCCACTAACCAGGTGATTGACATTTCCCTAGTGTCCACTTGCACAAAGCTCACTTCCGGTAACTGGTAAAAATCCTAAAATTGCCTTTTCTTTGTCCTCTGGTATGTTGTGTTTCTCTTTTACAAGAACCTCAGCATTACCTACACGGGACATGACAGTTACCCTAAGCCAGGAAGTCTGGTTAACTAAACCAGCTAGCTGATGTCTGTGTGCCCACAAATTGCACTGCTCTGTAATGTATCACTGCAGTCCCACCTAGGTGTGTGCCCAGGACTAAGTGATTACACAACTGCCACCAAATGTGAGTATACCAGGGGTAATAGTGTGCCATTTTGAGAGATAGAGAGAGAGAGAGAGAGAGAGAGAGAGAGAGAGAGAGAGAGTTTTCAGCCTTTTACTTACCTCTGCATTGGAAGGCATGTGCATTCCACTGACGGGAAGTTCGGCATTAGGAACGCAAGTTTGCGTTCCAAATGCCGAACTTCCTGTCAGTGCAATTTAAGAGCTGAGGGACCGGACAACAGGTAAGTTCACTTGTGTATAAGCAGAGGGGGGCTTTTTCAGCATAAAAAATGTGCTGAAAAAGTCGGCTTATACACGAGTATATATACGGTAATCTAAACCACTGAGCTCCACCTATGAATTGCTGTTAATGCAATTCTACTAACGGAATGAACAAATAAGACATACAGGACCTCATTTAGAGTAGGACGCAAAGTCCGTTTTAGGCGCATCAAACAAGAAAACACTACCACACTTGTGCAGCAAGCACCATATCCGCCTGCATCTTGGACGCAATTTACAATGGTGACAGCTTGCGGCTCACTACGAGAGCATGGGCGGAATTGTGAAGGCGTGACCCTGTAAGTAAATCCTAAACACAGTGAGGCGCAGACGCAACAAACGTCAAAAAAGGGCTAAAGCTATGCGGCAGGAATTAGGTGGCGCAAGCGTTAGCTAGCTGTGGGAACTGCTCGCAGCTCGATAGGGTATTACGAGTGGGATGTAACTGGGGTTGCACGCCCCTCATAATACCCTACCAAGCTGTGGCACACTCCCACTCCTACACTTCTTAAGCGCACATTGCGTCCGACTGTAAATGAGGCTCACAATGGTTAGTCGTTGTAGACTTATTACTCATTTGAAAGATTCTTGCCATAAAGTTCTACATTTATACCGTAACTGGGAAAATGGATAATCACGATGTGCTCTTCTAAAAACAAAGTATCAGATGGTTAACCTGCCAAGACATTTTTTTTTTCTTCAGGAGAATGAAAATCAAAAGTTTGTATATTTCACAATAAAATATTAATATTGTTCACAAGCTGCTGAAAGTAGTCCAGGACAAACATGATTCAGGTTATTCACAAATGATAATGATTCCTAATTAATGCCAGTTCAGTCATTTTTCTTCCATCATTAATGTCATTCACACCATCAAGTATGAGCAGCTGTGTTAGAGATGACTGTGTAGCAGACATGCTGGAAATAAATGCGATAACAAAACAGCAAATAGTCACAATGTACAAACACAAAAAAGAGCAAGATACGTTTTTCAGTAAAACTGAAACAAGCAGCAAATATAATTTCCGCACAACACCTAAATATTGGTATGTTTCATTGAAAGTGTTTGTGCTAGCTATTCTGCTGCTTACAATTTATATACCTGGCCTTAAGCATTTGCACATGACTGGTGTTCATTTTAAATGAAAAATATTAACATTTTTAAGCATTATGCGATCTACGAACAAGGTGACTAACACTAACTTAGACTTTTGAATGGATTGAATTTTGAATTTGAATCTTTATTTATTGACTTTATTTTCCTGCTCCCAAAACTTGGTGCCCAAGACAGCTGTCTAAGGCTGCCCTTTCCACACCCCTTTCCATTGTAGTACCCTATCAAGCTACACTATTATTTTGCCTATTTCGACTAAGTGATTTGCTAAAATGACCAAGCCTCTTAATTACCTGCATTACCATAAAAGTTTCCCTTTTCAAAATGACTCTGTAATAATTTATCTAGGTCCATTGATTCAAATAGCATTGTGATAACTAATTTTGATTGATATTTTTACATTTTAATTCTAATGGATGGCAATTTTGAATACAGATGTGTGGCTTGCAATAGAGGCAACGAGTTAACTTATAAAAAAGACTTACATTGGCAATGCATAATAATTTATCACTTATAGGGGAAATTCAATTGGCCGCGTTACTCTCAAAAGTATTGTGTCAGGCGCCATCCCCGCTGTTCCCCTGCCTTACGGGGACAGACGCCTGCTGACTCTGGCCGGGGCACCCTGTTGCCTGTCAACAGGTGCGCCGCAGCTTCCGCCGGACCTCACTGTCGGGCGCATGCGCCCTGCTCCATCCCATTGCCTAGCAACGGGACACTGCGCCTGCACGCAACGTGCCTCTCCTCAGCCTCCTCCAATCACTGGTTTGCTGACACTATTTAAACCTGGCTCTGGCGCCATTAGGGTGTCAGAGTAACAGGTTCCTGACTCCAGCGTTTCCCTGTGTTATTCCTGTTGTGACCCGGCTCTCCTCACCATTCTCTAGTCTCTGCGTTCTCCTGTTGTGACCTGGCTTGTCGACCATCTTCCATTCTGCCTGCCCCATATTGTTCCGTGACCTTGGCCTGTTTGACTATCCTCTCGGATTCTCCTATTGTACCTCGCCTCCCGATTGGCTTCCGACCCGGACCGTCTGACCCTCCTTACCGCTACACTGGCAACTGGCTAGTAGGACCGCGACCTGCGTGCCTCGAGCAGCGAAGTCCAAACCTCCTTGTGGGGGTCCCTGGCAAACACCATGGGCACGTTAGACTCCGCACATGCTAGTTCAGTAGTGCTAATACCGGTTAGTGGCTTCTAGTTCACGACCAAAGCCTGACACGTGGCCTGCGCACTATTGCCGTTACTATGGTAATAGTGCGCATTATTACTGTTAGTAGAGTAATTTTTAATGCAGGTTTTTGCTTGCGGCTCAGGGAGCTGCGGGCAAAAATCTGGGTTAAATTACCATATAAGCGGTAATAGCGCGCAGGCTGCATTACTTTTGAGAGCAACGCAGCCAATTGAATTCCCCCCTAAATGATAGTACAGTACAGGATGGTACCAGCAGAGAATGCATTTGCCTAATCAAATTATCACTAGCCAAAGCTGGATCGTATAGAAGAATACAGCAGCAGAGTGTAAGGAAACCATTGAGGTGTCCTTCAGTTGAATGCACAGGATAGTAACACATTCATGGCTTGGATGTCACTTCTACTATCTATATTCTAGTCGGTATCCCATATTGAAATTGTAACTATTAGACAAAAATAAATAATATAATCATCAATGAAAAACTGATTTCCTTATTTCCTTCTTAGATGATATATGACCTTATTAATTCCTTAAATCTACTAAAAGAATTGAATTCATGTTTACAGTTCTCTTCTAATTTTTCTTCCAGAAATAGTTGATTTCACTAGTTTAATTTTTCTGTATCATAATGATAATACTTTTATATGTAAAGCCCCTGAATTCTTAGTGGGTTTAATGATGTGGTAATAACAGTGTAACACTTGCAAATAATTACATGATTAGTTTTATGTTTCTTAAATTACTTGTGGAGTGGGGGAACTTGGTGCTGGCTGAGCTGCTTCCTGAGATTGTGTCTGCTCTTCGTTGGTGCTTGTAGATGTAACTGTGGTCTCAGGTGCAGGCAGAGGATTCTGAGTCACTCGCTCTGTTGTGTCCTCTTCACCAGAAGACTCCGTATGAACTTCCTCTGCTTCCTCGCCTTCACCTGCATCCTCTTCTTCCTCCTCATCTTCTATATAGTGAATAAAGAGAATGTATCAGTGATTCAAGTATTGTCCAACGAATTCTCATGTTGTCTAGTGACGGCATTAAAGCCAATTAAAGACTTGTTCATAAGTATGTGCACAGTGCAAATAATTGGGAAATGAAATAGACAGTAATATAGTTAATGTTTGAGTTTGATCATTATTTAATATCACAAAGTGAAAAAATATAGGCATTAAACTTTGCTATATGCTTCAGTTCTCATCTCAACAACATACCTGTCAGACTGTGTAAAAATTGGGTGAGTTCACCATACACCCTCTCCCCAAATCACTCCTCCTTTGTAACCTTATTCAAAATGCTTAGTATACAGTACAAACAATTCCATTAAGGGGATTTTTACACCAATAGATACTGTATATACTCAGCTGATATCGGGTGGGCTGCATTTGTAAAGTGAAAGCTGTATATTGTAGTTAGGATGGGAGTTAGGAGGTATCCTCAAATTACTTTATAATGTGTAAAGTGATCTCTTGATAGACAACTAATTGTATGTTTAGAGAATACAAACGTATAGTTTTGGCAGCAAGCTCTTTCATTGAAAATTACGCTTTTGTTTCATGAACGAGCAGCTTAAAAGTCCCTTAGATTATGCATACAGCCCACTGTTCTGATAATGCTTTATGTACATGAAACCTCTCAGGCAGATGTAGTAAATAAAACTAATTTTCAAGAAAATCACTAATTTCCTGTAATATAGAGCACTAGCTGTTAAAGGGTCTCTATGTAACTATATTTATTTCCCTTTGAATTTCTGTAACATAGATGTTAAGGAATGACTATATAAAATATTACAGGACATAGTTTCTATAAGGGTGTTAGTAAACCTGCTTACAGAGCTTACCATGTAATAGGTTGCTACCATTGCTTGCCTTTTCTTCCTTATAAAACCTTTATCTTCTCCAGGGCGTAAATGTATCACGCTGAGAGTTTGCAGCGGGTTTGAAAAGTGGAGATGTTGCCTATAGCAACCAATCAGATTCTAGCGCTCATTTTGTAGAATGCACTAAATAGTTGATAACTAAAATGTGATTGGTTGCTATAGGCAACAGCTACACTTTTCAAACCTGCCGGAAACTTGCAGCTTGATACATTTACCCCCAGGAGTTCTTTTTTAACCTCTCCGAACACAATAGTTTGGGAGCATGGCCATATCTGTGACATCATTTTGGCGAGGTCAGGTCAGGAAAGGATCCAAAATGTGTCAACAATAAGAGCAGGCAAACACATGGTATATACAACAGCCACTGTTTGCATACAAACTGCAAAAAGCAATAACATTAAATTATGTCTAGCATATACATTTCTTGGTGCTAGTCACAATTAGGCAGATCGGTTTTTAAGGTTACAGAACCTTTATAGTCTCTGATTAATTTTTGTACTTAACACCACTAGTTGTCAACAAGTAAACTACTGAATGTAAAATTAATATACAGTATATGGTACATACCCCTATAAAAGTCAATTTCACGAATTATTCGTTCTTCTCTGTTGAGGTCTACTGTAAATTGATTCATAGTTTCATATCCAGACTCAATTTTTTCCATTTGAAATCCTCTTGACGCATCGGTCATTCTAAAATACACAATGCAATATTTACGGTCAAAGTCAGAACAACAATTAGGTGATTGCACTATAAAATGAAGTACTCACTTTTGTAGCAAACCTTTAGAATTCTGTAAAAAATACAAATAAATATCAAATTAGTAAATGCAAAAATATAAATATTTTAAATAATTATATCATAACTCTACAATAATATAAAGTTATTTTCTGCAATATTTTTGCATATGAGGGAGTTACTACCAGGCCCCCTTCAACTTCTGGTCCTGTAGTGGCTGCACACCCACTTAGGAGGTAATGTTTCCATTGTCTAACCCTCTAATGATGGTCGGCTGCAGTAAGAATTGTCGTTTTAGCCAGTAGGTGGTATTGTGGGAGCACCCAGCCTTGTGCTAAGAGTTTTGGTCTAATCCCAGATCAACCTGGTGATGTACATTGGGGGAAGGGCTGTGCAATAAAAGAGCGGCCAGCTTAGTCTTGATGAACGTATCCCAGACCCACCTGGTGCAGAAGGATTGAATTGAGGGGATGAGGAGAAATTGAAAGTTCCAGAATAAGGATCAGGGAATCAGTTGATTATGTATAGATTGAGGGTCTGTAACTACTAAGGTGTCTAATAAATATTTTGATTAATACAGGAGGAGGATATGAATGTGTTGTTTAAAAAAAAATTAACTTTATTTTCCAAATGTGTTCTGAACAAGTGCTCATTAACCCTAGTTTACTATACAGGCAGCATCTTACTAATAGCATGCAGACAGTGAACACTACATGGGGGCTTGGCTAGCCTCCAGATACAGACAGGGTTCCATGTGTCTATTCCACCTTTCAATCAGATGTCCTCCCATGCACTGCTGGGGGCAGACAGGAACCCTCAACAAGTAACATGGGAAGATTAGAGCCTCCACCAAGATCCTAACCCCCACCAAGCATAAGTGGGTCTCAAATCTCAGTACTAGGCTGGAGGCTATTCATTTACACCTGTCCCCCACCAATCCAGGGGTAATGGGTTAGGGCCCACACCAGTAGACTGAGGGCCAGTTCTTGTCCTGCACTTTACCCAAGGTCAGAGGGGGACAGAGCACTATCCTAGGGGCCCACTATCCAGCTGGCAGAAGAGGACAGAACAAGATAAAACTGCCAGTGCAAGGCTGGTGGTATTCACTTGCCCCAGCCATTCCCCTATCTAGAGGATGAGTAAGTATTTCAAGACTCCCATAGCTCTGGTTAGGAGCAGAAGGAACCTTCACAGACAAGGAAAACAGATTACCCCAGCCGCACACTGTTCTAAGTGGGGCTTTGATAGAGTCCCGGAGGTCCATTTAATTTGCAGTAGTCATACCACCCACCCTCCAGGTTTTCATGTCACTGAACTGGACGGTCATTTTAATGTATTTATTTTCGCTCTTTAACCGTACTGTTCAATTCCACCAGTCATAATGGCGTTATATCACAGGTTATTAAGAAACATAACATCACAGCAACAACCATTTCCAGCTCGTCCTCACTACTCATCATGTAGGACTGCTGGGTGTAAACTGACTGTTTAACACAGTTGCTCAGTAAACTACCCATGTAAAGTGTGTCAATCAGCACTGAGATGTGATAGTGGGTCTTACTCCATGCTTTGTAAGAGCACAGCAACATTTTTAGATGTTTGTGTGACAGGGGTGTGAGCAACTATTGTATCACTTTTTTCTTAGAGACGTCAGTCTATAAGAAGCTTTGAAGTGGGTCGGGCCTGTGCGCTAAAATGTTTACAGGCCTAGACAAACCTGTAGCCAATCAGAAAATGACAGCGTTCACAAAACAAAAGTTAGCAGCAATTACATATATGTGTGAAGCATTCCTCTATGGGAAATTTTTTTGCACCTAACTTGTGTATTTAAGGAATATTTTAACCAGACTCTGTATCAGCCACTTAAACTCATGATTTATTCTGACACAAGAAATAAATAATACAAATTCATAAAGACTCACTTGAAGGAATACTGCCATTTCAGGCTCTTCCAAGAACTGAATTCCTGATTCCACCAGCTTTGAAACCATTTCCGTATGTTCTGCATACTTCTTCATTAAAGACTTAACATATTCAAGTTTCTCCTCTTGGTCTCTGGTGATAACCTGGGTCAGTTCACCTTTTCTTTCTTCAAGAAGGGCATATAAATAATCAAATTTCTCACACAGCTGTTCTTTCTGTCGTCTGCAGTTTTCCTGAAAGACAAAGAGCTCCACTTAGAAATATTGAATGCTGGTATTACCGGCAATAAAGTTTGGCGATGCTGCCTTGCATACTGTAAGTAGCTAAAGTGAAACTAAAGCTGTAATATGTCTATTGATGTGAAGTAGAGGGGTGAGGAACCTTTCCCACCACAAATGGTGAGAGCACCGTGGTGTCAGTTGTCGGCAGTGTTTTTATTGGCACTGCATGGAACCAGCTCTGAGGGGAAGGGAGAGACCAGGAGGAAGCAGTCAAACCTGTCATGAGATAAATATTGTGAATGTGTGTTTGTGCAAGTGTGTGAATGTGTAAGTGTGTGTGATTCTGCAGAGCAGGTAATTATCTGTGGGGTATTCATGTAATATGGTACGGTATTCATGTAATGTGGGAGGTACTCTTTTAAAAGGATTGGTGAGGGCCGTTACTAAAAGGACTATAGGGACTAATAATGCAATATGGGTTCTCTACTAAATGTGGGGATACTAATATAAGGTCAAGACTCATTAGGGGAAATAGGCCTATTTATAAAATGTGAATACTATTAATTTAATGGCATGGCAGGTTGGGGGAGAAAGTAGGCATATTTATTTAATATGTTTACAGCTGCTATTGATATAATGTTGGAGCCGATTTGGAGGTATATGGCCTAATCCTTTAACATGGTATTATTAGTTTAATGTTGTAGCTGGTTAGAGGAAAGTAGGACTATTTATTAAAAGTGGGTGTTATTGATTTAATGTTGGGCTGGTTGGGGGGAGGGAGGCCTAAAGTGTTCACTTGTTGCTGAACTTTCCAGGCGAATAGTACATATCTCTTTTCCAATCTGGAACCCTACAGTACAGGATTCAGCCAAGCATCAACAGTGCTTAAAACACCAGCAGCAGCAGCAGGTAGAAGAGAGATTGTCTACCATGTACCCTGTTTCTTTTGGGATTTACCTGTGTTGTCAAGACCTTGTCCCACTTCACACTGCTTTGCTCATGAAGGGTAGCTGCATGCACCAGTGGTGTACAGAGCTTTGCCATTGTATTTGAAGTAGAAGGACTTTAGACTGCAGTCTAACACTGTCTTAAGTAATAGCCACACCCCTTACATGTTGGTTACACCACCTTGGATGACCTCTTACCAGTTTAATCCCATCCACTGACTACCGCATACAGAATATTTCCCAAGGACATTTTATATCCCCAACCTGCCCCTGGCCATAGATGAAATAGCACTTATTAGGTGAGTGTTGCATAAATATTAAACACAGATAATAAGTATAAATATATAAATATTTTTTTTTATGTTATGCATATGATAGTATCTTGTAATCCATATTCAATATTGCAAATACTACTCTCTCTCTCTCTTACTGATTTATTGGTTATATCAATAGCTTCCTGTCTGGTTATATTTGCTGGAACTTTAATATGATATATATTGAAAACATGACTTTGGGCCTTGTGAATGACTAAATAAATCGCTTGTGTAATTGTAACAGTATCCTGAAAAGTTGGAACAGCCCACCTAAATGTCACATTGATACACAACACTAAATTCTTGAGCAGTTAATAATACTGGTGTGCAGAGATATGTCTACATGACATGGACTGAAATAGGTGTATTGTACTCCTGCTTCCCTATGCACTCAGCTCTCCTGTTCTCTACCTTTCATAAATACAACATTATCAGTAATTCATAGTTTTGCCATAAAGCTTTTGGTCACACACAATGAATAGTAACAATCCATTGAGGCTGATGGACAAAAGCTACAATGGCAGCCACAGTTTCCAACAATAAAACTGTAGAACTTTAGACTTTTATAAATAATTTTATCGACACAAAACAGAAAACAGCTCTGCCCAACCAAGGAGTAGGTTTACTAAAACTTCTAAATAGGAAAAGTTGAGGTGTTGCCCATAGCAATAAATTCTATTCTAGCTATTATTCATTTTCTAGGACGTACGAGATAAATGATAGCTAGCATCTATTGGTTGCTATAGGCAACACTTACACGTTTCCTTTTTGTAAATTTTAGTAAATCTACCCCTAATGTTAAACCTAAATCATGAAGTGATAATTACCATTTACTTTTCCGTATGTGGTATACAATGCAATATAACATGTTCATTATTATTTTTTAAATATGCATATTTAAATCAGTATCCTTTTTCCAGCACACTGATTACTATGTTAATAGCACCTTCTTTTTAGCAGATTCATTCAGATGAGCTCACTTTGGACCTTGTGGAGATTAAAAGCCAAAATCACTTACAGTCACACTATGCATCTATTGAGTAAATATAGGATAATATATCAAATACAGGTGATTTAGAATTTCAATTTTATTCTATTTTTTTGCATTTAAATTGTTCTTCTGACCCTATCTCAAACCAATAAACCTTCACATTTAAATCCAATAAACATTCACATAGCTTTCACTACATCAGATAAAGCCAGCTCACGAAACAATGACCTGAACTGATATGTGACCAAGTCACTAACTCTTTTCATTCTTAGCATTGTGACACTTGGAAGAATAAAGTGAAAGAAGATTAGTCTTATAGTGTAGTTCAATTAGGATGCTCTTTCTAAAGGCCATCTCTGAAATAATCAGTCACCTGTGAGGTCATTCACAATATTACGTCTGTAAATGATATGATGCTACATTTTAACTGTGTACTGTTCCAAAATATTACATTTCATGGCTAAGAAATTTAATTTGAATATGCTTTTTAATTGTTAGCATTTGTTTGTTTTTTTCTTACGCTTAAACAGATCTATTACTTTATGCAATTACAAATTTTAAACCATTTGTAAAGAGTTATACTCAAAATGCAATGGGTACGAAGTTGATTATCTCCTGTCTGCTACTGTGTTTTAGCAAGTACGCTGTAAAATAAGTATCTATTAATATCTCTAAGGAAAAACACCAATGTCCCTAGCTATTCTGCTGTCTGAGGTGGTGCCCTTCATATCAATTACACTGAAATAGCCGGGCATTCGGCCAATGTGCCCGAGAATCCAATGTGACATGGTCTGATGCGGTCATCTTCTGACCTGATGTACTCTCTGTCCCAATCAACACCTGGTAGATCTCGGTCAGATATTGAGCAGAGTTGATGGTCTTTCTGGACCCAAACACATTGGGCTTGAGTCATTAAGGAGAGCAAAGCAAAAAAAAGAGTAACTTTGCACCTGGGGAAAACCATGTTGCATTCGAGGGAGAGGTCAATTTAAAATGTGGGGACAGATTTATAGTTGGGGTAGGGCATGTCCTAGATCAACTTTAAATTTCAGTGTGAAAATAAAGCTATCAAGTATTTGTGTGCTACATGAAAAAGCAGACAGTATTTTCCTTATGTGCAAAATAATAAACTAACTTGCAACCCTTGCATTGTAACATGGTTTGTCCAGGAGCAAACTTACTCCTTTTTATGCCTTTGCTCTCCTTAATGACTCAGGCCCACTGTGATTTGTAATCAATTAGATCTCAAATGACCTAAATGGTCATCAAAATTGCGGCATCTATGGGCACCTTTAGTGTGGTGTGCAAGATCAATTTTGGCACTAATCATTACATTTTAATTAAGTGTATTTAATAAGGAGGCTGGCCAAAGCAGCCTAGGTAAGCAATGCTTACACACCAATATTTAACATGGCTTCACAAGTTGAAGGGAGCACTTCATGCTTTTGCAAAACAGACTGCTTAGTCTTCAGCTTCAAGTAAAGAGGCTAAGAAGGTAGACATTTCTACCAATGGTAACTCTCTTTTCAGAAATATGTGATACACAACTTTACCGACATTGATTGCCAGTAAAGCCATTCAACATTCAGGTAATTGCTATTCAACATGACATTACATATTTTGAATCAGAAACATAATTTTTCACTTTCTGCGGGGAATTCAATTAGCAGCAAAGTGTCTCTGGAACGTCCGCAGAGGAGATCTGACAAAAATCTCACTTTTCAGTGCGAGGGAAAAGGAGTGGAGCTTTCTAATGTATTTGCCGGCAACGTGCGTGCCGCGATGTCCGTGCGCCACAGCGCTGCCAATTGAATCTCCCCCTATGACTACATAGAAATTGAATGATGGACTTGACCTTTATGTCCACTAATAGTTGCTGAATATTCTTGAGACAAATCTTTAACTGTGCTTGATGTAACCAGTTTTTAATCAATCTATAAAAAATGAAATATTATTTAATCAACAAAGAAGACACTTTTTACTACCCTTATAGTGGCACAAATGACTACTAGGAAATGATTACAACATAATGGGCTTCATTTCGAGAAAATCCAGCTAAATTGTGCAGCTCTGCACATGGACAAACCATATTGCGATGTAAGGGGTGCAATTTTATTTTTACATGCAGGGAAAATACTGCCTTCTTTAAATGTAGCACACAAATTCAGGGCAGCTCTATTTTAAAACTGCCGTTTAGTATTTGCTAGGACACGGCCTGTCCCAATTCTAAGGGAGTGAGTCAATTATCCGGGAGGTGCTGTGATAGCATCGTGCATTTGGTGCTCAAGGCTGCTACAGAACCTTGCAGCTAATTGAATTGTCCCCTAAATGTCTGCACAAATTACATTTGCCCCCATTCCCCTGTAGCTCAGCATGGTTTTACCAGGGAACAAAATTACAGCCTTTACTCTGAGCTCTAAATGGAACCCAGTGTTTTCAGGAATCTCTGACTAATCCCATTTTGCATTGAAAATGGTTTCAAGCATCAATCACCTTCCTCCCAAAATTGGCCAATTAGACATATTGTAAAATGATCTTCTAAATTATTGATGGTACCAATGGTGTTGAATAGCGCAATGCCTTTGAAATCTTGTTTTGAAGAATACATAGTTAAAAACATGACACGTTACATATACTGGCACCAACACAAAATAATAATGACGACCCGTGCATGGCACTACTCCAATTTGTACTGCTATGAATATAAGGTTTCCATTTACTCATATGTAATATTACTCGCTTTAACCTTGTTTACAGCTTGGTGACGGCAACAAGGTCACGCTGCGTCTGTGGGAAAATTCTTATTTGGGACGGTCATCTGCTCTCACGCATGGACTGACTGAAGAGAATGCCGGAGGTTTAAATAAGAAGAAACCATAGAGTTAAATCTATTAAATCCCTAAATGTAATCTCTGCTCAGATGTTAATTCCTTCTGGACAAAGAGCATACATGTGGGTGGCAGTTACCTTCCCCGTTCCACAACAAATGTCATCCAATTAAACAGAAGAACAGGGAGAGATGCTGGACAATCTCAGACTATACAACTCTCATAAAAATAATCAGTTACCACAACAATCAATTCACTATCTTCAAACAGATCTCAAATAGAGCCAGAAAACCTGGTGAAAATTCTCCTAAAAAGTAGACTAAACTAAAAACATAACCAAGAATACTCAAGAAAATGTATTTAAAGTTGTCTTAAATGTAGGGTTATCCTAAATATCTCTATTCTACTTCCATGATTCTCATCTGATGTCATTTTTAGGCTTTTAAAACTATTTTTTTTTTATACAATAAAAACTATTTTTTAATATGTCAAAACATCTTTCATCATTTATAATTTATTTGATCATGCTTAAAATTTGTTATCACAGATCAGATTTTTTGTGTGAGATAAATATTTGGATCGCTGATTTTTTTCTTGATGGTGGAAACATGCCAAAAGTGTCCCCCATTGTTCCGAACTAACAAATGCCCAATTGATGACCTCACTACTCAACAATTAGAGAAATACTGTACTCTCGTTTATCACCAAAAAAGATAATTTCTTAATGAAAGTGGATTAATAGATATCTTTTCTATGTAAAAAAATATATTTGCTCTCTGAATTGTATTTTAAAAAGGCAGGCACTATACAGCTGCTGCATCTATATAAAGTTATAGGGTGGTGTAGAACACTGCTTTTTTTTAAATATTTTAGATTAAGACTCTTCTTATAAGGTGAACCCCATCTATCCAAGAGTGTTCCAAGTAATATAAAATATAGCCAGTTTTCTAGCTGAATTTCTTGTAGTCTGCAAGAAAAAGCTGAAAGGTAAATCAATTATTCCAGTAATGCATTGTCCAGGATGTTAGCCTAGGGACCCATCAGAATTGCTGGATGGGCCTCCACAACCTGATTAAACTGTGATTCTACAAACCTGAATATCAAACTACGTATCAGTGTTGCAGTGTTTCACATTCCTGTAATTCACACTGAGCCTGTTTTCATATGACCTCATTTACAAAGCGCACTGGGCGCTCAGTACAAATGCCTTGGTTTGCACTGGAGTGCCTAGATCCACTCAGCGCACTTCAAGGTGCATGTAGAGGCTCGCTTTGCTACCGTGTAAATGTCACACGAGGAGTACAGCATCCTAAAACTTTAGTACTACCCCTCTCGCTACATTTCTACTAAAATACTGCTCTCTTTAGCCCCATTTATATTTTAAATTAATAATGAGTGTGACATTGCAATTATTTTTATTACATACCTATATTGGGCAAAAATGTTCCTAGACATGAGATTCTTCTTCTTCTTCTACTTCTTCTTCTTTATTTATACTCTGATGACATATTATTCTTATTTTTATTATCCTTTATTTAGAAGGCACCACAAGATTTCCACAGTGCCGTACAGAGTACAAACATTTACCATACAGGGTAAGACAGTACAGAACAATAAACAAATAAAACCAAGACTCCAATAGCTCCAAGCATAGCAAGTACAGTGAAGTTGGAGCAGAAGAGAAGGTATAGAGACAGGACGGAAGAGGGCCCTGCTCGTAAGAGCTTACAACCTAAAGGGAGGGCAAACAGACAGCAGGCACAAGGGGAGTCAGTGGATGGGGATAATGCGCAAGAGGAGCACATAGAGGAACAGAGAAGAGAGAGCTAAGGAGCACAAGCATGGAGAAGGTTAGGTGGATGGCTGGTAGGCTTTGAGGAACAGATGAGTTTTGAGTGCCTGTTTGAAGGAGCACATATTAGGGGGGGGGCGGAAGCCGGATTGAAGAAGGGCGAGGAGAGAGTTGTCTGAAAGGAGCCTGGTAAGGCTTTTGCAGACAACCCGCAAATAATTTAGAGGTAAAGGGGAAGAGTAAAATGGGGTGGTAGTTAGCGGTAGAGGTGTTCAGCAGAATGAGTGCACTGCTATATAGAGAATATATTAATTCAAATTGACTTTTGCCTCTTTGGTGCTTGCAATGTAATTTCCCTAACACAGACATGCAAACATACACCCCAAGGCCAATTTCATGGGAAGTTAATTAACCTACTGTTTGTTTTTAGACTTTTCCATTGAAGTGTAATTGGAAGCCAACATTTTCAAGGCTTTAAATTTACAAGTCAAGACCCCCATCTCTCCCAGCTCATAGCTGGTTCAAAATACAGGGCCTAATGTGTGTTAATTACTATGTGCCATTCCATGCAACAAGGAATACAGCTGAAAATACACCCTTCCCACTCCTTAATATAATTTCAGCAATCTCACTCCACAAATTGAAGTCTTGTTTTGCACTTCTCCACAAAGATGGCGTACAAGGATGTTGATTCTTTGTTTGGTAGAAAACACCCCCGCTCTGCCCAACTCCTTCCATAGGATGGGACAATTGTCTTCTCCTCTGCAATTGCTACTATCTTGCCCCCCTAACTATGGCACTTTGGCAGAAATTAATACGGACAGCGATAGCACAGTAGCACAATGTTCTATATTCAAAGTTCTTGGGTGGTGTGAACCACCCTGTTTATGACAATAAGGGGACCTTACCATGATTGTACCATATTAATGTAGATATTTATTTACTATTATGTAATGGGATGCACTAAATATTTTGCATTGGTCTATTCACAATTTTTGTTCATTGTTCTATACATAATTTTTCAGGTGAAGTTTCCTTCTAATTTACCATTTTACTGTAAGACCTATTGCCCACCATATATATGGTCTTGGTAGCAGTAGTAGAAAATGCTTCTTATTTCTAACATGTTTAGGATCAAATTATGTTGATACTAAGATATGACCTACAGCAGTGGGAGAACTACCATGGGAGCAAAGTCAAATGGTCTAATGGTGCAATTGTTTTAGAGTATGAGCCAACAAATAGAGAAGTAAGCCATTTAATAAATGCTGGCATTGTTTTAAAAATATTGGTTATGGCACTAACCCCAAATATACTCACAATAAAAGTTAATCCAAAATTACCTCTTTTCTAAACTCAAATTAAACTTTTTGCTTGTTTTGTATTATTTCTGTCAGGTTTTTTATGTAAAGTTCTTTATCACTAATCCACAGGAAGACGTTGATGGGTGAGCTGCGTGACAATTGCTATTTGTCACATAGAAGGCTACCTGGGCTTTACTGGGAAAATGATCCCCAGGTGCCCTTCCTGTACTTTCCTGTCTGTGGATGGGCATGACATGGCAAACCAGTATGTCAAACAAAATATAACTAAATAAATGAGATGAATTTAGATCATTATAAAAGAGAGCTTTTGCAGATGCCCTTATAACAAAGTAAAGTAGCAAATAACAATGGATTGAAATTGCTGCTCACATTCTTTATATACTCTATTCTGTAGATGTTTTCATTTCAAGCATTATTTTATTTCTATAACAGATTTATTTAATTGCCTCCAAGAGGGATGCATTAGGACTGGTAAAGGCATTTTCATATGCACTTCAGCACCAGGATAGTCTACATGCTAGAGCAAAGTGTTCTGCCTTATGTCAATCCCACACAGCAAGAAGGAGCTGAACATTTTTATGTAGTAAAAAGCAAATCAGACGACATCTGGAGCTTGTTTGGTTGCAAGGGACATTAGAAGAGACAGACTTGGCATATTCAGCATATCCTTGCCTTTCATATGTAGGTAGATGTATACATGGAGGGATGAAACCAACATAATTGCTCAGAAGCTGTGAAATTGCAGGACTTTCCTTACAAATGAAAACACCTTGAGGGCTCGCACACACAAGCATTGGCGAACAGCGCTTGTTAAAGAATAGACCTCGAAACCATGTACTTCGTCCTCACTTTCAACATAATGTTTTCAAAGTTTCCGTGCAGCATAGTGTACTATATACTTAAGGAGCATTGTCATAGAATTCCATTCTATTTTATCCACTGTTAACACCTTTGAAGCGGACACTTGTAAAGCATTGTGAGGGTACAGGTCTATTTGCCTATATTATTTCTTTTTTACTTTCAGCATCAGAGTGAATAAATAGACCTTATGAACTTTGCAAAATTAATAAAATGAATATCTATGTGCACAAGGCTTTAAATAAATGCTTTCATTTCTTACCCTTACATTTAAATGCATTTTCCCAAAGTATCAATTGTTCTGGAAAGCTATTACATAAATCAGTAACCATCGATATAAAGTATTACATTTAGTAACATCAGGGTGGTCTTCTTAGCATGGTTATCTGTGTGAAAATGTGTGACTAGTTATTGCTATTGGGCACCCCTGGAGTACACACACAAGAACTGCATTTTTCATTAAAAAACTGTTGCAATATCATTACATTACTTTTTACATCGCCATTTAAAAAAAAAAAAAAGTCTTCACATATGTAGACCAAACATGTTTCTGGCTCACGAGACAGCAGGGGCGGGCTGGGCTGGAGCACAAAAACCTATTTAGGCCGCTCTCTATTTCTTGGTGGCTGGCCCCTCCTGCAGGACCAGCCACCTTCTCCATTGGCCTCGGATCCTCCTACCCCCTCCCTCCCCTCCACACTGTGTGTCTTCTACCTGAGTCACATGGAACGCGCACCACGTGACAGGTGCCGTCCCATGTGTGAAGAGGAACATCCGGGCGGCATCTGGAATAAGGTAAGTGCCGGTGGGGAGGTGGTTTGTATGTTTGTTTGTGTGTGTGTGTCTGTCTGGCTATTGTTTATTGGTTTGTGTCTGGCTATTGTGTGTTTGTGTCTTTCAGGCTATTGTTTGTTTGTGTCTGTCAGGCTATTGTTTGTTTGTGTGTGTCTGGCTATTGTGTGTGTGTGTGTGTGTGTGTGTGTGTGTCTGGCTATTTTGTGTGTGTCTGGCTGGCTATTGTGTGTGTGTGTATCAGTACATTGTGTGGACCAGTATATATTGTGTGTGTGTGTGTGAGGGGGCCAGTGTACATATATTGTGTGTGTGTGTGAGGGGGTCAGTGTACATATATTGTGTGTGTGAGGAGGCCAGTGTACATATATTGTGTGTGTGTGTGTGCGTGTGTGTGAGAGAGGGGGCCAATGTTTATAGTGTATGAGAGGGGCCAATGTATATAGTGTGTGAGAGGGGGCCAATGTATATACTGTGTGAGAGAGGGCCAATGTATATAGTGTGTAAGAGGGGGCTAATGTATATAGTGTGTGAGAGGGGGGCAATGTATATAATGTGTGTGAGGGGGCCAATGTATATAGTGTGTGTGTATGTGGGAGGGGGCCAATGTATATAGTGTGTGTGTGTGTGTGTGTGTGTGTAAGAGACGGGGCCAGTATTTTAATATAATGTGTGTGGGGGTGCAGTAAATGAATATAATGTGTGAGGGAAGGGGGATCTTAATTTAATGGTGAAGTGCAGGTTGGGGTCTAATTATGGGTGCTATTTTATTTGTGGGTGGTGTGGCAATTTATTAGTGGGGCCTATGAAGTTAAGATGGGGGTGATTGGACCTTTAATTTAATGCTGGGGTGGTTTGAGAGCTGTTAATTGAATGTGGGGCTGTTTGGGAAAAATTGGGTTTATTTCTTATATGTGATTATGACTTATTTAATGCCTGGGATGGTTGTGGCAAATGGTTATATTTATTAAACGCAAATGTTATTTAATTTATTGCTGGGGCTGTTTGGAGGGAGGGAAATAGGTTTGTTTATTAAATGGGAATGCTATTTAATATTGGGGGGAAATAGGTCTATTTGTTAAATGTGTATGTTATTAATTTAATGTCAGGGCTAGTTGGAGGGAAGTAGATCTATTTATCAAATTTGAATACTATTATTTTAATTTTTGGCTGGAGGGAGGCTTTATGAAACGTGGGTGTTATTTTGATAAGTTTCTAAAGTTCATGTTTCATGTACCCATTTTTTTTCCAAATAGGGCCTCCAACATTCCAGGATCCAGACAAGCAGGAACTGATCAAATGACACCAACAGCCACAGTTGGTAAAAGTGACAAGAACAGGTAGGAGAGATGAACAGTCTGCCAACTGTCCTGAATCTGTTGGAGTAGTCCTGAATTTGGGTGACTGTCTCTCTTAGTCAGGATTTGGTCTCACTGCAAGGATAGTTGGGAGGTATGTCCCGCTTCACACTGTACTGCTTGTGAAGGCAGAGCTGCACACAGTATTGCCTTTTTATTTGTCTAAAATGATAACCACTTTACATCATAGGGGTCCCCCCTGTCAGAAGTACCCCGGGTCCCCCCAGAGCCTTAATTAAGCTCTGGGCCAGGGTGTCAGATTGACACCTAGTGCTCTACTCCTCCTACCAGAAGCACCACTCATATTATTTGTTTTAGGTTAACTCTAAAACAAATAATAACCCAATTAGTATGTAGTCCAATGCAAAGACAAGCCCTTTTGGTGGCAAAAAATAAGGTTTTAAAGCAAAAGGGCTGTTTGCATTTTGATAAATTAGCCCGTGTTCAGTACTGTAATAGAACATTATTTAATCTATTGCTATATGATTTATACCCCATTATAATCAGCCAGGTATGTAAAAAAAACAAAAGTGCTGTAGGGAGAAGTAACATATAAAATAAAATGCAATATAAAGTGAGGTTTTTTTTGTTGCATTTTTTTGCTTTCATTATTTAAGATTTATCATTTATACTAAGTATTGCTGGATTTAGCAACACTAAAATAGCCTCTTTTTACATTGATAAATATATATTGTACCGAAGACCACCCTTTACGGATAGGCCACTAGTTATGGGCCAGTGCTATGTGCTTGCCCCCCGGGCTAAAGTCTGCCAGCCAGCCCCTGCGAGACGTACCAGTGTACCAACAAGTTTGAAGATGTTAACTGTGAAAAGAAGTAGCAAGACCACTGAAGGAAAATGAGAATGGGAAAATAGACACTTCTGGGTTTATTGTCAGAACACAAACAGTAAAATATCTTGACGCCTACAAAGAAAACCTTTGAAGATTGAAGTAGCCAAGGCTCTCAGCTCTCCAAAACATTCAAAGTGCAGGTATGTTCTCCTAGAAAGATACTACAACAAAGGTGACTTTTACCATTACCAGGGGTACAAAGATAAGCAGGAGTACTGGTACCTAGCTTTCCTTTGATGGTGGTAGAAGTAGAAGGGACTCCAGGCCTATCCATCAATTCATAGTTCCATCTTAGCCATATTGTGAAAGTGCAGGTGAAAGTGACCTCGCAATCACACACACCGTTAGGCTGTACGAGCAGCACTAGTGTTTTTGCACGCACATCTTTATTCAACAAAGAGCGGACCTGAAGAAACGTCTGTTAATGAATACGGGTCTAGGTTCACTGTGCGCTAACAGACAAAGCACTGCATCATACGTCCAATACATATGGGGAATATCAAGTCACAAAAGAATACACAGAACTAAAAAAAAAAAAATCAATTATCCTATAAATGATATATAGTTATTAATCACAAAATATTAAAAAATAAAAAAGTTTTTTTTTTCCATTCCGCCCCCCAATCCCTTCCATAAAATACATTTGTTAGGATGTTATGAATGTCTACTGCACATAAAATACATTATTACAGTTGCTCCTACTTACACACGCTTGCTTTAGCTGCATACACAGCCATCACCACTAGTAATCGGCACTTGCACCAGACTGTAGCTGGTGCAAGTGATACAACTGAAAATCATGTACCTTAGAGATGTCCAAAGCTTGAATTGTACGCTACAGCGTGCACTCGAGCTTGGCACGCCCCTTACTGTACATTGACTATTTGCATACACCCAGTCTCCTCTCTGTTCTGCCATGAAATTGTAGGCTCTAATAAGGATCCTTTGTGCTTGAAGATGAAGAGGACATTGCTCTGCTCCTGGGTATGCACAGTATGATTTTACGCAAAATACCGCACATATCAGCATTTACATTCCTTGATGAATCAGGACCTGATTGTTTGACCTGTATCTATTTTCTTTTTTAAGAGGTACTCCCTAGCAAAGAAGACTATCCAAGCTTAGATACAGACGGTGAAGCAACACAGTTACTTCCACAACAGAACACACACCTGTTTTAAGTGAGCCCTGCATAAGTGATTAGGAAGTGACAGGCAAGTTTCATGTCTCAAGGTTATATGAAATGCCTTAACCTTGGTGTATTTTAAGATCACACCTGCCTAGTTGAGTACATTGTCCTTTTTATGCATTATTTATTTATTGATACTGACACAAATACAATACACAATATCTCTCCTACCATATCCTATTCCATTAGTCAACACTTCCACATTATATAAAACATAAACAATATGTTCAAACTTACATGAGGGTTGGGAACAGACAGGGGAACGGAGAAGCAAGGGGTGGAATCCAAGAAGTGCACTTCGTCACAAGAGGATCTCATAGTTGGTGTGTCGATGGATAGCCACAGAGAATGGATTACCGAGGAGAGAAATCCAGGTGAGATCTGTAGGAAGCTGATTCCTTAAATTCCAGCTAGCTAATCCAGGTGGATGTTTATTCAGGGTACTTATCTGTCGTTCCCCTAAAATCACTCCCCTATTGGAGGTCTCCAATGTCGTGGGATAAGCACTTCGGTGGCATTATTTAAATGATTCAAAAAAGACTTTTTTATATTTGGAGATGGCATACTGGAGAGAATGAGAAGGCAAAAACCGAGGTCAGCCAGCACCTCACTTCCTATTAGTTTCTTGGATAATTTGATATTTTTCTGCCTGTAAGGGGTAATCTTGGCACAGTCCCACTAGATATGAATTATGGTGTCATTGGCTGAATTACACCTCCAGTCTGTCTAGAGACATTTGTAGAGAATGCATTGTAAATGCTAGGGCACGTATAGCACATGGACAGGATTTTACACTTAGTTTCTACCACTGAGACGCTCAGTGAATACACATGTGTAACCTTAATGACCTTTGGCCAAGTTTTTTCTCCCAGGCAATATTGTACCTTAAGCAGAGATACTAATATGTCTTTTCCCCTCGCAGACTGTGGTGATGATCGCCTGAGGAATAATACTGCTGTTTTCTTTCTTTCTTAGACACTTGCTGTTAAAAGGCAATTAGAAAAGTATATCTCACTGAGGATATCCCTAGAAAAAGAGACTGCATGCAAACTGGCTGAACTGGACGTTCTTCACGACAGGAGTGGGAAGGATAATAAGATTTATGGGGTTCATGTATAGTTGGACCTACTTCTGTTTACAATACTGATCATGGGCACCATAAATGTGTACGTATATGTCCATATGCAGATTTTGTCATGTCTTACACCTATGACTCTTTACAATTTATGAGCCAGAAGGGGTTGGGAAGAGGTGGGCAAGTGTAGGCTGAGTGCAGTAAGTACGTGATAGTGTAATTGCGACTGAAGTAGACCTGGGGGGAAATGTATCCAGCTGCTAGTTTCTGGCGGGTTTGAGAAATGAAGATGCTGCCTATAGCAACCAATCAGATTCTAGTTATCAATTTAATTAGTCCATTCTGCAAAGTGATAGCTAGATTCTGATTGGTTGCTATAGGCAACAGCTCCACATTCCAAACCTGCTAGAAACTCGCATCTTGATACATTTACACCCTGGACGCGGAGGCATATACACCTGTCCGGAGGCATATCTCTTGTGGGTGCTAGAGGGCTGGTACAACAGGACACAGTGATGATGATGATAAGCAGCACTTGCTAACCACTTCTAATTGGCTGATTGTGGAATCACCTCTCTAGCTGATACCTGTATCTAATTTATTTGTGTGGCTACTATATTATATGAAATCATCACATTACTTAATTGATATTTCCATTTTGACAGGGAAAAATCCCATTTTATTTTTAAAGGATATATATATGCAAACATGTTTGCATTTAATGTAATTTATATGTTATATTTGTGTTTGTGTTTAATTATCTTGTATATATTAAATGTGACTTTCACATTTATTAATAACTTTCAAGACACTATTCTTGTTAGTGTACATGACACATTATTACATTATTTTATTGTGTACAAATAATGTTACTTTCGCATTCACTATTTAACACTCTCAAGCCACTATCTTTACATTATCCTCTACTTTCTGTACGGTATCGTGGGACGTAAGTATACACACTTGTACTCCACATGTAAACCTAGTGCATATGCTACTTATGTACAGCTGGACGCATCCTGAGAGCAAATAAAAGCGCCTTTTCATGTATGCATCTTATCATGCTCATGTTTGGGGCATCCAACTCTAAACGAGCCCCTATGTGTAGAACACAATATTATTTATTTTATTATGATTTATTTATATAGCGGCCCCATATTACAAGGCGCTATACAAAGATTATTTGTATAGCGCCATGGAAAGTGTTAAGTGAAAGAGAAAGATGGGGTTGGTAAGATATGAGCCAGGGAAAGGGAGAGGTTATCCTCATGTACTAAATGAATAACTGTGGTTTTTCTTTACCATTATGTCTGATAATTTGCTGACAATAAATAGTGGCTGATTTTATTTTAAGCTAGTTTGGCTTATTAGTATTATATTGAAACTCCATATAGAATAATAGTTGGGCTAAACATGGCTACTAATAATCAAGCAATAAGTCAAAAGTGTGGGCAGCACAGTGGCCTAGTGGTTAGCATTTCTGCCTTACAGCACTAGGGTCATGAATTCAATTTCCAACCATCTGTGTGAAGTTTGATGTTCTCCCTGTGTTTGAGAGGGTTTCTCCAGGTGCTCCGGTTTCCTCCCACACTCCAAAAAATTAATGGGAGGTTAATTGGCTGCTATCTAAATTGACCCTAGTCTCTGTGTGTGTGTGTATGTTAGGGAATTTAGACTGTAAGCTCCAATGGGGCAGGGACTGATGTGAGTTCTCTGTACAGCACTGTGGAATTAGTGGTGCTATATAAATAACTGATGATGAGTACCTGACAGCAAGTTTGGTCTTCACAAGTCAGTCCTGTATTTTCTAATCCAGACTGCCTGAACTTTGCAGTAAATTGAGTAGTGTACTAGAATACATAACTCTATTGTGCAAAAGGACAACTTTGCTAGTTTGGCAGACAACATACATGTAAAGCCCTCCTTTAGTATTTTCTAGTTCATAGCACATCAAGCACTGTAAACAGATGAAGTATGTTTATTTTAGACAAATGGTGCAATCGAGTGCCTGTAATTTGATGCTTCCATGGAGCTGCTTCCATCTAATTGTACCATGCTACACTTGTAAATTTAAGGAGTGGGTCAGGTGACAAATAGAGGAGGATGTGTTGCAATTGTGCCACATGTGTAACACAAACATGTTTTATGTGGATACCTTCCAGAAACACATGCATTTTATTTACATACTGCTGGCATTGATCTCCATCTTATTTTATGCAAAAGAAATGCAGAAGCTAGATCCAGCCAATCATTTCAGACAGTTGTTAGGACACTGTAGATTTGTGGGATAGCTCATAAGACAATCACAATAGTTCCTTCCTAGTTTTAACTTACAGTCAATTCAAATCTTTGTTGTCTATGTAGGTATAAATGGAAAACTTTATGTTTTGACTTATTTTTTAGCTTCTACCAATTTTTGTAGCTAATGACTCATTTTACAAAGTTCACATCGAATTTTTTTAACTTAATTTAGAATGAATTGACTATTAAATTGATGTTTTTGAAACTTTTCAACTAAAATGCCAACAAATGTAACAAGTCTACATTATAAAAAACTTTGTATATCCTCAAAACTTAACTTTAACATCTTTTGTGTTTGAACCATCCCAAACTGATTCACTAAACATGTAACTATGGGCCCCATATTACAAATCATTCAGTTGTAAAATCAGTGATAATTTCATTATCTGTAATGATAAAAATTGCTGGGTAGATGTAAATTTCAGTCGGTGCATACACAGTTAATTTGTAGTTCAAAAGTGCATTATTAATCTTCAGCCTTTATTATGACTACCTCAAACCGCTTTTCATTTTAAAGCAAATACTACCAAGGTACAAAGTGACCCTCAAAAGCGTGTTATATTTTCAGCCAAATTTGGCAGATTGCAAAAGAATAATTAATGGCTTAGGTAGTTCTCTAATTGGAACCATGGATCTAATCGTGACTTAACTTGTGACTGATTGGCCCGAAGCAACTTGAAAGAATAAACCTTTGAGGGAAACAGACAGAAGAATAAATGATTCTCTCCAGTAGCTTAAATTTGTAAATGTCATGCAGTAATCTGCCGTTCTCTAACTTGCTTACTTGTTTCCAGGAGTCCAAAGAATGACACAGAGCGTAGTTCCACAATGACCAAATATTGTATTTAGAAACTCATACATTTAATCAACAGAATTGTAGTGATGAAAACATATATAAAGCCATGCACTTAGAGAAAATAAAGTGACTTGATAAGAAATTAATATAATTAATAAAAAATAACTAATATGCCTTTTTTTAAAAAAGTTGTTGCTCATTTGTAATACATCAGACTGATAACAAAGTGATCATAATTATGTGTGCAGGTATTATTTACATTACTGTGATTGACAGTTTTGATTGATTTGATGCTGTGGAGTGTGAACATGAGTACTGTTGTGTGTAAGTGTAGTAAGGGTTGTATGCATGCAAACTGCTTGTGCTAGAAGATTAACTAGTTTTTCCATACCTAATGGCACACTTAGTAATCATGGGTAAACAACATGGGAATGGTTCAGGAAAATCTGTTGCAAAATTGATTGTCAATCAGACACCTATCCTTTCAGAATATATTACACAGGACTGCTTTAAAGATTTTAGGAACTTTTTGTGATTCACTTCATTATATATGTTACATGTGTCTATGGGGAATTTTCCTATATGTTTTTCTGACATTTGGGGCTAGATTTACTAAGCTGCGGGTTTGAAAAAGTGGGGATGTTGCCTATAGCAACCAATCAGATTCTAGCTGTCATTTTGTAGAAAGCACTAAATAAATGAAAGCTAGTATCTGATTGGTTGCTATAGGCAACATCCCCACTTTTTCAAACCCGCAGCTTAGTAAATCTAGCCCTTATTCTGCACCTTGTATGACAACTTACTGAGCGCCATTGTACAAGCCATTGTATGTTCGGGTAGTTCTAAAACTAAGTTTAACTTGTTCTAGAGCACACAGTTTGAATAAACAAAAGATGGGACAAAAAAGAACATTATAAGCATGTAATTTTAACATTTTCAACTTCAAGTCTACCAAGTAGATATATTTTACATAGGGGATTGAAGACTCAAACAGAAGTAATTTAGCAGGAAGTTCTTAAATGAAAAGTAGTTGATTATAACAGATTTGAGGAGATATGGAATTTGTTATCAAAAGACTAGGCATCTACTTCATCAGAAAGGAAAGTGGATTGATCTATTCAAAGACTTATCAGAGACCAATAAATCTAGGAGACTGCTTAAATTGTGGTACTTTGGTAGAGAGACACTCCTTGTTTCCACAATATAAAAGAAGCATAGGTTTTCAATATCTGTGAGCAAATTGTTTTGGATGAGTAGAGGTTTTTAGGAGAATATCTCAAATCTCAGCCCCGAAATTAAAACTAGCAGGTAGTGTCAACAGCAGAAACCCTGCTGTATATAAGTGGATTTAGAATTGATGATGGAAATAAAATTAAAAATGGTGTTTTATTAATGAATTCATGAATCTGTTTCAACCCAGTCATCTTGGTGTGCAGACACATAGGTCCTGAGAAAGTGACCCAGAATTTGCTTCTTGTTTTTCCAGTGGATTTATGATGATATGCAGAAGAAATATATATATCTCAATACACAGTACAGTGGCAAAAGCTCTGCAAAATGTTTAAACTGAGCACCTCAGTAAAATAATGGCAATAAAACAGCTCTTTAATGAATAATTCTAAAAAGAAGCAATGTAGAATTTAAGAGGAATGAAATAAGAACCATTACACAGCAACCCAAATAATGGCAGTGCTTTTAGAGAATGTTGATAAAGACCATATAAGTAAGAGTCCACAAGGAGTCTTTACAGGAGAAATGAGTAGAGTGTATCAGTTATTGTTTTGCTGAAGCAATGGAAGCCATGAAGGACCAAGACGTGCATGATATAAGGCATTAGGATTCTCCTTCTTGATCATTCCTAGCAGCTTTGGGTGGAACCTGCAGCAAGGCTTTTAGATTCAATTGGGTTGCAGGATGTCAACACAGTTCCTATATAAGACTATCAGTGGCATAGATATATTACTTCCCCCCTCCTAGGACAAGTCTTGTATAGGCTGCACCCCAACTTTGTCTCAATGTTTTGAAACTGGCCAAACCTGACGTGGATTGAACAAGAAGGGGAATCCGAAACCTGTAGGACATGAGAATCTGACCTTCCTATTCATACTGACACTTGTTTTATCACTCTACAAGTGTAAGTGAAATTTTATTACTTCAATAAAAGTGCCCACAAGCTCTTGATCTTTCAAGTGTCTTCTTTTTACAGGGCTTTACACTTCTGCTTTACCTAGCCAGGCTCCAGGAACTGGACTTTATAAAGGGTTTTATTGGAGTCCCTCCCCCTTGAATGCTGAGAGCTAAGCTTGCTACTTTTGATTCATGTGGTATTATATTAACTTTTAAGATTTTGAAACAATGAGACGAGGGAAGGGGAGGCAATTCTCTAATTCAGGTTTTTTTTGCTCACTGACCCCTGTGCTTTGGATTTGGTTTTGGATCTGGATTACTGTCGTGTTTTAGTTTTGGTTTTGGTTTTGCCAAACCACCCTTGCGTGTTTTGGTTTTGTTTGGTTTTGTTTTGCAATTTTGTTTAAAAATCAATGTTTTTGGGCATAAAATAACCAAATTTAGTGCTCCACCTGTTTCTTGAATAAGTAATGTAATTGTAAAGCTAATAAATTATGAAAAAAAACAGTTTAATTCCTGGTAGGCCATCATTAATTCTACACACAAACCAGATTGTCTTCCTCTCCATCTATGCATATTGGCAATGCAGCCATCGTCTTTGGATGTATATTACACCCTACACTTATAGTTAAATATGTAAAGAAATGGACAAAGGCAGTTTGGTTTCTGTCTCTATAGGTCCCCCTCCACTTGTAGAAAATACTCAAAAATTCAGCCGTTATAGACTGTACAATATAAATTGAAATGGACAAAGGCAGTTTGGTTTCTGTCTCTATAGGCCCCCCTTCACTTGTAGAAAATAGTAAAAAATTCAGCCGTTATAGACTGTACAATATAAATTGAAATGGACAAAGGCAGTTTGGTTTCTGTCTGTATCAGCCCGCTCCCCTCCACTTATAGTTAAATAAAAAAAAAAGCAGCCTGCAAATACTGAACAATATAAAAAATAAATGGACCAAGGTAGTTTGGTGGCTGTCTATGACCCCCCCACCCCCCTCCACTTATAGTTAAATAGAAAAAAAGCAGCCTGCATAGACTGAACAATATAAAAAATAAATGGACCATGGTAGTTTGGTGGCTGTCTATGCCCCCCCCCTCCCCTTTTAGTTAAATAGAAAAAAAGCAGCCTGCATAGACTGTAGAATTACAATATAAAAATGGACAAAGGCAGCTTGGTATCTGTCTACATCAGACCCCCTCTCCTCTAGGAGTAAAATAGAAAACTATTCAGCCATTATAGACTGTAGAATATAAATATAAATTGAGAAAGGCAATTTGGTATCTGTCTGCATCATCCTCATCAACATCATCATTAGCGCCCTCGTCGCTTACACAAATCTCACTATTAGACATACCACTGGTGGATGGACTCTGGACAGGGATTGGTGTAATTTCTTATTCAGAGCATACATTATCCTCTAATGCCTTACTGTTTTCTTGCAGCTCGGCTTTCACGCGTAACAGTAGTTGTGCACCACTTTTAGACTCCAAATTACTTGGTCTTGCTTGGTCACGAGTGACCGTACAAGAAGAAGGCTCAGTAACATTTTTTGATCTGCCACTAATAGAGAAAGGCGAAGGCCTCATTCTTTCTTTGCCACTGCATGTGTAGAATGGCATGTTGGCAATTTTTTTTTTATCGGCACTTAACTTTCCATCAGTTACACTTCTTTTTCGCTTCAACACGATAAATTTTTTTTGGGTGTGCTTTTTTCCCTGATTTAAAAAGACTATGTACTTTTACATAAGCTTTACCAGATGAAGTACTGGGAACACTACCATCAGGACTGTGGCCAGCCCCTGCTTGCTGATTCTGCTCATATGTGGACTGCACTTGTAGTGCAAAATATTGTATAAATACTGCTGCTAAATATGACTTTTGGCAGCCATAAAAATTAGTGTTTCACACTGGGGAATATGAGACACCCCAAAGCACTTGTAGTGCAAAAAATTGTATAGATACTGCTGATAAATATCCCTTTTGACAGCCCCAAAAAATATTGTTTCACACTGGGGAATATGGGACACCCCAAAGCACTTGTAGTGCAAAATATTGTATAAATACTGCTGCTAAATATGACTTTTGGCAGCCTGAAAAATTTGTGTTTCACACTGGGGAATATGGGACACCCCAAAGCACTTGTAGTGCAAAATATTGAAAAAAAAAAAAAGACTCCTCTATCCTCCTCTCTTCCTGCTCTAACAATTGCTAATAGAATTGGTAATAATAATAGAATTGAATAGAATAGAATTTAAATAATAATAGAAAGAATAAGGTGTACAATTATTGCTCTGTCCCTGCTCTAATACAGCCTGTGACCTAACCCTGCTCTCTCCCTCTGTCAAATGGCGATGGATTGCTGTGGAGGCGGGTATTTATGCATTTCAAATATTGTGAGAACCGAGCCCAGAGATCCGACGACGTCACAATGACGTTTTGCCTCGATTTCGATTCCGAACGGGCGGGAGAGTACCGAGCCTGCTCGGCTCGGTACTCGGATAGGCGAAGTTCGGGTGGGTTCGGATCTCGGGGAACCGAGCCCGCCCTTCTCTAGTTTTTTTTGAGTAGGTTTAAAAAGTTATGTTATAAATTTGGGAAATATCAGTCCCAGGGACTGAAGTAAATTATTTAATATTCCCTGTACAGCGCTGGATTATATGGTGACGCTACATAAATAATCAATTAAATAATAACTATTTGATGCTAGATGGTTTCCATGGAAACTTTAATAACAATAATAATAATAATAATAATAATAATAATAATAATTTTAATAATATATCTAGTCTTGTAAAGATAGTGGTAAAACTATAATTAAAACTTCAATTTCTCATAGTTAATCGTATTTCTTATTTGGATTAGATTGGACATTTAGTGGACTTGCGAGGACTAGGAATATGAATGGGACAAACATATTGCTATTGATAAGACTAATATTTTTTTTTTAAATCCCACCGAGGCAGACAGAACAGACATGTAGTTTCCGTTCTGCTGTAAAATTATATGTTTCTATGTTATATGAGCAAATTATTAACAATGATTACAACTTTGTACTCATGATTGTGACCACTAAAAGAGAATCAGGCAGAACCGTCATTTATTGTGTGAGTGGCCCTATAATTGGGTGAAAACCCTGTAGTGTGTACCCAGCCTTACACTGCAGAGGTGATAACGAAACTACATTATGCTCAGTGTCACAACTGGTGCATATAGCTGAAGAGTGACAAAGGCTGTATGTCTACAGCTTGTAATCATGGAAATTCAGCCCTGGCCATTATATATAGGGGGCAGAACACTGAATACTATTAAGTTTGACCTTGCTAGACGCTCAATACTAGAGAGTCATTATTAGTATCAGTGAACAAAGTAATATATGAGTGAAAGATTGATGCAGGAATTCCTGCTGACTACTCTCACCGGCCTTCTCTGTGTCTATACATAGTTAGAAGCAGATCAAGAATTACATTCCCTTGTGATATACAAAATAAAATGTAGGGAATATTCATATTCCTAAAAATTGAGTTTTCACAGTACAGTTAGCAGATAAATTTGAGATGACACATAGAATTCCCCCAAGATGGTCAATATTAAATACAGCATACATGTCAGTGTCATAGGTGTCATATGAACACATGTCATTTCAAGGGATTATATCCTACATGTTATTCTGCAAACAGGGCCACAATTCACCTTGATAAGTTTGGCCCTTAGGTCACATTCTTAGAGCTCAAAATGTCACTTGATTATTCTTTAAAAATACTGTAGGGTACAATAACCTATAAAATATCATGTGATACCTCTACTTGACAGATCCGATGATGATATTTCTATGCTTGGTAGTCAATTGTAAATTGCTAAATATATATTATGTTATTATTTCTCTAATGCTATTCTGTGCTAATAAGAGGACAGAGAACAAATTCAATGGGTTTTAGAGTAGACTAAAAAATATATTTTCTCTGCCCCAATAGCTTTAGCAGCGAAAATGTATTAAACTATGATATATTTTTATACACATTCTTTATTTCACCTTAAATATAATAATAAGACTAAATGGAGTTAGCAAGTCCACACTAATGGTTCACTAATAACAAATATATTGCAAATCTTTACAAGCCAAGCAAGGCTATACAACAACACCAAAAGAAAACAAAACTGTAGTAGATTTTATTGTACGCTATATGTAAATGCATTGAAAATGTAATATTCTTGAAAAGGTGCATATAAAAACTACTGCCTAACAAATTGTAGCTATTAAGTGTTAGTACATACAACATAACTATTGTCACTTTCCATTAATGCTTGTTTCGTTGCCACCGACAGTTCTTTCCACTTCTGCAGTAGAACTGAATCTCCAAGTATATAGATTAGGAACCTATTTTATTATTGAGAAAGATTCCACCACCCATTTATCTGCTCTCTGTGTCCTCCGATTAACAGTTACTTGAAGTTTTTTTTCAGCGTGATGTTTGACAAGAAGAAGTGATAAATAATTTCCATTAACTTGGCAAGTTTAATAAGATTAACCTGCCTATAGCAAACCTTGCAGATACCTTCCATCTGTGACTCTCAAAACATGTTCTGGAAAAGCATCAACTAAAAAAAAAAATATATATCACAAAGTGATAAGTGTACTTAATAAAGCCAGGATGGAATGTTGTATCTCTGCTTGCTTGTCACTAGAATATAGTAGTTTACTTTTTGTTTATTAAAATAATAAACTACACAATGAAGAGTTCAGTACAAGAGCGTGTGCTTGTGAGGAGCAGAGCCGGGCTGGTCTCAGGGGTGGGCACAGGATGGATTTCATTTTTAGATTGTAACTATTTAATCATTTAAGACGTATCCATGTTGAAAAATGGTTAACCAAAGTGTGTTCAAGCTATGTGTTGGAAAATAATAAAATTACATATTTCTTGAATGCAGTTACACATGATGGCTATATGTAACATATATAAAATAAATTAGATTTTAATATTGAATATTAGATAGGAAAATAGTTCCTCCTACAGAATAAGTGTTAATAATTTTATGATGTTCCCATGACATTGCATATTGTGGCAGTGACACCTCTAAGATGACGCTCACAATGCATTTCTGATATATCCTTGTTAGGATGGCAATAGTATTCAAATAAAAGTCCAGTTCACCCTTGGTGATCTCTAGCAGCCATCTTTAGCACCTAATAATTCTCTATAAGATAGGACAGCTTGTCTAGCATTGATTGCCCTGCCCACAGGAAACACAATCCTTTTAAACTCTAAGCTTTTCTCCAGTTCTAGCCAAATTGATAAGTTTCAAACCCATGTCTGCTCCTTGAGTCTGACACCATGTCTAGCAGCACCCTGTGTAATAATGTTTGATGCACGAACTTCATCACACTGTTTCCCTTTCATCACACTATGTCCTTTCATTACACTTGTTGCCCTTCATCACACTGTGCCCCTTAATTTAAGTGTGCCCTTTCATCCCACTGTTCCTCCTTCATCAAACTGTGCCCCTACATCACACTGTTCCCCCTTCATCACACTGTGCCCCTACAGCACACTCTTCCCCTTCATCACACTGTGCCCCTTCATTACACTGTTCCCCCTTCATCACACTCTTCCCCTTCATCACACTGTGCCCCTTCATCACACTGTTCCACCTTTATCACATTGTTCCCCCTTCATTACACTGTGCCCCTTCATCACACTGTTCCCCTTCATCACACTGTGCCCTTTCATCACACTGTTCCCCTTTCATCACACTGTGCCCCTACATCACATTGCTTCCCCCTTTATCACACTCTGCCCCTATAGCACTCTCTTCCCCTTCATCACACTGTGCCCCTTCTTCACACTGTGCTCTTTCATCACACTGCTCCTCCTTCATCACACTGTTCCCGCTTCATCACACACTGTTCCCCTTCACCACACTGAGCCCCTATATCACACTGCTTCCCCCTTCATCACACTGTGCCCCTACAGCACTCTCTTCCTCTTCATCACACTGTGCCCCTTCATCATACTGTTCCCCCTTCATCACACTGTTCCCGCTTCATCACACTGTGCCCCTTCATCACACTGTTCCCCCTTCATCACATTGTGCCCCTTTATCACACTGTGCCTGTGTCCAGTTCATCACACTGTTCCTCTTCATCACACTGTTTTCCCTTTATCACATATGTATTTTTGGAATGTGCGAATGTGAAGCTATACAATGATTGTAGATAGGCAAACAGATGACTACATTAAAGTGGAAGAAAAAAGATATTTTGATATGTTGTAGAATGACTGTTGTTTACTTGGTTGTCGATCAACTGTCTATACTCAGGAAATCATTCAGTCGCACTTGCATGCTGACAAATTTCAGTGAATATCTGTTGTATTTTCCTAGTCACTGATTTGGACCGACAGCCGCGAGCAGCAAGAAAATATTACATTATCAGATAGTTTTCTTTACTGTCACAATATACAGCCCAGTAACAGACACAAATAGATCTTTTATTTTATAGGTGCTAAAAATGTTATTCGTGGAAGAAGTGTGCATCTGTATTTAGCTGCGCTAGAAAGATTTCCTGTGTCCACTTGCAAAGATCTTATAAAAGGAGCACACATAAGATCTCTGTGAGGACGTCAGGATTGAAACCAAAGCTCACTAGATACCCGATCCTCTAGGTTCACAGGTCACACAGGTAAGGAGACAGGAAAGAGATAATAATCCCTTTTATCAAACAAAGTGCACACACTTAGCAAAATACAACAGTGCACCCAAGGAAAAACTTGTTCCCCCACCAAATATAACAAGTGTCAGCAATTCACCAGTGCAAGTAAAAACTCCCCAACAAAGTGCCCAGCAGGTTACCTCCCAGCACAGAGTCCTAGCAGACCCAAACTCCTAGTAATAAAATCCACAGCTGACAATCCAAGTGGGCCAGGGGTTCTGATCCGTAAGGTGGGTCTGTGTATCTTTCTGATACCAGCTGCTCGGCCAACTATCCACCAGCGGTGGGACCCTGGGTATTAGTCTTCCTACCAATGTAGGCTCACCAATTTCCCAGAATCTGCAAGTGTCTACTAATGGAGTTGTGACAGAATCAGTCCTAGAGGTACATTGTCCGATCTGTCTCAAGAAGTTCCTGCTTCATGCATTCCTTTCTGGCCCTGAGAGAATACGATTACTCTCAGTCAGTCCAAGTCCTTGCTCTCTCAAGATTCTCCAACAACACCATCCCTTCCCCAGACATCTCCTTTTTGTCCCTTCTCACAAGACACCCGATCCTGGCCACCTCCCTTGGTCAACCTCCTGCTCATTGTCCTCTTGTGATTGGTGGTGTGAAGAGTTTGGGTGGTAACAGGGGTGGAAGTACAGCATGACATCAGTGGTCTCCCACCTGCGGTTATGGTGCCATTCAGACTGTGTTGAAGAGTTGCTGGAACAATAGTTAGCAAACAGTGAGAGTCCACCTCCTCTTTTTAACCCCTTCCACTCTTTTTTTGATGTCACAGGGTCTACAGCTGTTTCACACTTCCTGTGAGCTCCCTCCCTCTCCGGACACCACAGCAATAACAGATCTGGCCACCGGGTGGCATTTAATAACAGAGTGGACCACGGTTGTTCAATTGGCCCACTGATGACAGACCGGGTTGGCACTATATTCCCAATCTAAGGCCCGGGTCTGTCACATCCTCCATAGCACAGATACCCATCCCTACCAGCAAGGTGTCCTAATATCTCCTAAATGCAATATTTATTGTACCTAAAACCAGGACAGGTAGAACTAGAACACACGGGAGTCCTGGTTTATTTTCCATTTAATTTCATGTTGCACTGGAACATTTTACAGATGTTAGAATTTACTTTTCTATCACTGCCATGAACTCTTCTATATTTCTTTACCTATAATGACTCAGCTTGCTGCTCCCCAGCCAACTTCATTATTCACTTCTGACACATGAAATAAAAGATTGCAGGAATTCTCAGACTGGGTTATTTTGGGTGATGTGTGTATATCTGTGCAACCTTTTAAGGAATGTATCTGCTCAAGTCAAAAATTAGATAGTATAAGCAGACTTGCAATTGCACAAGTTGATTGGTTTTGAATGGATTAATGTATGATTTTCATTTGGCTAAATTTTATTTGTGAATAGCTATTATTGCTAAAAGTAATGATACTGTTTCTAAGTGGTCAGACTAGAGTAATTAATCAGTTTTTATTTATGTTCATTTTTATATGCTTCTGTTAATATTAATTTATAGACTGGCAGCGGATTATACAGTAGCACATACAGTTCTCATGAATCTGGTAGTGAATTACTTAGCCTGAAAACTGCATTTTTCCAATTAAAGATTTAGGGCCTGATTCATTAAGGAAAGTAAAAAAATTGAGTAAGTAGTCTCCTGGACAAAACCTTGTTACAATGCAAGGGGTGCAAATTAGTTTTCTATTTTGCACCTAAGTTAAATACTGTCTGTTTTTTCATGTAGCACACAAATATCAACTTTAAATTTCAGTGTACAAATAAGCTATCAAGTATTTGTGTGCTATATGAAAAAACTGACAGTATTTAACTTAGAAAACAAATTTTCACCCCTTGCATTGTAACATGGTTTTGTCCAGGAGACTACTTACTCAATTTTTTTACTTAACTTTCCTTAATGAATCAGGCCCTTAAAATTGAACGTTTTCTTTCCAGCTATTTGTTCTGTTTCCTTTGAGCTTATCAGTAGAGTTTCCATGTCATAAGGACTGTCAGGGGTTGGCTCTACCTATATGATAAATACAAGTGAATGCCTTCTTCTGCTGTTACCATCTTTACATTTCTAATACTACTCCTGGTCCTGCTGTGAGTTTCTCTTACATAGTACAAATAACTGATATGTGTCATTTTTCTGTGTTGCTTTCTAAAACCATATGATTAAAAACAATTCTAAGTTTTTCAATGCTAAAATCATATCCAGTGTGCTGTACCATTTTATTGTTTACCAATGATTTTGTACTTTATCATACCCTAATAGCAACCTGGTTTACACTTTAACCATACTGGTTATTTAGAGACTTAGGCTGGGTACACACTACAGAAAATTTCTTCCAATACCTTATCAGTAATGATTTTACTATAACTGGAAAAAAAAAAGTCCCGATCAGCATGCTGATTCATGTGTACACACTATACTTATTTTTATAAGATTTATCCCTGTGCTCTTCATCTGTCATAACCATCGGCTGAAAAGAGCAGGACTCTGTAAACTCTATGGAGATCCTAATCGTGAGTGCATACATACTGCAGAAGAATTGGAAGACCATTCCATTGTTGAATTATCATCATCATCATCAACATTTATTTATATAGCACCAGCAAATTCCGTAGCACTTTACAATTATCATCAGGCTCAGTACCAAGGGATTGGCGAATAGCAGATGTGGTGCCGTTGTTTAAAAAGGGGACGGGATCACAACCAGGGAATTATAGACCTGTGAGCCTGTCATCAATAGTGGGGAAACTACTGGAAGGTATTTTAAGGGATAGTATTCAGGATTACTTGGTACGCAATAAAATTTTTAGTGGGAATCAACATGGATTTGTGAGGGATAGGTCATGTCAAACTAATCTAATTAGTTTTTACGAGGAAGTTAGTGGGAACTTAGACCAGGGCAGCACAGTAGATGTGGTCTACTTAGATTTTGCAAAGGCCTTTGATACAGTGCCTCACAAAAGGTTGATTTACAAAATAAGGGAATGAATCAACATTTGTATTTGGATCAAAAACTGGTTAGAGAATAGGGAACTGAGAGTTGTGATAAATAGAACATTTTCTAATTGGTCAAAAGTCTTAAGTGGAGTACCTCAAGGTTCCGTGCTGGGGCCACACCCTTTTAATATATTTATTAACGACCTTGGTGATGGCTTAGAGAGTAAAGTTTCTATTTTTGCAGATGACACTAAACTCTGTAAGGTAATAAAATCAGAGCAAGATGTAGCTTCTCTACAGAGGGACTTAAATAAACTGGAGGATTGGGCGGCCAAATGGAATATGAGGTTTAACATAGATAAATGTAAGGTTATGCATTTAGGGATCAAAAAAAAAATGCAATCTATAACTTAAATGGAATTATTTTAGGAGAATCTATAATGGAAAAGGATTTGGGAGTGCTCGTAGACAGTAGAATTAGCAATAGTGCTCAATGTCAAGCAGCAGCTGCAAGGGCAAACAAAGTAATGACATGCATAAAAAGGGGCATAGATGCAAGGGAAGACAGTGTAATTTTTCCACTGTATAAATCGTTGGTAAGACCTCATCTTGAATATGCAGTACAGTTCTGGGCACCACTCTATAAAAAAGAAAATTTGGAACTAGAAAGGGTTCAGAGAAGGGCAACAAAATTGATAAAGGGTATGGAGTCATTAAGTTATGAGGAAAGGTTAGCCAGTTTAGGCATGTTTACTTTAGAAAAGAGGCGTCTAAGAGGAGATATGATTACTATGTACAAATGCATTAGGGGTCAATACAGAGAACTTTCATGGGAACTTTTTACCCCAAGGACTATACAAAGGACACTCGGTCACCCCCTAAGGTTAGAGGAGAGGAAATTTCACAACCAGCAAAGGAAGGGGTTCTTTACAGTAAGGGCAGTCAAGATATGGAATTCATTGCCAGGGAAGGTTGTGATGGCAGATTCAATAGATATGTTTAAGAAAGGGTTAGACAATTTTTTAGCTGAAAAGTGTATCCAGGGATACGACCGTTAATTAAAATGAGGGATAGTAGTGAATAAAGGGTAAAAATGGGACTGCAATATTGAGTCTGGGGGGATTTTCACAATTGAACCAGATTGGCAGTTGCTTACTCTGAATCAATTTCAAATATAAGTGCAGAATCGCAGGAGATCCAAAAAAGGTTGAACTTGATGGACTGGTGTCTTTTTTCAACCTCATCAACTATGTTACTATGTTACAATTAATAAAACAATACTGGGTAATACATACAGACAGAGAGGTAAGAGGGCCCTGCTCACAAGCTTACAATCTATTGGACAATGATAGTTTGATACACAAGGGCATGTGCTACATCATATTGCACATTGGACCAGTTAGAATGCAAAGGCAAAAAGTATTGAGTGGGCTGTGTGATCAGTCACACAGCACTGTTGGTCACAGGGTTGTTGTTTTGTGCTAGCTGTGTAGAGGGTGGTAATAGGGTAACTTAGGGAGATTAAGATGGAGGTTGAGGAATGACATAAGTTTGTCTGAAAAGGTGGGTTTTCAGAGAACACTTGAAGGTTTGAAGGCTAGAGCAAAGTCTTACTGTGCGAGGGAGGGAATTCCACAAAGTGGGTGCAGCCCGAAAAAAGTCCTGTAACCGGGAATGGGAGGATGGGATGAGAGTGGAAGAGAGACGCAGATCTTGTGCAGAATGGAGGTGTTGAGTTGGGAGATATTTAGAGACAAGTGAGGAGATGTATGTTGGTGCAATTTTGCTGACGGCTTCGTATGTTAGAAGAATATTATATTGGATCTGTTGAAAAACAGGCAACCAATGTAGAGACTGACAGAATGGCTCAGCAGAGGAGGAACGATTTGCGTGCAAAATAGAATGTAGGGGTTCGAGTCCAATTTTGGGGAGACCAGTAAGAAGAGATTGCAATAGTTGATGCGGGAGATGATGAGTGCATGAATTAAGGTTTTTGCAGTGTCTTGTGTGAGATATGTGCATATTCTGGAAATGTTTTTTTAGATGTATGCAGCATGATTTAGATATAGAGTCGATGTGAGGAACAAAGGATAATTGTGATTACACCTAGGCAGCGAGCTTGCAAGGTGGGATTTATGGTCATGCTATCAAAAGAAATAGAAATGTCAGGCAGGAAGCTTCTGTTTTTGGGTGGGAATATTATTAATTCTGTTTTTAAAAGATTGAGTTTGAGTTGGTGAGAAGACATCCAAGATGAAATGGCAGAAAGAGAGACAGAAATGCGAGACAACACAAATGGTGAGAGATCAGGAGAGGATAGATAGATTTGTGTATCATTCGCATAGAGATGATACTGAAATTGAAAGCAGCGTATTAGTTTTCTAAGAGAAATGGTGCAGATAAAGTATAGCAGAGGACCTAGGACTAAGCCTTGTGGTAGACAACTGATAAAGGAAGCGGAGCAGTGGTGGATCCAGAGAAATTAACACTGAAAGAGTGATTAGAGAGGTAGGATGAGAACCAGGATAGGACAGTGCCTTCAAGACCTAGGGATTGTAGTGTTTGTATGAGGAGAGAGTGGTCAACAGTGTCAAATGCAGCAGAGAGATCCAGGAGAATTAGAAGAGAGTGTTGGTTATTATTTTTTGCTGTGATCAAATCATTGACAACCTTGGTCAGCGCAGCCTCTGTGGAGTGTTGAGAATGAAAGCCTGACTGAAGAGAATCCAGTAGGTTGCTTGCTGTAAGAAAGTGTGTGTGGTGAGTGTAGGCAATTCTCTCGAGAAGCTTGGAGGGGCATGGGAGCTGAGAGATGTGGTAGTAATTTGAGAGAGAGTTTGGGTCAGCATTTATATTTTTTAGAATAGGAAAAATCCCTGCATGCTTGAATAGTGATGAAAACATACCAGTAGAGAGAGAGAGAGAGAGATTACAGATTTTAGTTAAAGGTGGAATGAGCACAGGAGACAGGGACCTAACATTTTGTGAGGGAATGGGATCAAGAGGACAGGAGGTAGAGTAGGAAGATAAGAAGAGAGTAGATACTTCATCTTCTTTTGTGGGATCAAATGAAGAGAGAGTGTCAGAGGGTGCTACAAAGGAATTGAGCTGATTGCTTATCGAGGGAGATGATACCATTTCTAGTTGGATCTTATCAATCTTGTCCTTGAAAAAAGAAGCAAGTTCCTGGGCACTGATGGTAGTTGGAGGATTTGGGGTGGGAGAATTAAAAGTGTTAAAAAGGCGTTTCGAGTTAGAAGCTGGAACATAGATGAAAATATGTTTGTTTTGCAGTGTCCAGAGCATTTCAACAGGAGTGGTAGATACCAGTATATGTGATGAAATCATTAGAGGTGCGAGATTTACACCAGTGACGTTCTGCTTTGCGAGAAAATGTTTGTAGATGTAGTGTTACTTTAGTGTGCCACGGTTGGTAACGAAGTCTACACAGAGAATGAAAAGTCGCTGTAGCCACTTGATCAAGGACAGTTGCTAGGGTTTGGTGAAAATGAGGTACTGCCCTATCAGGGGAGGAGAATATAGAAATTGGGGAGAGGAGGTGTTGAAGAGAGGTGGAAAACTATTGAAAATCAATAGAGTTAATATTCCTGTAGGTATGAGGAGGCTTGGAAGAGTTTTATAGCGGGGAGGGTAAAGAACTGTAAGTGAGCAAATAGCTAATAAGGTGATGATCCGAGAGGGGGAAAGGAATGTTAAGGAAATAAAAAACTGAGCATAGTCTAGAGAAGACAAGTTCAAGACAGTGGCCATCCTGGTGAGTAGTGGATTCAATCCACTGGGAGAGGTCAAGTGAGGAGGTTAGAGAGAGCAGTTTTGAAGCAGCATTGGAACATGGATTAGCAATTGGGATGTTGAAATCAACCGTGATGATGGTGGGGATGTCAGAGGATAAGAAGTGAGGGATGAGATTTTTAGTCCGGTTTAAAAATGAAATGAAATGATATGATGAGCTTTGGAATGATAATCACTCATAGTTGCAGTGCACACACTAATGCAATATCGGACTGAACAGTCGTTTATCGTGTGATTGTCACGATAATCAGCTGAAAGCCCTGTAGTGTGTACCCAGCATTATATAGAAGCCATATTTAAATCAAGATAAGTTCCATAAGTTAATAAAGTAAAGTGACACTTGTATATGCATAATCTATTGCATGTAGGTTCTTTATCATATTCCAATGATAGACAGGAGCTAGGCAGATTATTTTGCAGTCTTTTATTTATTAATCAAAGTGTGGGGAGAAGAAGGACCCATCCTCAGCCATAAACATGTCCCTCTCCTACCTTACACAAAGCAATCTATCAAATACGCCGCAAAACATTTGAACTTCCAGTCAAATAACCCAATATCCCCAAAATGTCCTTATTTCCTTTTCCTGGAACATTAATGCTCAACTTCGGCTAGGTACAAACTGGAGGTTTTTCAGACGATTATCGTGCCAATCACCCGACAAACGACCGCCCGCCACATATCGTGTTAGTGTGCATAATTACATGATGAACGAATGTTGTTCCAAAGTGACGATTGTAATTTCATTTGGTTGGTTGTGCTGTATAATAATCTCGTTCCAATCACCTTCCGATCATATAGTGTGTATGCACTAACGATCACAATCTCCATAAAGTTTACAGAGTCATGGTATTTTCAGCCAATGCAGCAATGCATATGTCCTAGTAACTAAATGTAGAGAGTACTGTAGACGGAATAATTTGTTCATTCGTTCTGAGACTGAATATTTTGTTTCAGAGTCACAGAAGCTAACGAAATTATGACATGTGGATAGCTATTACAAGGCGGTTAATGAGAGGAATTAATTAATGAATGCATATGGTGCTGTCATTCTCTAAACGACTATAGGACCAGATGAAGAGCACAGATTTGAAGGTAAATTGTGTGTAGTGTATATGCATGAATTGCCCGACTGATCAGACCTTCAGTCGAAGGTACAATAGTTGCAGATAACAGATTGGTCGGATAATTCTCCAGTGTGTACCTAGCCTTAATCTGCATCAACTCAAACTATCTCCCTCAATAACATAGCTCATAGCACACAATACCATCCCATCCACAATAACTTACACTGAACACTCACACTGCCTCCTGCAACATTGTCAGCACTCTCTGGTCATCCATACAATGTAATTACAGTTCAATTTACTCTCTTACACCCTCTAGTCAGGAGCCCTAATTAAGACATAATTTAAAAGATGTATTACTTTTGATAATAAAAAAATTAAGCATTTTAGACAAACACAAACAATAATACTCCTTTGGTTTTCTATTCAGCATGTAGTAATGTGACTCTCATCAGCAATTTGATTCTGTAGATCATCTGCTAAATATGACCTGTCATTTGGTTCAACTTATTTCTGATGATACAGCAGTGGTAACATCTATGCCTTGCTGGTTTACTAAGAAATATTTTTCTTCATTAATTTAATTGCCATCTAATCCCAAAATAGAATTGAACTTTTCATCCAATGATTAACTCTGATTGTTAAAATCAGCAATATTCAAAAATTGACACATCTCTGTTAATGAGAAAGCCAATCACAATAATTATAGGAAGGACAATATGCTGTATTCATTTATCTATAAAATAGAGATGTGAAGGTTATTTATTAAAAATAGAAATCAAAATGTTTTTAACAGTGGTGGAACAAGACATGAGAGGGTCTTTAAAAAAATTCTGGTCGGGCTTCACGCTTCAGGGGCTCGGTTGGACCCAGAAAAAGGTTGTAATAGGTATAAAAATGGACAGGTTACAGGTGCTTTATGCAATTAGAAACTCTTAAAAGTAAAATGATTTACTGCTGGTATTGAGAATTGCGCCTCTGTTAATGCACTGTAGGTAGTACTTTCCCAGTTCTGAATGCGTGATGTGGAGTGACAAAGAATGCTCTGCACAGCCAGCCTGCATTTACAACAATGTAAACAGCAGCTCTGGTGTAATCTGGTAGCTCTTGTGTATTTATCAGCTGGCTGGGTGTCTTCCATGATGTCATGTTTTAAGCTTGCCAAATTATTTGACAAGTGGGCGCCTTGCATGCTTCAGAATTTCCAGCCTAACAAGCTTGTAAAGAAGCATGCCAGGCTTGTAATGTTTTAGTTTAGGAAATTTAGGAGGGTGACATATTTATTTATAATATGGTTAGGGTGAATATTGACATTGGTGTCTGCCATCATCACATAAGTCTCACACTTCCATCCTTGCCTTTATAAAAACTGCAATCCATTTCCACCTTAGACTATAATCCAATTATTAATTTTGAAGTTACTTTATTTATATTAAAAATTTCAAATGTTTGGTAAGTATTAGGCGGTACAGTAAACAAAACGTATCAACGTATCATCTCTGATGCACAAGTAAATGAACACAAACTAAATGCACATGTTGGCAGTAAGAAAAAGAAATTAGAAAACAACAGTCCACATGCCACTGTAAACAGATGTCAAGCATGTATATAATAGATAGCAGTGGCGCACACAGGGGGGGTTTCTGGGTCTCCAGAAACACCCCCCCCCTCCGCTAAAAAGTGCCCTACAAGTGCCCTACTGTAGTATACAGCAGCCGCGGCGCTGTCTAAGAAGCGTCCGCGGCGGTGCTGTATTGTATACAGCACCGCCGCGGACGCTTCTTTGACAGCGCCGCGGCTGCTGTATACTACAGTGCAGCTGAAACGGCGCTGCCGCGCATGCGCGGCAGGTCTCTAGATTTATTTATTTTTTTCCGGGGGCGGAGGAAACCCTCCCCTGACAAATCCTCCGTGCGCCCCTGGATAGATTAGTGTAAGGACATGTGCTGGAGGGGTAGAGGAGAGGTATGTTTAGGATGTGCCAGGTAGAGAGTTCTCATGGTGAGTCATTGAGGAAAGTAAGGCAAAAAAAGGATTAAATGTTCTCTGGGACAAACCATGCTACAATGCAAGGGGTGCAAATTAGTTAATTATTACTGAAATTTAAAGTTGATATAGGACATGCCCTATGCCAACTATAAATATGTCCCCATTTACCTCCCTTTCCAATGCAACATGGTTTTGCCTAGGTGCAAAATTACTCTTTTTTTATGCTTTGCTCTCCTTAGTGACTCAGGCTTGGTGAATACACCAGGGGTCCCAAATCTTATGGAAGGAGGCAACAGTGTTATTCTGGAGGCTGGTGATGTATTCCATTTTTGAGACAAACCAGATGCACCCAGCTCATCAAACCGCTAGGCCACCCCCAATCCCCCTGCCTAAAACAGAGTTGAATAGCCGTGTGCCATAGCGGCACTTGCTCACCATGATGATATACAACTTCCTGCGAGTGGGGACAAACGTGATGACTGTCAGGATGGCAGGACAGTCCACTTATATCGGTCCTGTCCTGATTAAGTTATGACAGTTGGGAGGAATGTATAGCGTTATCGTCTTTATTTATGTATCCTGCTGTATTCAAATACCATTTCTGTTTCATGATTAAACATATATATCATAAATAAACATCATAATTAAACAGATTAGCATAAATGCTGAAATAATCGAAAAACTGTTCATATGAATAAATGTCCCTTCTTATGAATGCAGCATTACTTACCTCTACAGATTTACAAGATTCTTCTAGTTGGCTAATCACTGCTTGAATCCGATCATTACATCCAACCAATACTGCAATGCCATCCGACAGTTCAGACTAAACAGGAAAAAAATACAATTATTATCTGTACACATCAAATGCAAAAGAAGATAGAGACAGATTAAGACCCTATGGGTCCCTAGGCAAGATACTGGCCCTGAGCCTTCCACCACTCTCACCAACAATAGGGCTTCTTACCTCTTGGTATATAGAGCCCTATGTGTTTTGTCATGTATGTACACAATCGAGAGTGAAAGTGCAATATAAAGTGGCATCACATGCAGGCCGGACACATTATGAATATAGATAATGGGCCTGACTCATTAAGGAAAGTGAAGCAAAAAATTGAGTAAGATTTCTTACTCAAGTTTTCTGGACAAAACTATGTTACAATGCAAGGGGTGCAAATTAGTTTACTATTTTGCACATAAGGAAAATACTGGCTGCTTTTTCATGTAACACAATTACTTGATAGCTTATTTGTACACTTAAATTTAAAGTTGATCTTGGACATGACCTACCCCAAATATAAATCTGCCATCATATTTTAAATTTACCTACCCTCCAATGCAACATAGGTTTGCCTTACTTACATACTTTTGCTTAACTTTCCTTAATGAATCAGGCCCAATGTCATTAAACAAACTTAATCAATACTTTTCATAATAAAATAAATTGCAAAGATAAAATGTGTTTAATTGGTTCTTCTGCGGCTCTGAAAAAGGCACTTTCTACATTTCTATTATCCAGGCCCACAGAGTGTCAGAGGTCAGCTGTCTGCTAAAAGGTTTGACCTCCCCAAGTCTAGGCCGATTTCTGGAAAGTGTAACTCTACTACCTTCTATCCCCAATATCTGCATATAAGTACTCTCTGGCTTCAACCCTTTAACAATACAGAATCTCTTATTGATCGACTGATATAGGGGTAAGAAAGAGAAAGCATCTGCCCACAATGAGCAACTGGATAGCTGAAGATAACACTATTATTCAATTTTAATTAATTTAAAGACTAGATAAATGCTAAACAAAGACTAATAAAAACTGAACAAATATTGAACATTTTATTACAAATGTGTCCTGGGCATAGTAGCCAAAATTTTAAAATAATTTCCAGGTACATTTGTTGGTGGACGCCAGTGCCTGTAAGTACATGAGTACAGTGGGCATTGGTGCACTACAACCTCCATCATAACATGTTCACTGGAGTTACTTGTAATCTCATTGTTTGTATTACAAATGCTCTCATTTAATAAATATTAATTTACACAGTCCAGAGTAAATGATTAGATAGCAAAAGCAGCATTTTATATACAAAATTACAGATATTTTGCTATGCAAGTGACAAGTCTCTACAAACTGGGACCAATCCAGGTGCACAGGGTGTTTTGATGTGTGCAATAAGTGTGCTTAGCTAAGGAAGCCCACTGTGTTCTTTCCAGGCTCTGTGTTCAGCAGTACACTGCAAAATGCAGTAGGGAATATACTGCTGAGGGAGGCGATTTATAGCAGTTACAAAAAATTCAATTGTGTTTTCCAAAAGATCCTTGCGGAAATGAGGAATGGAGGAGATTGATAGATGGAATGAGGGTAAGTTGAGAGGAGGACAACTAAGAGATGGGGGGGAGGGGGGGTAAATGTATCAAGCTGCGAGTGTCCGGCAGGTTTGAAAAGTGGATTATTTGCCTGTAGCGACCAATCAGATTCTAGTTATCATTTGTTTAGTATATTCCTCAAAATGACAGCTAGAATCTGATTGGTTGCAATGTGCAACATCTCCACTTTTCAAATCTGCCAGAAACTCGCAGCTGGATACATCTACCCCAGGGTCAATGCTTGTATACTCTGTCATGTGTGTACATGTGGAAAAAGGGCTGAGTGAATGGTGTTAGGAACCCTCTACCCAATATCATTTTGTGTCCCTAAGAGCAGCCTCGTCTCTGCCTCATCTATATTAAGTAATAAGCTAAATATTTGATAATGTCCTCAAAGTTTACAAAAAAATTAATAATTGATTACAAATATTGATAGAACTATATACACACACAACTATCTATCTATCTATCTATCTATCTATCTATCTATCTATCTATCTATCTATTTTTAAATTAGCTGTAGAAATAAATAATTAGAAAACACAGTCATTACTAAAGTCTATAGCTTTGATCTCTTCTCAGAGAAAGATTTGAATACACCAGAGATTAACATAAAAGGAATAGACCTATGACACACAAAAAGGAGTAATCATCCTTTCAAAAGGTGTTGCATTTTTGTCTTAGTCATCTTGATTGTCTGTATCAGGCAACAAGTCACAAAGGACTGGTGCTAAACATGCAAATTAAATATAATTATCTTACCAGCTATATGATAGCTTCCCCTTAATAACATGTGAATTAAAAATATTTTACTTTACACTTTTAGATTAACAATATCAATAAGGAAAAAAAGATCCCATGACCGTATATGTGCGTAAATACATCATAATTGCTATTATTATTATTATTATCATATTTTGTACATAACACCAACATGTTTTGGTGCACGGTATAAAAAAAAATATTGTACGTAAAGGGACATATTCAATTGTCCGGTTTCCGCGGCGCATTAAAACTATTACCGTTATTATGGTTATAGTTAGCTGGATTTCAGGTCGCAGCTCCCTGAGCCGCGAGCTGAAATCCAGCGAGAAAACTACCGTAATAACGGTAATAGTGCGCAGACCGTGGGATTTTCGGTGTTTCCGCCGACAATTGAATATGCCCCAAAGAGTCTGTGTGATGTGAAAGACCTTGAATGAAAATACAAAAGTAAAAAAGTGTAATGCAAATGGAGTTATGTGACATGCAACTTTTTTTTTTTCTTTTTTTTTTTTTAATATAACTACCACTGTTTTGGCAGGGAACAGAATGGATTTGCAGGCAGAGAAGACTGTGTCTGCAGGGATCATTGCCTGCAAATCCATTCTGTTCCCTGCCAGGGATGGTGCTGGGCAAATCAGAGAGCCCTCATCTCTAACCACCATTACCTCAAAATATAGGCACAGGGGAGACCTCTACAAATTTGAAGGATTAAACCTAATTGCTGGAATTCAAAATGTTTTTAAAAGTGGGCTGTAATTGAAAGGGACACCTGATTGGACAGGTGGACCAGTGCAGTTCCAGCAGGGAAGAAGGTACTGCTCGGTGGGGGGTTGTCTACAGGGGTATTAGACTTTACGTTAGATAGTACTCTTCTCTCATCAACTTGAAAGAACGAGAAAACTAATTTACAAATTATTGCTTTTCCAAACTCAGTTGTGCCTAACATTTCCTTCAATGTGTTGGGGGTTGGAGGACCATGATGGTACAACAGGTGACCAATCACTTGCCTCCCACACCAGTTAAAATTCTGCGGCAAACTCCACAGTGCTCCTGCTGTTGGACAACAGTATCCTGGAATATGAGCAACAAAATAACTAATAGAAATGCCCAAATAAGTATTTAAAAGTGGGTTTGACCCAAATACAAAGCCTAGTTGGTGTTCTGTAATATGAAGTCCCTAGTTTAGGGTCTTCGCCTTGTTTGGGTATAGGGGGTAGTATACATCTCATTGAACGTTGGATAGCATAGCTGACACCTATGAATTCTCTGATAGAGCTTTAATAATTTATAATATTCAGACGTGAGACCTTCCAAGCCTGGAGATTTATGTGTCTGCATGCTGGAAATAGCAGCATCATTTCTTGAGAAGTAAGATCTGTATCAAGGAGGTTGTTTTTAAGAGGATGTGAGTTTAGAGATCTTTAAGCAAATTGTCTTAAAGCGTAATATTTGGAGGAGTAGCTAGAGATTTGAGCAATGTTGGTGAAACATGACTGCAATTTCCTCAGACTTCGTAAAGGCTTCTGACTTATCCTGTCTAATTGTTACAATATGGTTCTTGCGTTTCATAGTTTTTGTCATGTTGGCCATGAGTCTCCCCATATTTTTGCATATATTATCATCACTTAATTATTATAAGACAATAATTTTGGAGAGGGCAGAAATGTTTACAGTAATAATAGGAAAATTACCTTTTGACCCTGGAAAACATGAGCAAGAGGAGCAACTTCACAGTTTTTATGAGCCCCAAACACTTTACACATGGAACATGTCGGCACTTCACAATTCAGACAATATATGTTAATTTTTTCATCTTCGTGTTCTTCACATATTGGTTGGTTGGATTTCCTTTCAGGCCTGTGAGAAATCAATGAAGAATAATTAAGTGAATTATATTATAAAACACAGTTCTAACATGTTTAAGTGTAAGATTGAGATTCTACTTAATTGTGATTCTACATAATTAGCTCACAGATGAATATTGATGCTCATGGATCAAGACGTATTGTTGTAATTAAAAATAAGTAGAACTTGTGCAAAACAGATAAAATTTGCATTTGTTTTTTCGGAGTGCTTTTCTCTTTGTAAGTACAAAAGTGGCTGCTGAAACTGTCTCTTTTCTCTCCTGTGCATAGAATGCCACTGATATAAGCACTTAGGCTCCCGGAATTGGACAACGAGGACATAGAATAGAAGGTAAATAACAAAATATGTATATTTATAACAAGCTGAATGCAGACACTTGGAATGTCCACATGCAGAAATTGTATTTAAATGATATGTATATGAGATTCGGGGTGTGGAAAGAGCACGTTTATGGGGGCATTCTATGTAATGTGATGTTATTGAAATAATAACATATACAATTGGGACACATGTAAATAAAGACAGTCCTGGGGGTATATTTACTAAACTGTGGGTTGGAAAAAGTGGAGATGTTGCCTATAGCAACCAATCAGATTCTAATTATCATTTATTTAGCACATTCTACAAAATGACAGCTAGAATCTGATTGGTTGTTATAGACAACAACTCCATTTTTTCAAACCAGCAGTTTAGTAAATATATCCCCTGGTGTTCTCTCACACTCATGATTGATTTAAGACATAAATAAGGGTTGAACAACAACTATTTTTTGTAAATAAAATTGGAAAAAATGTTAAATAGTTAAAGTAACCAAAGTGGTGATCAGAAAGTGATCATAAGCTGGATTTTGATATTTTTCTTTCTTTCACCATGTATGTTTCCAACCGTACGCGCAATCCCGCAACTTTAGAAGTAGAGCACTTTTCTGTTCGTTTTTTTCCAAAAAACAAAATGTGGGATTGTTCCATTTGCATAAATAAAAATGGTATTGTATTGTGGGGTTTATTTTTATTTTTTTACAGTTTGTAAATAACTTCAAGTGTGAGTTTATAGTTTAGTAAACCACAATTAAATCCATGCAGGATGGGGAGATACTAATCATCACACGGCCAAATTGTAACCAGGTTGGATAAGTATTACTAATTTAAATATATTATAACATTATTTTTCTATAAAAAGGGGACATCTTGGTTTATGCAGATTATTATTATTATTATTATTATTATTATTATTATTATTGTTATTAACATTTATTTATATAGCACCAGCATATTCAGAAGCGCTTTAATGTGCCTCATTGATTTAAAAAGATAATAACTGAAGACCTTTATAAATATTAACACAATTTGTGTATTGCATAATTTGCATATAAAGACCTAATTCATTTTGGAATGCAAAGTGAACACAATTTGCATTTCTTTAAAATCGATCGGAAATTGCACCTATGTACGCCCGTGTTGAAGTACCAGTGGAAGAAACGCTTCCATTTGAACACAGGTATAAGTATGATCTGGCTATATGGTAATTGCCGTATGCAGACAGACAGAACAGACTGCAGGGTACGCACAATGCTTATGTACAATATAAAGTCCTATCAGAACGCATGTGAAAAACAATATGTAATACATTAACAACTCTTATGATAACTATAATCATTAATAAAAATACATTTAAAAAAATCTATTTTTTTTACATTATATACATGTATCAGGATGTTCTTAATGCCTACTGTACGTAAAATGCATTTTTACGGTGACTCTTACTTGCAAAAAAATGTTCTGAAATGCATATGTACTAAAAGAGAAATATATTGCATCGGGTAGACCCAACTACTACTACATCAAATACTACATGACCAAATACTACATATCAACCAACATACTCCCAGTCATCATAGGAGTGGTGCACCCACACTTAACGGAGCACTCCGAGGTCCAGAATATTAAAACATAATTTCAAACTTAATTGATATGCATTCAAATATTTTTTCAGTAGATTTTCTATACATATATTTAAAAACATACTTAATTAGAAAAATATTTAAAATGTGTGTATTGTAAATGTGAACCAGATAGGTAAATAACTGTTAAGAATAGCAGCTCCTCACTGCTATAACTTGCCGCTAGCGCCTATAGTGCCTCTAATATGTATTTCTATGTATATAGGTTTATTAATTCTTTATTTGTCACTTGCAGGGTATTAGCCCCACCTATATATTGCAGGCAAAGTGTTTTATTTTAACCCTGATAAGCACACCTATGCAACTATAGATAAGTATATTCAGTCAGGAGAGTCCATGCTCGAAGCTTGAATCAGACTGATGTGTGTGAGCTCCGCACACCCTTACTATTACACTGCCTACATGCACACGCTGCTTCCCTCCTCCGTTCTGCCCCGTAGGTAGTTGGAAGTGTCATTTGCATTCCCAGATAAATTAAATGCACTTGCGTTCACTGGCGTAAAGTCAGGTTCTGAGCATACAACTGAACTTACATCTGAAGATAAATCAGGTCCAGCATACATGCAGTCAGGCCCGGCGCTCCCATTAGGCAAGGTTAGGCACTTGCCTAGGGTGCCGGGCTCTGGAGGGCGCCTGGAAGGCGCCTTAGAAATAAAATTACTTTAAAACTGTGCGGCGACCGCTGACCATACCTTTCACGGCCGCCGCACAGCTTCCGATAAATCCACGGGGAGGGGGGAAGGGGCTATGGATCACCATCGCCGCCTCTCTGCTCCGTCTCCTCCCCTCCACTCACTGACTGTCGGGCGTGACATCATCATCACGGCCCGACAGTGTCAGTGAGTGGAGGGGAGGAGATGGAGCAGAGAGGCGGCGGTGTTGAGGCAAGGTAAGGAAAGATGTGGGGAGGAGGGAGGAGGGCGCCGATTTTTAAAGTGTGCCGGGGGGGGGGGGGGCGATTTTGACAGTGCGCCTAGGGTGCCAAGGACCCTAGCAGCGGCCCTGCATGCAGTTCACTTTCATCACCATTTATTCATGCAATTCTTGCTTAATTTATGATGGACAGCTGTTGACTTTGCTTTGCCAAGGCGTGGTCTGGAATTGAGATGGTTTCCTGATGGATTTTAAACTCATCCCACCAATAAAATGTTCCAGGGTTCCTTAGTGCAGTAGTGCTACTATTGTAGATCTTTGTGTCAACAGTACGAGCATCACATTATGTCACAAGAAATTGTTTTGCACTCACATGTGTCATTATCCTCTTATGCCAATTTTAAAATGAGATAGTATTGCTATATTATCCTTTATATTAAACAGCAAACAGTGTTGTGACATTCTATAATCTTTCAGTGGGAACATGATCAATTTTTTAAATATCACATTATTTACTAAGTGGAGTTGAGAAATGGATTGTGAAGCTCTAATTAATCATTTGCTTTCAAGAAGTATCCATTGAGCAAATGTCATATTATCAACACCTCCACTTCCTAGCTGGCAGGAAAATAAACTTGTGAATGTTAAGCTGGAAGGTGTGTATTCATTAAACCTGCTGACTCACTGGAACTCACAGAAAAGCTGAACATCTAAAAGTGAACTTTCACTGGGCCCTATCAATAAAATAAGTTGAAATGCCACTTATATTTGGATAGTCTTAGCACGTTATCTGTGAGAGGTATCCCCAAGATTACTGAAAAAAGAAAAAAGTAGTTGATTCAAAATAAAAAGTGTTGCAAACAGCCCCCCCAAGATACCCTACAACTGTTTATGGATACTAATTAACCCAGAAGACATGATCATATTTACATTTTATCCTCGCTAAAGGCAGTTATATGGGGTGTAGCAATACAAACGGGTTCTGGACTTAAAAAAGTGAATGTTCATCTGCAAAACGAACTTGAGTCTAAACTCTCCAACCTAGACTCCATGGTCAGAATTCAAGAGGCCCTGTCCGGACTATGCCGTAAATTTTATACCATGGGTCATACGGCTGGTAGTTTACTAGCTAGGAAGCTTAGAGGTCAGCAAGCCAGGAGTAGAATTTGAAATATGGTGATGAATTAAAAATATCAAACCCATGGGACATAGCTAATTGGTTTTCCAAATTTTATATGGGCTTATACAACCTCAAGGATGATAAGGACACCTATCTGCTATCAAAAAATGACATCCAAAGCTTTCTCAACCACCCACACCTCCCCTCACTAGATCATGACACCATTCAGTTGCTAAATGCCCCCAGGACTCATTTAGAGATCCAGTACGTTTTTATACACCTACCAATAAACAAAGCTCCAGGCCCTGATGGCTACATTAATGATTTCTATGATATGCTCCAAAATGACCCTATACCTATATTAGTGAATCTGTACAACGCGGGCACAGACTGTGGCAGATTTCCCTGGGAAATGATCGAAGCCCAGATCATAACTATTCTGAAACCTGGTAAAGACTCAGCTGATTGTATCAATTTTAGGCAAATAGCCTTACTCAACACTGACTTAATCCCCAATTTAATACATCCCAACCAAGATGGCTTTGTAATGGGAATCAGGCATCCGACAATACAAGGAGCATTCTTAATATTGTGGAACATATCTCAAGATACCAAGGTGAACTGTTTTTGCCTTCTCTATACACGGAGAAGGCATTTAACAGGATACACTGGGAAGTTAACAGAGACACTTGGTCAAATTGGTTTTAGTGGGACGATACTTAATGCAATTACGGCTCCTTATCATGGCCCATCAGCTAGAGTCTTTACCAAATTCCTCTCAGATAAATTCTGTATCACCAATGGCACTAGACAGGAGTGCCCCACGTCATTTATATGACGTGGGGCACCCATATACGTCACGTTATTTATATCCAAGCCATAGCCATAGAACCCTTAGCAGAAAACCTTTGCAGATACACGAGTTTCAGGGGATTAAACCTCCAGGGCACTGGTCAAAGTTTGTGCCTATTTGCAGATGATGTTCTCCTCTTTCTTACCAAACTTCATTGTCGCTGATGCACTGGATTTTAGACAGCTATAGCAGATCCACCTAATATAAATTATATACTACCAAGAAGGAGGCCCTGCCTATCAATATGCCGGTTGATAAATTAATTTATTTGAAAAAACTCCATAAATATATTTGGAAGGAGAGCTCTATCTTGTATTTTGGAATCCATATTTCATCAAATATTACTGATGTATTCGATGTTAATTACCCCTCGCTAATTGCGCAACTCACCTGGTTGTTTACGTCCTGCATGGGCTACGAGGTTTACTGGCTGGGGAGAGTGGCAGCATTCACAATGATGCTAATTCCTAAACTGATGTATGTTTTTTGAACAATACCATATCTCACTCCGATGAAGTATCTGGCTCCACTCTCTCATACTCAAATATATTTGGAGAAGAAAGCCCTCAAGTGTAAATTTTAATCATATGTATTATCTCCAAGATTAGAGACTCGGTGCTCCCAATCCATTATAAGACCTGGGTTGATCTAGAGCGAGCCCTGAATCCTGCCTTCCCTATTGAAGATCTAATCTGGCTTCCCAAATCACTTAGAATCAAATAGTATTAATATTTATATTAATTCTCACAAAAATCCAGTTTAGTTTTGAAATGAAGACAACAGAAGTTCCCTACTCCATGGCAGCTTCCATCAGTCTGGTTAAATGGCAAAGTTGGCACAAGTTTGTTACAGATGGAGAGACTCCATGCTTCTCCATCCATCAGATTCTGTAGATGTTCCCATATTATGCCTACTTTCTATAGGTGCTATAGTTGAGATATCTTCCATTCTTCAGGCTAATTTCTATAATAAATGGAGCAATTTTCACAATTTTGTTGTAACCCATTCAAACAAATCAAATGTTAGATGATTGGTATTTTGTGAATGAAAAGGGACATCAGATCTGAGGTAGAGCTAGAGTAATGGACTTAGGGGAGACTTATGACAACCATAATAAGCTTACAGTCAATAATGGCATGCAGACAGCAGTTAGTGATGGCTGCACCTTAAATCAGACCTGTGTCCTACCCCCCACATAGTCATCTTCTCACAACTATAAAACAGTTACAGATTTGTGAAGACAATGAGAAATTACAAGGTAGTATGAAGGAGTCATCACACCAAGGACAGGGTAGGTTAGAAGATCTACTGAATAATATATCAATTCAGCCACTGGATCTAGTGCATTTCACTGTCATTGCTGTAAACTGTTATCGCTGTTTCCATCTCTGTTCCTCCTTTGGTAATCTCCAATCAGCTGTGTTTATGTCTTTATCTGTTTGTACCCTAGAATCCAGCAAATAATCGCACAAACCTCCTGCATGGAGGCCTTTCTTTAAAGCTTAAAATGGGCCCATAACAATAAAAAAATATGCACTATGGACCTGAATCAAGTCTATGGGGTAAATGTATCAAAGTCCGGTTTCTTCATCTCGCGGAAGATCGGAGTCTTTGCAGCTAAAATTTAAAGGGGCGATGGCTTGTAAAGGCAAGTTTACAAGCCGCGAGATGAAGAAACCGGACTTTGATACATTTACCCCCAGATGTACGCCCGTTTGTGTAGCGGAAATTCCCATGGGAATTCCCACTGTGCTTGTCTAGAAACCAAACTTACGTAATTTTACACAATTGCACGGAATTCATATCCACAAGCGGGGGGGGGGGGGGAGTGGAGGTGCAGATTAACATCGGTCATGTACAGTAAGTTTATGCAGATTCGGCTAATTCAAATCCTGTCTTTAGCGTGAGTACACCTGTTTTCAACTGTATCTTTTGCTGATAATACCGGATTATAGCTGTAACCAACATGGCATTGCCTCTCTGATTCTGATTGGATAACAGCGGCAGCATTCACTTGCTGTTTAGGAGGTGTGAAAAGTTTGTCCTTACTGCCGTTCGAGCATATGTCTCGGTAGCTAGCACAGAAAAACTGTATGCATTTAAGATTTATTTTTAGTACATATTGTACGCACTGTACCAATTGAAGAGTTATTTATTCAGTAAGTTATTTTAAAATAATAGATTACATTGTTTTTTCAATTTTCAAATATATGGATCATATTGTAAAATATTATAGTTAAATTTGTTTTTGTTTTAGTTTAGGTTTGTTATTCTATTGCTATAAGTTGCTGTTTTAATTTATGATTATATAAAAGTTTTGTGCATTCTGATGTGAATTAATTGTAAATACTCATATAGTAAACATGTAATACCGGTGCTTGTATTACATATAGTGTAATACAGGCACCGGGTCCAGACATTGGTGCTTTAAAACCAGCAATCTGACTCTGCCCATTAGAACTGATGTCATTTACCCTGGAGACATTTCACGAAGTCGCATTTCACATGTGACAGGATTTAAGCATGTACAGATGGTTGGCTGTAAGTTATATAATAAGTCTATAATTCTGCTTTGTTGGGATTACAGATATCGCATTTTTTAGGTCGCTCTCACGGTTGTTGGTTTTATTGCCGATGGACAAACGTACCCCACCCCTCTATTCACATCATAATGTATCTTAAGAAATGTTTGGATTTGAATATGGGCAGAAGAGTTGCGTACTCTTTTATACAGGGAAAACGTGTATATATTGCTTTCCAATTTGAATCCGGCACTATGTGTATACATTTTTCTTATTTTTAAAATATATGTTTCCCAACAAAGCTAAACTGGCTACTATGGAAATACAGTGATGATATAGCTAGATGTAAATCAAAATGTCATTAAGACTCTGGGCCTGATTCATTAAGGATCTTAAGTTAAGAAACTTCTCCTGGACAAAATCATGTTGCAATGCAAGGGGTGCAAATTAGTATTCTGTTTTGCATATAAGTTAAATACTGACTGTTTTTTCATGTAGCACACAAATACTTGATAGCTTATTTGTACACTGAAATTTAAAGTTGATATATGTGTGCTACATAAAAAGACAGTCAGTATTTAACTTATGTGCAAAACAAAATACTAATTTGCACCCCTTGCATTGTAACATGGAGTCCAGGAGACTTAAATAAAAAGTTTCTTAAGTTAAGATCCTTAATGAATCAGGCCCTCTGACTTTAACTAGTTAAGCTAAACAGACAATCTTCTGATTCAGCAGGAATTCTTGGTTGAAGAAAGCAGCACATAATTAGCTTGAGTGTCACATGGTGGTGATCACTTTACATCCAATCATGTGACACCAGCAGCCAGGATCAACCATTGCTTCTGTCACTCCTGCCAATGGCACTGAAATGATTCATCCCAGGGGTAGCCCAACCCCTTGAAGACTAGCAATCCAACTGGTGGCTCTTTATGTTGCTTTAATAACATGATGACTTTAAGCTATTCATAGCTTTACTTTTAAGAGTGTATCATCATAAGTGATATAACACAGCTGTTTTAGGGTAAGTTCACAAAAAAATGAGACTCATTTGAGACTCTTCAGTTGCATCTTGTAAATGGGAGTACTGGTTTCTGTGTAGACAGCCTCTTAATTATAAATTGGAAAAGTAAAATGCATATCTGTCAATGTTTTGATACAATTTCCTTTTACTCTTTAGTGCTTAGCAAATGACTATGTCAGACACAGTGTTCTCTATGCAGACAGAACAATACAATCGGTAATATGATTCTGTAAATGTTTCTCTCTTGGATATAACGACCTGAGCATTGCACTGACCCAGTATCAGTCCAAGGAGAAATGTGAAATTAGGTGGCACGTAGAAGATATCATGGTGCGTTAGCTGCACAACTTGGATAACTGTGGCCCCCAGGTTCCCTTAATGGGAAACTTCCCCTTTTATTTAAAATTTCTCCCGGAATCAATATGATACAACCACCCCATATTGCATAAGGGTGACCAGCCATTCTAATAATTCCATTTAGCATACAGAAAAAGACAAGTGGTACTGACAAAAAAATTGTTATGAATAAAAAATTAAAAGTACAGTGGTCAAAATCTATCTATTTAATCTATCTATTCTATCTATTTAATAATCTATCTTGCTCCCTTCAGACTATCCATAAGCTCTAATATATGCCCAGCCATTCACCCACATACATTTTTTTGTAAATAAGACATTGATATGGTGACGGGTTACATACCTAAATATATAGCACTGTGTGACAATAACCTTTAAGAAATTCTAATTGTATTGTTATTGTCTGCATGAGAATACTGTGCTGTGACTTATCAATTTACTGACTTTGTCTGTTCCTGGTTTATGCTGATATCTGCCTGTCCTGATCTTCTGTCTTCTTACTTGTCTGTCCCTATGCTGCAATGTGTTATTGCCTGACTTGGCGTAACTATTTACTTGGTTTATGATTTGGATGAACTGTTTTGTGTATCCCTGTTTCCCATCTACCTTAAAGTTGTGAATATTTTCTGCTGTCACTACTCCCCCGAGAACTGTATTGGCTCATGGTGACTGTAAAGTGCCCATAGATCCATTGAGTAAAATGCTTGTTTACAGCAGTGACAATACAAAATAATGTCGCCTGACCTATTGTATAAAAGATTACTTGTTTTTTTATTTATTTACTACAAAAATGTATCAAATAAAGAAACTGATATCCTACTCAGACTCAAACCACTTGTGTAAAAATATTGGGACTGATTCATAAAGGAAAGTGGACAAAACCATGTTACAATGCAAGGGGTGCAAATTAGTTTATTATTTTGCACATAAGGTAAATACTATCTGTTTTTTCATGTAGCACACACATACCTGATAGCTTTATTTGTACACTGAAATTTAAATATGATCTAGAACATGCCCTACCCAAATTATAAAAATGACCCAACATTTGACATTTAATTCCCCCTCCAATGCAACATGGTTTTGCCAAGGTGAAAACTTTACTTATGAGAATTAGGCCCATTGTGTGAAGTTTAGTAGCTTGTAATGATCATGTTTATATATATAATGTATATATCTATATACATACAGATATCTCACTGTGACCTCAAAAGACAAACACTGCCTCAATTAAAATGTAACTTAAATATTTAAGCATTTAAAATCCAGTTAGCATTGACAATATTGTAGCAATACAAATGCAATACACATCAGACCATTGATGGAAGTGTTACATTTCATTTTATTTGCTACTTGTGGTTCAAAAGTTCAAACTGCAACATTTTGATTCAACTGGAATACTAACTGGAACACTGTTCTTTGGAAAAATATTCTATAGTAGCAATACATTGAGATTCTGTAGATAAACTGCATCTGAGCAACTCACCCTTCTTTTTTTTAAAAAAAAATAAATTATTTTCAGCAACAACACGAGGTGTTATAATACAGAAAAGAAGAGGGGAACATTAATGTTGTACATATATTAATAGTACAAATCAGAAGAATGTCAATGAAACAGCATAATATACATACACATAGAAAAGCATTTGAAAACATCCGTAACGGTTAGAACATAGGAATTCCTAAAGGCAATAAATGCTTATGTTCTGAAGTCCCAAAAAAAGCCTATTACTTAGGCTCTCCAGCACCTACATGTTGTTGAAATTTTGTATTTTTTACTTAAAAAGGGAGAGAGTAAGGTAAAAGGGTGAGGAAAAGTGGAGCTCAGATAAGGGGAGGTAGGGGGAAGCCTAATCTCCCTTAAGATAAGGGGAAGGGAAGGAAAGAAGAAAGAGAGAAAGGAAAAAGAAAAAAGGAAGTGATCAGCCGGGGAGGGACAAGGCCTCTCCGGGTAAAGAGAAGAAAAGGAAAGAAAAAGAAAGGAGTACAGATTCACTGAGTTCCAGGAGGTGTAGATTGATAAAAAGAATAACAGGGATCCCATGTAACTCACCCTTCTATATCACAACACAGTCATGTACTGCAAATCCCATAAAGGTGACACCGTCTAGTTTTAAGACAAACAGCCATTTAATAATAATAAGAGTGTTTTCTTACTGACATATTTACTAATAGTTAGAAGCCAAAACTTTGGTCCCTGGAAATTTCCCTATTTTTCAGTATTGATCGACGGCCTTGTGTATCTTATTCGGTGCATAATATATGATAACCCTTATCTAATCTTATTCTCTGCCCTATATAAATTAGAATAGATTAACGAAGAGTATTTCAAATGTAAAACATGTGTACATATAATGATAGATTTATAGCGCACTGAAACCAATTTAGATCTTGCATGATGTACTAAGATGCACCTGTCCAACAGCAAAGGGTCCCTAAACACTATTTTAAAATGTGGGCAGCAATGTAATTATGCCACAATCCTGTTTCTATTTCTTGCGATCAGCAAACGTGCAAAAGGGGTTTTTTTTTCAACATGGCCTATGTAATTCTTATAACCACTGAGGTCATAGATAAGAGTTCAGCAATGTTAAGTGGATACCTAGAACAAAGTGGAAGAAAATATCCTGACAGTATCTGTTACTCAGAGGGTGGAAAGTAAACAGCACTTGACAATTGGCACGAGAGACATCCGCATCAGAGGAGACTCATCATAAATACCGGTATAATTATGACTCACTAGAAAATTCTTGTAATGGAAAAATAAATGTAACAAGCCAATTACCACCTCAGTGGTGCTCCTTGATCATTTCCACTCTATCTTGATCCCTGTAAGGTTTACAACACTTGCTGTTTCCTATATTACTCTTTTTTCTACATCAAATATTACAATAATCTCCTACACTGCTAAATGTCATTACAAATGTCCATATAACAACTGTAGTATATCTTACATACAGTAATCTATTTTTATCATGTATATAGGCATCATTCGTTTTGGTTCTTGTATAGTTCGATAACTTTCCCTCTCAAAGAGGAAAGTATATTTACAACTATATTTAATCCAATAATATAATATTCTAATAATTTCCTTTAGGATAGTAGTTGACTAAACAAGAAGAGAAACAGATCTGCGTATTAAGATGTCATGTGCATTGTACATTACTTTATTTTCTTTTTTGCACATAAACATAAACGATTTTACCTTATTTCAGAGCATATATTTAAACTTAGGGCCGGAGTCATTAAGGAGAGCAAGTTAGAAAAGGAGTAAATTTTCCCCTGGACAAACCATGTTACAATACAGTATAAATACTGGTTGCTTTTTCATGTAGCACACAAATACTTGATAGCTTTATTTTAACACTGAAATTTAAAGTTGATCTAGGACATGCCCTTCCCCAACTATAAATCTGTCCCCACATTCTAAATATACCTCTTCCTCCAATGCAACATGGTTTTCCCCAGGTTCAAAGTTACTCTTTTTTTTAATTTGCTCTCCTTAATGACTCAGGCCCTTAATGTCTAAAAAAATACTACTGAACTAGGTCTCAAATGAGCCAATTGAACCACAATAAATGTCTGGTGGTTCATTCTATCACCACAGAACAACAGATAGAACTCTAAAAGTGCTTAAAAACGTAGGAAATATTATACAACAATAAATCATAACAATAGGCATTATACAGAACAACCCAGTCCTTTAGGACCTCTAACAGTGCATGTTTTCCCGGTGACAAGGGAAATAATTATACCACCTGTGGATCTGTTACAATGTGTCAGTCAGTAATGAATACACCTGTGCTCCTGCAAGGAGATATGGACAATATGCACTATTAGGTGTCCGGAGGACCAGGTGTAAGAAACACTGATATTGAATATAACTGCAGAAAAAAACATTGTGTGAGATTAGCATAATGGTAATTTGGAAGTCTCAAATTAATTTCATTTTCAGGAGGTTTAGGCAAAACTTGTATAAGTGTCAATTGTCCTGATTTTCCGGGGACAGTCATGCTTTTTTCGTGGCTTGAAAGAGCATCACCTGTTGGAAAAGGGCCATGATATCGCCAGGATGGTTGTGTCTTGTGTAGATTTGTGCAAGGTTATGTGCAAATTGGATGGTGGAATTTTGGCAGGTATAAAATGTGCTTAAGGATACCATAGTCATTTACCATTTAAATTCAAACAGCTCACTGAGGAGTATTTTTATTAGTCACTGAACTAGCTCATAGCTCCTATCACCACACTGACATCATTATTACTAGCCCATCTGTCTGAGTCATTGAACCTTATACAACAACCAGTCAGCAAGGCAGAGTGCAGAGGATGTACCTCACTCTAATGATCAAGCTTTGGTCGCCTGTTATTCGCTATTATGAATTAAAACAATAAATTGACCATCTTTAAAAACCTGATATTGTACTACTGACAGAAGAAAGGACTATAATCCTGTAGCTCATCTACAGTTGGACATACATTTTACCTATTGTATCCCGTTGTAGCACTCAACTCAACTCCTTTTTTGACATATGTAAATTTTTATGCGTAAGATAGACAGTTCCGTACTGCACACATAGTATACGTATATAGTTTTGTGTATAGCATTGACCGTATGCAGATTTGTCTCATCTGACTCCTCCTTCTGCTGGGGGGAGGGGGCGGGTAAATGCAGTCCGAGTACAGTAAGGGCATGCTCGCGTTATTGCAACTGAGTCAGCTCCGCCTGGAGACACAGACACACCTGTCAGTAGTCGCATCACTTGTCGGTACCTGAAGGCTGGTGCAAATACATTGATGACATTGTCAATGTATTGTCCTTTCACACTTATTGTTATTTTGGTGTGAATTTTGGGAGTGAAGGTGAAGAAAACCCTCTGAATGGTTTGCAGACTCTTGTGAGACATCTGTATGTATCTGCACTATTAGTGAGCCCTGGAGACAATGAATACTTACAAATGATCCCTAGTGTGCCTTGTATGGTGTCCAGACAGACATGTATGTAACAATGCAGTCACAGAATGAAAATGATGTCAATAGGTACCAGCCACTAGGTAGTTGGAAGATAATTTTCTGCAGATCTGTACAGAGGCTAGTAAACCAATAATCTGCAACTTAACTGTTAACATGAGAGTATGACAAACAGAGAGAGAGAGTAGCCCATGACCAGTGAAGCTTTTGCGGAACGTGCAGGTTTGAGGGTAATGCTAACAACCAGGTAAGTAGAACTTTGTATTCCTTCATACCTTATTAAACTTCACCAAAAAATAAATTTAAATTTTTGTATGGAGTTTGTCTTTAACTTAGATTTATTTTTCCTTATAAGCAGACGTGAAAAGGAATACAGAAATCCAATGAATTCAGATGAGTAGATTAAAAATAGGGAAAATAGGGAACTGTATTCTTTTAAATATTTGGAAATTCCATTTAATAATAGCGCAAAAATAAAATGTAAGAAAAAATAAAACTTTATGATAAATATGGAGTGATTGAACTACAAGAGTGCAGGGGGTGTGGCCGCTATGGGGCCAGGGTTATATAACTATAGTACCAATGTTTGTAGCACAGGCCTCTGAGATTAAAGGTGTATATGTGCTGAGTTTCTGGCAGACAGAATGCAGCATGTGCAGTTATAGCATTAGGGTTCAGAGTCTGTATGTACCATGTATGAGCGTCTTAAGAAAACAGCTGTACGTCCAATAATGAAAAAACTAAAATATATTTTGTGCAAAATGTTCTCCACATTTATCTATTAACAAACTGATTCTGATTACAACAGAATAGAAGAAAGAAGGAAACCTGTCATATGTTGGCCAAACATACTGAAATATTGCATCCAATATCAAGCAATTGGCTTGAATATCACAGTGAATGCCGCCCAAAAATTACTGATAATCAAAATTGTTTACTATTGGTCATGGTGTCAAGTGTGGTTAACATTTGACTACAGATCAGTACTATCGACTTGTGTTTGCCATCATTTTTCAACAGCTCTTATAGACCTCAGAGACTCAGTCATGTTTGAAGTGATCAGACTGTGTGTGGCCAAATTGGACATTAATTCTGTTAGATGACGATTGGTTCATGTGTGATCTCTTTAAAGTCTTCTCACTGTAGTGAAAAGATTGTGCATTATTCTGTGAGGATGGTGAGAAAACATTGTTTATTGTTGTACTGCTGAACAGCAAAGCATATTGCAATAGAATAACTTTAATTATGTATTTATTTATTATTTTATTTTGTTTCTTTTGCTGATTGTATTATTTTTCTTCTAGTGTCCCTATACAGTATCCAAGGCTCTCCATTGTGGAATACAGTCATCTGTGACTTTATAGTGGCTGGAAATGGAATACTTGCAATATTTGATTTAACCTTTATAGTCATGAGAGGTCTTTTACCTTCTAGATCAATGATGTCATGAATCGAGGTCTTAGCCCTGTTTACGCCACTCGGCAGTATCCTATCACCGTGCATCTCCCTCCTGTTAGAATGCAGAATTCTAAATCCTCGGACAAAGCGTGACTTCTGTCTGCTGCACTGGAGGCTGCCATCTTGGGTGAGACATTTTGCTACATCCTGCCTATTCTAAGCATAGGGCCATCTTAACAACATTATAGGCCCCCGGGCAAAGCAGTGCACCTATATATATATATATATATATATATATATATATATATATATATATATATATATATATATATATATATCTATGTGTGTGTAAAAAGGATAAGTGATATATATATATATATATATATATATATATATATATATATATATATATATATATATATACAAATCACCTTACATGTGTATATATATATATATATATATATATATATATATATATATATATAAATATATATCTTTTTTTTACATATATATATATATATATATATATATATATATATATATATCACTTTTTTTTACACACACACACACACACATATATATATATATATATATATATATATATATATGTGTGTGTGTGTGTGTAAAAAAAAAAGTGATTGGATATATATATATATATATCTTTTTTTTTTACATATATATATATATATAGGGGCTCCCTTAACTTAACTTTCAATCGCCTGAGTCCGATCCCCTTCTCTTCTTTTTTTCTTAGTCCTTCATGCTGTGCTCCTCCGTGCTGTGCTCGCAATGAATGTTGGGCGTGAAGACGTCATCACGCCCGACATTCACTGCGAGCACAGTATGGAAGAGGGGACTGGAAAAGGTAAGTGGGTTTTTTTTTGGGTTTTTTTTTACAGGATTTTTTTTTTCCTTTGAATTGGGCCCCCTTGGCCCCTGGCCCCCCAGGCACCTGCCCATCGTGCCCAGTCGGAAAGACGGCCCTGTCTGAGTACCTGACTTCATCCACCAATTAGCTCCCTCTGCAGACTATAAAAGTCACCTCCTACAGTCAGCTAAATGCCAGTGCAACACTTTCCTAGTTCCAGCATACCACTGTCGATGTTTGTTTCCTGCTCATTCTGCCTGCTGCTATGCAGACTTCAGCCATTAATCCTTCGTGTGAATTCCACTCAATTCTACCTGCTGCTGCATAAACTTCATCCTTTAACCCTTTGTGTGAATTCAGCGTCATTCTGCCTACTGTAGTACAGACTTCAGCCATTAACCTTTCGTGTGGATTAAGTTTCATTGTATCTGCTATTGTACAGATTCCAGCTTTCACTCCTCGCGTGGATCCAGCTCTCTGCAGCCTATTCCTCTGACTCACCTACTGGATATTTGTGGTAGTAGGTTACTGTCTTCCGCCGACTTCTGGAGTCATCTCTGTGTACCGGCTTCCAGTTTCAGGCTTGATGCAGATTCTGAGTCCTGAATTGTCCTAGGCCAGTTCCAGGCTTATCCAATTCAAGAGGTTATCGCCCCTGACAATCTGCTGCCTGAGTTCTGAGCCTTCTCAGTTCCAGTTTTGGTATAATATTCGTCTGAGTTACTAGATTTGGGTTACTGAGTCTCTGGCTGCAGGTTCAGTCCCTCTGTTCCTATGTCCAGGTTCAAGTCCACCAGGTCCAGATTCCAGTTGCTTATTCCAGTACGGTGTCCAGTCCATCATTCCTCCTCCTGACATATCTAGTCACAAATAGAGCACCTCTTCCCTCTATGACCAAGACCTTCATCTGGCCTCCTAGTTTCCACTTCATCCCTGCCACAGCTAGTCCCATGGGTCCTGAGATAGATCCCAGAAGCCCTATTGCCATGACAAATGGTAACCTGATACCCTTCAGGGGCCGCAAATGCAGACTTATAAAATCCAAAAGGGCTACTCCTTACCCTTAATATCTGTAGTAAATTAAAATAATCTGTAATGATATATAAGCAAGCGTTACAACTTATAACAAATAAACCAATAAAGCAAGAAGGAGCTGGGGGCCGCAGATGAAGGCTCGGAGGGCCATCAGCTGCTCCCTGTTGCCCATCAATGTACTAGATGGGCCTGTTGCCCATCAATGTTCTAGATGGGTGCTTTGTTGATGTGGAAATAAGGTCACAGGATCTTTCTTGTTCTGACTTGCAATGGAGTTACCATGCATCATGTGTTGGGTATTTGTAAAATGATTTGGGTGTTTATTGGACACAGACATGAAGCATATTATGTAACTCACATCTGTTCTTCTCATATTTCCTCCTATTTGCAGATTCTGACTTTCAGAAACCAGCTGTCATCAGATGAGCTGTAATATCGTGAGGATTGCTACATGTCCTGTTTTAGTTTTTCACAGCCACTACTGACCGTCTGTGAGTTATTTAGATTTATCTGAATCTAACTCTGTCAGGTCAGAGGAGACCTTCTTATGTCTGCTGTCATGGTGACATCTTTGGCAGTGCCCATAAATGATTGTGCTTTTAATTGGTAACTTCTAATATAATTTTTTTAAAAACAATTTAAATGGGTTTTTAATTATGTCATATTCTTAGCAAAAGCTAAATTATCTGACAATTTTCAGTTTCTGATAAGGTAAACTTATGTCACGGGATTATTTGGTAACAGGAGCTAATAATGCATTTTGAATTATTATTTTTATACCAGTGATGATATTCCTCAGGTAATCTTCCCCCAAAGATCCTAATGTGAATACAGCACTATACACACACACACACACACACACACACACACACACACACACACACACACGTGACCCTTAATTGTACATCCCCAACTGCAAAGCGGTACTTTATACATATAATGTACAGCAATTTCTTAGGTCTACACTTGTGTAAGCAGATGGTGTGAAAGAAATTAGAAGAGGAGAGAGGAAAGAAGAAGTAATTATATTACACCTAATTGCCCTGATCCCATGCCTAATAAAATGAAGCTGTATACACAATAGACAATACTTTGCCTCGCCGCGGACTTGTCACCAGCCCATTAAACATATACTTTAAGACATTGCATACATAACCATTTTGATTACATGAAAGGCAAATATTTTTGAGTGCTTATTGCTGCCATATGTTAATTAGATAACAAAACGCTGCAAATAATTTCACGATTATCAATAGACCTCACATGAGGTTCAGACCATATAGTAAACATCCAATGAGACACTGGTTGTTATTACTATACAGCTTGTACATAGCACCAATATTTAACACAATGCTGTCAATTTTCCATTTAAGAGCAATTGAATGTTTATTATAAACTGGTAATTTAAAAGTGAATAACAGAAAAAGGAAGAAAAAAAAAAGGGAAAAAGCAAAAAGCTAATTTAGAGTTAAAGTATGGAGCTAAGAAGGAAAACGAAAAAAAAAAAAGAAGAAGAAAGTAACCTGAAAGAACCTCCTGGAACCCTTCTGACCAGGATCTCACCAGTGTCTCTTATCTCTGCCCTGCCCTGATTGGAGTCTTAGGGGTAAATGTATCAAGCTGTGGGTTTGAAAAAGTGGAGATGTTGCCTATAGCAACCAATCAGATTCTAGTTGTCATTTTGTAGAATGTACTAAACAAATGATAACTAGAATTTGATTGGTTGCTATAGGCAACATCTCCACTTTTTCAAACTCAAAGTTTGTTAAATTTATCCTTTAGTACACTTGGCAGAATGAGGGATTCCACAAGTTCTAATGAGGTTTAATATCTTGGGATAGAGAGACCCAAATTTCCTGTATTGAAGTATCTGCCATAATTAGCTTTGGTCTGTGGCATCTAATATTACTTTATATAAATTTTCTTTGTCTGCTATGCATACGTGAAGAATCTATCTGGAGGCCAAAGCTGCAATTAGTCAATACTTTCTGCCCCGGATATCTGGTGAGTACGGGCAACCCTCCCTGTTTAACACAGTCACAGGTGGGCAGACTCTAGTGCAGTGATGTGGTACAGTGCAGATGAAAAATTGGGCACCAGGCTATCTCAGTTCAAACAGAAACAAACAAACTTTATTAAACTCCTCTTCTCCTCCAGCAAAAAAGAGCATAATGGTTGCAGGTAAAGGTTATATGACCACTTCAACTCCTCCAGCACACGCTTTGCAGCAATAAAATATTTCTGACAGAAGCACCCGATGTTGTAGGGACAGTCATCATTACACAGCATCAGTAGAGCCAATCATCTTCACAGTCAGACAGTAGGCATGGTCCAGAAGTTCTTGCACTACGCTTGTGCACACCATCCCCACCCTCAGGTGCCCTTTCTTCAAACTTTTAGCCACGCTGAGTCACACAATGAGCCCCCTGAAGTTATGGGGGTACTTCTTTCCAAGGGGGCTCCTATTGCTACTGTATGGAGCAATTCCCCACTATCCACAGAGCTCCCTTTAACCCTTTGCTGAAGCTGCGTTTAACTATTTGGGGGAACACTTTCGGAATATTTACAGATGTCACATATCCCGATCTTCAGGGATTTCTGCTCCACATGCTTGTAGTCATGCACAGAATCATAGTACTCCTCTGACTGCAGGGTCCACCTGTACTGCTACACATGACACCTCCTGCTTGGGACACACAACTCAGTCTCACAAGGCTTCTGACATTGAACTCTTTCCCCGAGTACTGACACTCCTCGGGATATATATAGGGGCCCTCTTCACTCCCTGTTATCACACAAATATTTTTTCTGCGGTAGCAACCACTCACTCACCCCTATCCAGGGTCTCTGACTGCCATGCCTTTCTCTTTCTGGCGCACTGTCCCAGCAGCTTCACAACCAAAGGTTCTACCTTTCTTAAGGACTTTGCAGTAGGGGACTTTGAGGAGATAACTTGTGAGACAGAGCTGGAAGCTCAATATTGCACCAACAGATAAAATAACATTTTATAGCACAGTTTAAGTAAGAGATTTGAGGGCAGTGACATACTAAAAGAACCATACTAAGGAAATAAGAATACAAAATAAAATAAAATAAATAGTTTTGTGATGAGATTAAAATAGATGTTACTAATAAGAAATGTTCTACAGGTATAGTTAGAGGAAGGAAGTTAGAGTTATAGAAATAAAAGTAGCATAATTCCTAATATTATGATAAAATAATAAAATAGTACAGCAATTATTTAAATAAAATATCATATTATAAAATAAATAATAATAAAAATAAAAAAAAATATTATATATTAAATATGGTAGTGAGATTTCAGCCAGAATACAATACTCCGCCTATACCACAATGACCATACATAAACACATAGAGAAAGGCAGCACCATGGTGGGCCTTGTTATAAGGTATAGTGAACCAAGTCTGAGTGGAATTAATAGAACAGAGTTAGAACCAGCATAAGAAAGACAATGCCGCTGGCATACCACACGAATTACCCAGGACCCAAGAACAAACAGCTGAAACAATTGGATCCATTCAAAGAGAACAAGCCAGCCACCAGAATAAAAAGCCATATGGATAGCTAGGAACAAGCTCAGTGGAAGTCACCATTTAGATAAGTGTCACCACGCACAACAAAACACACTTTTAAGTGCATGATTTCATAAAAAAACACACATCTAACCAAGTGATGAAGGACACATCTGTGCAGAACTAAATACATTTTAGTGAAAGTTTCATGAAGGTTAAGTAAACGTAGAGTAAGTTAATAAGTGGAATAAACTTTATTCAGAGCATAATCTACCAACTATATAGTTAATATGAATTAATAAGTACTGTCATGGATTGAAGGGGAGTTAGATAAAATGATAAAAGTGTGAAATAAAGTAGATAAAAACTAAATATTATGATTATTTCATAAAAACTATGATTAATATGATTAAATAGCATAATTATATGTTTCTCATCCACCTTTCCAATCGTTACCCTTATTTTACCCCAAAAATATTTTCCCTAACTCTGTGTCCTGCTTGTTGGGTTTGGGGGCTCGCCTCTCTCAGAATCAGGGATAGGTGGCACTATCTCTCTGGAGACAGGGGTTGAGCTGCTGCCATCCACATAAACTAACCAGGATTCCACAATATCGGCAGAGTATCAAAGTTCAGTGATAGCAGCAAATACCGAATTCTTTATTTTTCCACCCTCTGCAGAGTTGAGAGGTCTCTAGAGATGTGAGGAACGTCTACAGCTTGGAATATCTCATTCTGCTCAAGTAATTTGCCAATTGCAGTTTCCATAAAGTCTATAGGAGAACTCTCATCAGTATTTAATCCTATGTGAATATAGAATTTCAATCACAGGACTCAGAGCTTGTGTCCTTGATAAAGTGCAAAGTGCTAAATTGGAAATCAAATGTGTCTCCCTTAAGTGAAAGTGGTCACTAGGCTGTACGGTCGCCATTAATGTTTCTTTAGAGTGGAAAATGTACATCCTTGTAATCACATCCAGTAGCCTGTGTGCACAGTCCAGCCTACAGGGGTTTTCAACTCGCCGATTCCCGGCGAGTTGAAAATAAAGGACTTTAATACATTTACCCCCTGGTGTTTGTGACTACTACCAGTCTCTGTTTGATCCTCCACATGGGTCTCTGGGATATGAACCAGTGAACCCAGGGTAAATATTTATTTAGAGAGCATCTGGGCTGCTTTGCATAATCCAGATTGCAACAGTTGGTCTATGTTAGACAGTCCCTGACATTTTATTATGTTGCTTCTTCTGAGAGTCCATTATCATCCTACTTTTCAGACTGCAGAGACCAGGCTAAATCTTGTGAGTGTGAGGGAGTCTTCTGTCTCCGAAAGAAATTTGCCCGCCAGAGTCCTGAGACAGTTGTTTTAGCTTCAGAGATATATCAGCAGGAACCACTTTCATTCATAATGAGGCAAGTAAACACTAAGAGGCATATTCAATTAGCTTTTCCGTCCACGATTACGCACATCTGCTCGAGTCCTGATACCGCATATTGCGGATCTCTGTGCACACCCCATAGGGTTGCGAAGGGAAATCCGCGATATTGCGGTACCATAATGTCACTTTACACTCGCAGCCGCGTGGAATCACGGAGGGAAAAGTTAATTGAAAGGGGCATATTCAGTTAAGATGGCAGATTGTGACTATGTACGGTTGCACACATAAAGAGCCAATATGGTACCACAATCTACCGGATTTCCCTTTGCATCCCTACCAAGTGTGAAGGGAAATCCGCAATGTTGCGGTAACGGGAAGTGTGCAGCCTCGTGTAGCCGCAATCTGCCGTTTTAATTGAATTTGCCCCTAAATGTCAATCCGTGTATAGGAGTATAAATCTAAGAGGCCTGTATCAAAGTTTCCACTGAGATAGTGAGCTTAATGTATGGGTGTGATGATGGAAGTGTTGAAAGTGATGAAGAATTAGGTAACAATAACAGCATTAGAACAGAGAAAATCAATTCTGCTTTAGATATGCTCAGACGTTGCAATGGGGCACCTAGGCTGAGCTGGTGGAATGGTGTTCAGTGACAAGAGATTATATGGAAGGATTGAGCTGGGGAGTAAATAGATCAATGTCAGCATTATCAACACATAGATGGCAATGGAATTAAAATGAGTTTATCAATTTACCAGGAGAGGATGTGTACAAAGAGAAGAGTATGAGCACAGACCCTCAACAGAAAGTGAGAGAGGAAAATTGCTTCCATTTTTGGAGACAGGAAGAAGTTGAAGTCCCAGAGGACTTGAGAGTAGAGAGTTTGAAGGGTCAGAAGGTGGGTTACTGTGTTAAAAACTGCTAATAGGTCTAGAATTATGAATAATGAATCTTTGCGCTTAGTCAGTGTTCAGTTTAGGCATTGCTGTTTTAATGGAATGTTGAAACCAGATGTGTGGGGTCAGGTTGGTGTGTATCAGAGAACAATTATGTCTGTTAATTAAATTAAATGTGCCAGTAGACACAGAGCTGAAATAGGTGTGGTAAAGGTTTATTATTGAAGCGACGAAAACAGGGAGCAGTGTCAAAGGGACAGGTTACAAGATCTAGAATAAAGTTACAGCATCTTAAGTTGTTACAGGAGTGAAAGAGGAAAGGAAAGATTGAGTTATATTTTCAAAATGAAGTGGAGGGCTAAATGTGAGGAAATTTAAATTCTTACTGCGTCAGTCTTATCCTTTAAATGATGGGGACATTCTTGTGCTGTGAGAGAGCTAGTGGTATGGGTTAGAGTGAGGTAGAGATAAAACTAGAGAATGGACATTGTTACTTAGGGGACAGAGAATAAACAAGAGAAGTACAGTGATTACACTCTCAATGGGAAAGGGGTGTCAGTATGTACCAAATAAAATCCACATCAGGACACACCATACACCTAATATTTAAAAAATAATCCAATAAATACTTTAATTACCTAAAATACTAGACTGATTCAATTAATAATTTAAAGGGCATTAATAACAGTTACAACGCAACAACATGATTTCCCAAGAATGCAACAGCATAATCCCCCAGATGACGTAATATAGAAAAATAACTAATCAATGGTAGCATCACATATCTTGATGAGGATAGCAATAGATGTGTGTCCCCCTGGAATTGGACGCCTTCCACAAACACACAGGAAAGAACAATAGATTACAATATATACACACAACGTAACTAATTAACACTTTCAATAAAAAACATAATTCATACTAGGACTCACAAAACAAATCAATATATTTTCTCACAAGTAAACAGATGAATTATGATGTGCAAAACACCACAGAAGTGTTGTGCCTAGATAGTCTCCTGGCTTCTAAGAAAGCTGTGTACATGGAGGTGTTGTGACTAGACAGTGTCTCCTGGGCTTCTAAGAAAGCTGTGGATGTAGAGGTGTTGTGCCTAGACAGTGTCTGCTGGCTTCTAAGAAAGCTGTGGATGTAGAGGTGTTGTGACTAGACAGTGTCTGCTGGCTTCTAAGAAAGCTGTGGATGTAGAGGTGTTGTGACTAGACAGTGTCTGCTGGCTTCTAAGAAAGCTGTGGATGTAGAGGTGTTGTGACTAGACAGTGTCTGCTGGCTTCTAAGAAAGTTGTGGATGTAGAGGTGTTGTGACTAGACAGTGTCTGCTGGCTTCTAAGAAAGCTGTGGATGTAGAGGTGTTGTGACTAGACAGTGTCTGCTGGCTTCTAAGAAAGTTGTGGATGTAGAGGTGTTGTGCCTAGACAGTGTCTGCTGGCTTCTAAGAAAGTTGTGGTACATGAAGTTGTTGTGCCTCGACTGTGTCTGCTGGTTTCTAAGAAAGTTGTGGCACTTGTAGATATTGTGCCTATTCTGTGTTTACTGACTTCTAGGAAAGTTGTGGCACATGGAGGTGTTGTGCCTAGACAGTGTCTTCTGGCTTCTAGCAATGTTGTGGTTTATGGAGATGTTGTGCCTAGAAGTGTCTCCTGGCTTATAAGAAAGTTGTAGCACATGGAGGTGTTGTGCCTATACAGTGTCTGCTGGCTTCTAGAAAAGTTGTGGTTTATGGAGATGTTGTGCCTAGAAGTGTCTCCTGGCTTATAAGAAAGTTGTGGTACATGGAGGTGTTGTGCCCATACAGTGTCTGCTGGCTTCTAAGAAAGTTGTGGTACATGGAGGTGTTGTGCCCATACAGTGTCTGCTGGCTTCTAAGAAAGTTGTGGTACATGGAGGTGTTGTGCCCATACAGTGTCTGCTGGCTTCTAAGAAAGTTGTGGTACATGGAGGTGTTGTGCCCACACAGTGTCTGCTAGCTTCTAAGAAAGTTGTGGTACATGGATGTGTTGTGCCCATACAGTGTCTGCTGGTTTCTAAGAAAGTTGTGGTACATGGAGGTGTTGTGCCTAGACAGTGTCTGCTGGCTTCTAAGAAAGTTGTGGTACATGGAGGTGTTGTGCCCATACAGTGTCTGCTGGCTTCTAAGAAAGTTGTGGTACATGGAGGTGTTGTGGCCATGCAGTGTCTGCTGGCTTCTAAGAAAGTTGTGGTACATGGAGGTGGTGTGCCCATGCAGTGTCTGCTGGCTTTTAGCAAAGTTGTGCCTATGGAGGGGCTGTGCCTAGACAGTATCTTCTGGCTTCTAAGAAAGTTGTGGTACATGGAGGTGTTGTGCCTAGACAGTGTCTTCTGGCTTCTAAGAAAGTTGTGGTACCTGGAGGTATTGTGCCTAGACAGTGTCTTCTGACTTCTAAGAAAGTTGTGGTACATGGAGATATTGTGCCTAGGCAGTGTCTTCTGGCTTCTAAGAAAGTTGTGGTACATTAAGATATTAGGATCATATGGGGTCTACCTGTATTTGCTAGAACACTCACACATATGAAAGCTCAACATATGGTACTCAGAAAGATTTAGTTTGTGTGTTCCACCTCACTTTAATGTGTAACATAGTAGGAAAGTTATGTACAATAAAGTATGTAAGCATCTATGTTATACATTTATTAATTAACTATAAGTACCTTGTTGATTTAGTTGATTCCTGTTTATAAATATCTATGATATTTTCAACCAGTAGATTTCTCTGTAATCCATACACCCCATGTCGATCCAAGACTACTTCATGTCTGCAGGATGGGCAGCGGAATCGACCTCCGGTAGCGACAGTGTTTCCTCCTCTTGTTGGTAGATATGGATTGGAGGCCTGTTAAATCAGAACCATAAAGAGTAAGATTTTTACATGCAATCACTGCTTTATCCTAAATTAGGATTAATCTAGCCCAGTGGTTTTTAATCCTGTCACCAACTATGCATGTAGCCTGAATATCAAAGGAGCACAGGTGGAATAAGTAAAGTAACAAAGATTTAATATATTAACCTGTACTCATGTGAAAAGATCAACAAAACATGGTCAGTTGTTGAGGCCTAAGCATAAACTTGAGAATCATTAATGTAGACTTTTGTATGTCTTTAAGGCTCAAATTGTGTAGACTTCTACTAGACATATAATGTACAATGTCCTATAATGCCATATTTAGGTAATATTTATGTTTTTATACAAGCAGTCATTAATAGGCGTTTCAGTAAAATTGAAAGTTTAGTCAATAATCAACTGCATTTTCTCCATGTTATTTATTTAACCCTACTAACTGCAAGGCTAATTTCACCTCCAGATTTCAGTCATGCTAAATGTTCTATGAAGTAATGGCGAGATTAACACACATAATAATCACGTTTCTCAAATAAATATTACGTTTGTTTGAAATTGCACAAGGTTGCATTATGTGGTGAATGATGCAGTTATCATCATCATCACCATTTATTTATATAGCGCCACTAATTCCGCAGCGCTGTACAGAGAATTCATTCACATCAATCCCTGCCCCATCGGAGCTTACAGTCTAAATTTCCTAACACACACACACACACACACACACACACACACATAGAGAGATACTAGGGTTAATTTGATAGCAGCCAATTAACCTACTAGTATGTTTTTGGAGTGTTGGAGGAAACTGGAGCACCCGGAGGAAACCCACGCAAACACTGGGAGAACATACAAACTCCACACAGATAAGGCCATGGTCGGGAATTGAACTCATGACCCCAGTGCTGTAAGGCAGAAGTGCTAACTACTTAGCCACCATGCTGGTTATCTTCTGATAACTTATTTCTATTTTTAATTCCTGGATTGGATAATTCAGTGTTCTAAATATACAAGATACGATGTGATAAAGGATACGATCAGATGTTATTCAGTTTAATATAGTGCTCTCTATTTAAACCATTTCACAAAGTTTGCACATTCTCTACTATATTGACAGTTTTCCCCTAATACAAATAGGGAGCATTGTAACATAAAAAAACCAGTAATTTATAGTTGAAGATGTCAGAAAATGTGGTTTTATTTTGTGTTTTATATTGTCAAATTCTGTTCCATTTGTTATATGCTCCAGAGATGTGAGATAGCTTTTGTATGTCGGCCACACAAGTGTGGCAGACAGGTTTAGCGTGCAAGTTTTATTGACTCCTCTGTGAAACGAGGGATCACTCATCTGTAGGTATACTATGTGCATTATAAAAATATACTGTAATAATCATAATCCAACTCTGTATCGAACACATTTGAATTCTGTTAAATTCCCCTAAATGATTATGTAGCACATTAAAAAAAAACATTTAATACTTGTTTTCATTGCACTAAATAATCACTGTTTTTATAGTACTGTGAACATGTTAAAATACTTTATCTGAATATATTACTGAATGTATCACTTCTTGATAATAATGAAACTATATTGTATTCAATGTGTAGCGATGTATTCTTATTGATTCAAAAACATGGTTAAGATCTCAGTATATGTAGTAAGCACCAATGTCTTTCCCATCAATATAATTAAAGTTTTTGAAAAGCAAAAATTTTAATTTATTAATTGTAACTTATTGTCACTATTAACTTTTTGATGTTGTACTATTAAATAAGCTGACTTTTAAACTGCTTACCTGGAAAATGTCGCTGGCACATTTCCTGCATAGATTATGCTGACATGGAAGGATTACCACAGGCTTCGAAAACATTTCTAAACATATTGGACAAATGAGCTGCTTCTCCAAGTTATCCATAGTTTGCTGCTCTTTGCTCAAGGACTGGTAAGTCAGAGAGGCGCTCATCTCCTAGCTATTCCAGGGAGAGTAAACTTTAGGAGAAATATGTTGCGCTGATCAGTTTCCGGGTTTGTTCCCTTCAAATAATTCCTGGACTGGTGTGATCAAATGTCCTATTGGTTTCCTCAGCTGGATAACATTGTTTAAAGGATCGCTTGAAGAGTGCTCAAGCTGTTTTTAGTAGCACTTAGTCACATGTTGCCATACTGCTCTGTCCATATATGAAAGTGACACAAGGACAGATTCAGACAGGTGATGAATCCCAGGGATATCAGCTCAACATTCCTCTCTGTGGGAATAGGGAGGGCCGGAGCAAGTGGGCAGAAAGACATCTGGAGAGGAATGACAGCTGTCACCAAATGTGTCTTTGCTTGCTCTCAGCTGAACAGTGGTTTCTAAATGTAGAACACTATATTCTTTAGCAGAACCCTTTCAAAATGTGCTGATTATTCAACATAATTTACAGGTACTTACGTTGAACAGTTCAAATAATTTAAAAAAGGACAGACGATAACATTTTAACTTTTTCCCTTTGCAACATGTGCATATGTGTATAAATACTTCCATCCATTGACCAATCTGTAATTTGTAAATTGGCATAAGCATGTGAGAGCAGTGTAATAGTAAACCGAATTACCTTTCACATTGTGACATTTTTTTTTCTCAGTAATGCTTATACGACCTTAAATTGAAACCACATCATACGTATCTTGCTCTGTTGAGCTCAGAACTCTGCACAGGGCATTGTACACTGTTATCTTAACAATATATTTTTTTATTATATGGGGGGAATTCAATTGGCCGCGTCACTGTTAAAACTAACAAAGCCTGTGCACTATTACCGATATTAAGGTAATAATGCACATAATTACCATTAATATAGTATTTACAACGCTGGCTCAGGGAGCTGCAAGCAGAAATCTGTGTTAAAATTAACGATAATACACTTAGGGCGGCGCTATTCTGGGTCTGGGGGGATTGAATTCACCCCTATGAGTTGATTTATAACAACATATTTAATACAAGTTAACCCATGCATGATACTCATGCATTCTAGTCAAATCAAGCTACATAAGGTGTTAAAAAGGTTCTTGTCATGCATTTAGGCCTAGCCCAGGCCTCCTCAGGGGAAGAGCGTTACTTCCCGAAGCAAGCGCACATTTTTAACATGGTTTTGTCCACATGTCACCACCTCATCATTTTTCTCCATCACCTCATCCTTCATCTTCATCGCCACATCCTTCATCAAGCTACTTAAGGTGTTAAAAACTCCCCACTGTCACCCCCGGCAACCACCAACCACTCCCAACTGGCACTTCTTCATCAAGAAATATATAGGTCAGTGTATAACTCTGCCCAGCAGGTGGCGCTGCAGCTTGGTTTTTTTTTTTTCCACACACGCCACTAGGCATTTATATAGTAGATACTTAAACTCCGCTTACTGACATCGGTATAACTAAACATAAATATCCTACTTCCTTGTAGTTTCCGCAGCAGACTAGAATAAAAATCTGCCATAGATCCACCCAATAGGCACCACTCCCCAGTGGACATAATACTTGTTTGGCCTGAATGTAGATTTCACCAGAGCATTTCTCAAGCATTATTGTTGCTCTAATTTATGTGTATATTACATGTTCAATTAGTGTTCTCAAATTTTATTTTCTTAACTTGAAAAAGACACTGAGAAAAGTTTCTGAAGGGAATTGCTAAACTAAAACAAAGTAAAACAGCACCAAACAATATTAGCACACTTTAAAATGATCTGCATTCAGCTATGGCAGTGAAATAGACTGAGGAACCAGCTCTATAAAATGACACTTTTTATTAATAACACATAAAATAATAAGCCACAGAAGAAAATAATTGGACATAAAGTCATCCTAAAAACAGTGGCTTGCTCACAAGTATCATAGTGTAATTTAATCCTTATTATGATAAAACATGAAAATCTAATCAGATCAGGGACTCTACACTTAATATCCACACAAACTAAAAGCCTAAAATCCCCATAGAAAGTTGTTCATCAATGCGTTCCGAGTTCCAGTAATCCTGAATTAGCAATTAGAGTCTCATCCAGATATTCCAATACAGTTTATACATGGATAGAACTCCAAATAGTACAGTTAAACTAGTAGAATTAGTTATAAGACAAACTGCTGCACGTTAGTAATCAGTATTCAGGTACGTAAACAGTACGGCGCAGAAGTCAAGTTTAGGAGTATTTTATCCTTAGGGTCACCAGATAAAATGTTCCAATATGTCTCTTCTCCTTTACTGAAAGGTGCTCAACTGAATCCATCCTCTCTCATGACTCAGGGTAGTGAGGAATCTCTAGTCCATCCCGGGTTATTTTGTGACTTGCAATTAAACTGGGAATTCTAAGATGAGTATCTCACAAAGTTGTATTAAAAAAAAGTTAATGGGGCAGAAACTCTTTATTTCCTGCACACAAGAGGTAGTCAATAGAACAGCAGGCAGCTCGCCCAACCATGGCATTGGCATATTCAGCATCTGAGATAAGTGGGAAATTCACTAGTCAGATTTAGTGTTATTGTAAAGACAAGACAGTGTAGGTCAATTATGAAGCACACACCATACACACTGCAAAACACATTGGTTTTGCACCAGTACTCCCCAGTTGTCTGTCCAGCACTTCACTTCCTCTGCAATACTATACGTGCACCTCTTAAAGAATGATCACTGTCTTTTCTGCAGCAATGTTGTGTAAGAGAATATTTAAAAGAGTATTTTTTATTAAATACTATTATGGAACTACATGTCCCTGCAAAGTCTGACAGCCATTGACTGCTTGGGCATACAACCCAACAGACAGTGTGGTTTGTGTGTTTCATTAGAAGTGCTTATTTGTGCCCTGATTGTGCTTTATAAAATTTTGGGATGTATGCTTGGGCGTGCTGGAACTCAGTGAAAATGCCAGGGCCTAATGGAATATGCAGTTCCCCAATAATAATAATACCTAATAGAAAATAAGAACACAAGCACTGAATTACAAAACATTTTAATTATGCTCCTAAAGCCATAGGAAATCTTCTATTGTCATTCCTAATGTAGTATATAGAGAGTTAAAATGAAAAAGAAAAAATCTTCATAGAACGATGATAATTTCTCCTAGCAGAGCAGCAAAGAGAATGAATAAATGAACTTATTTGACCTTCAGAACAGCCCAGCAGAGTGATTTTCCCACACTCCAGCCAATCAGACATAAGACGCTCTGATTGGCTGATTGCGCATTGACCCCTTCATTCATTCTCTTCACATCTCCACTAGGAGCAAGTAGTGTTGCTCTATTATGTTTTTTAACTTAAATCTTACAGTAATAGAAAAATAAATGTTTGAGGAAGTTTTTATATTCACTAAAATGCTTTTTCATTTGGTGATTGAGTTTTTTTTATTAGTTATTTTTGTGAAACTACATGTTCCATCGGGCCCTGGCTGACAGGACATACTAGTACTTGTCATTTCACAAGCACCAACATTGACAATGGCCTTTCTAGGACTTGTAGTCCCACCACAGTATTTCATAAAATTTCTACTTTACCCCATTACCCTGGCACACAACACATCAGGGGTGCCAGGATAAGCTCAGGTGCTAGACAGTGTAGTGCCAACTGTCCATCAGTAGGGATGGCTGCATTTTTTTTGCAAGCCCAATTTTCCTAGGGCTTGTAGTTGAGGTGCACATTTCTTAATACATGCAACTCAATACACAGAAGTAAGACTGCAATTTTGTGCCCATGAGTTAAGCCTACGTAAACCTATGGCCAAAGATTGCGGGATACTCTAAATGATCAGACCAAAAGATTGCGGGCTACTCTGAATGGTGACCATAGTGTATACTATACAATGCATGAGGAATGTTTAGCATCTGAATGCTATGATGTCACAAGTGCTCATATACCACACTTTTACATCCATGCTTGAAAGATAAAATGGGAGACAATATGTTCTAACACAAACATCGCAAAATGTGTAAATGGTTTTCGGCAAACCAAAGATTTCTCCTGCAATAACCCACTTAGCGTTTCTTAACACAGTCACCATAGATTAATATGGGGACTGCGAAGTTCTGCAATGCATCAAGCTGTGAAAAGCTTTGTATTTCTCAGAAAGGTAACGTCATGCTATGCGCATGTGAATAGCACTTTCTCTATTCACTGGCAGCACTAAAGTGGCGGTAAATAGGAAATACAGTTTGTGCTAGAAGGGAGACATTTCAGCGGTGCTAAAATATGCATGGCTGCGATTTGCAGTGATGTATATAGCTTGGGACTGCATGATTTTAATACATAGACCTCTTGGTGGGCAGCACGGTGGCTCAGTGGTCACCACTTCTACCGCACAGCGCTGGGGTCATGAGTTCAATTCCCGACTATGACCTTATCTGTGTGGAGTTTGCATGTTCTCCCCGTGTTTGCGTGGGTTTCCTCCGGGTGCTCCGGTTTCCTCCCACACTCCAAAAACATACTGGTAGGTTAATTAGCTGCTATCAAAATTGACCCTAGTTTCTCTCTCTCTGTCTGTCTGTGTGTGTGTATATTATGGAATTTAGACTGTAAGCTCCAATGGGGCAGGGACTGATGTGAATGGACTCTCTGTACAGCGCTGTGGAATCAGTGGCAATATATAAATAAATGGTAATGATGATGATAGTAAGAAGTTGTGGGTAGTCTGCATTTGTTTATAATCCTGCAAATACATATTTTAAGACAACCTCTCAATCAAGCTATAGCTATAATGAGAGTGCATGCCTGGTGCTAAGAGGCTCATTTAGTGCTGAACATACATTCATTTTCTTGCCCTGGATAGGAATTTCCCTACTGCAGATGCAGACATACATAAATATTTGTATGTCGTAATCCCCATGAAGATGGAAAAGTAGATTCTACTTTAATATTTTCTTTTCATGGGCTTCTCAGGTCTCTATGAACCCTCTCAGGTTATGAATATAACACCAGCACCAAGACTGTGCTATCTGGTCTGCACAGTCCTTTCACACCCTATTCTAAACTGCAACTGATATATTCCAGGAGACCTCAGGTGATAAGTGATAATTCAGCTGTGTGATCTCTTCACCCTGCTTCTTCCTCTCAAGCTCTAACTGATTTATCACCACTAAGCAGTGTAAGGGTTTGTACTTGTGGCCTAATGATATGATAAGTATTATGAATATGTTCACTATAGTTTTAGCAAATGTCGGACAGATGAAAGGTACAGTGGTCATCAGCCATCTCATCTAATAAAAATATCACTACTATACCTAAAGCATCTATCAGAGGGATCGGCGATCCCTGCTTTTAAGAGATCATGCCATGGTTATGGACTACTGACCACACTCCAGGCCATCTCACCACATTTGGATGTAAAACTGCACATGATTACACGTCATAAAGGGCAGAAGCATGATAAAGAGACTGAAATGCTGAATTCCTACTTAACCTTGTACTCACCCAAGGTCAGGTGGTATAAATCATGTTATTAGCACAGATGTCCTGTCAATACAAAGGTCACTACGCTGCACCTGTGGAGGTGGGAGTTATCCATTTCATTGTATAGTTAGTTGCAGGACAAGCTGTAATCGCACCCAAGGTGAAGTTAACAAACGGTGTGTCCTGGACTGTATGCATTGGTGAATTTGGACCATTTCTTCATATTCAGATAATTATTAAGGTGCTGGATAATTATACATGTTAATTGATGGTTTTTATTGTATATATATTTCGAATCACACCCTTGTATCCAAAAGATGTATCCCATTTTTACCGTTATACTGCGGTTAGGGCCAGTACCAGGTATAATTGATATAGTAATGTGGAATAAAGAGTCTATTCCCTGGTGGTCAGTGTACCATTCAGAGATCTTCCCTTGTGTACAATGAAAGTGAATTTCCTGGCAGCCAGTATACAAGATATTTGAAATCTCTACACTGAACTTAGAAGCAAGTACCCTAGTACCCTAGTACCATCCTACTAAAAAGGTCTTAGAATGTTTGGGCGCATTGTTGTGAGTCTGGCTACCTGGGATTTCCTGCACTAGTTATAGACTGTCAGGAGCCGCGGCAGCCTCGGGCACCGCCGCGACTCACTGCCTGTTCTCCATGACGAGCGGGGCGTCACTTCTGGTTTCTCGGGCCCGACCGTTGCCAAGGCAATGTCCGGACGCCAAATGTAACAAGCGGTGCGCCCCGGCAAGTGAGGCAGCCGGGCGCATGCGCTAGGATAAGCCTGCGGGCTAATTTATGTTAATGGAATGTCTGTGATGCGTTTTCAGGGCTAAGCCCTGATTGGCCAAACTCTGTATATAAGGCAGGGTGGGCTTAGCCTCCCTGCCGGTTATAGCGTCCAGTTACCTGTTATCCTAACCTGCTCCTGCTCCTGCCTTGTATTGGTGAAAACCTGTTGGACTGATTCCCTGTGTATGACCCCTTGCCTGCATTTAGACCCTGCCTGTGTTTCTCGTGACCCTGACCTCTGGCTTGTTTACCGAACTCCCTGTCTGCTCGTGACCCTTGACTTCGGCTTGTTTATTGAAATTGCTACCTGCTGCCGGCCCTTGACCTCTGCTTGGACTTAACTCCGCTTGCCTGGGTTCTCCCCAGCCGGTACACACTTCACGACCCTCTGTCAGTCTGCAGCCCAGTCTGTCCCCACCATCAGGGGCTCCAGTGAACACCTGACTGGCAGAGTAGACTCCGGGTTGTGTTGTGCCGGCTGGAGGGGTTCCTAACATTATAACCGGCCCAAAAAAACGTTCTGGAGACGGAATTGGTATGGATGAAAGCGGAACCAAATCGTCTCCATTTCAAGCCCTAGCGGGTCATGTTGAGACCCTGTACCAAACGGTCCGGGGATTGTCCCAGCGGTTGTCCTCTCAAGAGGAGGACTCCCGGTCTACATTGCCCATTTCCGGTTCCGCTGTTGAACCCAAGTTAAACTTTCCGGACCGGTTCTCCGGAAATAGAGCCCTGTTCCGGAATTTTAAAGAAAGTTGCAAACTCTATTTTCGGCTGAAACCTCAGTCTTCTGGTTCAGAACAGCAGAAAGTTGGAGTTGTTATCTCCCTCCTGCAGGGTGACCCCCCAGTCCTGGGCTTTCACCCTACCGCAATCGAGTCCTATCCTGCAATCGTGCCGGCGCTCGGCAGAAGAATACTCCGCTGAATTCCGCAGATGGTCGCCTGACAGTGAATGGAATGATCCAGCGTTACGTAGCCAGTTTCGCTTAGGACTGTCGGAGGAGATTAAGGATTCACTTGTGCAGTATCCTTCCCCTACCTCGTTGGAGAGCCTTATGCAACTTGCTATTAAAATTGACAGGAGGATCAAGGAGAGGAGGACAGAGAAAGAGACGTCTTCTTTTTCATTTGCATTTATTCCAGCTTCCACGGATGTTGAGAAGCCTACGCAGTCAGGGGCGTTTCGCCTCCCTCCTGAGGAAAGAGACAAAAGACGGTCACTAGGCCTATGTCTTTATTGTGGCAATAAGGGCCACTTCTCCTTCTCTTGTCCATACAAACCTGAGAAAGGAGCGTGTCTGGGAAAGGTCCACTTAGGGTTGCAAATTGTTTCCCAAAAGAATGCTGTCCTGGTTCCCGCACAAGTCACTTTCAGTGCCAGTTCCATGGCCCTGTCGGCCTTCATTGATAGTGGAGCGGCAGGCAACTTCCTCGACATCGGATTCGCCCGTTCTGCCGGGATTCCTATGGTCAAGCTTCGTTCTGCAGTTACAGTTTGTGGCCTAGATGGGAGTCCTTTGCCTGGAGGCAAAATTGTTTGGGAGACTCCATCACTACAACTGAACATAGGAGCTCTTCATTCAGAGTCTATAATCCTCCTCCTTATCGACTGTCCGTCAGTTCCGCTGATTCTGGGTCATCCGTGGCTTTCTCGTCATAACCCTGTTGTAGATTGGGTGAAAGGAGAGATTGTCCAGTGGAGCTCTTTTTGTTCACAGTCCTGCTTGACCCTGCCACTCCGGATCCTGCAAGCAGTTCCTGAGCAGCTTCCTTCTCAATACCATGAGTTCCTGGACGTGTTCTCCAAACAAGCTGCTGACTCTCCACCGCCTCATCGCGGTTTTGACTGTGCCATCGAACTGATTCCTGGTTCCAAGTTACCAAAGGGGTGCTTGTATTCTCTCTCTGATCCCGAGACCAAGTCCATGCAAGCTTATTTTGAGGAGAATCTTGAGAAGGGGTTCATCAGGCCATCTAAATCTCCTGTAGGTGCCGGATGCTTCTTTGTGTCAAAAAAAGATGGTGGACTGCGGCCCTGCATTGACTATCGGGGTCTCAATCAAATTACAGTCAAGAACACCTATCCTCTCCCTCTCATCTCAGTGTTATTCGATCAGTTAAGAGGTGCCACCATCTTCACCAAAATCGATCTCCGTGGAGCATACAACCTCATCCGCATCAGAGAGGGAGATGAATGGAAGACGGCATTCAGTACACACTCCGGCCACTACAAATATCTGGTCATGCCGTTTGGCCTCAGTAATGCACCTGCTGTGTTTCAGGATCTGATTAATGAAGTGCTATGGGAGTTTCTCGATTGTTTTGTGGTCGTCTATTTTGACAACATTCTCATCTATTCCAAGTCATTAACTATACATCGGGGTCACGTCAAACAGGTCCTACAAAAATTGTGAGAACACCACCTTTACGCCAAATTAGAAAAGTGCGAGTTTGAGGTGCAGAAGGTATCCTTCCTAGGTTACGTAATTTCTTCAGAAGGGTTCTCTATGGATCCAACCAAGGTCCAAGCTATCCTGGATTGGGTGCAACCAAATAATCTCAAAGTGGTGCAGAGGTTCCTGGGCTTCGCTAATTATTATAGAAGTTTCATTCATGGCTTTGCTGATATTGTGGCCCCTATTGTCACCCTGACCCGCAAAGGAATGGATTCCGCTAATTGGTCGGCTCAAGCAATAGCTGCATTTGAAAACTTGAAAAAGGCCTTTGTATCCGCCCAGGTCCTTAGACACCCAGATCCTAAAAAACCGTTTGTTCTGGAGGTCAACGCCTCTGATGTCGGTGCTGGTGCTATATTATCTCAGAAGGACTCTCATACTCACCGTCTGCACCCATGTGCCTACTTCTCGCGTAAGTTCTCTTCAGCCGAAGCCTACTATGATGTGGGCAATAGGGAACTACTGGCAATTAAATGGGCCTTTGAGGAGTGGTGACATTGGCTGGAGGGTGCAATACATCAAATCTCTGTTATCACAGACCATAAAAACCTACAATATATACAATCGGCCAAACGCCTGAACCCCAGACATGCCCGTTGGTCGTTGTTCTTTACTCGTTTTAATTTTGTAATCACCTACCGACCAGGTTCTAAAAATGTCCGGGCAGATGCGCTATCTCGGAGCTTCTTGGCACATCATGTTCCAGTTACTAATCCGGAACCCATCATTCCTTCTTCCATATTTCATGCTGGGCTAACTCAAGAACTGAGCACAACACTTCAAAGGTTCCAAAGACTAGCTCCTGCTAATATGCCAGAGGGACGTCTATTTGTTCCGGTTCATTTAAGGAAGGCGGTTCTTGCAGAGGCACATAATAGTAAGACTGCTGGTCATCCTGGAGTTCAGAAAACGCTGGAAATCCTCTCCCGAACAGTCTGGTGGCAATCATTGTCTGCTGACGTCAAAAGTTATGTCCTCTCTTGTGATAACTGTGCCAGGAAAAAAGTCCCCAGGAGTCGGCCCGCAGGCCAATTGGTTCCATTGCCCATCCCTGCGAAGCCTTGGACACACTTATCAATGGACTTTATAGTCGATCTACCACTCTCTGCAGGACATAACACCATATGGGTGGTAGTTGACCGCTTCAGTAAAATGTCACATTTTATACCGTTACCTAGGCTCCCTAGTGACCGAGATTTGGCTATCCTGTTTATCCAGCATATATTCCGTCTTCATGGACTTCCTACCGATATCGTGTCGGATCGTGGTTCGCAATTTATAGCACAATTTTGGAAATCCTTTTGTACCCTGCTTGGAATAAAGATTAGCCTGTCGTCTGCATACCACCCTCAGTCTAATGGGTAGACTGAGAGGGTTAATCAGTCCTTGGAGCAGTTCTTACGATGCTACACTTCCGAATTTCACGACAACTGGTCGTCCTTATTGCCTTGGGCAGAATTCGCCTATAACAATTCATATCATTCATCTACGCAAATCTCGCCATTCTATTGCAACTTTGGTTTTCATCCCAGATCAAATTCCTTGTATTCCCTCAGATCCACTGGTATTCCGGAAATTCGTTCCACAGCTGCTGACGTCATGGTCATTTGGAAAAAAGTGCAATCCGCTTTAAGACGGGCCTCATTTTCGGTGAAAATTTTTTCGGATCGCCACCGTACCATCTGCTCCCTCAAAGTGGGCCAGAAAGTCTTGCTTTCTACACGAAATATTAGGCTCAGACAGCCTTGCAGGAAATTGGGTCCTAAATTCATCGGTCCGTTTCTCATTGTTAAGCAGATCAATGCCGTGGCATTTAGGCTGAAAATTCCTGGGTCATTAAGGATACCAAACACCTTCCATTGTTCTTAGCTCAAGCCTGTGCTATACCCAAGTCAATCCCAGCTTCCAAGTCCGCATGTACAGAATCGGAATAAACCTCAAAGGTACATAATTCAGAAGATTCTCGATTCTAAGAACGTGCAGGGCCAGGTACACTTCCTGGTACAGTGGAGGAATCGCGGCTTGGAAGAGCGGTCCTGGGTCCAGCGAAGGAAACTTAACTTTTAAGAGAATTCTTTACAAAAAATTTCCTAAAAAACCTGGGTGTCGGGTTCCTTAACCCCTCCTCAAGGGGGGAGTATTGTCAGGAGCCGCGGCGGCCTCGGACACCAGCGCGACTCACTTCCTGTTCAAGTGAACGTCCCGGCCGTCTCCATGACGACCGGGGCATCACTTTCGGTTTCTCGGGCCCGATCGTTGCCAAGGCAACGGCCGGACGCCAAATGTAACAAGCAGTGCGCCCCGGCAAGTGAGGCAGCCGGGCGCATGCGCTAGGATAAGCCTGCGGGCTAATTTATGTTAATGGAATGTCTGTGATGCGTTTTCAGGGCTAAGCCCTGATTGGCCAAACTCTGTATATAAGGCAGGGAGGGCTTAGCCTCTCTGCTGGTTGTAGCATCCAGTTACCTGTTAGCCTAACCTGCTCCTGCTCCTGCCTTGTATTGGTGAAAACCTGTTGGACTGATTCCCTGTGTATGACCCCTTGTCTGGATTTGGACCCTGCCTGTGTTTCTCGTGACCCTGACCTCTGGCTTGTTTACCGACCTCCCTGTCTGCTCGTGACCCTTGACCTCAGCTTGTTTATTGAAATTGCTACCTGCTGCCGGCCCTTGACCTCTGCTTGGACTTAACTCCGCTTGCCTGGGTTCTCCCCAGCCGGTACACACTTCACGACCCTCTGTCAGTCTGCAGCCCAGTCTGTCCCCACCATCAGGGGCTCCAGTGAACACCTGACTGGCAGAGTAGACTCCGGGTTGTGTTGTGCCAGCTGGAGGGGTTCCTAACATAGACACGTGTTTCTGTGTGATATCCTGTAATCAATATTAAATAAAAATGCATGTCCTTACCTCTGTGTGCGTTATCATGCTGTCTAAGTGTAAATATATTATGATTGTACAGCAGAACCTAAGTGAAACTAAAACAATCACGTCTAACTTGGCCCCAGATTGACTTTTATCTTGGCAGCCTTTCTTTAAATCCTAACCCTGTATAGCATTGCAGTACAATATATTTTAAAAGGTGCATCTTTCTGACAACCTGAAACCCCTCTCCAACATCTCCAGAGCTGTCAAAAAGTAATCATCTATTAATACAAACCCTTTTATAACTCCTTTACTATTTCCCAGGAAGAATTTAGTCATTCATTTTAAGGTAATCAGGGGAATGTGCAAATTTCAGATGAATGGCACAATTCAGCACCTGTCACGCCTACTGTGTAGTGCAGTGCGACCCAGGATATCTGCATATAAACAGCACTTAGATACCACTTTATTGAAGTGCATTGGAGCTAAACATGTTTAATGTTCCTGAGGATATTGCAATACTATCTAGGTCATGTCTGGCCAACCTGTGGCTCTCCAGGTGCTTTATAAAACTTCAAGTCCCAGCATGCCCTGCCGGCTATTGGCTGGCTATCTACTGGCAAAGCATGCTGGGGCTTGTAGTTTCACAACAGCTGGAGAGCCACAGGTTGGCCAGGTCTGATCGAGGTGAATGTAGTCTCCCTCAAGTGCACAGATAGATGACTGCATTTCATAAACATCTGTTTACTATGAAATATAATTATAAGCCTTATGATCAATATCGTTCTACCAGCATTGAGCAATTTAATGTAGAATCTGCATTGTAGAATAAATTATTTTACGTGGGAGACGTCACATTTTACCTACTATTTTAATAAAATTTTGTAACACTGTTTTATTTATTTATATTATTATTTTATTTATATACAATCTAACCTATATCTGCTCCTTCTTGTCTACCTCAAATTTACCTAATATACATCTCGCTTAACGTCTTTGTGTGAGTTATGGTTTTATATTCAACTCATGGAAATCATACTAGATTATGTGCTACTTGCATCATTTGTAGCTGCATCTACTCTTTCTTGTTTTGACTGCGTTTGATTATATTTTACTTGTATTCTTGTGATCTTTACACTGACTGTCCGATGCTACAGAGTTCGTGGAGCCCTACAAATAAATGATGATGGTCATGATGATGATGTTGTTGTCAATGTCACACAAACATATGTTGTCATTCTTAAATTGTAAGGTCTGATGTGGTTTGTATGACTCACTGCTTTATCAGAATGTCTTATAACTCACAGCAGTCATTCCCAACTCCAGTCCTCATGGACCCCTAACAGTGCAGGTTTTCCATATCTCTTTGCTAGAGCACAGGTGTATTCATTACTAACTGACACATTTTGAAAGATCCACAGGTGGTATAATTATTTCACTGGAAAACCTGCACTGTTAAGGGTTCCTGTGGACTGGAGTTGGGAAACAGTGACTCAAGTCTCTCCATGCTGACTCATATTAGACATCTTAAACATCATACTGTTTTGATTTAACAGACATTCTAACTGGTCATGGAAGAGGGATACATCTAATTATATTATTGTTTATATTTTATCTTTTACTATCTGTGCACCAATTGCTTTTTTCTCACAAGATCAATAATATGCTTACCTAGGGGCAGAACTACCATTGGTGCTGCAGGTGCCATGCACCGGGGCCCATGAAGATAATGCATGGCAGATGCACATGCAGAGGGTTGGGGGCCCAGGTTCCCTCCTCACTGCCTCCCTGCACAGGGGCCCACAGCTCGCTAGTTCCATCTCTGTGCTTACCCATTAGTCTGCAATTTCACCCAAGGAAACTTGTTGCTCGAGTAGTAGATTTAAACATTTCCTGTATTTTTATGCATGCATATTAAGGTATATATTAACATTTGTTCAATGTCTTACTGGGCACAATTTGGGCAAAATTTTGCAGAGTATTTTAAATAAAGGAGCAGGGCAGGGGCCCCTGTTACACTTTTAATGCAGCATGGGTAGGACAGACTTGGTTCCTTTGTGTTTGAGGAACCTATTGGATAATAAAGATGAGAGACTCTTGCAATAGTTGACCAAGGTGGATCCCTCCTATCATATATTACAAAAAAGAAAATTAAGTATTGCAACCTTGGCCTTAACTTAATAATATTAATCTTAATATTGACATAGCCTTAACATAAGCCCTAACTATAAATATATCAAAGCTTAATTACTTAAGGGGTCCATACAAACTGCAAACAGCCTGATATTGCAGCAGTCATAGGTCAAAAATGAACATCACATTTGATAATAATCTCATTGTATTGAAGCATTAATGGACATGCCCAGAAATGCAGTCAGGGGATGACTGCTATTACCCTGTATGCATTGTCATATTCCACCCACTCTAACAAGCACACATTTGGTATAAAAAGGATCTGAGCTAACAGCTATCATCCATTTTGGCCTCCTATGTATGTGGCCAAATTGGATACTGATCGCCTACTCTACTGCCATTCTTTGCAAAGGTAACGCATTCTACTGTTGGAATGCAGCTGCAAGTTACCAACCATGTCTTTGTGATACCCCAAACCCTGAGTACCCTGAGGTGTATCTATATGTAAATATATGTGTGTACTCATGGCTATGTTCATGTACCTGCCTGCTTAGATGTGGTTACATTTGTTAATTGTTATAAGTGTTTATAAAGATTTAAAAAAAAAAAGATTCTTGAGGGAGAAGTGACAGTTGGGAGTGGTTGGTGGTTGCCGGGGGTGACAGGGAGAGAGGAGTGTGATACTCAGGACCACTGAGAGAGATCCCTGGGTCTGATAAACTGAGAGAGAAAAGATAGGGACAGAATGACAATCAGACACAGTGATATATAAGCAGATTAAAAGTGTAGAAAGTGTAAGAAGAGAAGAAGTGATCAAAAGAGAGGCTGAGTAACAAGGAAAGTGCTGAAAATTACTAAGCAGTAGAGAGATCTGTGAATACACAACATAGACTGAGCTATGTACTGAGGACAGTGTGAGAAGAGAGAGAATAGAGAGATCTGTGAATACACAACAGAGACTGAGCTATGTACTGAGGACAGTGTGAGAGGAGAGAGAATAGAGAGATCTGTGAGTACACAACAGAGACTGAGCTATGTACTGAGGACAGTGTGAGAGGAGAGAGAATAGAGAGATCTGAGAATACACAACAGAGACTGAGCTATGTACTGAGGACAGTGTGAGAGGAGAGAGAATAGAGAGATCTGAGAATACACAACAGAGACTGCGCTATGTACTGAGGACAGTGTTAGAGGAGAGAATAGAGAGATCTGTGAATACACAACAGAGACTGAGCTATGTACTGAGGACAGTGTGAGAGGAGAGAGAATAGAGAGATCTGTGAATACACAACAGAGACTAAGCTATGTACTGAGGACAGTGTGAGAGGAGAGAGAATAGAGAGATCTGTGAATACACAACAGAGACTGAGCTATGTACTGAGGACAGTGTGAGAGGAGAGAGAATAGAGAGATCTGTGAATACACAACAGAGACTGAACTATGTACTGAGGACAGTGTGAGAGGAGAGAGAATAGAGAGATCTGTGAATACACAACAGAGACTGAACTATGTACTGAGGACAGTGTGAGAGGAGAGAGAATAGAGAGATCTGTGAATACACAACACAGACTGAGCTATATACTGAGGACAGTGTGAGAGGAGAGAGAATAGAGAGATCTGTGAATACACAACAGAGACTGAGCTATGTACTGAGGACAGTGTGAGAGGAGAGAGAATAGAGAGATCTGAGAATACACAACAGAGACTGCGCTATGTACTGAGGACAGTGTTAGAGGAGAGAATAGAGAGATCTGTGAATACACAACAGAGACTGAGCTATGTACTGAGGACAGTGTGAGAGGAGAGAGAATAGAGAGATCTGTGAATACACAACAGAGACTGAGCTATGTACTGAGGACAGTGTGAGAGGAGAGAGAATAGAGAGATCTGTGAATACACAACAGAGACTGAGCTATGTACTGAGGACAGTGTGAGAGGAGAGAGAATAGAGAGATCTGTGAGTACACAACAGAGACTGAGCTATGTACTGAGGACAGTGTGAGAGGAGAGAGAATAGAGAGATCTGTGAATACACAACAGAGACTGAGCTATGTACTGAGGACAGTGAGAGGAGAGAGAATAGAGAGATCTGTGAATACACAACAGAGACTGAGCTATGTACGGAGGACAGTGTGAGAGGAGAGAGAATAGAGAGATCTGTGAATACACACCAGAGACTGAGCTATGTACTGAGGACAGTGTGAGAAGAGAGAGAATAGAGAGATCTGTGAATACACAACAGAGACTGAGCTATGTACTGAGGACAGTGAGAGGAGAGAGAATAGAGAGATCTGAGAATACACAACAGAGACTGAGCTATGTACTGAGGACAGTGTGAGAGGAGAGAGAATAGAGAGATCTGTGAATACACACCAGAGACTGAGCTATGTACTGAGGACAGTGTGAGAAGAGAGAGAATAGAGAGATCTGTGAATACACAACAGAGACTGAGCTATGTACTGAGGACAGTGAGAGGAGAGAGAATAGAGAGATCTGTGAATACACAACAGAGACTGAGCTATGTACTGAGGACAGTGTGAGAGGAGAGAATAGAGAGATCTGTGAATACACAACAGAGACTGAGCTATGTACTGAGGACAGTGTGAGAGGAGAGAGAGAATAGAGAGATCTGTGAATACACAACAGAGACTGAGCTATGTACTGAGGACAGTGTGAGAGGAGAGAGAATAGAGAGATCTGTGAGTACACAACAGAGACTGAGCTATGTACTGAGGACAGTGTGAGAGGAGAGAGAATAGAGAGATCTGTGAATACACAACAGAGACTGAGCTATGTACTGAGGACAGTGTGAGAGGAGAGAATAGAGAGATCTGTGAATACACAACATAGACTGAGCTATGTACTGAGGACAGTGTGAGAGGAGAGAGAATAGAGAGATCTGTGAGTACACAACAGAGACTGTGCTATGTACTGAGGACAGTGTGAGAGGAGAGAGAATAGAGAGATCTGTGAGTACACAACAGAGACTGTGCTATGTACTGAGGACAGTGTGAGAGGAGAGAGAATAGAGAGATCTGTGAATACACACCAGAGACTGTGCTATGTACTGAGGACAGTGTGAGAGGAGAGAGAATAGAGAGATCTGTGAATACACAACAGAGACTGAGCTATGTACTGAGGACAGTGTGAGAGGAGAGAGAATAGAGAGATCTGTGAATACACAACATAGACTGAGCTATGTACTGAGGACAGTGTGAGAGGAGAGAGAATAGAGAGATCTGTGAATACACAACATAGACTGAGCTATGTACTGAGGACAGTGTGAGAGGAGAGAGAATAGAGAGATCTGTGAATACACAACAGAGACTGAGCTATGTACTGAGGACAGTGAGAGGAGAGAGAATAGAGAGATCTGTGAATACACACCAGAGACTGAGCTATGTACAATCACTTAATAAAGTGACTCTCTCTTTTTTATCCCATCGGGATAAAAAAAAATAATTATGGGCCCCAACCACGTGCACCACTTCTACAAATAGGTATTGAAATATTTGATGTAGGTCTTAAAGTTTGTATTGAGCAATTCATCACTTTATCGTGTTAAGTTATATATTAATGTTAGGTAATTATATATTATTATTACCATTTATTTATATAGCGCCACTAATTCCGCAGCGCTGTACAGAGAACTCACTCACATCAGTCCCTGCCCCATTGGGGCTTACAGTCTAAATTCCTTAACACACACACACAGACAGACACACAGACTAGGGTCAATTTGTAAGCAACTAATTAACCAGTATGTTTTTGGAGTGTGGGAGGAAACCGGAGCACCCGGAGGAAACCCATGCAAACATGGGGAAAACACACAAACTCCTCACAGATAAGGCCATACTCGGGAATTGAACTCATGACCCCAGTGCTGTAAGGCAGAAGTGCTAACCACTTAGCCACCGTGCTGCCCCAATATATCTATATATGTATGTGAAGATTAATAATTTATCCTGGCAGAAATATCTATAGACATAGAATTTCAATAAGATATCAGTGTTATTAGTATGGTGAATTTAAAGGTTTGTCAATTGTAAATAGTTTCAAAGTGATAAAATGTTGTTTAAAAATAATTGTGCGCTTCTAAAATAAATACCAGAGTAATTCTTAAAAGGAAATTAGTTCAGAATACACTTGTGTCATTTTAAATCTCTGTGGATAAATCTCCTTACCTCTCTGGTGCATAGAAAATCTGAAGTGTTGAAACCAGAAAGAGAACTATCTAATAGTGGTAAGGTGCAACTTCAACTTATTACTCTAAATAACACCACACGGGTATTACATCTTGCATAGTGTTATAGTGGCAAACTAGTGTGATATCTCAGCTGGGCCCAGTAATGTCTTAAATAGACCTTCTATATGTTTGTAAAAGTCCTTAAGGCCTACTGAAATTATCACAACTTGCTCTAGGCCAGGGGTCAGGGAACTTTTTTACCTTTTACCCCAAAATATATTTAGATGCGCCGACGTTACCCCCTTGATTTGAATAGAAGGAAATCATATATTATTAATTATTGGAATTCAAAATTGTATTAAATCTATTCAAAATTTCTTTGAAAGCTTCAACTTCAAAACTTCAGGTTTTGGAGAAATGATGTTGTTTCTGATACGAGAGCATCAATATTGGGGCATTTTGATGTCAGAGCAATTTGGATACAGTCTTCAGCGTCCAATCGATTTCTCTGCTTTGTTTTTATATTCGTTGGAGTGAAAAATCCTTGTTCGCAAAGGTAGGTTGTTGCAAAAGGCAGCAACTTTTTGACTGCCTCCTCCTGTGTAATTTTGAATGACTTTGCAGCTGTCGACATCCAAAAATATGACAGATCTGCTTTGTTTTCAAATGCAATACGTGCTTCATTATTGCATCGAAGCTCAAGAAGTGTCTCTGCCAACCCTTGAGGCTCTTCTGGTACAGCAGCAATTTCACATTTTAAGGGGGTTTACAATCCAACTGACAGCATGTGAATCGGCAACATTACCCCCAGGAATTTCATATTTGCCCCATTTGGGGTCATTTACCCCTGTTCCCTGATCACTGCTCTATGTGACCTATTTTAAAGGTTTTTGCTTTAAATTTGTTGTTCACCACACCTAACATAACCTGCTAAATGTTGACTATTTAAACAGCAAATTAAGTTTCTGCAATTTAAATTTTAAAATCTGCAATTTAAGCTGTTAAAATCCTTTGTGGAGTTAAGCAAACAGCAGCCCTTTCAACCTTTTTTGTGGGCCAGTGCCAGAAATACAACCTGCCTCCTGCCTGTACAATCAATGTGCCAGGTGACACGAGAATGGAATAATGGTGAACAGAGGCGGTGAGAAGCTTTGGGAGAGGTGCACTTAGGCTGCATAAGAATCACAAGGATGCACATATGGAAAACATTTCAATTATAAATCTCTAGCAGATTTAGTCAAGTTTTTTTTTTTCTGGGCAGATACAGACAAATAACCAAAGAGTGTAAAATGTTTTCTTTCCACTCCCGAAACAGGCACATTTCTGTACCTTGAGTGTCAAAATTGTTACTATAAATAAGAAAAATATAAGGATTCTCCTCCAGCTCAATATTTTTACAAATGGAGGAAGAGACAGGCTTGCTGGGCTCAAATAGAAAGTGTTGTTATAACAGAAGGTGCTGATCGTAAGAGAATTTTGCACAAATGAGAAAATGGATTAGTTACTTAGATGCTAAACAAGCTTAATATCTACATGCCAAGTTCTGCATCAAACATTTTCTACAATTCTGGTAGCACTTTTTAAAACTGTTTTAAGACTGTTGCATACTTTATAGTGTTCCCAAAGCGGTTATATACTTACGTTCTTTCCGGTACATTGATCATACATGCCCACTTTTAAGATTCCTCCCCCGGGAGATCCGGGGGAGAAGTCATGTGACATGGGGCAGGAGGAGGGCCACGTCCCCACTCTAAAAAGCTGAAATTCACGACATTGAATGGAGGGGGCGGAGATTAATGACACGATTAAGCCCCGCCCCCTCCATTCACTGCCATTAATTTCGCCAAATTTCGGGAGTTTTGTCTATTGGAGTCCCCAAAATTCGGGAGCCTCCTGGGAATTCCGGGAGAGTAGGCAAGTATGACATTGATATTGTTGTTACTTTCTTTACTTTGATCACATGCGAAAGGTTGGTTTATGTTTCTCCAGCCCTCATCACATTTGAAGCTTGTTTTATTTTATGTGTGAGTAGTAATATGTTTTTTTTCATATCTGTATATGCACATGATGAAGATCATCTTCCCAAAACATTGTATGATTCTTATGTTCTGCTAACATAAATATTTGGCTAAGTCACATTTTGCATGGTGAGAGGATTCTTAGTACCTTGTCTCTTCTGTGATTTGGTGCAGCTGGTTTGAGCTTCACACCTAGACGTCTACAGGCTGCATTGTCATTTCACATTTTGGACTAAAGATTTCAACTTCCATTTTACTAGAAGAAGGGAACTTTACTCTGTAAAATATTTCCAATGAATACTTCATAATTTGAAGTGCCAGTAATTTCCCATTTAATACATATGTTCCTTTGAAAGTAATTGGCCCTTTGAGAATAATTACTCTAAATTAGGGATGTGCACCAGCGACTTTTGAGGTCTCGTGTTTTGTGTTTTGGATCCGGATTTTCGTTATTTTTGAGGTTCGGATTTGTCTCGCAAAACACTTGACGAAAGGTCTCGGTTCGGATTTAAGGTATTGGATTCGGATTTTTTTTGAAAAAAACATAAAAAGTTTAAAAATCAAGTTTTTGGGCTTATTTTCACTCCTAGGCTATTATTAACCTCAATAACATTCAATAACAAGCATTTCCACTAATTTACAGTGTATTCTGAACACCTCACAATATAGTTATTAGTCCAAAACGTTGCAAAAAGGTATCTTTCTGGACTGCGTAGAGGAGTGGGTCACCACAATATCTTAAAAACCCTGAACTTTTATGATTCGCACCAATAATTGTACCTGGACTGCGTAGAGGAGTGGGTCACCACAATATATTAAAAACCCTGAACTTTTATGAATCGCACCAATAAATGTACCTGGACTGCGTAGAGGAGTGGGTCACCACAATATATTAAAAACCCAGAACTTTTATGAATCGCACCAATAAATGTACCTGGACTGCGTAGAGGAGTGGGTCACCACAATATATTAAAAACCCTGAACTTTTATGAATCGCACCAATAAATGTACCTGGACTGCGTAGAGGAGTGGGTCACCACAATATATTAAAAACCCTGAACTTTTATGAATCGCACCAATAATTGTACCTGGACTGCGTAGAGGAGTGGGTCACCACAATATCTTAAAAACCCTGAACTTTTATGAATCGCACCAATAAATGTACCTGGACTGCGTAGAGGAGTGGGTCACCACAATATATATAATAAGAAAACCATCAACTTGTTTGATTCGCACCAATAAATGTACCTGGACTGTGTAGAGGAGTGGGTCACCACAATATATTAAAAACCCTGAACTTTTATGAATCGCACCAATAAATGTACCTGGACTGCGTAGAGGAGTGGGTCACCACAATATATTAAAAACCCTGAACTTTTATGATTCGCACCAATAATTGTACCTGGACTGCGTAGAGGAGTGGGTCACCACAATATATTAAAAACCCTGAACTTTTATGAATCGCACCAATAAATGTACCTGGACTGCGTAGAGGAGTGGGTCACCACAATATATTAAAAACCCTGAACTTTTATGAATCGCACCAATAATTGTACCTGGACTGCGTAGAGGAGTGGGTCGCCACAATATCTTAAAAACCCTGAACTTTTATGAATCGCACCAATAAATGTACCTGGACTGCGTAGAGGAGTGGGTCACCACAATATATATAATAAGAAAACCATCAACTTGTTTGATTCGCACCAATAAATGTACCTGGACTGCGTAGAGGAGTGGGTCACCACAATATATTAAAAACCCTGAACTTTTATGAATCGCACCAATAAATGTACCTGGACTGCGTAGAGGAGTGGGTCACCACAATATATTAAAAACCCTGAACTTTTATGAATCGCACCAATAAATGTACCTGGACTGCGTAGAGGAGTGGGTCACCACAATATATTAAAAACCCTGAACTTTTATGATTCGCACCAATAATTGTACCTGGACTGCGTAGAGGAGTGGGTCACCACAATATATTAAAAACCCTGAACTTTTATGAATCGCACCAATAAATGTACCTGGACTGCGTAGAGGAGTGGGCACTGGGCACCACAATAAAATATATAAAAAACCTTCAACAGGTCTGCATTACACTACACATACGGCTGCTCCTCCATCCTCTCCATCATATACATGTTGGAGTTTTAGCGTGTGACAACCTCTTGTTTTTGATAATGTCGGTGCATTTTGAATATTTTTCAATTTGCCCCACACCACTGAATGTACTTTATCTATGATACGCATCTATCTATCTTGACTGCGTAGTGTGGTGGCCCCGGTACACAATTTGGTACCGAGGCCACAATATAATTAAAAAACCCTCCACGTGTCAGAATTCCACCAAACAAGTATCTGGACTGCGTAGTGGGGTGGCCCCGGTACCCAACTTGATACCGGGGCCACAATAAAATAAATACACCCTCCACGTGTCAGAATTCCACCAAACAAGTATCTGGACTGCATAGTGGGGTGGCCCCGGTACCCAATTTGATACCGGGGCCACAATACCTCCTCAAAACATGCTCCATACAATTCGTCATTGACAGACCCCAGACAGACAGGGTCGTAGTGTTATTGTTTGACTTTGTAAACCCAAAAAAATGTCCCTGTTGCACTTGCACATAGTCGTGCAATGAAGACTTACTTTTTCATTTAAAGGCACGATCTTTCAAGTGTAGTGTTTGTAAGTCTAAGTCATATTATACTTTTGGTAAAATTGGTTTTTTTTGTTCCTCTTTATGTTAATTAATTAGTAATAGAATTAAAGTAGGAAATAGAATTAAATAGAATTAAAGTAGGAAATAGAGTGGTATAGAGTTGTAGTGTGGTATAGATAGAGTGGTCCACACAATATAATAATAAAACCCTCAACTGGTCTGAATTCCACCAAACAAGTATCTTGACTGCGTAGTGTGGTGGCCCCGGTACACAATTTGGTACCGAGGCCACAATATAATTAAAAAACCCTCCACGTGTCGGAATTCCACCAAACAAGTATCTGGACTGCATAGTGGGGTGGCCCCGGTACCCAATTTGATACCGGGGCCACAATACCTCCTCAAAACATGCTCCAGACAATTCGTCATTGACAGACCCCAGACAGACAGGGTCGTAGTGTTATTGTTTGACTTTGTAAACCCAAAAAAATGTCCCTGTTGCACTTGCACATAGTCGTGCAATGAAGACTGACTTTTTCATTTAAAGGCACTATCTTTAAAGTGTCAGAAAGAGAGAGAAGACACAGGAGAGGAGAGTTGTAGCTGGGGACCTGGGGTGGAAGCTCCCAGGCTCCCCCAGCATTGCCTGGAAGTCTGAGCGTGGTGACTGAGCCAGGGCAAGGAATGTGTGCCCTGGATGAGGGGGAGAACTCCATGCCACTATAGTGAACCCAAGAGAGAGGGGGACACTGCACATGGAAGAGGCCCTGGAGTGAGGGCTGCTACAAGAGGCATGGTAGCTGTAGTGTCAGATCCTGAGGCTGAGAGTACACAGAGTGACGTGTCAGAGCACAGGAGACATTATCCCCGCAGAGGAGGGATGAGCTGCAGTTGAGAGGTCTGTTGTTGAAATAGGACATGCACACTTTAACAAACCAATCATTTCAGCGACAGGGCCTACCAAACAACTTTGACTGAAATGATTGGTTTGTTTGGGCCCCCACACCAAAAAAGCTATTCATCTCTCCCTGTACAGACTAAACAGGCTCTACTGAGGCAAGATGTCGTCCTCATCCTCAACCTCTGATTCCTCTCCCCCTACAGTGTGTACTTCCTCCTCATCACACATTATCAATTCGTCCCCGCTGGACTCCACAACCACAGGTCCCTCTGTAGTATCTGGAGGGCAGTGCTGTACTTCATTGAGGAATTGATTATTCATTTTTATAAACATCATTTTTTCAACGTTGTGAGGAAGCAACCTCCTTCGCCGCTCACTGACCAGGTTCCCCGCTGCACTAAAAACTCTTTCCGAGTACACACTGGAGGGGGGACAACTCAGGTAAAATAGAGCCAGTTTGTACAGGGGCTTCCAAACTGCCTTTTTTTCCTGCCAGTAACAATATGGACTGTCTGACATGTCTACTTGGATGGTGTCAGCAAAGTAATCATCCACAATTTTTTCTATTGTGACAGCATCCAATGCAGCGAGAGTAGACATGTCTGCAATGGTTGGCAGGTCCTTCAGTCCGGACCAGATGTTATCAGCATCCCCGCCAGTGCCTCTTTTGGGAAAACTGAGCTTTTTCCTCGCAGCCATAGATGTGGAAGAAAATGAGGGTGGAGCTGTTGGCATGTCACGGTCCTCTTCAGAGGACAATCTCCTGACCAGCAGGTCTTTGCACCGCTGTAGATTTGTGTCCGCCGGAAACAGAGACACAACATACGCTTTAAACCGAGGATCGAGCACGGTGGCCAGAATGTATTCCTCTGACTTTAAAAGAGTGACCACCCTCGGATCCTGGCAAAGCGTACGAAGGGCTACATCCACAAGAGCTACATGCTTGCTGTAATCGCAATGGCTTACCAGCTCCTCCCTCACTTTCTCCAGCTGCTTCTGCAACAGCCTGATCAGGGGAATGACCTGACTCAAGCTGGCAGTGTCGGAACTGACTTCTCGTGTGGCAAGTTCAAATGGCTGCAGAACCTTGCACAACACGGAAATCAGTCTCCACTGCGCTTGACTCAGGCGCATCCCCACTCCTTTGCCTATGTCGTAGGTGGCTGTGTAGGCCTGAATGGCCTTTTGCTGCTCCTCCATCCTCTGCAGCATATAGAGGGTGGAGTTCCAGCGCGTCACAACCTCTTGTTTGAGGTGATGGCAGGGCAGGTTCAAGCTTTTTTGATGTGCCTCTAGTCTGCGGTAGGCACTGGCTGAATGCCGAAAGTGTCCAGCAATTTTGCGCGCCACCGCAAGCATCTCCTGCACACCCCTGTCACTCTTCAGGTAATGCTGCACCACCAAATTAATGGTGTGGGCAAAACATGGGACGTGCTGGAAATTGCCCATATTTAATGCCCGCACAATGTTACTGGCATTGTCTGACACCACAAATCCCCATGAGAGTCTAAGTGGGGTAAGCCACTGGGAGATAATTTCCCTCATTTTCTCTAATATGTTGGCAGCGTTGTGCCTCTTATTAAAGCCTGTAATGCACAATGTTGCCTGCCTTTGCATGAGCAGCCATTTTGTAGATGCTGCTACTGATGCAGCTGTTGCTGTTGCTGCGGAAGGGGATGCATCTACCCAGTGGGCTGTCACAGTCATATAGTCCTTCGTTTGCCCAGAACCACTTGTCCACATGTCCGTGGTTAAGTGGACAGTGGGTACAACCGCATTTTTAAGAGCACTGAGGACACTTGATCGTACTTCTCTGTACATTTTTGGTATCGCCTGCCTAGTGAAGTGGAATCTCGAGGGGATTTGGTACCGGGGACACAATACCTCCATCAACCCTCTAAATCCCACTCCACTGATGGCGGACACCGGGCGCACGTCTAACACCAACATTGCAGTTACAGCCGCAGTTATACGCTTTGCAATAGGGTGACTACTATCGTATTTGGTGGTCATGGCAAACGACTGTTGGACGGTCAATTGTTTGGTGAAAGACTTAGCGGTCTTACGACTTCCCCTCTGGGAAGATGACCGACTAACAGCAGCAACAGCAGCAGTGGCAGTAGTAGGCGTACCGCTGCAGGATTCCTCGGATGAATCCCGTATTGAGGAGGACTCAGTCTGGCTGGTGACTTGGGCTGCAGGACTGAATCTGATGGAGATTGTGGAGGAAGTTGACGAGGAGGGTGTTGCTGGTGTGTATCCAACTGGACCACGGGATTTAGGTGTCCCTGTACCGATGAGGGTCCTAGCCCCAGTTCCTGAACTAACCACTGAACTATGAAGGTTATTCAGGTGACGTATAAGGGAGGATGTTCCTAGGTGGGCAAGATCCTTACCCCTGCTTATTTGAGCTTTACATAAGCTACATATTGCCATACATTGGTTGTCTGGATTTGGATAAAAATAACTCCAGACCGAAGAGGTGCATTTTTTGGTCTTCTGACCAGGCATGACGATGGGCTTTTTCATCCCATGGACATCAGCTGTTTCCCCCCCTGGTGCCTCATTTACAATAACCACATCACCATCCTCATCATCAAGTTCCTCCACAGCGCCAGCTACATCATCAATAGGCTCCTCCCGAGCCACCTCTTCCCGTACAGTGATGGGAAGGTCAGGCTTGACAACCACCAACACCCTTGGACTCGCCTTGGGGATTTGTGATAATTTCTCTTTAGAAGGCAGAGTTGTTTGCTGTTTTGTTGCTGACAGCATAACTCTCTTCAATTTTTTGTAGGGGGGGGGAGGAGGAGGAGGGCTAAGATCCGTGGGTGAAGCTGAACCACTAGTCATGAACACGGGCCAGGGCCTAAGCCGTTCCTTGCCACTCCGTGTCGTAAATGGCATATTGGCAACTTTACGTTTCTCCTCAGATGATTTTAAGTTTCTCTTTTTGCTACTTTTTCTTAACTTGGGCTTTTTGGATTTTACATGCCCGGTACTACGAGATTGGGCATCGGGCTTGGAAGACGACGTTGATGGCATTTCATCGTCTATGTCATGACTAGTGGCAGCAGCTTCAGCATTAGGAGGAAGTGGGTCTTGATCTTTCCCTACTTTATCCTCCAAATTTTTGTTCTCCATTATATGTAGCACAAGATACTGCAGAATGTGTGAACTTGGTAATATTGCAGTACCAATGGACTTATAATGCTGGATTGGTTTTGCAAAATTGGTTATAATTATTATATATTTTTTTTTTTTTTTAATTTTTTATTTTTTTTTACTTTTTTTTTATTTTTTACAAACTTGGGAATAATGGGGAAATAACTATGCCCTTAGAAGCACAGAGCACAGGACACAGCACCACTGGACTGAACAGGACACGGCACAGGACCCAGCAGCACTACGGAACTCAGCAGGACAGAGCACAGGACACAGCACCACTGGACTGATACTGCAGAATGTGTAAACTTTGTAATATTGCAGTACCACTGGACTTTTACTGCTGAATGTGTGAACTTGGTAATATTGCAGTACCAATGGACTTATAATGCTGGATTGGTTTTGCAAATTTGGTTATAATTATTATATATTTTTTTTTTTTTAATTTTTTATTTTTTTTTACTTTTTTTTTATTTTTTACAAACTTGGGAATAATGGGGAAATAACTATGCCCTTAGAAGCACAGAGCACAGGACACAGCACCACTGGACTGAACAGGACACGGCACAGGACCCAGCAGCACTACGGAACTCAGCAGGACAGAGCACAGGACACAGCACCACTGGACTGATACTGCAGAATGTGTAAACTTTGTAATATTGCAGTACCACTGGACTTTTACTGCTGAATGTGTGAACTTGGTAATATTGCAGTACCAATGGACTTATAATGCTGGATTGGTTTTGCAAATTTGGTTATAATTATTATATATATTTTTTTTTTTTAAATTTTTTATTTTTTTTTACTTTTTTTTTATTTTTTACAAACTTGGGAATAATGGGGAAATAACTATGCCCTTAGAAGCACAGAGCACAGGACACAGCACCACTGGACTGAACAGGACACGGCACAGGACCCAGCAGCACTACGGAACTCAGCAGGACAGAGCACAGGACACAGCACCACTGGACTGATACTGCAGAATGTGTAAACTTTGTAATATTGCAGTACCACTGGACTTTTACTGCTGAATGTGTGAACTTGGTAATATTGCAGTACCAATGGGCTTATACTGCAGGATTGGTTGTGAAAATTTTGTGGTAATTAAAAAATATTAAAGTAGTTTTTGGTATTTTATAAAAAAAACTTTTTTTTATTTTTTTAAACACAGGGGAATATTGGGGAAATAACTATGCCCTTAGAAGCACAGAGCACAGGACACAGCACCACTGGACTGAACAGGACACAGCACAGGACCCAGCAGCACCACTGACCTCAGAAGGACAGAGCACAGCACACAGCACCACTGGACTGATACTGCAGAACACAGCACAGCACAGCACAGCACTAAACAGCACAGCACAGCACAGCACAGCACAGCACAGCACAGCACTAAACAGCACAGCACAGCACTAAACAGCACAGAACTAAACAGCACAGAACTAAACAGCACAGAGGACCACCTAACACACCCTCCCTCTACCCTGATCAATGCCCGAGTGAAGATGGCGGCGACTAGCGGGGAATTTATAGGATCCGAGTATCGCGAGATCCGACAACGGGATTATGAGTCAGAGCCTCAGTTTCACTTTTGAATTTGGCGCCAATACCCGGATCTGTCTCGGATCCGACTCGGATCCGCAACGTTCGGGTGGGCTCGGATTTCAGAAATCCGAGCGCGCTCATCCCTACTCTAAATGAAAGTAATGGCTCTCCTGAAACCCCATAGAATGTAATGGGTCTGGACTAAACACGTGAAATGCATCTTAAAGAAAACTGTTTAAAAAGGAGGTGTTAATGACATATAAATGTTTTTTAAATAGATCTCACATTGGTGAAGGATTGCTGACAGTGTTGATTTCAGGTGAAAACAATAAACAACTGTAAACCAGGTTGATGTTTGTGATGTATATTACAATGCACTTCCATAAACAAGCGAATAATGATGGTATGCTTTGTCAGAAAGTATGGGGGAAAAAAGCACTTTAAATCTATGTAAATAGGTCCCTGGGGTGCATTATGCCTTATAGATTATCTTTGTTTTTCTATAGATTTAGACATTATTGTTGTTTGCTGCTCGTTCTAATCACCTCCAAACTAGGAATACTAAAGTAGCTATTTAGAATTTGAACAAGGACTAAACAGTTGCATTACACAGTCCCTGGAATTGGCTTATTTGTTTGGCTTTGTTGATTTTTCCAGAACATAAATATAAAAATGCAGAATTTCACCCTATATATATACCTAGATTATTACAATAACATAATGGTATTATCATACCTACACCTTATAAGACTGTATTATTATTATTATTATTATTATTACTATTATCCCATAGATTGTAAGCTTGCGAGAAGGGCCTTCTCACCTCTTTGTCTGTTTTACCCAGTTTGCTATTATTAGTTTACTATGTTTGTCCCCAATTGTAAAGCGTTACGGAATATGTTGGCACTATATAAATAAATGATGATGATATTATTATTATTATTATTATTATTATTATTATTATTATTATTATTATTATTATTATCTTAGCCTAGTGGGACCATAGCTATTGGCTTTTCTATTAAGGCTAGTGTTATAATTATGATTAAATATGTTAAATGCTCATATCTGTATCTGGGCTTTTAACTTTACAATAATGCTATAAATCACAGTTTGAAGATTCAACATATGTAATTATTAAGGTGTGATCAATTGAATTCATACTTTAGCATTAAATACTGATAACCTTTTAAAAGTGTATGTGTATATATATATATATATATATATATATATATATATACATTATTTTGAGAAACAGAATGGAAATAGATATAAATGAATTTAAATAAGTCTTCATTACAGACAAGTGTGATTTTACAGACTGATTTGTTTCACAGTGAGGTCAAATAACAATGTGTGTTCCAACATAAGGAAACATTCTCTCTGGATCGTTTCTTTAGCCACTCTATAGAAACTTGGAAGAGAAGAATTTAACCAGATGGTTCCAATACCTACATTATCTAGATCTCAAGTATCAAACAGCCAACATCAGCAGTCAGTTTATGGCACTGCAGAGACTGTAGCAAAACGCTAATGACTATCTGGGAAATAGATAGGAAATGCCTAAATAAGGATTCTGATGAATGGTCACTAGCTTGCCTATTATTCCATTATAGATAAAGTTATACAATTATCTTAGCATTGGTTGTCCCAGTGTGTCACAGAAAACCTTTCCTGACCAGCATCCATTTCTGCCGCATGTGAAAGATACAGAGGGGGTCATTCTGAGCGGTGGTAGTCTTAACCCCGCTGACTGCAAGGGCGACAACGGATAACACAACAGGAATACAGCGAAGGTGTATTCCCCGACAGACATGTAATCGTGACAGCTTGGAACACAGACATCGTGCCGCCTCTACAATGTTATTTAAAAAGCCGAGTACATTGTAGAGTTGGTGTGTCCTTAAATCACCAGGTTAACAGCAAGAAACATAGTGTGCAGCTTGAAAGTGACGTCATCGCTACCTGCCGGCTTCTTCATTTGTCGCCACTATTTAAAGTCTATGTTCCAAGCTGTCACGATTACAGGTTTGTTGGGGAATACACCTTCGCTGTATTCCTGTCGTGTTATCCGTTGTCGCCATTACAATCATCGTTTAAACGTACCCAACCCATTCTGAGAGGGGTGCAAATCATGAGTAACTTACTATTATACAAATGAGCACAGGAAAGAAGTGTATTTCTGTCCATATGCAGAGCTGTGTCATGATAGGTATTGTAGTGTACCACTGTACATCTACACAGTACAGCACATAATGACCCTCATTCATCAAGGACCATATCTGTCAATTTTGCGCATATCATCCGCAAAATTACTCTGTCCATTACCAGATCCGGCTCATACGCCACAAAACACAGCTGTGTTCAATTCATCTTCTAGCACTAAGGACGCTTACTACAGCCAATGATTTCAGGGAAGGAATGGGGCGAGGAAGGGGCATTTGCCCGTAGTCAATGTACAGTATGGATGTGCCAATCGTGAGAACGCACAGCAGCGTCTGATCCAAGCTCCAGACATCTCAGAAGTACTTGTTCTTCTGCTCCAGTTACAGGTGTAATTTAAGTCCTGAGTACTATGATGACAGACTCGTATGCATTCTATAACATGTGTTGGCAATCAGTAGCAACTATAAAAATATGTTTTACATTGAGTAGACATTTATAAGATACTAATAAATGTATTTCATATGAAAAAATACATTATTTTTCTTTTTAATGCTTTGTCATTAATGCCCCTATTATTACCAGGTGACATTAATTCAATATTTGTATTTTTTCTAGTGTGTTCTTTTGCGAATCTATATTCCACATAGGTGTTGGACGCATCCTGCGGTGTCCTGTCTAGTAGAGCACAGCAGACCTACACCCGTATTCATAGCGCACGTATCTTCAGATCCATCCCTTGCTGAATTCGGGCATGTACAGTGCTACGTGCAGTCTGAAGCATACGCACAGTGCACTCAGTTTGAATACCTTAAAGAATCAGTCCCAATATGCTAGAAGCATCTGCTTGCCAACAAAGGGTGACTGGAAAATATTTTTAAATGTTGTCAATTATGACAATGGAATAAAACAATGAAACAAATATCATGTGATATGTAGATGCCAAAGTGAGTTTTCCAGGAGCAGTTGCTGCAGTAGTTGGATAAGTCAGGGTTAGACTTTAGAAGAAAATTAGTAGGTGTAGGCTGCAGGAGGGACAGGTTGTAGAAGGGGCGTATTGGGTATGTAAAGTGGCCCTAGAAAAAGATTGGCCTCATGTAGGCGGTGTCAAAACTGTAGGTGGAGCCAACACAAAGTAGGGTTAGTGCACCATTAGCCCTAGTCAAAACAGTGGTAAGTCAGGCCAATGACTGAGATGGCGACTACAGAACAGGTATTGTGGTGGTACAAGTACCAACACAATACTTGATAAATAGATTTCCCCATGAAAAGGCAATCTTTCCACTAGCAGGGGTTACCGCTGGCAACGGCAGCATTAACGCTGGCAGTAACCCTTTGAAGTAAGAACAAGTGTTGCTAAATTATGAAAGGGCTTTTCGTCTTTTAGTAAATCAGCACTTATTGCATTCAAAATCCCTGACCAACAGTGTCTCAAAACACCATTAGCGCATGTACTAATGGTGTTTTGAGCATGATGAATAAGACCCATACCAAAAGTTTATTATTCAGACACTAAATTATTAAAATCAGAAATCAGGTTACCTGCCATCCTTGGGTCTAATTGTGGTATTGGACACGGTTGTCACTTCTGCCACTAGCACTAGTTCTGCCTACCATTCATAGCCTCCAGCAGAAGAGGAGAAAGGAAAGGGTGGAAAGTGGAAGACAAGGGAGGAGAATTTAGGATAAATTAGTTCAAATGGCTGCCTCCGTTGCATTTCTCTCTGTTATTAGGCAGAAGGGGACGCTATTCTGTTTACACTACTAGAGAGCCTAATGAAGGTTTCCCCTTTTTTTATTTGCACAAAATGTTCTGATATGAGGGAGGGTTTACTAGGAGAAGTAAATGTTGTCAACCTGACCCATTCTATCTGACATAATCCTTTGGATCAATTCATTAATTGTGCTAAACAAGACTGTAACATCACAAATTGAACTGAGATCAGACTAATTCAGTCAGAAAGCCAGTGCTAAGTTGGTAGAGTACACATATCGCTTGGGTAAAGACTACATCTCATAATGCTTCTATTTCTAATCTGAAATTTTATGTTCATTTTGACAGGTGCACTTTATATGATTAAGTGTTATCCCCTGTTACTTGCAGTGTGGTATAGATGTGTACCACTTGGTCCTTCCTCTGGATAACACTCAGGCTTGCCCATTTCTGGTGCAGTAAAGTCAACAGGTGACTCTGAGCATACAGGTTTAGGAACAAGTGTGTTAATGAGCTGCTGACACAGGTGTACTAGCACAGTACACACACAGTTCTTAACAGGAATTGATGCCAGACCACCTCACACAGATGATCTCTAGAGCTGGCAATCTCATTCTGGACTGACACTCTGCCTCTTGACCTCTCACCTCAACATTGTCAATCTCTGTATGTTCCCCTTGGTCTCTGCTAGCTGTCACCGTTGGGTATCTTCGGCATAGCCTTGGTACACTTGCCCCTGCTAACAATCTCTGTAATCAGGCTTAGCAGTCCTAACTATTCAGTTCAACAACAGAATTGCTACACTCTACCTTGGTCTCTTATATCAAGCTCTCATATACACTGCTTATCTCCTGTTCCACATATCATCCACTATACTCAGGAGCTTCCCTTTCAGAACGCGGACTAGCATTATACTCCACTGTCAGCTCAGTCTACATTCACTGGGTTCCAGAGACCCCCTCTCGGAATCTTAAAACCTGAGGAGAGTCACGGTCAGGACTAACCTGAAACGACATGAAACTGAATGGATGCTATCTCAGAACTTCAACATGCACCAACAAGACGGGTCAGGCTTGGTCTATCTTAAGTCTTAATATCACGCCACACACTGCCATGCCCAGATGGTGGTACCTCCAATCCCATAAAACATCACCCACCCTTATGCATCAACATAAATATATTTTACCATAGTAGTAGTGATAATTTTAAAGGTCAGAATGTCCAGTTTTCCTTATAGAACACCCTGATCTTCCTGTACCTTCCTGTTCTAGAATAAAGTAAACCACTCCATAAGCTCTTATAATACACATTTATTCAAATACCATAAGTAATGTTGGACACAACATAAACTTTTTGAATATATAAGGAATATTTGTGTAACAATAACAGGATGAATGTACGTACACATTTAACTTTTCAATAAGTATGGTCCAAAAATTATTTTCCTGCTGTGTAAATAATTTAGCAACATTTTATTGATATTTATGTTTTAATTCAACATTTAATATATATATATATTATATATTTACTCTATTATATGTTTTCCACTTGTCTGAGCCAACATATGCACATCAAACTATAGCTGCCTTCTCCAGATTTCTAGTATCCAGTTCATTTGGCGGCTATTTAACTTGCTGATCCAGCAACTACTAGGTTCAAAGTGTACAAATGACTTGGAACACAATCCTCTCCATGAATATCGGAGAGGTTTTTCTAATTGTCAATCAATAGAGATAGAGAGTGCTGATTAAGAGACAGCAGAGTCTCGGAGTAATGAAAGAGAAGAACACATTTCAAGAATGAAGTTGTTGGCAGTCACTAAAGGTCATTATTAAAAATGCAAAAGTGCTGTTTTATGAAGCCAGAGGCTTATTTTTTGCATTGTGCACCCGTTTAGGACAGCCAAGATGACACCATCTTTGGGGAGCAAAATTTAGTAAGTTCTGATGGGAGGATCTGGACAGGTCAGGCTGTCTTTCCCTAAGGGCGTGCTAGGAACATAGTTGCACTGACTTATACTCCAACATGCAAAAATAAGACTTTACTGTATTCTTTGCAAATAGACTTAGATTTTACTGGAACCCATTAGGTGTTTGTAATCAGGAGTTGTTCTAAAGTGTCAAGAGGACTCACTATTGGTGCACTTGTAAGCACATTTTGAGGTGCACTACGATCAAGGTAATAGAAACATCCAAGCACGCAAAAGTGTCACATGTAATAAAGACGATCCACTCTCTCAACATTAAGACATACATGCGGCTAAACTGAGCATTAATTTTGTAGCGCTGCCGGTACATTCTATACGCTCCCAGCTACTCGCTTGTGTATTCTATCATCTCTCAGCCTCTCTGATCTCCACTGGGCCCAACCCCACTGAATCTCTAAGCAGATCTGATTAACGCTGAGCTCAGCCACACCACACCCAAATAAGAGATCTTACTGTCTAAGACCCAGATTCCACTGCAAGCCTGTCTCTGCCGCCCACATGGCAGATAATGCACAGTGCAAGATCATTAGAATTATTAGCTTAGTGCAGTGAATAAATGATTAAATGATGACATCAGCCAGACAGCGGGAAATTTAAATACCATTGTTTCTTACTTAATGAGTCTAGTGATATTATAATGTACATAATCCGTATGACGTATGTTCTTTCCAAAAAAATGTCATGAGTCTATCTGACACAGTTCACCCTGAAAATATAAATGTAATGTGAGCTGAGCTGTTATATAGTTAGCAATATCTGAAAACACACATATTGCATTCTCCTAAACAGTTTGCTTGTGAGCTGGAGAGTTCAGCTGACATGTATCAATTCCATTTGATAATAACGTAGTCAGAGCTCTTATGTCTTGCTCCCTTAAGCTGGCTACATACTACAGAAAATTTCTCCTGAATTTTTAACGATTTTACCAACGACTGAAAGTCAAGATCAGCAGCCGTTTCATGCGTACACACTTACACGATTTACCTTCAGATCTGTGCTCTTCATTCGTCATAACCATCTACTGAAAAGATTGTGACTCTGTAAACTCTTCAGAGATCTGCCTGCACTGCTGGTTGTGAGAGAATACACACTACTGAATTTGCCCAACATTGTTCCATCGTTCATAGTGATTTATAGTCAGTTTATAAAATCAAATTAAACGAAAAGATGTGCTTTGGTACAATAAAACATGATCGTGGGAGCGTATACACTAATGCAATATCCGACTTAACGGTCCGTTTATCGGGTGATTGGCACCAGGGCCGGATTTATCACTAGGCAACCTAGGCAATTGCCTAGGGCCCAGCGGTCCCCAGAGGGCCCTCCCAGGGCCGGAGGTGAGACCAACCTTTAAAAATGGGCCGCTACTTATGGGCCAGTGCTATTTGCTTGCCCCCCTGGGCTAAAGTCTGCCAGCCAGCCCCTGAATAGGGATATATGTTATGCTAAAAACTATAGTGCTATGGATTTTTTCAGGGAGGGGGCCCCAAACCTGTTTCTTGCCTAGGGCCCCATGAGGTCTAAATCTGTCTCTGATTGGCACGATAATCAGGTGAAAAACCTGTAGTGTGTGCCCAGCTTTACCTATGTACTACAATAGAACTTGGCAGACATCCAAGACTTGTGTGTTATTTTGTTTACATTGTTGAAACAATGCTGTTCCTCTCTGTAAAACTGTTAACCCGTGGTACCGCATGGAGGCTGATCATTGTAAACATAGAAACTAAACGAAGCATAATTGTTTGCAAATTATCATATTATCAATTGGAGGATATTAATTTAAATTACATATTTAATTTTGCATTGCCTTGAAATGAATGGGGGTGGTCCTAAAGTGTTGTAGTGATGTTTTTATTTTTTCCACTATAATATTTTTAACTCAATATTCCACAAATATATTTATTTTAAGGACATAATGTGGTTGTACGCTGATACATTTTCCCTTTGTAATTGACCTTGATTGTATTTGATGCTGTCAGCATTCTTCACCATTCCATATTATAAGGAGAATATTGCATGAATTAGGACATTAGCAGTCAGTAGGGTTTATGTATGAAAGGGATAAAAATTATGTTTACTTACTTGGCGCATACAAAGATGACACATGAAGTCAGTGCAGTCCCAATATCCCCTAATACTCATGACTTGTTTATGACATAAATAAAGCGCTAATGAGCAATATGTTAGGAGAAAAAAGCAGGTAAAATTAATTAAGGATGTGCAAAAGTGATAGTAGGTAGTACATAGGCGTGATGGCCTATCGTACCTTAGGTACGATAGTTCATATTCCTGCAATTGGTCAATGTAACGGAGCATGCCAGCACTGACATCCCCCATACCTATACATATGTGATGATGTCATCATGAGGGCAGGTTCTCACATTACAATGATGTCATCGCATACAGGATTTAGGCGTGTCTGGGTCTGGTGCGCCCTGCTTTTTTTCACTGCACTCAGCAAGTACAGATTTAGACAACTTTAAATTTACATCCATCCCTGCTAGGGGCCTCCAGGCTTAGCTGTTCATACCCCTACAGTTCAGATTTAGTACACATTTTTTCTCAGTGAACTATACCAGATCTGAGTCTTGGGAGTGGGCACAGGCTGGAGGTTGCTTTTTAAGCCCAGTTTTATTCTGACTGTCTAAACAGAACAACCACTAAAATAATTGAGGGATTTAAGCTATGATTTAATATTAGGCACATAGTTCAGGAAGCCCTGAAAACAGTGTCATTTTCATAATATTCAAAGTGACATTTCTAATTTTAACAGTATCTGGATAACAACTATATGATACTTTACAGTATCTATATTCAATAAATCTGAGGTCATTTTCAAGCAGATATGTCAATCCGACACTTATTTTTAAAAATGGGCAAAAGACCATTCAAAGATAATATTCACCCATCATGTAAGTACTTATTTGAATATAGATATAATTTTCTCTGTAGATATTTATTAATATATAATACACAAGTAATGCTGAAACAAGTGATATAAAACTTCTGTAAATAATATCTGAACAAATATTTGAGTTCTCATATCTGTGACTTTTGATGTCACCTGTTCAATATTCAGGGGGGACAACTTTTGCATTAGAAGGAATAACTCACCTTCTACTATAAACTATTACAGATATTACAAGTCAACTATGATTTCCTTGACCTGATACTTCTCAGTAACTTATAAAATCTTTATTATTTATAGTAGGTGGATTATATTTTCATATACAGTATAACTTGCAATAACTGTATTCCTGCATTCATAGTTTACGAGTCTGTTTGGTAAGTTTGACGACTGTCTCCAATCAGCTGTGTTTTCTCGTTTGCATTTGTTGGCTGCATTGAGATCGGCGTATGACCATCTAGAACAAAAATAATTAAAAATGTAAAATATTAATTTTGAGTTGTGGTTAGAAAAACAATCTCTAATATCTAATATCATGTAGTTAGTACATTTGACGGAATAAACACTTCTGACAGGTAGTGTAGTTAACAGGAAAAACATTTAAAACTTTTTCTTTCATGGTTGATTGGAATAGAATAAACATTTTTTCATTGAGAAGGATTGACAGGCATCCCACTAGAGGATTTAGGCTTCTATAGTATTAAGCGCAGCGAGACCACAGTTGATGGTGACTCATAGTAGTGTCAAGGTTTGGAATGGTGTTGAATATATCAACCGATCCACTGGTAAGACCAAGCCTAAAATGACCCTTTAACATTTTTTAACACAAGAAAACACAATAATATTATATTTTACTGTGTCTTTAGAGTACAATATGAGTCTTATATGCATCACTTTCTGGTAGTGGGTTTCAATAGCTAAGCTTCCAAGATATTCTCAATTTTGGGACCACAGCACCCATGTTTTATGACTACAGTACCCTCATCAGCCTCCTTATCCTTGTCATAATTATATTTTCAACCAACGTATGGCCCACCAAAATACATGTTAATGTCAGAAGATGGCCTGCCTGGGATTTCTATGCATGTCATGCAGAGGATCCTGTCTAATTACATTAGCGGTCAAACGTTTTAGAGCACCCCCATTTTTCCATTTTTTAATGAAATTTACGCAGTTTAATGTCTTAATGTGCCATGAAATTAAAGCATAGTACAAATAAAAAAGTGGATGCAAAATTGAAACCATAGAATTATTTTGTTTAACAAAATTTAATCTAAACTTTTGACTTTTCAAAGTAGCCAACTTTTACATATATAACCACTGAACACACACTTGCCAGTCTTTCTACAATAGACATCATATATTGTTAAGGAAGTTTGTACCAACACTCTTGCAGAAGTTCCTACACATGCGTTGTACTTGTAAATTGCTTTGCTTTTAACCCTCTGTCCAGTTCATTCCAAACCATCTCGTTGGGGTTTAAGTCTGGAGACTGTGCTGACCTTTCTATGATTTGCCTACCATCTTGTTCTTTTCCTTGAAGGTATTTCTGACATAGGTTTTGGGTCATTGTCTTGCTGTAGGATGAACCCCTGACCAACTAGGCATAGACCAGAAGGTATTGCATGGAGCTGCAAAATCCTGTGGTAGCCCTATTGGTTCAGTCACTCTGTGTAAGTCGCCAAATGGATCCAGCAAAAAAGCCCCAGACCCAATTTCCTCCTCCTTGTTTGACAGTTGATATCAAACTTTGATCCATCATTCGATAAGACCTTCTTCGAGTCTTCAGTAGTCCACTGGTGTTGCTTCATGGCTCCAGCTAGCTTCTTTTTCTTTTGTTCTTAGCAATGGCTTTCTTACTACCACCCATTCTGTCAAAACAGCATCTCGAAGTCTTCTCATGACAGTTGAAACTAAGACTTGCTTACTTCGACCACTGTTAAGCTGTCCTTGAAGCTGTTGTCCTGTGAGTTGCCTATCACACAAGTTGCTGACTCTCAGAAACTTGCCTTCTGATTCTATTGTAGCTTTGGGTCTACCAGACCGCTTCCTGCTAAAGTTTCCTCCAGTTTCCAAGTGCCTTTTGATAGTGTAGAAAAATGTAGTCACTGACTTCTTGGCTTTCTTTGCAATTTCTCTAAAGGAAATACCTACACTTTTAAGATTTATTATGGTCAGTCTGTCTTCATTTGTCAGTTACATTTTTTTTCACCATTCTGAGAGCAATATACTATTTCCTGCAGTACCATATTGTCCAAATAAATGTTCAGAGGGTATAATAACAGTCTATTCCAACAGTGCTTTTATACAAACAGGGTGTTTGCAATCAAGTAATCAACAAAAGTTGGGACACCTGTAGCAATTGTTTGCATCAACTTTCAAGACTTAACCACGGTGGCTAAGTGGTTAGCACTTCTGCCTTACAGCACTGGGGTTCAATTCCCGACCATGGCCTTATCTGTAAGGAGTTTATATGTTCTCCCTGTGTTTGCGTGGGTTTCCTCCAGGTGCTCCGGTTTCCTCCCACACTCCAAAAACATACTGGTAGCTTAATTGACCCTAGTCTGTCTGTCTTTGTGTGTCTGTGTGTGTATGTGTTAGGGACTTTAGACTGTAAGCCCCAATGGGGCAGGGACTGATGTGAGTTGTGTACAGCGCTTCGGAATTAGTGGCGCTATATAAATGAATGGTAATAATAATAAATAATAATACTTCCATTGCTGCAAAACAGCTGTAAGTTGTTAACCCATTACTTGTTCTCTGAAAAAGCACTTTTTATGTAGCTCTGAAATCTACATTATATTTACATTTTTACTAACGTAAACATTTTTGTTAGCCTCCAGTCATTTACCACTTACATTTTTATCATTTTAAGTTATATATTGGTCTTAAATTGCTTACATTTCAATAAAAACTGTAAAATGGGGGTGTTCTAAAACATTTGACCGGTAGTATGTACAAGACAGGAGTTGCAATGTCTGTATCCAGACATAGTTTTATAGAATGTGGGAATTTTGTAATTATAGTGAAAATGTGTCCACAATGAGCTAGCCTCAATGGTATCTGCAACTAAGACTTCATTTTCACCCAACATCTCTGCTTACCAAGCTAGCAGAACTGTGGGTGTTCTGTGCCAAGGACCCAGCAGTTTATGAGAATTTACCCCCACCAACGCTGTTTAAAAGTCTCCACCTCTGTATGACAAAAAGTGTTTCATCGCTGGCAAGGGTGAGTTTGTCTGAACTCACCTCTTCCCTGAAATGGCAACTCATAGTTTCCTGTTTAAGGAGGAGATCCAGAGGAAATTTCCCTGGGTTTGGAAAAATGATATAAAAGAAGCTGTCCAATAGACCTAAATGACATGGCTTTAACCAAGATTTATATCAATAGCGAGTCCTGAAGAGTAAGAGATAATCAGGTCTCTCTCATTATTATCAAAGTTATTCTTAGTTCAGGAAAAATTTGAGAAATTATTGAAAAGTAGCACGGGATATTAACAAAGATACAATATTACTGAATTCTACACCTGAGAATCCATTTGTGGAATACAAGAATACAACCAACTTTAAAAAACTGCACCGTTATCTATCTATCTATCTATCTATCTATCTATCTATCTATCTATCTAAAATGATCTATATACATATAATATTCTTGTTATTTTTGATTGTTCATATAATGCTTTCAGAATTTTTTTAATCAAATCTTTTAATTTTACAGAAAAAAGAAGAATTTATTGCTTTGTTTTGTATTTAGAGCCACTTGATTTCTTACTCTATATTATACAATCAATTATTTGTAGCAAATATTTAAGGTTATGACAATAGTTTTGTTAACTTATGAATTCTTTTCCAAGCTCATCATATATTTGTATTTATTTTTAGTAACTTTTAATTACACCTTCTAACTGAGTTTGAAACCACAAACCAGGTGCCGTCTGGTAAAGTGGCCATATAATGTTTATCAATATAAGCTTCTTCCCACTGTGGTTACTTGGGGCAGGTTATTATTATTTAAGATAATTCTCATTGGTTGCTCAATGTCAGGCTCACATAGCCTGACTACAGTGGCCTTCATTGATCTTACTGATGTGCTGTGTACAGGATACTGAGGCTTGGTTTTCAGTTAATTATCGGGCAATCACACGATAAACGACCGTCCGCCCAATATCACATTAGTGTGTATGCTCCAACTACAAATTATTATCACCCCGATGCTCATCGTATCGTTTCATTTTATTTTTAAACTGAACTAAAAATCTTGTTCAGCGATGGAACGATGTTGTTCCAATCCTGCAGTGTGTATGCACTCATGACTGGCCGTTTCCATAGATCTCTATGGAGTGTGGAGATGATCTATTCAGCATATGGTTATGACAGATGAAGAGCACAGATCTGAAGGTAAATCTTTTAAAACATGAATTTACTGTGTACACATGAACCGGCATGGAGATCGGGACTTTTTTTCCAGTCGTTGGTAAAATCATTAACTATATCGCAGCAGGAGAAATTATCTGTAGTGTCAACCCAGCCTAACTCTCACATATGAAAATGTTTGTCGCAACTACAATTCAGATAATCTCCTTAACTTTCACATATATTATTCTGATTACTATTAGTAGATTGTTATTATTATTATTATTATTATTAATCTTTATTAATAGGGCGCCACAAGGTTTCCACAGCACCATACAGGTTACAGACAGTGGACCATACAGGGTAAAGCATACAGAACAATAAACGAAAAGTACCAGGACTTCAAAGCTCCAAACATAGCATATACATTGAAGATGGAGCAGAAGAATAGGTAGAGACAGGAGGGAAGAGGGCCCTGCTCGTTAGAGCTTACATCCTAAGGGGAGGGCAAACAGACAGGAGGCACAATAGGAAGTCAGAGGGAAACAATCACAAGAGGAGCAAGAAACGGGACAGGGGAATATAGGAAACAGAGGAGAACAGGCATGGAGAACAGGATAGGTGGATGGCTGGTATGCTTTAAGGAAGAAGTGAGTTTTAAGTGACCGTTTAAAGGTGCACAAATTAGGAGAGAGACGGATGGAGCGAGGGAGATCGTTCTAGTGGAGGGGGGCAGCCCGTTGAAATCTTGGATTTTGGAGTGGGATGGGGTGATCAGAGTGGAGGAGAGGCGACGGTCATTGGCCGATCGCAGAGAATGGGATGGGGGTGTGGGTAGAGAGGAGGTTGGAGATGTAAGGGGCAGTGAAGTGAGAGAGGGCCTTGTAGGTAAGGGTGAGGATTGTTAATAAACCAATTTGCTTTTTAGGTTTAGTTTTCTGGTAATACATTTTGAAATACCTATCTGGTTCTTTAAAATTAACAATACTGTGACTATGGAAAACTGTGATTTTAGAGAACAATCTCTTCATGACTGTTACTCTCTGTGCTTATGACTGTTCCTAAATAAGTTATCATTGTGATAAATCTCTGAAATATATAACCTAGTAGAGCCATGCTTGTGTAATTACTTTTACTATTATTGTTTTATGAAATGAAATTGCAGCCTCACACGCGTATTTTGTATAGCGCACTAGAATGAACTCAAAACCAGAGCAAATACATTTCAATAGGTTTTTATAACAATTCTGGTGAATAATTTAGCAAATTGCTTTCTATATATAGCATCCGGTGCCGTCACAGATTTATGGCCATGATCAGGTAAGACGTTTATTGAAGACTTACAGGGACGTAATTGACACATTTGAATCAAATTTCAGATGGTTACGTAATAAAAATATACTTTTTGGTGGCTCAATAAATAATATGAAATGTGAATTAAGTGAATGATATCAGAAATGGATTCTTCAAAGATGGAAAGTCTTATGATGTAATACACAAAGCTATTTATAGTTCAATTCATCAGAGTCCATGGCATTATGGAGATGAATTGTATCTTATAGTATGCAAATTTAGAGAGCAATCGGCTTTTGTATGTTACTGGTAACACTTCAATTGTATTCATTTACATTGTAAGAAAGAGTCACGTTCATCCTTATAGGAAAAATATGAACAGAGTAACGGGGAAAACAATTCTTTGAAATCTATTTAAATGCCTGGTTCTCAAACAAGTTAACGCTGAATTTCCAGTAACCTATCATACTTGTATAATCTTTTTCCAGCTTTGTAAATCATTTTACATTTTGACACATTATTATCCCCTGCTTATTATGCAATAGTAGAACATCAGTCCCATAGAGGTCCTATAGTGAGGAAATCTGAGATAGATGTCTCAGGCAGGAATTTTTGTGCCAAATGTGGGAATTATTTAAAGTAGGGCAAATTTACTTGCTGCTGCTTTAGAATCCTTACACACTGGCATAAAAATCATGTATATACTAGGACTTTTTAATTCTAATAAACGCATGTAAATGGGTGCGGGGTGGGAACCTATTGATTCCAATGACCATATACCCAGTTGCATAAGTATTTAAAAGCAGTGGCGGGGTCTTTTGGATGACGTGTGCACCATTTACTTGCATACATTTCATTGATGTCCTCCCCCGCCTGCCGCAAATACACTCCCGGGATTGCCTGGGGATCCTGGGTCCTACAACTCTTCCAGAGACCCAGCTATCACACACAGCCCCTGTACGCGGAAAATCTGTTTTAGACTTGAAAACTGATGTGACTGGCCGAGTGGATGCATTAGGTGCTTCAGTCCTCCTACCTTAGTAATGCAGCCGCTCTTGTCACCACCTCTCGGGGGGCCCATGTCTGGGCTCTAACTTGCCCACCCGATGCCCCTTCTTGCGGGGGCATGGATAATACATCCCAGAAATATTCTGCAAGTATAAACTAGATTCCATAAGATTATCAGAGGGGAGCTCTTCTGTGCATGTGCAGTCCAGCTTATGAGCCCATTGTGCATGTGCCTAATTGGTGCATCATCAGAAGAGTGGGGGCCTCTTTTGATAATGCACCAGTACAGCGCATGTATCCTGGGCTCCTAAGCTTGAGCTCGCATCAGTGGGGATGTCAGGGGGCAGCGTGGTCTTTGCAAGTAGTGGTGATCTGGCTTTGCCAAACCCTTCACCTCCGGGCCCCATAGCTGATGCACCCTCCGTACCCGCGATAGCTATAACTTATATTTTAAGTTTAGTAGTCCTTTAAATTATGTTTAATAGCAAGCTAAGTTTCATGGTCTTTGATTGCTGCTTAGCTTTGGATGACTGATATCATTAAGATTTAATTCCTCTCCTAGAGACTTGATTTTGACCTATGAGCAACCAATTGTGCCAATACACTGGCAGGCATGAGAGTTCGTGCCACATATAGATGATTTTATTACTTTTACCACATTTCATATAAACCTTCAAGGAATTTGGCTGCTTTAATAACATGCATTAGGTTCCAAAAACAGAAACGTGCACAGACTCACTATGTTGACTTTTGCAAGTTAATGTAAAACTTTATAGGAATTTAGGTATTGATGACTACAGAGAGCCAAGGAAATATTGTACATGTACAGTGGTGCTAGGAAGTTTGTGAATACTTTTTCTGAATTGCTGTCTAAATGTGACCTTAAATATGTTTCAATAATTTATTGATCTAAATGATCCATCAATAAATGTCTTTGTTGGAAAAAGTATGTGAACCTTTAGGATTATCAATTCATTTAAGGGGATAATTAGAGTCTGGGGACTCAATCAATTGGATGACGATCAGATGTGCGTTTGTGTGGCCCTGCCCTATTTAAAAAACATAATAAGGGCAGACCTAATTGGCACAAAAAAAGACTTCTGATCCCGATCAATATCTGAAGTATAGTGTACTGTATGATTTAATGAGTGTTCCCATGGTATTGCATTGTCTTTTACAAAGCATTAACGCTACTGAAGGCAGAAGTCAACGTTAATTGCAAAGAGAAGCACAAACTTGTCAGAGAGAAATAGGAGGGGAGCAGATGAGTAGCTCTGGGGAGTGCAGATAGATAAAAGAGACTGGGTTACTCACCTCCCCCCTCTTTTCAGAACCTCACACCGGAAGCAACCTCATCCAGCCCTCCCAGTTAAAGAGGGTTAAGGGGAGGGAGTGGGCTGTTGTTAGGAATCTGCATGTTCAATGCCAATGTTCTTTAGTTGCTGTAGTTTAATATATCGGAGCTTTGACCTCAAACACCTTTGGAATGGAGATAGCGAGCCAGGCCTTCTTGTCCAACATCAGTATCTGAATTCATAAATGCTCTACAGAATGAATGGGCACAAATTCCCACAGAAACACTCCAACACCTTGTGGAAAGCCTTCCAAGAGTGGAAACTGTTATGGTATTGACTGAAGTTAGTAGTACGAGAGGGGTTCTGGCCCCACAGTTCAGGTGATTATACCCTGGTTTGGATTTGTCCCCACGATGGGAGGCGTCAGGTTGCTGATTGATTGAAATAATTAATGTGACCCATGTGTGGTGCATTATCAAGCGTGACTTGGTAAGCAATGCAAAAAATCTGAGAATTTAAATAAAAGCTGTGGCCATTTTCTCTCCAAAGCTTGGTGTCGTATCTATTATTGTATGAGTGTTGGTTGTCTGATTGTAGGACAGAGATGTGGATAGTATTCCTGTCTAAAGTCATGTTCCTGTTAATTAACTTCATCATTAACATATCATAGTGTTTGGCTGTGTTATAAAGAGCTGACAATCAAGTTACAAAGAGTGACTTTTATATTGACACACTCTTTTTGCAGAGATGTTTATATGTTTGCAGAGACGATAAAAAATATAATGTGACATGAGCACACTTCAGGTGACACCTTCTTGTTTTTACATTGCTTTTTATTGTAAGGATGGCAAAGTATTTCATAAAATAAAGTTACACACATTTTTCAAGTTATCCTAACGTTAAACTAACAGAGACCAGCTCCCCAGACACCGGCCACTGTCTGGCATCAGTCACACTGCATAATGAAAACAGCCATTCCCTGCAGGTGTTCTGTTTTGATTAGCATCAATGCAGACCCACCCTGTCAGCCTGCTGCTAACTATGGAAAGAGCTACAAAGTTACTTTAATATTATTTTTGTCACACATCCTGTATGTGCTCCACCTGTTTTTTCTTTAACTTAGGTGCACTACTGTACAAATGTGTAACTCTCTTTGCAGCCTTTCTCTGCAGACTGCCAGAAGCCTGTGGCAAACCACTCCCTTTGTCACATATCCCTCCCCTTAGCATCACCAAGTAGGGGGCGCGGACTTCACCTAAAGCACAAATTTTCATGACAGTGCATCTGCAATATTATGCAGAATCCCGGGGTTTAGGTTCTACTGGTTGTCCTTTATCTACCGCAATGGTGCATGATCTTAATGAGAATTTTCTGCCTAGGAAATAGTAGCTTGTACAGTAGAGGAAACAGGGAAACAAAAGAAAATAGGAAATAGTAGCGCAGAGCTTCCGTAGCCCTAGACATTCCTTCTCCACAGTTGCATATTTTTGTTCCCTCAGGAGTAACTTCCAACTCATCGTCCTCATCATTTATTTATATAGCGCCACTGATTATTATGCAGCGCTGTACAGAGAACTTACTCACCTACTAACTCTAGCAAGGTTCTTAACTGATTTCTTTTCCGGTTTTGACTGCTTCCAACTTGTCTAGTTGGGTTTTACTTGCACTCGCCCGACAATGTACCCCAAATATTTGGCTTCCCTCATAGCTATGGCACACTTTTCTGGATTAGCTGACCTCAATGAAACTAAGACTTCCTCAACTTTGGCCAGATGTTACTTTATATTAGAAGAGACCATCAGGGGTGGAAAATGCAGTCTTTGGCTTGGTTAAAGATGTCAAGGGAACTTGCCAATAACCTATTGTTAGGTCAAGAGTAGTCAGATAGTTACTACCAGCTAGATTTTCTACCAGTTCATCCACATGTGGCATCGGGTAGGAATTGAACTGGGATACGCTGTTTAGCTGCCTAAAGTCATTGCAGAACCTAATACTCCCATTGAGCTTTGGGACAAGCACAATAGGGCTGTTCCACTGCCTATCTGGCTTCAGGAATGTGGTACGGCTTCTGCTTTACAACAATTCCTGGCAGAGTGACAATATCATGTTAATTAATTCCCAGGGATGGAAGAGAAGACATCCCTGTTCCAGCGTATCATTTCCTCAGTCTGTTTTTGTGCCTAACAGATAAAACTGGCTGTATAGGCACTTCAGACTTTTCAATGACAGTACTCACTACCTGAGGAGAGGTGTCCTCACTATACCAAAGTTTAAGGAGATTGATATGGTATGTTTTCCTCCCTTCTCCTCCCAATTGAGGAACCCTGTAATTGACAGGACCGTCAGTCTCTAGGACTCCATATCGACCATGCCAGTGGGCGAAGAGTTTCCTGGGTTAGGACCAGGACAAGAACCTTGTCTCCAGGCTTAAAAGATCGACTACAGCACTTTTATCATAATGTCTCTTCTTCAGTTCCTGAGTCTCTCTTAGATGTTGTTGCACAATTAGCCCTATACATTTGGGACACAAATTGTACCAGATTTGGCATCTTGGGGCCTTGCTGCTCTTCAATATATTCAAGATGCCCCTGAGCTCTCTCCCGAACAACAATTCAAAGGGACTAAACCCTGTTCGGGTACCTCATGGATGGAAAACATCAAATATGAGATAATAGAGTCGCAGTCTTTTTTCCTGCTCCACCACTTTCCTTAGCATATGCTTTAATACGCAGTTAAAGCTCTCCAACAAGCCATTGGTTTGTGTACATGGTGGTGGGACAAGCTGTCACCCCTAACAACTGGCACATGTCCTTCATTAGCAAAGTTCTGCAAAGGGAACAAAATTGGTATTGCGGACCAGTCCGTATCCTCACCATCAAGTGGGGAGCCAATGCTGCTTTGGACCATCCATGCTTCCCCGTACAGGGATACTTTTGTGGAAGTCCTACTGTGAGCATTCCACTTGGTCCGTTCCCAAGGATCGAAGTCCAGATGTTCTGGCTTCTAAGGAAGATTGTTTAAGACTGGGCTTCTGGGTGTCGTATCAGTTGCTGGCATTTCCGGCTGGATTTGCTCACTGAGGACCTCTTTAAACAGTGGGAAGTCTTGCCCCAGATTAAGTGGATACCGTAGTTTAGGCCCTATGGTAGCCACCACCATAACTGTTTGGTTTTTAAGTGTAACTGGAAGAAGTGTTCAATCATATTTCTCAGTTGTCCCATGTATGCACACAACAGTCACCTTGGGCAACCGAGTAGTTATAGTTTCGGGCAAGGCAGAGCTGGAAACCTATGTAAGCTCACTCCCAGAGTCAACCAAATCTAGGGCAAGATTTTGGCCAATAAGAACAGTCACTCAGAACAAACAAGGACTTCCTAATGTGAGACTCATAGTATAACAGCTTGGATAAGCAGGCCCAACGTGCGCACCAGAACAGTCTATGTGCTCCGGTAGTTTAGGACACTCGGCCTGGAAGTGGCCTGGCTTGCCACAGTCAAAGCACTTTGCGTTAGACAGGTTTGCAACCATCCCAGTCCTCATACAGATCCATATAAGTTTGCTGAGCTTCGCCAGTTAGGTATGGTGCCAGACTCTCAGCCCAGACTTCAGGATGCCAATTTGACCTTTTTACAGGTCTCTCAAAGGACACCAGACATGCTTCTATGTCATCAGCTGGTGACATTTTCTGCAGAGCAAGACCAGGTGGTACATTCCTGTCACATCTCACCTAGTCTAACCTTTCCTTTAAGAGCCTGGTGTTTTCCTTCTGTGCCTCTGCAACTCGTAACACCTAAGCCTGCTGCTCTTGCTATGCAGTGGCCATATTTACAAAGGCCCTCAAAACTTCATCCATGTTAATGTCTACACTGTGTTGGATGCGGAAAACTTGCTTCCCTGAGCGTCCGCACTTCTGACACCACTTGTGCCACAGGCACACTTCAGGTGATGCACACAAAAACACCTTCTTGCTTTTTATTGTCAGGATGGCAAAGTAATTCATAACATAGAGATGCAGACACTTTTGTTGTAGCCCTAATGCTAAAGTAACAGAGACCAGCTCCCTAGACACCGGCCACTGTCTTTACACCCCTCCCACAGACCCAACTTGATGGACAGATGACACTCCCACCTTGCCTTTAAAAAGGAGCTACAAACCATTTCAAAATATGTAAGTTAATTTACTTAATTATTGTTGTCACACATATGTCCTCCACCTGTATCTTTTTACCTTAGGTGAACTACTGTACAAATGTGTAACTGTTTGCAGCATTTCTCTGCAGACTGCCAGCTAAATACCCCGCTTTTAGAAGCCTGTGGCACGCCACACCCTTTTCACAGTAATAAGAATAATACTTTTTCTTTTGGATGTTTTTGTTCTGTGAGTGCAGATTATGTAATAATAGTTGACTAGATATTCCATTTACACCGACACATTCAGCAGCTGCACGACATAAAATGCTAAATTACTAATTTGCGTACATTCCCATGACCCCCAATTTTGGGCATGGCGCACTAGTGGATACTCTGGTAACTTTAATGGGTAGTTCAAACTAGATTACTTACATTAATAACATGTTTAGTTTATTACTTACTCAGCAAATCAAGTAAATAAAGCAGAGAGTATTGGGATTATTAAAATGGGACAATTACTACCACTTCTAATTCTAAAATGTTAGCCCTCTGCACATGGGTCAAAGTGAAAAAATCTATTCCCCCCAATAGTTTACTCATTAAAATGCTAGGTAAAATCTTCAACTATTAACTACAATAGCAAAACAATAATTTAATAAAAATGTGGACAATTCTAGTCCACGGAGCCCCTGTAAACCAGCCTTCTAAAAATTCCCCATTTACTTTACCTGATTCCATGTCTGTTCTGATCTGCTCTTCCAGGTCCTCAGGTGACACATATAACTCATAATCCTCTTCTGCTGCTGATTTCGGTTTACATTTTCCAAAACAGCAGTTACAGCAGCAGCAAAGGCAGCAGCAAAAGTAGCAACCAGTCAGGAGTCCACAGATGGCAAACAAGCCCTAAACATAATAAAAGATAAAGCACCGGATCAGATACCGTTGCAGTGAATTTGAAATACATGGGTTGATTTAAAACACAATAGAATATGGGTTTGATCCACCTTAGTGTAGTTAGGGATCATGTGCAAATTTTGCCCTTTTATTTTTCCTATAATCTGGGCCATAATCAATGCAAAAATGCTGTAATGATATTTGAGGATGGGCAGTGAACTTTTCCTAGTGTAAACGCTCAAATAAATCGCCTGAAGTGGCCACTTGAAACATTATTGAACTTATTGATTTTTTTCATGCAAACAAGGGTAACTATAGTAGATGTGTTTACCTTAGCCCACCAGCTAGACAGCATGAAATATGCATTAACATTTTCTTCTCCAAACTGCTCAGCAACATACAATCCAAGAGATCCATACTTGTCATAAATATTCCTCTTGGATAAGTCGCTCAGTATTGAATGCGCATTGTTGATCTCCTTGAATGTTTCCGCTGCTTGAGGATTTTGTGGATTTTTGTCTGGATGATGCTTTAGAGCCAGTTTTCTTTCATCGTGAAATAAAATAAAAATAAAAAGCAATTATTAGCACTGTATAAATGCCAAATGGATATATGTTTTGTTACTCATTATTTTACAGTAATATCATTTACATTAAACATGATTATTACTGGAGTAATAAATTAGAAAAGGAATACAAAATACTTTAAATAACTTATAATACCTAAATAATAAAGTTTTGTGTCCTATTTTTATTTTTCATTTCGTCTAAGCTAGTTCAGTGTCTTCTCTTCTTACTACCTATGATCACTTCTGTTGTTACTCTGTTCCTTTTCTTTGTTCTTACCTGCCATGTCTTTATACCTCTTCGGACCTTTTATATAAATCATACAATTGTATGCAGAATTCTACACATAATTATTGAGGCACAGCTTTCCACCCAAGTCAAACTTGCAACCTCTTTTGGTGCCTGGTATACAAGGAGCTGACAGTAGTTTTCTTAAGGGGATCGCCTTAATCAATGAGCTACTTAACTTTAATGTTTTACTTATTTGCTATATATCCTCTAACAAACATGTTTCTTTCCTCTATTAAAGTAATAGGCAACCTGATATACTTGAAGGGGCGCAGGTACAGCACTCTAAGCTACAAAAGGGCCTTAATCTCATTAAAAAGCTAAAACGGTACATTTAGTCACAAAAATAAGACAAACAAGTGTTATAAGCTATGACAAACAAATCTGGCAATTCAATGTGATGTAGTGTAAAGCTGACAGAAGGGCCGGGGGCATAGAAAAGGAAAGAGCTGGGGGCCACAGGTGGAGGCTTGGAGGGCCACACGCAGTCCTAGGGCCATCTCTTGCCCATCATTGATCTATTTTCTAATCCTAACATTTTGCGCTCTACAAATTATTTTTACTTCTTTCACTGCCCTAGCAAAGCTGCCCACAAAATGCAGACCCAATTATTTAGCCTGATTTCTAAATCACCAGTCACCATGGATGCACATGCAAAGCCACAAATAGGACAACTAGTTGTTGGTGATGGGGCTGAAAAAACATCTAAAAGTAAAGGTGACACTTTCGGTTTTCCAAATATCACACACACACATGGGGGTCGCCAACTAAATGATTTTCTATTCTGAGCAATCAAATTCAACCTGATTGCATATGACCACACATGGTGCAATGATGGGCCTATTTAGTTCAAAACAACCAAATTGTCTCATCATATCTGCCTACTTGGTTAACTTAAAATTCTCTTGTCTGACTTCTACCTTTTCTCTCCTTTCCGATTATTGCATCCTTTAATCTGTTGCCTGTAAGGGCGAATTACAGTGAACTTCATTTATTTGGAATTAGGGTTCCCAGGTGCAGTAAGCTATGTATTAAAAGTTACATTAGTGATATTGGTTATGGCTATATTATATATGAGAAGTAACTGTCATTTGGAAAATATCCACTAAAGTAAACAGATTTTTAAAAATATTAATAAAATATTAATATTAATAAAAAAAACTTGCCAAAATCATCCACACATTACCTTTGTACTGCCCACAAACTCTATTCTCCCTTTGAAGTCCAATAAACTTCTGCATCCACTACCCTTTACTTATTAACTGATATGAAAATTCTATGTGTTAAAGATCCATAAATTTTAGTTATTTTGACATGACAGACTCCTGAACAACAGTAGATCTGTCGGGTGAAATATGCTCATAATTCTTAGGGGGATATTCAGTTCAGTGATTTGTCTACAAAACAATCCACAGAGACATATCACGCTGATGTTGAGGACCAAATAGAAGTATGAGGACAAATGAGTGCAGAATCCTTACCGTAATTTCCGTCAATGTACGCAGCCAGACATCACGGTGATGTCTGGTGGTGCATCAAGGAATCTCTCCTACAGCGTTGTGACATCTAGTTTCCTATGATCAGAGAACTCTTTGGTGACTCCTAATATCTTCCTATTTTCATTAAGGTTACGTAAACCATATACATATTATGGAAAGTTAGCCCAATTTCAAGTTTCCCATATATTATTGTTTAATATAAATCTATTACATTTACAGATACATTTCGGAAAATGTGTACAACTCTGTACGTTTTTGCTTATTGGAACAAAAGTTACTTGGCTAATAGGTAAATTAAAAATAAACACGAAAAATTTAGCACCTGGCATAATATATTTACTGGAGGCGAGGTTTGAAATATTTGATCAGACATAAAAGAAATTAAACTGTAAGAAAAAAATTGGTTAATTAATGATAAATACTTAACACAGAGGCAGCTATGTCATCACAATTAATTCCAAATTAGACAGCATGCTGTAAGAAATACCAAACCAATCTACAATGATAGGATTTCAAATAAATGAAGATTTGATTTGGTACAAAACTACAGAAAACTATTTATTTATATTTTCACAAAATGTGCGACAATACATGTTCGTGCATTAACATAATGATTAAAGTTATCAAAATGAATGAAACAATTAACTTGCAGTTTCAACAATTCGATTCAACAATAATGCTACAGAGATACCTATTTAATTCATTAATTCATAAGTGCTATTTAATAACCTCATAATTACTTATTATGTGTAGTAAACCAATGTTGTCAGTTTTAACAATGATTGCTATGTAAATATTCCTTCTGTGTCTGTTATGTAAAATTCAATTATCCTCATAGTGAATTTTTCCATGACAGATTTCACCTTTAGCAAGTAAATAATGAACCACTCAAATACATAAAACATTTCAAAATAAACTTGTCTATCCAAGTATCTTGCCAGCTAATAAAGTAAAATGCAACGTCAAAAATACATCTGAAGTACTAACAATTAGATAATCCTTCAGAGATCTGTTTTGTTTTCTCCATTGACTCCAGAAATAGGGACAAGGCTAAACTGGAGAAAATAAGTGTCAGTCTATGGGGCTTGTACATGATAATCAGATAATTATATATCGCCAGAAATAGACATTTGCTTTTTGCAACATAGTGCATTTATTATGGTATTGTCGAAATACGATGTTCTTAACAAAACTTGTAAAGATTTATATCTCCAGATTGACATAGAACCTTGAGTGCTTCTGACTCTGTCCATATGTTCTAATACTTCTGATCAAAAAAACAGACCAAGACCCCAATCTATACAGGAGAATTCTGTGATTTGCCCACAATCAGCCTTGGCTATGGTCACATCTCCTTTTGCCTGTGATAAATCAGCACTTTTGGTATATGACTGTGTCCCTATGGGTTGGGTTACAAGAAAAACTACAAGGGTTAGCGTTTCAGGAGTATGATCTCCAGCTGTATTGCAATCGATGGAACTTCAAATTTCTGGTGGTTTATTAAATTATAGTTAGAGGTTTGTGGTATCTGCAAGCAGGGGAGGGCTGGCAGACTTTAGCCCGGGGAACAAGCACACAGCACTGGCCCATAAGTAGTGGCCCATCCTTAAAGGGTGGTTTCTGGTACAATATATAATTTATCTATACAAAAAGAGGCTATTTTAGTGTTGCTTAATCATAGATATATTTTTATGCCCAGGCCCAGAGCTGAATTAAGGCTCTGGGGGGCCTGGGCACTTTAGACAGGGTAACCCCCTATGATGTATCATGGTTATTATTTTAGACAAATACACAGGCAATACTGTGTGCACTACTGTTAGGTGAACACAATTCTGCCTTCACGTGCAGTACACGGTGAAGTGGAACATACCTCCCAACTGTCCTAACGAAACAGTCACCCAAATTCAGGACTGTCCCACCAGATTCAAGACAGTTGGCATTGTATCCTGTTCTATCCTACCTGTTCTTGTCACTTTCACCACTTGTGGCTGCTGGTTACTTTAGCTCATTTGCTGGGTGTCTGGATCCTGGAATATTGGAGGCCCTATTTGGAAAAAAATGGGTACATTAAATTTAGAAAACTCCAACCAGTCCCAGGGTTAAATTTTCACTGCAAAGTCGACGATTTCCGGCGACATGCAGAAATCGGACATTCATACATTTACCCCCCAGTGTTAAATCAATAGCACCCTCATTTTATAATTAGGCCTCCCTCCATCTGCCACATTAAAATAATATTCACATTTGCTAAATAGATCTATTTCTCCCCAACCAGCCCTGACATTAAAATAATAGCAAACACATTTAATAAATAGACTTATTTCCATCCAACCAGCCCCAGAATTAAATTAATAGTAATCCCGTTTAATATATAAACCTATTTCCCTCCCTCCAAACAGCCCCAGCATTAAATTTAATAGCATTTATATTTAATATATCCATTTCCCAAAACCATTCACGGCACTAAATAATTAATATTCAGATTTAATAAATAGCCCTCCTCCACAAATTCAGCCCCACACACACACTACATTAACACACTGTGCCCCCCCTCTCCCCCCCCCACACACACACACACTACATTAACAGAATGTGCCCACACACACTACACTACATTAACAGACTGTGCCCACACACACACTAAATTAACAGACTGTGCCCACACAGACACACACAACATTAACAGACTGTGCCCACATATACACACACACACAGACTACATTAACAGACTGTGCCCATACACACACACAGACTACATTAACAGACTGTGCCCACACACACACACACACACACACACACTACATTAACAGAGTGTGCCCACACACACACGCACACACACTACATTAACAGACTGTGCCCATACACACACACAGACTACATTAACAGACTGTGCCCACACACACACACACTACATTAACAGACTGTGCCCACATATACACACGCACACACACTACATTAACAGACTGTGCCCATACACACACACAGACTACATTAACAGACTGTGCCCACACACACACACACACACACACACACACACACACACTACATTAACAGACTGTGCCCACACACACACGCACACACACTACATTAACAGACTGTGCCCATACACACACACAGACTACATTAACAGACTGTGCCCACACACACACACACACTAAATTAACAGACTGTGCCCACACAGACACACACACACACAACATAAACAGACTGTGTCCACACACACACACACACTACATTAACAGACTGTGCCCACACACACACACACACTACATTAACAGACTGTGCCCACACACACACACACTACATTAACAGACTGTGCCCACACACACATTACATTAACAGACTGTGCCTTGGGCAGAGCAAGAGCCAGAGGTGGAACTGTAGGTGGAATATAGGGGTGTGGCAGCGACCAAGCCCCGAAGGTGAGGGGATCTTGGAAATGCTTGCTCGCACCCAATTCTGAGGCCTCGTTCCACCCTGTGACCCTTCTCTCTACAATATGACAATGGGCATTTTTTGGAGTAAATTACAGTTGGACATCAAACGTTAGATGCAAGTGTTTTTTTTATACAATATTATGCGCTTTATATGAGCAAGCTTGTAACAGTATTTTAGCCATGTATGTGCCATTTTTATTTGACAACTTTGTATTAATTGCCATGGCAAGTCCAAGTTACGTGTAACTCAAAATTCCACTTTGTTTTAGCACACGTGCAATAAATCAAAGCAGATCTATGTCCCACTCTAAATCATGCCCTTGATGTATGGCTTTTATATAACCCTTTGTGTAACTTGTCCATTTTCAGTACTCAACTTTTAGATGCATTTAAGTATTCATATATGTTAAGTTTTCAAGATAGAGATTGTTTGGTACAAGATATAAACTACACAATCCCAGCATTAGAGTTAACCATTCGTCTGCCCACAATAGAGACAGACATTTTGTGGACTCACTAGACTGAATCAATACCCATGAGCATGAAACCTATAAATTCACAAGAAACCAGCGATATCACTGAGGCATGATGGACGGAGTTGAGGCAAGAAGAATGAAGTGTCACTGGTTCCTAGTAAACTGATAGGCTGCATTGTCATGAATACGGATCAGTCTATAAAATAACTGCCTCCACTGTGTGTAGGCGATGGTTGCAAGACTTCTGGCAAAGAAAACAATGTCATCTGCTGAAATCCTTCCTCTACACATTTCTGTTTAGTAGCTTGGAGAAAGGATGATTGCTTTTCCAAAATAAAATCTTGAGAGATTTAACGTTTTAATTTCTTTGCATAATATGAGGCTAATACAACTTAGGATCAGAAAAAAAGCCAGAACCCCAGAAACCGATTTGTTGAAAAAGTTAAAACACATTTTCTTCATCTAATGTATATCTTTAAAACACAGTGATAGCAGAGTACATATCCAGGCAACACCTGTCCATAATCACGGCTGTAATACAGCTTACATTCTGATTGAAGTGTTTTAATATTTCTAACATATCATGTTATATATTTGTTATACTTCTTAAAGCGCTTGGGGACTATAGGATGTGCATGAATTGTGCATATTCATGTTGGTGGTCATATTTATAAAACCATCTGTCTTTAAAATAAGTTGGTTGGATACTGCATATGTTATATAATAGCAGTTTCATTTACATACAGAATAGAAAAATAGAAATAAAGTTTCTGTGGTGCTTCTGATAAATTGTGTTTCTTTTTCTGCATTCTAATATAAAGGTTATACTCATCTGATCCGAGGAAGGTTTGAGCTGAAATTAATATTTCAGTTCATAAATATTTTAAGAAGAACAAGACCAAAGTCCCTATTAATATTGGGCAATATTGAAGATGTTCAATCTCTGCTCAGCTTACTGGTGATACTGTCTGGCAGCAGTAAGAGGAGTCTTATAGCTCACCAGGCTGGTGCAGGATCCTTCTGTGTATGCGTGTGCCGGATTCTTTTCACATAAATTAGTTTTAAATTAATTAATTGTCATAAGTCATTGGTGGTCAGTGGTTAGCAACAAGCAGCCAATCGCTAGGCTGCCTGTAGCTGTATAGGCACCCACAATACTGTGCAGCAGACAGGAAGCAGGAAGTCTTCACTTCCTGTCTGCTGATCTGAGCAGCGACGCTGGCATGTACAACTGCAGGTAAGTGAGGTGGACTGCCATGCAAATCTATAGGGAGGGAGAGGGGGGGCTGTCATACAAATCTATAGGGAGGGAGGGGGGGGGGGGGGCTGCCATGCAAATCTATAGGGAGGGAGAGGGGGGCTTCCATACAAATCTATAGGGAGGGAGAGGGGGGGCTGTCATACAAATCTATAGGGAGGGAGAGGGGGGTTTGTCATACAAATCTATAGGATGGGAGAGGGGGGGCTGTTATACAAATCTATAGGGAGGGAGAGAGGTTGATATGTGTGAAGGAGGGCAGAAGAGGGGGGCTGATATATGTGGCTGGGGGGATTTTGATGTGACTGGGGGGGGGGTAACTGCAGGTGGAGGTAAGGAAAATGGCTGTAGATGTGGGAAGTGAGGAAAATAGCTGCAGGTGGGAGGTAAGGAAAATGGCTGCAGGGGTTAAGGAAAATGGCTGCGGGGGGGAAAGGTGAGGAAAATGGCTGCAAGGATGGGGGAAAGGATGCAGGTTGGGAGGAAAGGAAGGGGGGGTTAAGGAAAATGGTGCAGTGTGTGAGGTAATGAAAATGGCTGCAGGGGGCAATGGCTGCAGGAGGGGGTAAGGAAAATGGCTGCAGGGGGGTAGTGAAAATGGTTGTAGGGGGTATTTTAAAATAGAGCAGCTTTGGGGAGCATAATCTCATGATTGTGTGGCAGTTACATGGATGCTCTCTGTGCTCTCAGCAATCACTAGAATACTAAATATTAGTGAGATGGGGCTGGTAGAGGTTTGTATTTGATTGACCACAAATGTTCAGATATTGCTTATATATGGGGTACTTTTAGCTGGCCATAATGGAGTGTTTTGTTTTAACTAAAGGGCCTAATCATTCAGGATTTGTTAACCTTTTGCATTATAATAAAGCTTTGCATTTTCAAAACAGGATGCCAACTTTCCAGAAGCCAGCGAGAGGATAACAAAGCTGCAAGAGAGAAGAGCAAGGACAGGTAAGAGACAATGGCACAATCTGTCTAAATTTGAATGCTGGAGAATACACCTGAACATTCATATTCAGGGGTATTCCAATACACCTATATACTCGGGGGGCGCTGCAGCCGTATTAGCCTGGGGCAGCCGGAACCCTTAATCAGGCCCTGGGTGCAAACATTTTATTCCTTCAGAAGGATTGAAGCTAAGCAGAAAGGGGGTAGGGAATGATGAATACTGGATTATATGACCAAATGGAAAAACAATATTTTACAACAAGATACACGGTAGTTGCACATTTAGGGGGGGCACTCTCGGCTTTTACTTTTGCTACTGTGTACATCACTGACTGCATTCCCACCAACGGTTGAGCAAAGCGTCTGCACAGACACAAAAGTCAATGAGGCACATTTACATAAACATATGCGCAGTGCCCTTAATGTCTCTGATTTGTAAATAAGTATTGAATCTAGTTGACTACTGCTGATTTGGTACAAGGTGTTGTGGTTCAGGTAATTTAGGCAGGCTGGATCCATGCTACATTATTCTACTAATTAGGGCATAAACTAAAAGGTCAAAAATGAATTAACAGGTCAAAATAAATTCACAAGGCATATTTGAGTCTACAGTACACCATGCAACCATAATAGAATCACTTAAAGACACATTGTTTTATTGAGTCCATTCAGAAGAGTGATGCACTCTTTGTATTTGCTGTGTTCACAATAAATGGTGATGTTAGTTGGAATCATGCACGACTACAGGTAATTTAATTTGCCTTATATTATAACAGCGCACGCTACTAATCATGTCCCTTAATGCAAATGTAGGGTTTAATCATGTGTAAGAGAATAATGATAGCGTTCTATAAATTTATTTATGAAAATGTAGATACTAACTTTAAGCTAAAACCTTCTGCATGACAGAATTGTAATGAATGGGTTTGCATGCAACAGCTTTTCAAATGGTTGAAACTTTATTTAGATCACCAATCTATCACATATCTCAATATATGTAAATGATTGTGTTGATTTCAGAGGCTGCTTCAAATGAATGTCACAAGATGGATGCTTATAATCACTAGCTGAATGATCAGCACATTTCTAGTGTTACTATTTTACACCAGTGGCATTAATAACGAGAGCAACATATTTGTATAGTAAGTAGAAGTTACACCATAGGCAGAAGTATGCTATGTTTCAGTGATTATATTATTGCATTACAGATTTTCTGGTATTTAAAAGATATAATGTTAAACGAACAGAGAACCAAGGCATTAGACTATTACGATCACTCATCATCCATCTTCAAATAGGATATAGGATATAGGATATAGGATATATGAATTGCAATTAGTGACTCAATCTTCATGCTGCACCTTGAACAATCATGCGATTGCTTTGCAGATTGGTTCTTATTATACTAATCCCTGCTGCAGTATTATCTGCTTATACAAGCAATGCAATGCAGGTAATATATTGGATAAACGATTGGTTCAGAGCTCTACTTGGGTTAAGACAACACCTTTTTCAACAAGAGCTTTGTAAACATTTATATTAGGAAACCTAACTTGTAAATATTATTTGGTGGACTGTCCAAAGATACAGTATATGGAGCATAACAGTACTGACAACTGATCTGTCCGCTCAGTAGGGTGGTAAGAAAGTCTCTCCTATACCAAAAGTCTGACAGTTGTGCTGTGTACACACAATCCCGCTATTCTTCTGGTGGGTAAGGGCACATTATAGTTAGTCAAATCCACTTAACTATGGTTATCACCAGCATATGACAGCCTGAAGGATTTATTGCGCTCCTGACTCAACACATGTTGGAATAAGAAAAAAAAAAAAAAATTACTCCTTCCCACCTAAAGTATTCAGCTGTGATCTCTGCAACACTATTTTAACATTAAAGGAAATGTTAGCTTGTGAAGAAAAAGCAGTGATGATATTCCTTGGTACTTTTACTTGGATCCCTTTCTTCTTTGCTGATGGGATGCAAAAATAAGTTGTACATCCTGATCCTCAAAGGACCACCAAAAGACCACCAAAGGTCCACCAAAGGACCACCAAAGGACCACCAAATGTGCACAAGTGATCACAGCGGTGCATATGGTGGACACTTCTCAGACTACGTAATTTCCCAAAAGAGACAGCTCTGAATATAAAGTCCTCTTTCCAGCTGATGGTTGCATTCACAACCCCAGTGCCACCATCCTCCATCCTCACACATGGTCTCCCACTTACCTTCTGCACTCCTCCTTCATGTCCTGAGAGTACAAAGCAGACCCAAACATGATACCCACACCACCATTTCTTATGGCTGAGAAGAGGTTGTTTTGTTAGTATGACATGGTTCTTTTTCTAATATATACCAAAAAGCTTCACTTCTTTCTTAAATTTCTGCAGAACAACTTTTCCAGTCTGAAAAATCAAGGTGATCATTGGCAAGCCTAAGATAGACTGGGAACAAAGGTTTCCACCTTGTATCTCACCTATATACCACACTCATTTATTTTTCTACTTGTCTCATATCTGACAATGCAAATGAGTGCTGCAAATTCTTACTTTTTACCCTTATTATGGTGGTTCTTTGTGAACTGCTGGACTATGATTTATTGTTAGATTTCTCTCTACCTTGATCATGGATTGTGTTAACCTTGTATAACTGGAATTTGTGCAGTAACCCTTTCCAACCTTACATGCAGTGATAACTCTTTCTTTTGAGGACTTCAAAATCAGGTTGCATATTAGATTCTAATGCAGGAAAACGGATCATTCTAAATGTTCACCCCTGTATGTGTAATACTAGAAGTAAAGAAAGTTGCAGCTCTTAAAAATTACTTATTAATAACAAGGAACTGTTTTTTTTTCTTTACAATAAATGAAGACACTTTGGCATTCTGTGTATTACGACTTTATTCAAATGACCTTTATTATTCTAAAAAAATAATTGACATTATCATTTATACAAGCAGTTCCATCTAAGTGAGGTTCAAGTTGTTTTTCAATCAGAAGCCTGTGCGTCTCTTCCTTTCTATTTGACAAGATTGCTACTAAGGCTATCTGAACTAAACAATTGCATATAGCAGATGTATAATTTTTTATCTGCATATCACTCGATTCCAGCAGTGCAAACACCCTGTTCTATATATCCAAATATCTGTATTACATTACAAACTATACCATAAAATTGAATTTACTAATATACATATCTTATCATGTCACCATAAAGATTACATATATTCTAATGGCCATGCTTTATTTTGTATCAAAAGCTAAGTCACTTTTAAAAAATAATATATAATTCAACACCTTGTACCCAAAAGGTTATTTTATGTGTAAAATTACTTACTTGGTTGGTTTTGTGGTTAGAAACACACTGTTGGATCATTTCTAACAGCTCCTCTCTGATTACAACAGTTTCCATAGGATTCCATTATAAATGCAGCAGGCTGCAGTGTATGAAACACCTTCCCTCTTTCATCTTGCACCCAACATCATTGGGGTTTTAAACAGTGTCACTAAACCACTGCTGTTGGAAAATGGGCAGGAATGAAAGACAGTAGCTGGAGAACAAAGGGGAAACCTGAGAGGTAATAAGGGAGGTAGCCAAAGATTCAAAACCAAATTGGGCACTCGTACACGCAACGGATGTCTGAGCCAGGAGAGTTGTCTTACAAAGTCAGGAGTTGGTACACGGGCCATCAGTTAGAGTGAAAGGCAGGAATATGAAATATAGGCAGAATAATATATCTACCTCCAGAATGTATAGAATTGACCACAGACCGGAAGTCGACAGCAGGCTGAACTGAGCATGCTCCAGGAAAACTCACAAGGTACAAATTCTTTAAAACAAGTGCTAATATAAACAGCTTCCACTCTGGCTTACCAGACAGCACCACACTCTTCAAGCCAACAAGGTCATGGATCAAGTCCCATGGACTCTTTCAAAACAGACACGTTTTTATCCAAAACAGACAAATCAGTGCCTGAGAATAACGCTGAGGTCGAAGAACAACTTGTGCACTCCCAGAATCCTGAGGAGAGTCTTAGAAGGGTTTCCATGAGTACTACACACATACTACATGTGAGTCTGAAGTTTCAGATTCAGACACTGTTATAATAGAGCAGCCTCCTTTGAAAAGTCCTCAACCATTTGGAAATGCGAGGATGGGTAGTAGTGTTATTAGTGATGATGATGATTTATCCATAGAAATTGAGGAGGCTACAATGGAAGCTGCAAATGTGTAAGAGGATGAGGGGGGTAATTGTGGATCTGAAAATTAATATGTTAGACATGAACGAGTGTTAGGAACAGCAGGTAACTGCTGCATTCTTTTTGGCTGCTGCAGTGTTGTTCTCAGCTTGAGTGTGATCACCTGAACCCCTCACACCTGCAGCTCAATCTGACATCTGCCCTGATTGGCTACTACTGGTTTAAATACTTGTCAGCTCCACTCTGCCTTTGCCGGTTACAGCGTTCACATGCTTGCTTCGCCGTGCTCCTGTGTCTGTAAATAGTCTGCCTGATTACCTGATTGTAACCTGTTGTGCCCTCTGCCTGGATACCGACCTTGCTTGTTTGCTCGTGACCCTGACCTCTGCCTGTATTCTGACCTTGCTTGTTTGCTCATGGCCCTGACCTCTGCCTGGATTCGAACTCTGCCTTTTCGTCTGAGAGATCACCTCCCAGCCACACGATCATGGTGCCAGCTATTCTTTCCATCAGACTCACCTGTGTCAGCAGTGTTTCACAGTACAGATTTACTGCTCTATCTTGCTCCGGCATATTCCCTGACACTGTGCTGCTCTCTAGCTCCATCTCACAAAGGCCACAGCTGATAATACACCATCCTCTACTCCACACTGCCAACCTGTTATGCTGGTGGAGGTTGGTATTGCATCCTGTTGCTTCTCTGTGTTCCTGCTTAATCTGGTTCAGGAGTATCCTGCATCCTAGCTACCATAGGTATCGGATCTCTGCTCAGCATTCCACTGTCAAGTCCTCTGTGGCGCCTACCTACCGGAGTTGAGTTATCACTGCTCGAGAATACGTCCTGGGGACAACCGAGTACCAGTGAACATATCTGGTTCTATAGGAAAGAGGGTTGATATAGGTGAAGCTCTCGTCAACAACAGGTTCTGATAACTCAACTCTTAGGGTGCTTTCTGACAATGAGATAATAAGTAGGATAATGATGATTGTGTTGAAGTAAGGCAGTCACCAGTGTTACCACCACCAGATGCCCATGATAAGCGCATGATTATGCCAGGGCAGAAGAGGAAAAAAGAACCTCTTTTATTTGGAAATATTTTTATCTAAACCCAGACAACATTTGTCATGGCATCTGTGCCCTTTGTTATTTCAAAATAGGTAGAGGTAGGAACGTTGATCATCTAGGCACCTCCTCCTTCATACGTCATTTGAAGTAAGTTCATTCAAGTCCTGTTTCCAAAAGTGGCAAATTGTGTACAGTAGCCAGCTGCCCAGCATCAGCTAGCAGCCGAATGGATAGACAGTTGCAATCCTCACTGGCATCAACACCTTCATAATCAACCTCTTCATTATTAGTATGTAGTTCTGCAACTTTGAAATTCCAAATGACTCCCTTAAATGCAATCCATGATTCCGGAGAAACATCCTTACACACTACAACTATTGCTGCTGGGGGTTATACATCAACACAGAAGGGAAGCAAGATGACTAAGCATAATTTTAGACAAATGTCTGTGAAGCAAGCATCTGCAAGAGTAAATAAGTATGATAATCATCATCCTGTATGAAGAATACCGTTCTTGCCCTCAATTACCAACAGAATGTATAGATTACAGTGGAGATTAATTAATATTGCTTAATAATTATGATCATGACATCAGTGATGAGGATGAGGGTGACAACATGGTCATCAAAATAGAGGAAGATGACCACTTTTAGCCAAATGACCATTAGAATCGGTAAAAAATATAATTAAACTGCTATCTATTCTGTCCAGTTCATCAACCTTCAACCATAATGTTCTCTTTTGTTTTTATTTTCTCTTTTTTGGGGACCCAAACAAACCAAGCACTTCAGCCACAAAAGTGGCAGCCTCTGTCGCTGAAGTGCTTGGTTAGTTAAACTATGTGCATGTCCTTTTTAACATATGGGTGGCTGGGTGGGCCAAAGGACAATTCCATCTTACACTATTTTACATTTTGGCCTTGGTCTATCAGCTTATGTAACAGTCAAAAATTCCAGGGTCAACAGTATTATTAGGTCGCCAATTCACATAGTGGACAGTATGATTAGGTAGACAATTGAAATGTTGACACTATTATTATAGGGTTAGGGATAGGACTAGGGATATGGTTAAGGACAGGGTTAGGGATGGGTTAGGCATAGGGACAGGTCTAGAGACAGAGTTAGGAATAGGGACCGGGATTGTGTTAGGCATAATACTGTCTGCATTTGAATTGTCAACCTAATACTGTAAATACTGTCTACATTTCTACAATTTAATTAATACTACTGTTAATGTCATTATATTTTCAACTTTATAATCCTGTCTATTATGCTGCCCACCAATCACATTATGTCAATCCTGTAGCTGTCGAACACATGTATGTATTACACCTGGGTGTTGTTTCATCATCTGTTAAAGAATGTCTACTGATGTCAATGCTGTCCATCTAATGAGCTCTGATACTGCCACTGCTGTCGCCTCTCCAATGTATTTGCTGCTGACCCTCTCCAATGTATTTGCTGCTCACCCTCTCTAATTTTTTAAACATGCTGCCTAACGAGTACCTACTTGGTGTATCTTCTATATTGAATGGAAAATGTAATTGATGTAGACATCTTCAATGATGGCGAGGGTGATGATTACCATTGTGGAAGATGATCACTCTTATTCAAATGCCAATGAATAACATCCCCATTTAATCTCCAGTTGAACAGCCAACAACCAACCATGTGGACTTTCAAATTCAATTGCACATGGCTGTCTTGGGCCTTCCACTGGATGGATATGGTTTGTTTGTCAGTCCGGTTATGCCTTTGGACATCCCTGCACTGATTGGGATGAAACCAACATGAGCTGGTCCAGTAGGATCCGGGCCAGGTTTTAGGAGGGTTAAGGTCCCAGTCAGACCTCCCATTGGTGTATGCTGGCCTGAATTTTCACCCAGGGAGCCTATTCTGAGCCTACCACTGGATGGATTTGGATGAAAACTTCACAGACTGGTAACATTGGATCCCAGAAGACATACAAGGGGGTTCAGGTCTCGGTCGGACTTCACATTGAACTATGCTGGCCAGAACTCTGACCCGGTGAGCCTGTTTTAGGTCTTCCACTGAATGGATTTGGATGATATTTAATGTAAAAACACTCAACAGCTACCTCATAGGTGTGTTGGAAGAGCTGCTAAGCTGCTAATTATTTTTAAAATGTTGACAGTTACATCAAACTCATTGATAACTTAATAACGAAGATTTGAACCCGGCCGGGTACTTCAGCTAGTGTGTGTATGTGTATATATATATATATATATATATATATATATATATATATATATATATAAATATATATATATATGTGTATATGTGTGTGTATATATATATATATATATATATATATATATGTGTATATATATATATATATATATATATATAGTCTGGTTACTTTTAGGTTGAGCGCTAAACAAAATCAGAACCCCTAACAGGAAAATCGCACGAAAACAGAAAAGCTGCACAGTTTTCATAAATGACCCATAAATAGAAGGTCTGACCAGGCATAGGGCAAGTGCCATATTAGTGACAGTTTTCTGTTGCAAGTGCTACTTATTTTTCCTAAATATTATGTCACAATGTCACTGAAAGGATCTACCTGTTGTCACTAAGCTTCACTTTCTTCCCTACTGAGGCACGATGGGTGAGGAAATGATAATGTCCTATTTACCCTGCTTTACAGGTATGGCATTCTAAATGATTATCGCAAATGATTTCAACTACTTTCATACATGCACCTCCATTATGGTCCTTTAGAGCCAGGAATTCATGATTTTGAAGTGAAGTACCTATACCTATGAGTTGTACGCATCCACACTTGATTGCCACTTCTGATTGGCTGATTGCAATTTCGCCTCTGAAGCGGCTGGGTGCTGTCACCAATGATAGTGCATGTAATAGAGGATTTTGTGTGTGTGTTTAACGAAAAAATGTTTTTGGTAGTTTGATGCATACATGAAAAGGAAGGTTATACCTGTTGTATTGTATGAAGCCGAATAGCAATAGGTTTTCCCTATAAAAATAAATGTCTACATGCATGCGCTACAGATGCAGAGCAGAACGCATTTTGAGATGCTTCCGACTCCACGTATGGGCTGAAATACGCTATTTTTGCATATGTATTATTGGGCCGCGAATTACCTCCAAGTTGCGTTCAATTTTACATCAGGCCCCATGTTTTTAAATCCAACTTCAAACACCGGCTAGTGGGACCATTTTAGAAATACGCATAAGAATAAGCCCAATACCAGTTCAGAAAATTATTGTCTCAGTTTTAAAACTGAAAAAAATAAAGCAAATTATGGGAGAGTGATTTATATACTCTATGGATTTGTTATCCAACAATATGTAATCTAAGCAGGGTCTGTCTGCCATGTGTCATTTCTATTCTAATTGGTTTTCAATACAAATCTTAGATTTTCAAACAACTAAGGAATATAAATTTGCAAATTAGACTTATGTGAAAACCTGCGGTGGAATACACAGGCATTAATCAGAAGTACTAATATGTGTACATTTCTATATTGCTAACATTATTAATATAAATGAGGAATTGATGATACTTATGTTATGTACAGTAGTAGAAAATGGTCCAGCAAAGAGCACCATGAATAAATGAATAACCAACGTGTTGTTCCAAAACATATCATATCATACACTATTATGTTCCAATGCTTTGGAGAGGGCAAATAACAACAGTATATGTGTACATATCACTGTTATTCTACAGCCTGTTAGGCACAATTCTTGGTTCCAATAACTGTACAATATTGTATTATTTTGTTGCTGTGCCACAGTCAGCCACTGCAGCTCAGGATCATTACATTCATAACGATCAATGTTTGAACTGTACCACATATCTTCCCTAAGATTATATTATCACAATTATGAAGAATATTGACTTTCCAAGGCAATCTTTTAAAATGTATCCATGATTTAAAAATGCACAGTAGCACTTTAACTTTTATCAATGTCTTTTCTTTTCTTTTTTACAATAAGCAGGGGATAAAACTTTGTCTTCAGTCACACAATAAAATAAATACATATTAAAACATTGCATATGAACGTCATATATATTGATATAAAAAATAGTATTGCAAACAGAACAGATATAGGCTTGTCAAAAAAAGGGAAAATACAAAGAATGCAAAAATATATATTACTATGTAAAATGCAGAACTGTGTTTTCTATTGAGAGGACCATGAAGAGACAGGAGTTATTCTCTCATATTGAGGAATTTCACCATCCAATGAGGCCACAAGTTCATTAGCAGTAGCAGCTAACCATTTGAACAACTAGGTCAATAGAAATAAGTCAGAATCTCCATTTGTAGGTGCTATGGAACAGTATATAGTAGTATTTATATAGTAGGTGTAAAGGGATCAAAATATGTAGGGCCCTGTTATCTTAAACTATAAGAACTATCTAGCACCATGGTTCATGGCTCCGTGTCCAAAATCATTGCTCCTCCTCCCCCACCCCACCCAAAAAAATATAATTGGGCACATAGGGCAAACAATATTTCCATACTGAAGAGATGCCCTGCTAAAAGCACGTTACACCCTACAACACATTTTTAGAATGTAGAATTGTTGTTGTTTAGTGCTAGTGTTGGGACTACCATTAGGAAACCTAGGTGATATTGTAGTGCCCCAATATTTAAGGATGCCTTAAACACTGAATGAGGGACATAATGACACTCATACTGGTTTTAAAAACACCCCCAACATGGAGTACTGCCGCTGACGCGGAGGAGAAGCAGCTGGCAACTTCTAACCTGTGAGGCTGTCTTCTCCACAATGTCAGTGATATACTGGGAGTATGGCGCTGAACTATGATGTCACAGCCCAGCGCCACACTCCCAGTCTGAGGAGCATAAAATACCTCCTCCACCTCCTACCTGCTAATGTAAGAAGCAGCGGGGTTTGGGGCACCACCTCTGAGAAGACTCCAATGAGTGTTTGTGTAGGGCATTATTAAACTACAGTTTTTGTCTGAGGTATATAAGAGAAGGATACAACGCTTGCATTCAAATTTTATTCATACACAAAAATCATTGCAAATATTTTTCTGGTTTTCGTTGTTGCGAATACTTAAGCCCTGCAAACTCAATTGCATAGGAATGAGAAAGTTAAAAATATACCTGTAAGATTTCTTGATTTCATCAGGAGTTGCCCCTTTCTCCAAGCCAAGGGTTTGATATAATGCCTCTCCTGAGGTGGACAAAGAACGCTGTCTCTGGTCAGACATCCTGATCTAGAATAGCACATGTAAAATCAGACCCTATACCACCATTTCTTTGGATATCATAAACAATAAATACATTTTTTTATTGAATAGCACATGTCACATATGTCAAAGGAATGTTAAATCTTTACTCAAATCTGTACTCAGTCATAACAACCGATTAATAGAATGGCACTAGCAAGCCATACTCTTTGTACTGTCTCTAAGTTTGCATTCCCTAACTTGGAACAGAACTACAATCTCCCTTATACTGGTCGTATTTTACATCTTAACTTTGGAGCACAGACATTGTATATTTCCTTTGCAACTACTGCCCATGATTTCAAAATGTTAGAAGTCCACTGTTGGGATAAATGGCCACTTTGAGATTATCATTAAAGAGAAGTATAGATGAGCAAAGTAGTGGTCGAATGTCACTCAAATCAATTTTCATGGTGGAATATTCCATTTCCCATAGGTGCGAAGTTCCAGTGATATAATTTTCTGTGGTGTGATTGGGGTAGGAATAGGGAGATTCTTTGTGGAACACTTAAGGTCAAATTCACATGGAGGAACAGTTTTGAAAATCACCCCTATCTCCAAGTTGAAGGCCTTTGATAATCGGGGTGGCTGTTCTTGCACCTCTCCTTCCCTATAGAGTGGTTTTTACAAATTAAATCTGAAATAACTAAAATTGTTGAGTAAGCTTTAAATAAACACATATTCAAGACTACAGGAACTCTGTAACATTTCCCATAAAGGTAAAAACATTATAATGAAAAGCAGCATGGTAATAAAATATGGAGGAGCGTGTTAGAGGAATAAAATGTCACCATTAACTTGGTTCATCATGGAAGAGGGCTGATATGGAAAAGAATACCTGGCACAATGCAAATGCCTCAATATTAAGGAGGAAATCTGGGCTTGCTGAAAACTGTGAATTGATGGATCCTGCTTCTCGTACTCAAGTTGTGACCGCCCATCAAATTCATTTCTAGTCCGTCATTAGGAAATAATGAATACACCTGTGTAAGCATATACATAGTTCCACTATCTTATCGTGGCCCTTTCTCTCTGGATTAACTGTCTTATTTCCCTAGTTTTCCATCCAGCCACATTGGAGCTATCCCTGTGGAAAATCCAGGGATACACTCCTTCACTATGCTCCCGCTCAGTGCAGCCCATCTCCAAATGCCTTTATCGATGGATGGCCAACCCCCACAGACCACAGCTGAGTTGACACGACCGGATGTTGGGAATTTCCAGGGGGAATAAAGACCATGTTCTAGGAAACTTCAAGAGAATTAGTTGGTTTTTTTTGTAAAATTGGTTAAGAATAGATAGTGGTATGTGGGGATGCAGTTACAAGTCCTATCTTTTCATTTCATTGTTCACAACATTATGCAAGATGAAAGTAGGCTGTAAAATATGTAATAAATACAACATATACCAGCCTTAACAGAATGAACAATAGTAAAATATAATTGTAACTTACTATAATAAGTCATTTAATTACAGCTGCACTGCATACAAACTAAGTATACACCAGAACACAACGGGTCACTAGTTTAAACACGTTACCTATAATGGGTGATTTTCATGGAGTCACATCATCATCATCATTTATTTATATAGAGCCAACATATTCCGTAGAGCTTTACAATTGGGGACAAACAACGTAAACTAATAAATAAACTGGGTAAAATAGACAGAGAGGTGAGAAGGCCCTGCTCGCAAGCTTACAATCTATGGGAATGTTAACAAGTCAATATCTTATTAAAGATCAAGTGTAGTTGTTAATTAGTTGTTAAATAGTCTTACATATTTTAATTTATAAACTATCCTCTGTAAAACTATATATAAACTGATTAAATACATGAAAGTGTTTGCACATAACAATGAAATAAAATTAAATAAGTTTAAAAATGAATGGTCTAAAGTATTAAACCATATTGCAAACTGTACTCCCTGTTAAAAAAACACAGATATACTTAGTGTGCCAGCAAAATGAGATATACTGCAACAGACCTGGCTATATGAATACATTGATTTGTAATTGTGAACAGGGAGGTTCTAATTTTGTGTGGTGCATGATATCTTCAGGAAATATGTTGCTGTGCTGTAAACTAACTCTACCATTCAAACCTTATGAGCCTTAGGGAAATCTAATCGCAATTATAGGTGATAAAGTTCATTATTCATTTCCTTTCTGTTTCATGTTTTATTAACTGGCTTACAGCTTAAACGTTTTAGCATCAATTCAATTTATTCCTAATGTTTCCTACTTTTCTTTATGAAGACCAATAAATAGCTAGTCCAAGTCACCAAGATGTTTTAAAGCCTTCTGTTCTTGAACATGAAGAGGTTTATAAAACTCCAAGTCATGGGAGGATATTGAAGTATTAAATAACAAATGAAATAATAGCTTGTTATACATTACTTTGTAACTTCAAGTAAACTGGGGGCATATCCTAGTCCCTATCATATGGAGCTTTCGGCTGCAAGAAACTTAATCCACTGTTCATTCATAATTAATCAAGGACGGTAATCAGTTTCCCTACAATAAAATATTTGTATTATGCAGTGTTTTAGCTCAATTCAGACCGTAAGAGTGTATAAAACAGGGGATTATAATGATAGCACAAAAAAAATCCCAAGTGGTTTGTTAAATGATACAAAGTAATTTAGGCATTACATGAATCAATAAACTTAAATTAATTGTTATGTTTGTTTTATTTAAACAAAGGAAACATCATATACAGTTAAAAAAAATAAAATAAAAGGAATGCATTATTTAAATTAATAATTAAAATAATGAGAAAGATATATTTAAGTAAATATTTTAGTTATTTTTTGGTATAGAGCATGTTTTGTTTTTTTCACATTTTATCCCCTGTCCATCTCTGGGAGGATAAATGTGCTGAAAAAACTGCTGGTCACATACGAGGAGATTTCATCTGCCATCGTTCTGAAATCACCACGTGTATGGTCTCAAATTGAACTCTTTACTTAATAACAAAATAAGATTGAAATCAACTAGATTGGTTACAGGCCTGAGCATAAATCTAATTGGCTGTGGATCATATTGGCATGTATGTGTGGTTTTAATGACTGTTGTAAAAGAACAACTTACTCCAAGGTAAAGCACCCCATTGCAAAAAAATAAACCAGCAATTGTGTTAATTTATCATGCCACACATGTACATAATAGTCAATGTAGTTGTAGAAATACCTTGATGCCTTACTAATCTCTCCCAGTAAAATCACAAACGTACAACGGCTTACACTTTATGTAAAAACGCTTTCTGATAAGGATTTTCTTCTTGTGAGAGCTATGACGAAATCAGTAGCAGTGAAAAGCACATGTGTAGCAAAAGTATCCATATGAATAGAGGATGCAAATAAAACACCTTGATTGTTATAATAACTATAAACTGAGAATGAATGGGGGAGTCAGTAGGTGACAGGTAATGACAGCGATGACAGTAATGAGGGAGGTAAACTACTTAGCTTCTAATGAACATCAGACATCGGTAACAGGTAACTCACAAGAACCAGGCACTAGGAGCCTCTCTACCCCACCATTCAGTACCCCAGCAGCTCCAATGTTCTAAATAGGCAACAAAATGCATTGGGGAAAAAAGAAGAAATGTTCCCTAAGATGTGTCATTCATTCAATTTAGTTACACACCTGTGTAACTGATATACTAAAGAAAAATGTACCAGTAATTTTACAGTAACAATTAGCAAACCAACAAACTACAACTAAGCAATCCCCACATGCAAAATGAATGCCAAGAATTATAAAAAAAAAGTTAAACTTTAAACTACACTCCACAAAGTTGGAAAAAAGACATGAGAGCCACCAATAGCCTTTTTGTACCATATAAGAATACAATACAACCATAGGATGACATATTACTAGAATAAAGGCATATTTATAGACTAAACAATGCAATCATCGTTATACCTGTAATTTTGCTAAATAAAAAAAAATGTATTTGGGAAATGTCTTACCTGCTGCAATGCTTCTGCTTTTATTCCGTCTCAGGTAAGAGGATGGGGCGTAGTTGTGGCAAATGGGGTCCTATTACTTATTGTTACTTTGAAATTCTATCCACGAGCTCTCCTGAAAACCTAAGCAGTATTGCAATATTAATGACACGTTGCTATTGTGATGTCATTGATATAAATTACATAATATATTAATTAGGCTTGATCATGGATTTTCTCCTTGTATATATTCCTGTAGTAACCATGAAGAATTAAAAGAAACAAAATCACTTCTACTACTGATAATAATATTAATAATGCAAAGAAAAGTATAAAGCAACAATAAATAGACGTGTTTTGTGCATTGGAAAACTAATATAAATATAGACTCCTATCATGGCTGGCGCTACCATTAGGCAAACCTACACCATTTTCTCAGGCGCCAATGGTTAATAAATATCCAGATTAGGTGTAGGCTCATGTGTGGTAAGTTAGGATCATGTGTAAGATAGAGACTTTCTTACCCATGCATTAGTTCATCTGGGTAACAACTCAGGGATGAGTGGGCAAATTTTGGCCTTGAGTGCAAACACAAGATAGTGCAAGCTCAAATAAGAGGTCCAGGGTTCTGCTAAAACTATGATGTGAACGTGATTTGCTTAATGTGTGTGTGGTTCAACACAGCCAATGAAATATAGGGAAAATTGTTATTTTAAAGAGCTAGAATGTGACCCAACCTAGCGCTATCTCGCCAGTATTCAACATAGAGTTTATTCTAGTGACCTTCATACAATACAAAGAGATTTCTTGTTTCCATATAGCAAGAATATAATGCAGTGACCCCTATTCAATACAGAAAGCATTTTAGTGACAAATAAACAATTCAGAAACCATAGTGACCGATATACAATAATAAGAGAATTTGAGTGACCGCTATGTAAAATAGTTAACAGTCCAGTGACAAAAAAATACAAAGAGCACCCTAGTGAACAATGTACAATACAGAGAACATTTGAGTGACTGATCTACAATTCATAGAGCATTTTAATGACCTCTGTACAGTACAGAGAGCATTGTAGTGGCCACTATACAGAACAGAGGTCATCTTGGTGATTGATATAAAATAAGGGAGTGCATCTAAGTGACTGATATACAATACAGAGAACATTTGAGTGACTGATATACAATTCATAGAGCATTTTAATGACCTCTGTACAGTACAGAGTGCATGCTAGTGACCACGATACAGAACAGAGATGATCTTGGTGATTGATATAAAATAAGAGAGTGCATCTAAGTGACTGATATACAATACAGAGACCATTATATTGAAAAATACACAATATATAGACCCCCCGAGTGACCAACATAGAAAACAGAGAGCATTTTATTGACCATTATGTGAACCACAGTGCATGCTAGTAACCAGTCTGGAGTGCCAATATCTATAATACAGACTCCAGTTCTCTGGTGGCTTAACAATGTAGACCCTATTCCCCAAACCTATGGTGACTTTAAAATGCAAAGTCCACAAATCTCTGCAGTCTTTATAATTGAGGTCACCACCCAAATCTTTGATGGTAAAACAATGCAGACCTAGATCTCTGGTGGCAACACAATGCAGACTTAAATAGATCACATACTCCTGCTGTGGTTGTTGGGAACTCACCAGTGAGTCCGGCGTCTGGTGGGCTTCATTGCTTGGCACCATGGCGAGCCCTGATTGGCCGTATGACATTGGCACGCTGCTGGCTACTTAAGCCGGCATGTACCACCATTGTTATAAGTTCAATGGGAGCAGATGTCGGGGGACAGATGGTGCGAAAGAAGAAGGAGAAGAAGACGCCGCGAGCAACAGTAGAAGAAGGAAGATGACGGAAAAAAAAGAAGATGTCGCACTCAAGCAAAGAAGCAAGAAGGCGACGGACGGACAAGAACAGTGAGCCGAGGCAGAGAGCCTTTGTCAGGGCATAGAGCTACTCTGCTTCCTGAAGACCATCAGGATCAACACCAGCAGGCGGATCCGGCCGCCAGCCCCTCAGCAAAGACTGTGTGAACAGGAGGAGCAACTTGGGTGGGTCTGTGTGGATTCCTGAGTGTCTCCAGTAAACCAGGTAAGACAGCCGTAGCAATCTGTTCATTCTCATAGGGTGTTACATGGTCTTACACTGTCTCTCAGCATAATGTATAATCCAAAACTAGCCCTTAGCCTTTTATTACCATCCCTAGCCCTTTAGTATCACCCCTTTCAAATTAATAGGTTTCTATCGGCGCCCCTGTCCTGGCTAATCAATTTTAATAAATTAAGCTAAATGAAGATAATTCCGCTCTTATCATTGCAATAAGAAATGCAATCATTGCAATAATTAATGTGAACAATATGCAATGGGTCACAAATAGACCTCTTAGTGAGTCAGAACATGTAAGTCAGTTCATGAGAAGGCGTGGCTTAACAAGTCACTTATCTAGCACATTCTAGAAAATGATAGCGATAATCTGATTGGTTGATATGGGCAACACCCCTACATTTACTTTTTAGAAGGTTTGATACATTTACCCCATATATTCATTTTAATACCACCAATCATCATTGCAAAGAATACACAAAAGACAAATAAAAAACAAAGACAAACACTATGAGGGGTATTCAATTGTTCGGCTTGACGGCCGAAATACTCGCGCTCTAAAACTATTACCGTTAATACGATAATTACTTGCTGAATTTCAGCTCGCAGTTCCCTGAGCTGCAAGCTGAAATTCAGAGAGTAAATTACTGTATGAACGGTTTTTAAGCGCAATTTTACCGTATTAATGGTAATAGTTTTAGTGCGCGAGTTTTTCGGCCGTCAAGCCGAACAATTGAATACCCCCCCTATGTATTTAAAAATAAAGCTACATCAGGAAATACTGATGACAAGTAAACTATTATAAATATTCATATATCATTCATCTATACTTCTGTAAAATGTATTTAGACACATGATTACTCTTATAACAAGGTAAGAGAAAAGGATCAAGTACAATTCTATCATCCATATCCAAAAAGCCTCATGTTTAAGGAACAGATTAGGGGCCTGATTCATTAAGGATCTTAACTTGAGAAACTTCTTATTTCAGTCTCCTGGACAAAACCATGTTACAATGCAAGGGGTGTAAATTAGTATTCTGTTTTGCACATAAGTTAAATACTGTCTGTTTTTTCATGTAGCACACAAATATCAACTTTAAATGTCTGTGTACAAATAAGCTAACAAGTATTTGTGTGCTACATGAAAAAACAGTCAGTATTTAACTTATATGCAAAACAGAACACTCATTTGCACCCCTTGCATTGTAACATGGTTTTGTCCAGGAGACTGAAATAAGAAGTTTCTCAAGTTAAGAATCTTAATGAATTAGGCCCCAGGTCTGTTAATTGGTAATACTGGTGTAATTTGAATCTCAATGTGTTATACGTTATTCACCAGGTCTGTTTTTGGCTTATTAAATTTTTTAAACATCAAGAACATATTAAGATTAGAACACTATCAATCTCCCATATATATATATATATATATATATATATATATATATATATTACAAATATATAAATAAGAAATACTTATATTTGATCTTTTGGGCAGGTGTTCCCCAATAGGATTCTCAATGGTGTGATCCAAACATGAAAAACATAATTATTCAAACAGAATACTGTAATATTGTATGAATTAATATACATATATCGTAAACATTCAAAATATATAGTCTGTGATTCTTTTTGTTCTTTTTATTCTTTCACAGTGTGACTTCTCCTTACAAGACCAAAACTTGGGAATCACTTATCATAAAGTGTGAATCTGTGAACCGCATTCCATAGTGAATATCCCCTCTAGGTGGCGCACTTACTGGAAACAGTCTGGTTTTTCACATATCTCTAGCCTCAATGGCTCCTCAATAGTGTATGGAGGGACGTTTTGACAAAATTAGGGATGTGCACCGGCGACTTTTGAGGTCTCGTGTTTTGTGTTTTGGATCCGGATTTTCGTTATTTTTGAGGTTCGGATTTGTCTCGCAAAACACTTGACGAAAGGTCTCGGTTCGGATTTAAGGTATTGGATTCGGATTTTTTTTGAAAAAAACATAAAAAGTTTAAAAATCAAGTTTTTGGGCTTATTTTCACTCCTAGGCTATTATTAACCTTAATAACATTCAATAACAAGCATTTCCACTAATTTACAGTGTATTCTGAACACCTCACAATATAGTTATTAGTCCAAAACGTTGCAAAAAGGTATCTTTCCGGACTGCGTAGAGGAGTGGGTCACCACAATATATATTAAAAACCCTGAACTTTTATGATTCGCACCAATAATTGTACCTGGACTGCGTAGAGGAGTGGGTCACCACAATATCTTAAAAACCCTGAACTTTTATGATTCGCACCAATAATTGTACCTGGACTGCGTAGAGGAGTGGGTCACCACAATATCTTAAAAACCCTGAACTTTTATGATTCGCACCAATAATTGTACCTGGACTGCGTAGAGGAGTGGGTCACCACAATATCTTAAAAACCCTGAACTTTTATGATTCGCACCAATAATTGTACCTGGACTGCGTAGAGGAGTGGGTCACCACAATATCTTAAAAACCCTGAACTTTTATGATTCGCACCAATAATTGTACCTGGACTGCGTAGAGGAGTGGGTCACCACAATATATTAAAAACCCTGAACTTTTATGAATCGCACCAATAAATGTACCTGGACTGCGTAGAGGAGTGGGTCACCACAATATATATAATAAGAAAACCATCAACTTGTTTGATTCGCACCAATAAATGTACCTGGACTGCGTAGAGGAGTGGGTCACCACAATATATTAAAAACCCTGAACTTTTATGAATCGCACCAATAAATGTACCTGGACTGCGTAGAGGAGTGGGTCACCACAAGATATATTAAAAACCCTGAACTTTTATGATTCGCACCAATAAATGTACCTGGACTGCGTAGAGGAGTGGGTCACCACAATATATTAAAAACCCTGAACTTTTATGAATCGCACCAATAAATGTACCTGGACTGCGTAGAGGAGTGGGTCACCACAATATATATAATAAGAAAACCATCAACTTGTTTGATTCGCACCAATAAATGTACCTGGACTGCGTAGAGGAGTGGGTCACCACAATATATTAAAAACCCTGAACTTTTATGAATCGCACCAATAAATGTACCTGGACTGCGTAGAGGAGTGGGTCACCACAAGATATATTAAAAACCCTGAACTTTTATGATTCGCACCAATAAATGTACCTGGACTGCGTAGAGGAGTGGGTCACCACAATATATTAAAAACCCTGAACTTTTATGATTCGCACCAATAATTGTACCTGGACTGCGTAGAGGAGTGGGTCACCACAATATATTAAAAACCCTGAACTTTTATGAATCGCACCAATAAATGTACCTGGACTGCCTAGAGGAGTGGGCACTGGGCACCACAATAAAATATATAAAAAACCTTCAACAGGTCTGCATTACACTACACATACGGCTGCTCCTCCATCCTCTCCATCATATACATGTTGGAGTTTTAGCGTGTGACAACCTCTTGTTTTTGATAATGTCAGTGCATTTTGAATATTTTTCAATTTGCCCCACACCACTGAATGTACTTTATCTATGATACGCATCTATCTATCTTGACTGCGTAGTGGGGTGGCCCCGGTACCCAATTTGATACCGGGGCCACAATAAAATAAATACACCCTCCACGTGTCAGAATTCCACCAAACAAGTATCTGGACTGCGTAGTGGGGTGGCCCCGGTACCCAATTTGATACCGGGGCCACAATAAAATAAATACACCCTCCACGTGTCAGAATTCCACCAAACAAGTATCTGGACTGCATAGTGGGGTGGCCCCGGTACCCAATTTGATACCGGGGCCACAATACCTCCTCCAAACATGCTCCAGACAATTCGTCATTGACAGACCCCAGACAGACAGGGTCGTAGTGTTATTGTTTGACTTTGTAAACCCAAAAAAATGTCCCTGTTGCACTTGCACATAGTCGTGCAATGAAGACTGACTTTTTCATTTAAAGGCACGATCTTTAAAGTGTCAGAAAGAGAGAGAAGACACAGGAGAGGAGAGTTGTAGCTGGGGACCTGGGGTGGAAGCTCCCAGGCTCCCCCAGCATTGCCTGGAAGTCTGAGCGTGGTGACTGAGCCAGGGCAAGGAATGTGTGCCCTGGATGAGGGGGAGAACTCCATGCCACTATAGTGAACCCAAGAGAGAGGGGGACACTGCACATGGAAGAGGCCCTGGAGTGAGGGCTGCTACAAGAGGCATGGTAGCTGTAGTGTCAGATCCTGAGGCTGAGAGTACACAGAGTGACGTGTCAGAGCACAGGAGACATTATCCCCGCAGAGGAGGGATGAGCTGCAGTTGAGAGGTCTGTTGTTGAAATAGGACATGCACACTTTAACAAACCAATCATTTCAGCGACAGGGCCTACCAAACAACTTTGACTGAAATGATTGGTTTGTTTGGGCCCCCACACCAAAAAAGCTATTCATCTCTCCCTGTACAGACTAAACAGGCTCTACTGAGGCAAGATGTCGTCCTCATCCTCAACCTCTGATTCCTCTCCCCCTACAGTGTGTACTTCCTCCTCATCACACATTATCAATTCGTCCCCGCTGGACTCCACAACCACAGGTCCCTCTGTAGTATCTGGAGGGCAGTGCTGTACTTCATTGAGGAATTGATTATTCATTTTTATAAACATCATTTTTTCAACGTTGTGAGGAAGCAACCTCCTTCGCCGCTCACTGACCAGGTTCCCCGCTGCACTAAAAACTCTTTCCGAGTACACACTGGAGGGGGGACAACTCAGGTAAAATAGAGCCAGTTTGTACAGGGGCTTCCAAACTGCCTTTTTTTCCTGCCAGTAACAATATGGACTGTCTGACATGTCTACTTGGATGGTGTCAGCAAAGTAATCATCCACAATTTTTTCTATTGTCACAGCATCCAATGCAGCGAGAGTAGACATGTCTGCAATGGTTGGCAGGTCCTTCAGTCCGGACCAGATGTTATCAGCATCCCCGCCAGTGCCTCTTTTGGGAAAACTGAGCTTTTTCCTCGCAGCCATAGATGTGGAAGAAAATGAGGGTGGAGCTGTTGGCATGTCACGGTCCTCTTCAGAGGACAATCTCCTGACCAGCAGGTCTTTGCACCGCTGTAGATTTGTGTCCGCCGGAAACAGAGACACAACATACGCTTTAAACCGAGGATCGAGCACGGTGGCCAGAATGTATTCCTCTGACTTTAAAAGAGTGACCACCCTCGGATCCTGGCAAAGCGTACGAAGGGCTACATCCACAAGAGCTACATGCTTGCTGTAATCGCAATGGCTTACCAGCTCCTCCCTCACTTTCTCCAGCTGCTTCTGCAACAGCCTGATCAGGGGAATGACCTGACTCAAGCTGGCAGTGTCGGAACTGACTTCTCGTGTGGCAAGTTCAAATGGCTGCAGAACCTTGCACAACACGGAAATCAGTCTCCACTGCGCTTGACTCAGGCGCATCCCCACTCCTTTGCCTATGTCGTAGGTGGCTGTGTAGGCCTGAATGGCCTTTTGCTGCTCCTCCATCCTCTGCAGCATATAGAGGGTGGAGTTCCAGCGCGTCACAACCTCTTGTTTGAGGTGATGGCAGGGCAGGTTCAAGCTTTTTTGATGTGCCTCTAGTCTGCGGTAGGCACTGGCTGAATGCCGAAAGTGTCCAGCAATTTTGCGCGCCACCGCAAGCATCTCCTGCACACCCCTGTCACTCTTGAGGTAATGCTGCACCACCAAATTAATGGTGTGGGCAAAACATGGGACGTGCTGGAAATTGCCCATATTTAATGCCCGCACAATGTTACTGGCATTGTCTGACACCACAAATCCCCATGAGAGTCTAAGTGGGGTAAGCCACTGGGAGATAATTTCCCTCATTTTCTCTAATATGTTGTCAGCGTTGTGCCTCTTATTAAAGCCTGTAATGCACAATGTTGCCTGCCTTTGCATGAGCAGCCATTTTGTAGATGCTGCTACTGATGCAGCTGTTGCTGTTGCTGCGGAAGGGGATGCATCTACCCAGTGGGCTGTCACAGTCATATAGTCCTTCGTTTGCCCAGAACCACTTGTCCACATGTCCGTGGTTAAGTGGACAGTGGGTACAACCGCATTTTTAAGAGCACTGAGGACACTTGATCGTACTTCTCTGTACATTTTTGGTATCGCCTGCCTAGTGAAGTGGAATCTCGAGGGGATTTGGTACCGGGGACACAATACCTCCATCAACCCTCTAAATCCCACTCCACTGATGGCGGACACCGGGCGCACGTCTAACACCAACATTGCAGTTACAGCCGCAGTTATACGCTTTGCAATAGGGTGACTACTATCGTATTTGGTGGTCATGGCAAACGACTGTTGGACGGTCAATTGTTTGGTGAAAGACTTAGCGGTTTTACGACTTCCCCTCTGGGAAGATGACCGACTAACAGCAGCAACAGCAGCAGTGGCAGTAGTAGGCGTACCGCTGCAGGATTCCTCGGATGAATCCCGTATTGAGGAGGACTCAGTCTGGCTGCTGACTTGGGCTGCAGGACTGAATCTGATGGAGATTGTGGAGGAAGTTGACGAGGAGGGTGTTGCTGGTGTGTATCCAACTGGACCACGGGATTTAGGTGTCCCTGTACCGATGAGGGTCCTAGCCCCAGTTCCTGAACTAACCACTGAACTATGAAGGTTATTCAGGTGACGTATAAGGGAGGATGTTCCTAGGTGGGCAAGATCCTTACCCCTGCTTATTTGAGCTTTACATAAGCTACATATTGCCATACATTGGTTGTCTGGATTTGGATAAAAATAACTCCAGACCGAAGAGGTGCATTTTTTGGTCTTCTGACCAGGCATGACGATGGGCTTTTTCATCCCATGGACATCAGCTGTTTCCCCCCCTGGTGCCTCATTTACAATAACCACATCACCATCCTCATCATCAAGTTCCTCCACAGCGCCAGCTACATCATCAATAGCCTCCTCCCGAGCCACCTCTTCCCGTACAGTGATGGGAAGGTCAGGCTTGACAACCACCAACACCCTTGGACTCGCCTTGGGGATTTGTGATAATTTCTCTTTAGAAGGCAGAGTTGTTTGCTGTTTTGTTGCTGACAGCATAACTCTCTTCAATTTTTTGTAGGGGGGGGGAGGAGGAGGAGGGCTAAGATCCGTGGGTGAAGCTGAACCACTAGTCATGAACACGGGCCAGGGCCTAAGCCGTTCCTTGCCACTCCGTGTCGTAAATGGCATATTGGCAACTTTACGTTTCTCCTCAGATGATTTTAAGTTTCTCTTTTTGCTACTTTTTCTTAACTTGGGCTTTTTGGATTTTACATGCCCGGTACTACGAGATTGGGCATCGGGCTTGGAAGACGACGTTGATGGCATTTCATCGTCTATGTCATGACTAGTGGCAGCAGCTTCAGCATTAGGAGGAAGTGGGTCTTGATCTTTCCCTACTTTATCCTCCAAATTTTTGGTCTCCATTATATGTAGCACAAGATACTGCAGAATGTGTGAACTTGGTAATATTGCAGTACCAATGGACTTATACTGCTGGATTGGTTTTGCAAATTTGGTTATAATTATTATATATATTTTTTTTTTTAATTTTTTATTTTTTTTTACTTTTTTTTTATTTTTAAAAAACTTGGGAATAGTGGGGAAATAACTATGCCCTTAGAAGCACAGAGCACAGGACACAGCACCACTGGACTGAACAGGACACGGCACAGGACCCAGCAGCACTACGGAACTCAGCAGGACAGAGCACAGGACACAGCACCACTGGACTGATACTGCAGAATGTGTGAACTTGGTAATATTGCAGTACCAATGGACTTATAATGCTGGATTGGTTTTGCAAATTTGGTTATAATTATTATATTTATTTTTTTTTTTAAATTTTTTATTATTTTTTACTTTTTTTTTATTTTTTAAAAACTTGGGAATAATGGGGAAATAACTATGCCCTTAGAAGCACAGAGCACAGGACACAGCACCACTGGACTGAACAGGACACGGCACAGGACCCAGCAGCACTACGGAACTCAGCAGGACAGAGCACAGGACACAGCACCACTGGACTGATACTGCAGAATGTGTAAACTTTGTAATATTGCAGTACCACTGGACTTTTACTGCTGAATGTGTGAACTTGGTAATATTGCAGTACCAATGGGCTTATACTGCAGGATTGGTTGTGAAAATTTTGTGGTAATTAAAAAATATTAAAGTAGTTTTTGGTATTTTTTAAAAAAACTTTTTTTTATTTTTTTAAACACAGGGGAATATTGGGGAAATAACTATGCCCTTAGAAGCACAGAGCACAGGACACAGCACCACTGGACTGAACAGGACACAGCACAGGACCCAGCAGCACCACTGACCTCAGAAGGACAGAGCACAGCACACAGCACCACTGGACTGATACTGCAGAACACAGCACAGCACAGCACAGCACAGCACAGCACAGCACAGCACTAAACAGCACAGCACAGCACAGCACTAAACAGCACAGAACTAAACAGCACAGAACTAAACAGCACAGAACTAAACAGCACAGAACTAAACAGCACAGAACTAAACAGCACAGAGGACCACCTAACACACCCTCCCTCTACCCTGATCAATGCCCGAGTGAAGATGGCGGCGACTAGCGGGGAATTTATAGGATCCGAGTATCGCGAGATCCGACAACGGGATTATGAGTCAGAGCCTCAGTTTCACTTTTGAATTTGGCGCCAATACCCGGATCTGTCTCGGATCCGACTCGGATCCGCAACGTTCGGGTGGGCTCGGATTTCAGAAATCCGAGCGCGCTCATCCCTAGACAAAATCACGAAGAGAATATTCCCATATGGATCATAGCCATGTAAATTTAAAAATAAATATCTAGTGCAAAAAATAAAAATAAAATAAAAATGTATTATTTTACACTAGAACAGATAAAAATCCAAACAGGCACATAAAATGTGCAGGTATTCCTACCAGATGCATGCAGATAGCAAGCATATCAAGTAGATGTCATATGGTAGCTGACCACCCTTATTCATTCAAGCAGTAGCTCCTGCCTCACATCACCAGTATTATCCACGTTATGGCCCTAACAAGAGGGTCTTTTTCAAGGTAAATTAAGGTAAATCCAGCTTAAAAAAGACCACCTTGTTTGGGCCAAGGGGCGTCATGAAGAGCCCCAGCACTTTTCAGTGTAGGTCTCTGGAGGAGCAAACCCTACACACCCACTCCCCCAATGAGACACATTTGTGATTTCCCTGTTATGGTGGAAACCAGCACAGGTTGTCTTGAATTGCGGATGATTGAAGAAAGGAGAGGGGGTGGGGGGGCATGCTGCCTGTTTTTATAATATGTACTATATATTTTTTAACACAGGGGACTGTACACATAGAATGCTGTACTACAACTGGTGAGTCCGAACAAGCTCCATTAAAAGTGTAACCCTTCAGCGGGAAAGTGCATTTCTAGGTGCTCTCCAAGCAATGTAATAAAACCTTGCAAATAAAGTACACATGTAATAAAACATAAAGTCCCCTTAGTCTCATGATATCATATCCAAGTCATACATAAGGCTAAACTGAGAATTATTTTAGGAGAAAAACTGAACATTTTATTCAATTGAAAGTGGTGTTATTAGTGTCAGTTCCAGATCAAGTAAAGACCAGAGCAAAAATTTCCTTTGCCTCACTACCCCCCCCCCCCCCACCTCCTAAAAAATAATCTGCAACTATCACAGCATGATGCATTCAGCTTTATGTATATTAGGGGTCTACACAGCAATTAGGTGCGGGGCAACTAAATAAGCATCACTGCGCATTACAGTGATGCATATTTATGCACCGCTTGAATGCATCATGCCAGGGCTACTCTGTGAGCCCCAGTGAAATGACCCCCCCCCCCCACCTCCCACTATCTCATACCTGGAGGAGGTGTTGTATCAGTAACCTTGTATCGGATTCTGCAAAGCCAGACCAACTAGGGTCAATTTGATAGCAGCCAATTAACCTGCAAGTATGTTTTTGGAGTGTGGGAGGAAACCGGAGCACCCAGAGGAAACCCACGCAAACACGGGGAGAACATACAAACTCCACACAGATAAGGCCATGGTCAGGAATTGAACTCATGGCCCCAGCATTGTGAGACATAAGTGCTAACCACTTAGCCACTGTGCTTTTCAATGCATTGCAGAACATCGCAGTCCCCATAGTAATTTATGAAAGGTATTTGCCTTAATGGAGGAGATTTCTTCTCCGTTAGGCTGTGGCAGTTCATGCATAGGAAACATACTTAAAAGATGAGGAAACAGTAGTTTTCGCATCTTTTAAGTGTTAATTAAGCTGGATGCATAGACCCCTTAATGTTTAATCAGCACTGTAAATTGCAGTGGTATTAGAGCTTGTATGGGAAATTCCAGCCTGGAAAACCTCCTAGTGCCCTGATACAGCTGCAAATTGCAGCTATGATGGTACATTATGCAGATGTGCGACTCCTGGGGTGTAGGGTAGGGGGGTGACAGAATATCCTTAATGCAAAGGAGATCTAGACATTACCACAGTAGTGACTGACAGCAGGGGAGGGCAGGAACATGAAGGAATACAAACCAGAAACTGAAATACAGCTAATAACTTTCTAGTTGAAGTGTTTTGTTTGTGCCAGTACCAGGAATGTAAAATGTGAGACGACTCTTAAAACAACCCAATCTTTACAAAAATAGAACACACACACACACATGGCAATTCACCATTGACCATAATTGAATTTTTTAGGCTAAACAGTTCATACCAGCATATAAAATGGCCAAACCTAGTGAACTTTGCATGAAATTACAATACGAAAACATAAAACTTGAGGGGGAACAGAGATCTAATTTATTATAATCTGAGCAATCAGTCCCATGTGTGCTATGGACAGTATTGTGAAATGTTTTCATTGTTATAACATGAATTACATACTGATTATTTGTGTATTATAGCAACATAGTTTTGATAATACTTGTCTAAACTAGCGTTGAAGAATTTAAGCTCCCTGGCCATTTAAAAGCAATAGAGATTGATTTCAAATATATATATATATATATATATATATATATATGTGCCTATTTATCATGAACAGTTCCTTTGTGTACGATTTTTTATTGCCGATAGAGAGACTGGCACAGATTGGAAGAGGCGTAAAGAGGCTGGCACAGAAAGAGGAAGTAGAGAGAGACTGGTACTGATAAGGCAAGATGAAGGAGACTACCACTGTTGGGGAGAGAGACTGGCACAGATTGGAAGAGGGATACAGGGGCTGGCACAGATAAAAAAAAGGGGAGAGAGACTGGCACAGATAAAGGAAGTGGAGAGAGACTGGTACAGACAAGGTAAGATGAAAGAGACTGCCACTGACGGGGAAGGGGATATAGACTGGTACAGACAAGGTGTAAGATGAAAGAGACTGCCACAGATAAAGGAAGTGGATAGAGACTGGTACACACAAAGTAAGACGAAAGAGACTGAGAGACTGCCACTGACGGGGATAGAGACTGGTACAGACAAGGTAAGATGAAAGAGACTGCGACTGTCGGGGAAGGGGAGAGACACTGGCACAGATTGGAAGCGGGATACAGGGGCTGGCACAGATAGAGGAAGGGGAGAGACACTGGCACAAACAAAGTAAGATTGAAGTTACTGGCAAAGACAAGGGAAGATTGAAGAGACTGGCCACTGTCGGGGAAGGGGAGAGACACTGGCACAGATTGGAAGCAGGATACAGGGGCTGGCACAGATAGAGGAAGGGAAGAGACACTGGCACAAACAAAGTAAGATTGAAGTTACTGGCACAGACAAGGGAAGAGAGACTCTGACACCTCTGTCTTTGATCTCCAAGCTTTGAAAGGAAAGGTCTCAGCTGGGCACAAGGCGTATGCTGACAGACATCAAGCCTCTTTTAAATTCCAAAGATAATGTACGACTTCACTAAAATAACAAACCAAAGTGTCCTTTTACATAGTAGTTCCTTGGCTCATCGGACATATAAGCTACTGGAACATGCTCATTCTAATGCTTCTTGCTTGAAGCAGCCTCCACTCAGCACATTTCCAGCATCTTCTATCTCTCTATTTCAAAATCTTTGTTGATAAATCTATTTTCATTAAAAAAACTTTTATCAAATTGATGGATCATCAATAAGAATTGGAAGGAAAGCAAATAATAGTCTAAAGTCTTTGGCCCTGGCCCCCTTCTGGTCAAAAGGTTCCATATTCTGTTTCCACCTAAAACAGGTAGAAAATGCCTAAAGGTCATTCTGATGCCACTATCAGCGGCATTACATCCATGTTTCCCTTCCTAGCCTAAAGGCACACTGCTGCACTGTCTCACCCTCTTATACAATTGGACATACTACCACAACAGAAATTTTTGAACTTTTTTTGCTCATCTCTATTTCTGACCAACCTTGTTTCTACTGTCTGATTGCTCTTCCAACCACTCGTTACCAACCTGGAATGTTACAGGCCATCCCTTGTGACCCTGACCATAGGCTTGTATTGTGACCTGGGCTGTGTGACCTGACCTGACTCCTGGCTCTGTAGCTGACTAGAGGACCTAGCCTAGGGGTGTCTTGCAGTTAAGGCATTAAGCAGCTAACTCTTCCAGGTGACCCTGGTGCAGACCTGTCACCCATTAGATCCCACCAGCCAGTATCACCCGCTAACAGACAGTGGGTCCACACCCACAGACAGTGACATTAACCAAGTCTTTGGCACCTAGTTCTATAGCCCCCATTCTTATTAGTGTTTTTGCCCATACACTAATGAGCATGTCTCATTTGGGCGGCTTTTGTTTTGTGCGCTGTGTTATTTGCCCTTTTAAGTGCAGACAAATTCTCACTTGAGCATAGCACTTGCCTTGTACCTTTGGTACAGCTCCCCTATTTTCATATAAAAAGCACTTGATTTATAAAGTGGGTCTCCAATCAAGTGATATGGGCTATTTTAGTTTAAATGCTTGTGATTCTCTCTTATATTTCATATGTATATAAGACTGGACTTATATATATATATCCTATTCGACTTTGGTGTTTGGCTAAATATATAAACCCTTTCAATTTGCTGTCTATTAAGCACTGGGAAGTTATTTTTTTTATCAGTAGGTCTAGTAATCAGATTGCAGGATATACCAATGTATGCCATAATGATACATCATTGTGCAGACTGAGGCCGAGAGCCTTACTGAGAAAGAAATCTGCAAAGAGCATATGACAAAGAAGAGACACACATTACTACATAGTCTAGTAAGATAGTGAAAACTTTTCTCATCCTACAAAGTGACAGGCTATGATTTCCATTTATTCATGAAACTTAACTAAACATATCTTGCATGCCTATAGTTCCCCCTAGTGGTAGTTAAGCCTAATAACAAATCTAGTCTGAAATTGGAGTTTGTAGGTGAACTGTGTAAACCACAGAGACCGGATTTGTAACACGCACTAGATGAAAATACAAAACTTCATTTCTTTGTTTAATAAAAACCAAATATGAATAGAAAAATTCATTAAGAAGAGCTGGAGTATACCTAAAATTGACCCATTGCTCCAAACTTCCTAGGAATTTAAAAATAAAAAGATTATTATAATAGAAAAATGAATAACACTACACATTTATTATAAAGCTATTTCATTGAGACTCGTAACAGCAATCCTGTGCATTTTAAAGGGCATAGCATTGAAAGTGTTAATTTAGGCTCTAGAGAGGGTGACCTGAGACTACTCATACACAGGGAGACATACTGGGCCTGATTCATTAAGGAGCATAAATGCCTATATGTGCCGTATATTAAGTAAAATCGCACTGTGCATGCACAGAACCGGAGCATACACCCAGAGGTGGAGCTAGTGAGCTGTGGGCCCTGGTGCAGGTAGGAGGGAACCGGGGACCCCCAATACTCTGCATCTGCCATGCAGCGGGCCCCATTATCTCCATGGGTCCTGCTTCACTGCACCTGCTGCCCCAATGGTAGTTCCACCACTGCGTACACCAGAGAACACAGCAATGTCGAATTTATCCTCAAGCGCAAAGATCCCTAACTACAGACTACTATTTCATGGGTGGAACGGAGAGAGGACTGGTCGTATGGACGTAGTTATTCTACAGTAAGAGCCAAGTTCGAGCGTATGCAGCAATGTCCGATTCAAGCTCTCGGCATCTCCAAGGTACGGGATTTTCAGTCGTATTACTTGCAACAGCTGCAGGTCTGGTGTAAGTGGCGAGTGATAGCGGTGATGGTCGTACATGCAGGCTAGAACATGTGTTTGCAATCAAGTGAAATTCTAAAAATGCATTTTATGTACAGTAGACATTAATAAAATCCTAATAAATGTATTTCATGGAAGAAAAAAAAATGAAAAAAAACCTTTTTTTTTAATGTTTTGCCATTAGTGTCTTTATTATTAAAAGGTGACATTAATTGAATAGTTTTTTTCTTCTGTGCGCTCTTTTGTGCCTTTATATTCCACATATGTATTAGACGCACCTGCAGTGTATTGTCTGTTAGAGTAGAGCAGACCTAGATTCAGCAACAGACATATCTTTACATCATCTCCTTGATGAATAAGGACGTGTGTATGCCCAATGTGCGTGTGTGTAAAAAAAACACACATTATATTGGTTTTGCATTTGTTAATGAATCAGGTCATTATACACAAACCATGAATACTTTGATCCCCATTGGCTTCAATGACAACCCTTTTTCTATATGATGATGATCAGTTATTAAATACATTTTCCTTTTTCTACGTTTAAGGAATCATCTGTATTTTTAATGCTATTATATTTATTGGTGTTTATCACAGAACTATATTTTTTTAGTCCTGTGGACTTTCAGTCATATACACTTGTTTACTAGATGTTTTTATGTTAATTTAGCCTTATACATGTTTTTTCTCAGCTAAGATAGTGTACTTAACCAACGTTTGACAATTAATATAATTTAGTTCGTTTACTGACACATTTCATTAATTTAACTACATGTTTAACGGACATAAATAATTTTACTGACATGTTTTTTACAATGAATTACCATTATAACTTTGAACAAATGTTACCTAACCCTCTATGACCCTCTAATTGTTTTTATGCATACAATTATACATTAATAATTGGCTAGCTTATGTGATTTACCTACTCTTACAATAGGATTACTCATTTATTCTTTTAGTCTTGCATTGAAGTCATCTCTATTAGCTAATTGCTTTCCCCTTTCTCATGAATATATAATATCTCTCTGTTTTGATTAATGAAATGCATTATATATGCCTTGTTATTTAATGACCTGATTACTAATTGAGCTGTGCTTTCCACCTCAATTAAGCTAACTAGTTTTGATGTGATTTTATCTATTAACTATTATCTATTGTTTTAATACTAATAATTTTGAAGCCTTATGGCTTTGATATATATCTTTCCAGCACCTGGAAACAATGTATAACACTTCATTTATGTACTGTTCTTATCATGTGCTTATTGTTTTATGTTCTTTAGCGGTATATTTTATTAACTTACATATGTGCCGATTTTGAGCGTATCGTACGTAATATCACTCTGCACATACTCAGAACTATACGGGTGTTTGGCCCTAGTCATTTTACAGTAAGGGCGTGCTAAACTCAAGCACACCAGCCACGTCCAAATCAAGCTCTAGGAATCGCAAAGTTACTTGTTTTTATGCCGTATCTCTTGCTCCAGGGCTAGTCTAAGGCCTGAGTCCTAGTTATTTCAATGTCGTATGTATGCTATGACATATGTCTGCACACAGGAGAACCTGTAAAAATGTATTTTACATTCAGTAGAACATCCTAATACATGTATTTCATGGGGGAATATATTTACACAGAGCTGATTTATGTGCGTTTTTAAACAAACGCACGTTGCGCTCAGAATGCATTCCTTGATGAATCAAACCCTAAGGCTTTCATATGCTGCTGTTTCCCCTCTGACACACACTCGTGTTCCAGAGCCTGATGGAAAAGGACTGACCTTTTGTGTATCAGGGGTAGAAAATTTGCTTTGTATAAGTGGTCATATGACTTTGTAATCTTGACCCCGAGGTACATTAGCGAGTCCCTACTCCCATGGAAGATGAAATTAAGTGTAAACAGATTTTTGAGGGGGCCAAGTTGATGGAAAGGCAGTACCTCAGACTTACTATTGCTGATCATATATCCCGAGACCACCCCGAAATCAGACAATTCCTGTAACAAGTTCGGAACCGAGGCCTAGGGCTTGGTGAGGGAGAGCAAGACATGGTCTGCAAACAAGGAGATTTTCTACTCATAGGACATGGTGGTTTTGCCAGAAATAGAGGCGTTAGTATGGATCCAGCAAGCCAGAGGTTCAATGACTAGGAGGAGGGGAAGAGGGCAACCCAGTCTGGTGCCATTCGCTAAGGTAAAAGGGAGCATGCAATGCCATTGGTGAGGACTGAAGTGGAGGGGTTTCGGTAAAATGTACCAACAGCCTTCAGGAATCTGCCCGTAAAACCGAACTTCTGGAGTGTAAGAGCCATGTATAACCAGAACACCCTATCAAAGGCCTATTCCGCGTTCAAGACAAGCATGAGAGATGGTGTCTTTGTAATATTTATAAGATGGATCAAATCAATGACCCGACGGGTATTGTCAAGTGCCTGCCTGGCTGACACGAAACCCACCTGAATAAGACTAGAAAGCAGTGGGTTCAGTCTGTTTGCAAGGGTCTTATCGAAGATTTTGAGATTGGTATTTAATAAAGATATAGGACAATAATTCAAGCAGATGGTGGGAACTTTGCCCAATTTGGGAAGCACTATGGTGGTGGCCCTGGTGGTGTCTCGGTGGAAGTTTTCCGCGTCCGGGATTCGGTTGAACAGGCAGCGAAGGTGTGGGATTAAACTGGGGGCAAATGTTTTGTGGTAAGACATTGGGTAGCCATCACTAACTTCCTTTTTTAAATGAATGACCTTTCCAAAATTGACAAGTATTGAAAAATAGAAAAGATTGGAATATGATGATATAAAACATTTTTTTGGGGTGTGCAACTGCTGCTGAATCTCACACGCAAACACACAGGTTCTTTTAACTTATTTCAGTTGTCACTGCCCCACACAAGATTACTTTCACTAGAAAAACTTTCAATTTTAAAGAAAAGAAATCTGTTTGTTTTTGGATTCTGCTGCTAATAGTCAGACAGCAAAAGCACACAGTTTTTCTCCAAGAAATAAATATGCTAGTTAGTTCAGAATGATATCTATCTAACTCAATCTGTATATACTGTATATACTGTCTAGTACTATTATATATATACAATGCAATGCATTAACAACCACCAGTAGCCACTAGTCTATGTAAAGTGTATTTAAGATTGAAATTAAAAGCAATTGATCAGCAACCTACTTTAGCTGACTATTCTCTAAAGAACTGCTTTACAATAATGACAGGTTCTCTAGCGTTCTTATGTCCCTCGATGTCCCTGAAAGCTATTTTCAGAGCAGAGCACCGCAGCTAACCTCCACCCTACACGCTGTCTGTTCGAAGGAGGACCATATATACAAAAGATGGCTATCCAAAACTCGCAAGAGTTTTGCAAACAAATTTTCCCGGAAATTATATTTTGCCTCATTTTGAGATCCCAGTTTGGCAGAGGAAACTGAATCACGACTCGGGGGTAAATATATCATCCTCCGATTTTTTCAAGTCGCCGGAAATCGGCGACTTTGCATTGAAAATTTAAAGCGACGATGGCTTGTAAAGGTGAGTTTGCCTTTACAAGCCATCGTCGCTTTAAATTTGCAATGCAAATTCGCCGATTTCCGGCGACTTGAAAAAATCGGAGGATGATACATTTACCTCTCGGTTTCACTCGGATCCCCAACGTCGAATTTCACCTAATCCAAACCGCTTATCTCTAATATTTATATTAGTATCTATAATGTTATCAATTTGTTTGATCAACTGGCAATGCTATTTTGATGGTGAATGATATTGTCACATGAGAACATGCTTAGATACCTTTGTAATACCAAAAATAAGATAGCCATGTCCATGGGAATCAGGAAATAATGAACTAGTGATGCACTGCCCCATAAATTAACACATCTTAATCAGAAGTGCCCAGAGTAATTTGCTAAGGTCTGGTTGTTATAGGTTGTTAACCCCACTGTTTGTGTAAATTTGACATACCAATTCTATTGGTGCTTTTTAAATAAGCTATGCCCATTGCAATGACACTGGTATCAATGTATGTGTGCATGGGACTGTGTAAAAGGATACATGAAAACAGCTACTTTTGAGTGTATTAAATATAAAAATAAAATAAAAAGTGCAATAAAGAAAGTCTCTTCAATAGTGACTTCCATATTATATCCCATAATCTGATGTCTTTTACTCTTTCTCCCTTCTCAGATTCATGGGCTGTTGGTAATTTTATCGAGCAATAGTTGGTTTGAAAATATGAAATTCCCAACAAGATTCCACTGGAGAAATGTGTTAATTTTAAAATGACTCCTGTCAAGTTGTAAATGGAAAAGCTTCATAAGTAACCATTTTTATTTCATGTTATTTCTAGAGTCTAAATTGCAGGTCTATTGGGATTACCATGGCTTCAACAACATCTCTCTGTTGTCAATTAGAGGTCCAGTCAAGGCCTTCTTCAGGTCCTTCTAGCTCTCCAGATAAAATTAAACCTACATATTTGCGCTTTCAGTCTCCTCAGATCTTGAATTCTCTCTTTCCCCTGAGTATTCACAGTTTGCAGTAGATGTAAGGCAAAAGCTATACCTCAAAAAATGTCCTTTTGATTGTACTATCGATTTAATTCCTACTACCACTCTGCCTAGGGAATGCATGTGTTCTTGTTCTGTATCTGAAGGCCATGATGAAGTACATCAAGGAAAATCTACTTCTTCTGCCAGTGCTACTTTCTTTTGTTTTATTAAGGAGAAGGATCATTCTCTTGACAATGGGGGTGTAACAGATTCTGGATACTTCTACTACTAATCTTGATTAGCGCTGGCTTACCTGAGGTGCGGAGTCTAACGATCTCCCCGGTGTTCACCAAGAACCGCTGCAAGGCGGGGTAGGCTTCGCTGCCAGGAGTCGCAGGTCGCGGTCCTCAGGTTCGCCCCAAGATGTAGTACAGCGGAGTGGAGCGGAGGTAGCGGAGTCAGACAAGCCGGTTCGGTACACAGGAATGGAGTCAGGCAGAATCAGAAGGCAACTCGGAGTCAACAAGCCAGGTTCGGTACACGGGTCACAAGAACAGAAGAATGGTCAGCAAGCCGGGTCGGTACACAGAGATAGGAGAGCCAGGGTAGTCAAACAGGTAGAGATCAGCACACAGGAAGACACTGGAGACTGGAAAACACAGCAATCCACGAAGTGCAGGAGCCAGGAACAGGTAAGTGTTGCTCTGACACTCAGCGAGTAAGGTTTTTATCCTGACAGGGATTCAAAATCCCCGCCTCTAGGTTGTGGTCATGTGATTGCCTCCGGGTGCGGTCACGTGGTCTTGGATGTGGAAGTGCGGCTTCCGGAGCGGCGGAGAGGTAAGTCCGTTACAGGGGGCCAAAAAAATTCCATTCCACTGATGTCAGATCCTTATTACTGTATCCAAGGAGCTATTATCCTTTATATTTATATTTTAGAGGTACTTATAATATCATCATTATTAATATTTATTTATGTAGTGCATATATTTTATGCAGTCCTTTACAGAGAATGTTTAACGCATCAGTCTGTTTCTGTTTGGGAGAACATACAAACTCCACACTAAGAGTGCCCTGGTCAGACTGTAAGCTATGGCCCAGCGCTAAGTGGCAGCATTGCTAACTATTATGCCACTGTACACACCGCATTCAACACCTGTGACAGTTATGAGGATTTACTTATGTATTAATAATATTATGTCATTCAGCCCTCCAATGTTCTGGCCGTTTATAAACATTTTTTTAAGAAGATCTTCTGGGACTTCCTTTTTCAATTTGATATCCTTAATCAATAGTCTGATTTATGCTCCAGATTTTCTTCCACACTGATCCCATATGGTACATACTGTACTGAAGTACAAAATCTTTGGCAAGAACTATAGCTGCGATTTCAAGATTTTAAGCAGCTTGAGCCCGTCATAGTTTTCATGTCATTTCCAGTTGCTGAGGCTGGCTGACATAGACATTGAAGAAATATCTGCAACTATCTGCTCTATAATTAATATAAATGCTTCAGATTTGTGTCACAGGCCGCGTCTTCTCCAGCTGCCGTCGCAGCTCGCTCTATGCCCACCCCTTGCATCCCGGCCGTTGTCATGACGACATGTGCCTCGGCTGTCACCAGGGCCACAGCTGGGACACTTCTGAGCTCACCGCCATGGCCCAGCTAGTTTGACAGCTGGGTGCGCATGCGCACTGTAATTACTAAGTTAATTATCATCTGAGCCTTTTTGCCACCTCTGTGGTTTCCCTCTCTTCATTGACCCTCTTATCTTTATTAGGCAGGGAGGATTTAGCCTCCCTGCCTGTTATAGGGTCCAGTTTTCTGTTAGCTTCACTGCTCCTGTCTGTTTTGCTGGAAACTTTGGATTGATTCTCTGTTTATGACCCTCTGCTTGCTTTTCTGGATTTTGTATTGTTTGCTTATTGCCCTGACCTCGGCTTTGTTATCTGGACTCCCTTTGATTGCTGACAGCCCTGACCTTTGCCTGTACCTCGCCACGTTACCTGCTTTGGATCCTAGACCACGGCCTCTTCCTGACCATGCTTCGCTTGTCATCACCCGCTATCCTGCGCTGCGCTACATTCATAAGCTTGTACTACGCTGAGTGTAAGACCTGGGGGCATCTGAGTATCTGTGCGCGCAACCAGCTCTACGGGAAAAGTGGCTGCTATAGCTGAAGACTACATCCTGTTCTACAAGCTCATGATAGTAGTCGTTAGCCATAACATTTTAGAGGAAGAAACATTGAAGCTGTAATGTGATATTCCCCTGAAAGCAAAAAAATTCTGGAATCTACTCCATGAAGAACAGTACCAAGGCTTACAATCAATAACTCTTAGCTTCATAGCATTTTTGAATCAACCTACCTTTGCGAAGCAGCTTTCTCCCAGATGAAGATAATTAAATCAAGATACAAAAGCCACCTGATTGATAAACATTTAAAATACTACCTTCATATGTGCCTAAGTAAGTTATCTCAAGATATGCAGTGTCGTCTATCAACTTCACTATAGGAAGGTAAATGAAAACACGTTTTAGTTATGGTAAAATGTATATGTTTGATGCTATTTTACAGTTCATTGCCTAGCTGACCTAATAAATGCCTGGTCTCCCCTGCATTAGGATATATAAATAGTCACATTTTAACATATAATAATTTAAAACCCAAGGATATGCTTGCTTATAAAAGACAAAATGTATTTATTACATAAAACCAATGATACAGATACAGTTAATCACAAACCATAAAGTGGAGATTTATTAAAGACAGGTAAGTAATTGCGGTGGTAATCGTAAAAATGATTACGAGTATGCTGACATGGACCAGCCCTACAAGATAAACCCGAAAACCTGAAAAAAGTAATGAAAAAAACCAGACTTACCTTGAAGACGCTGGAGATCTCTGATTGGATCAGCATCCTGACAGCAAGTGTTTCCGATTGAAGAACTGTTCGGCAGTGCAGGCTGACGTCATCGCAACATTTGTCACTAAAAATTTAAAGCGGCAATGTCAGGTTAAGTGTTTTAACACTTAACCTTAGGGGTCCCGACATTGGTGCTTTAAAAATACCCGATAATATTAAAACAGCTTTCAAAACAAATCACGAACTAAATAATCGCGACCACACCCAAATAACTACAGAAATATCGAAATATGTATGAACACGACCAAATTAATGAACGATCCAGAATAACACCTACTAATAGAAATCACGACTTACCTAATTCCGATCCCTACATAAATATATAAATATCAATGAACAGGACATACATAAATATGAAAACAAATAATTTAAACATCAACCAAAACATTACATACATTTATAAACACAAGTATAATATTTAAAAATGTAAAATATCCACACACGCAAATGGTTGAATACTATTCTGATAGTTAACAAACAAAAAATGCACCCATGATTTATATATATCAATACTATTTATTTGATGCTCATTTATATTTATTGGTGCCAAAACACAATTATCAACGAAACAGTCTATTAAACACAACAAGCCATTAAAATTGTCTTGTTAATAAAGTCATAGTTGTTCAAATAAAAGAACAGGTACTGTTGTCAAAAAAAAGAAAAAATAGTTACTTAAACTCCTAATACACTGATGATGTCACAGAAATATGAATACATTAAAACTATCCTATCAAATGAAAATGATTAGCATAAAATTGATACATTTTGCGCTTCCAAAACTCCTACTATAAAAATCTTGGGCGCAAATATGCACGCTGCCATTTCTACGATTCTGATGAGCTTGCTGGTTGTTGTGGTGGATCTGGCTTTGCTGACCCGGTTACTGGTTCTAGAATTCCTTTACCAGCGGTGCCAAGTTTGTATAACGGTTCATTCCCGACCGAATTACGGACAAAAAACTGCTTTTTTAAAAACAAATTAATTTTTCATCTGTTCTTCTCTAATCTTACAGTATGTCTAGGGATCGTAGGAGGTGTGTTTCTTCACAGGACAAGGCTGAGGAAGACCGACGACTTCAAGGCTCAAGTGAAGAGGAAGCAGTGGTTCAGAGTCCTGAATCTGTTCCAGCTCCATCAACATCTGCCATTCCAGAAGTAGAAGAGGAACAGGACATGGGAGACCAGGAACCGAGCGATGGTGACGAGGGGTCCAGCACTTCAAATCGCGGCCCATGCTTTAGCGAGGCTGAAAATAAAGTCTTGGTTTCTCAGGTAACAGTGATATTTTCCTTTATTCCCCTAATCTCCCACCCCCAATGTAAATGTTCATATAAACAGTCATCTGTAATAGTAATTTTCTTGCAAAATGTACACTTGAAATCACCTCAGTATTAATGCTCACATATGTTTACTTCAACAGTAAAATTCATTACACTAATTCCCCACAATGTTAAGAAATTGCGATTGTCTGTGGCATACTGCACGTATTAACAAACAGAAAACCTGTCACCAAATTTACAAGCTAATAAAGTTAACACAACCATGTCAATTGACGGTGTATCTGTTACAAGTGTTCACTAACTGAATAACAAACAGTAAATTACTGCAGAGACACACAGTCTGACATCTACAACTTTCGGCTATCATTCATAGTGTAAATAATTGCGTAATGTAGGTAAATACTCCAACCTCACATCTGCCCCTATAAAAACTTCTCCCGACCAGAGTCACATCGCCACTTATTACTACTGATTAACCTTGCTAATTCGTGTTGTATACCTGGCTTTGCCTGACTCTTTTACAGAGAATGGATTTTGCTATATACCTCTTTGGGATACCTGCTTTCCATTCCGCTGTTATCCACCTTTGTGTCAAATCTCTGCAATTTCTAGGAACTTGCTTAGACGCGGATTATACTACTACCGAAATGATGACGACTGCATCTGTTTCCCTAGTGCCATCTCAGAAAGGTGGAAGTCTACTCAACGTCGATGGATTTCTTTTCACCAAGAACAAACAACGTGGAGGAAGGGGTTATTGGCGTTGTAACGAGTTTAAGAATGGAAGTTGTCGTGAATGGGCCATCACCATGGAATCTGCTAATAGCCGCAAACTCATCTCACACACTGAACATAACCACGCAGTGAGGGCAGAAAGAACTGATGTTGCCAGAGCGAGACATGACATCAGAGAACGGGCACATAATACGATGGAGAGCCAGGCACAGATCATCCAGCATGTCACAGCTGAAATGCCATCAACAAGCACAGTGTACATGCCAAATCGATCTGCTCTCAGGCAATCTGTGAAGAGAGTAAGACTCGCTGACATGCCAGCACAGCCAACGTTTATAAACGTTATAAATGTCCCCAACAATTTAATAGAAATCGATGGAGAGCAATTTCTCAGGAAGGACACCGCATTTGGCAGTGAATGAATTTTACTGTTTGCAACACGTGAAAATTTGAAAAAACTACAGGAGGCCGCATATTGGGCGATGGATGGCACCTTCAAAACATGCCCAACATTATTTAGGCAGATATACACCATCCATGCTATGGTTGGTACTAACCAGACGTCTTGTGCCACTGATTTATGGATTACTTTCCAGTAAAAGCCAGGAGTGCTCTCAAAAGTTTCTACAAGAACTACAAGATTATGCCATGGAATTTGACATCTACCTGGCACCCCAACATATCCTCACCGATAAATGCCACTCAGTTAGAATTTGGAACCTGCCAGCATAAATGTTGGTTGTTTCACCTGGGTCATAGTCTTTACCGTAGCATACAGACAGCAGGATTAGCCCAGCTGTATGGCACTGACCCAGCATTTGCAAGCCCTTGCCTTTTTGCCCCCAAACGAGATCCCAGATGCCTTTGAAGAATTGAAGATATTTACCAGAAAATGCAGAAGCGGTGGTAAAATATTTTGAAGAAAATTATGTTCTTGGTAGACGATGCAAAAGAATTCGCAGCCAATCTACAAGAACAGCACCATTGTTTCCCCCCAAGAATATGGTTGCTGCATGAAAATAACAGGTTGGACATCCCGCAAACAAATAATAAATTGTAAGGTTGGCACCGGCGGCGGAACAGCATATTGGACGAGAAGAAGTTAGGTGTGTACAACCTGATCACCGACTTCATTAAAGAGCAAAACACCACAAAAGCCCAAATTCAGAAGGTGACTGGCAACACTGGAAGGACACCGCCACGACGGGAGCAAAAAGAACGGGAAATTGCATTACAAAGATGCATCGGCCAGAGGGAAACAGTGGAACTCATGACATATTTAAGAGGGATCGCTTACTACTTATAAACAAGTTGGTTGTGCAAATAAAATATATCTAATGGAAACTTCCCTCCCGCAAATAGCCCGTAAGTATGCACTTAGCGCAATGTCTGAGCATGAGCAATGTTGACCGCCGCACGACCAAAATAAACAGGCGATTGATGTTTTTTTGCTTAAAATGTTGCTTTTCCTATAGGAAATCGTGTGCCTGAGGTGGTCTTCAAACAAGTCAAACTATATGAATTCCAGTATCGAGTTATATATAGATTATTATCTGGTTTAAGTGAGAAGTTTCTTATATATTTATGGTGGATATTTGTTACATTATTATTTTTCAGGTGTGCACATTCCTTCACGTTCTGCCTCTATTTGTTTAATAAGTAATTTACCTCTACATTGATATCCGAGACTTAAATAGCAACATGAGTTCAAACCATTTAGATCTGTGCAGTCTGCAGCCACATGGAGGGCATCTGCCCTTTATGAGTTTCTGATGAGAGGTCAGAATTATTTCCAACATCAAAGGAGGAACGTTAACTATGAAAAGTCTTTGTGAAGTAGGGCTAACATTAGTTAGTCCCCTGCAGATATGAAGGAAAGCAAAAATAACAAAAAATATATAAAAAGTTGAATAATTAAATCGATTAGAGGTATATGAATCATTTACTGCAAGTTATGTTGAAAATCACAATAAAAGGGCCTGGAAATATACAGTAATTGTTCAAAATTAATTTGGTGTTGTCTTCTAAGTCATTTAAAACTGGACATGTGTAAAACATACATGCATTCAAAGATGATGGATTACCAAACAGGAACATATTGATAAATACAGAGATTAAACACCTCTCTCTGCAAATCATTACAATAAAATTCACTCTATAAATTATCTTAAAACAGGTGCAAATTAATATTTAATATTAAGTGCGGACTGGTCTAACATCAAAGCAGAGTGGATGCGATTCTTGGGAGCTCCTGCTCCATTATCCCACTCCCAGCTTAATTAGACCACTCCAAAACCTGCATCCTGAGTAATGCCATCCTAAAGCTCTTGAGGAGATACTGGAGATTCCGCTGATGCCCCTCTCCTTGTGGGTTTGGTAGAGCTCTGAGGCTACTGGGCATCTAATTACCACCTGAACCGGGACACTCTGCTGCCTTCTCTTTCCTATCCACCTGAGGTAGTGTGTCCCACTTATGGTTGGCACTCACCGCTGCTGTCTCTCCGGTTCTCTATGCGGCAGCTGAAGTCCCGCTTGGTTCCGTTTTGTTCTGTCTGGAGAGATCTGAGGTCTTGATGGCTGTTGAAGCATTTGGGCTTCTCTGTCTGCTACACATTCATGCTGCATGTGATCCAGAGGCTGTTTTTGGACAGATCTGGACCTCCTGAACCTACAGTGCCATTTTCCCGCCAACCAACTCTGCAGCTTGGAGCCATATTGGATCTGGTCTGAGGGCTTCCTAGGACAGAGGCAAGTTCACATTGCTGGGACCCCTCCTGTTTTTTGTCGAGTGCTTTTCACACGCAAGGCACGCTTATAATCAAACCCAGCTCCTGACCTGAACTAAATTTTATTCAAGACTTGCAGAACTATCAACTCCCTGACACTGGGCACATATCTCCCAGTAGAATACAAGGGAAACATTACTGCTGTACTCAAATGCCAGTGCCTATTTTTTGACAGCTTTGTTTTATTAATAACTACATAACCTCATAAATGACCACATTTTGTGAGACCTCTGTATCCTTAATACCCCATATTGAGCCTTCTCCACCTTATAAATACTAAAGAAGGATTCTGAGCTGAAACCTATTAGTGATCTCTTAGTTAGATATAATTCTCACTTACATTATAAAGGATAACTCACTACCTGTCCTTTACTCCAGTATTGGAGGATATCATAAGCAATGCTTCCAACACCTCATAAGTCTAACCCAAAGAATATGGGTGTGAGAGCTGCCATAGTGGATCTTACATCATCTTAGCAATATTTCATTGTTACATTTACCTGCTTTATTAATACAATTTCTGATAGGGAAAGGCCGAAAGAGCATACAGAAGAAAGAAGTGGTGTAACCAACTGAAGATCCTCTCCAGCTCATTATCCTACATTATTTGCACCTGGACTGAAGCCTTCATCAAATACATCTAAATTCCTGGCATCACTTGAAAAATCTTATCAGCAGCAGGACGACAGCAGACAAATGGCCTCCTCATAAAGTGCTGCTAAAGATGCGAGTGCTAAAGTTAACCTGAATGACATTCTTGTTCACATTTGGTCATTACCTCCTAAACAGAATCTTCCTACCAAACCAGATTTGTTATACCATGAAATAAACCTAAGGGAAACTGTGAAGTCAGAAATCACAATATAGGCGGACATTTCTCAGGTCTCTGCTAGATTGACGGTTCTGGAGGAACAAAATAAAGCCTCGGAGGAGTTCCAGGCTAAGCTTTATCTTTACATGCACAAGAACTGAAATCTGTTTTAAGATACCTAGATGAACTAGGCAACAGAGGTCGGCACAATAATCTCAGAATTCCGGGTGTTCCTGAAGATAATCAGGGCCAAGGCATCATCAATATGTAATACCCTGCTACGCGGGGGTTCACTTCAGAATGGAGCAGAGGGGCTGGCGGCTCTTTAACTACAAGCCTCAGAATGCGATTGGAACAACTAGATGACAGTTGAGATGATAATGAGAAGGGGGTGGAGCCAAAATGGGTAGAGTGACGGTGACAGTGATTCAGCAAGGAAGCAGGGTAACAGAGAGAGGGCTGGCAAAGTGACCTATCCCAAGGTAGCCTACAATGGGACCTGTCCGGGGGCAGATGCCTCCCTGCCCCCAGTCCTGCCAGCCCCTGCTGGAGTGTGATAGCAGCAGTGAACAGGAAAACTGATAGAGTGACAAAGAAGCAGCAGTGAACAAAGGTGGGGAGACATAGGGGGAAAGAAATCTGACATTAGAAAGCACGAGAGAGCTAGCATTATAAAAAGAAATTGATAAAAAGAGAGAAAGAGATAACAGAAGAGGATGAGACAGTGAGATATATTTAGCTGTTCGCAAGTGGCAGTTACTCTGACAGGAAAATGCAGCAAATAGTTTCATATAGTTATCAGAATATCTGAAAATCGCTTTTATTATCAGTAAACTATCACCCAAGATAGGATTCCAGTATTTATATACAGCAGAAATTGTGCAAGAAACGGCATATGAATTAAATACCGTGTCATCAGAGTCAATTGCCTAACAAAAGTTCTTATTTATTCCCCATAGTTTACATCAATTAAATTTCTGAACATGTTGCTGAAAGTTATGCTTAATCACTAGAGAAGTGTGATGTGTGTCCAGGGACAGAGACTCTTATCTCACAGTGTCTGTCACACAGAACCTCCATTGTGAACTGTAACCAACTGTTACCAAAGGTCAGAGACATTCTCCATCTTGTGGTTGGCCTCCATATTGCCTAGTAACGCTCATTTTCACAAGCACAACTGATCATTCCTATAGAAAGGAAAAGAGTAATTGTTGTTTCAGATAAGCTGCAGAACTGTAAAAACATGTTTAAGTCTGCTGTACAATTTCCATAAACTGTCAGCAAAGCACTGAAAGACAGTAAATATTGATTTCAGACGATTATTAAATGTGTGTGTAGGAAACGCATGTAAAACTACTATTACAGAGTTATTAAAGAGACATTGCAATCCAGTGTCGGACTGGGGCATGAAGGGCCCACAGGGGAATACAATGGTAGAGGCCCACCAAAAGGGTGTGGCCAGCCACCAGAGAGGCATAACCAAACCACTAGAAGCGGTGTGATTATCCCACGAAGGACAGCTAGCACCATAGTGTAGTATATAAAGAATGCAGTGTGTATATAAAGAGTACATAGTCTTGGCTTGCCCCTTACATTGGGCAGAACAGTCACCAAAAATCAGGATTGTCCCACTAGAATCAGAAAATTTGGCAGACTGTCCTGCTCTCTCCTACCCATTCTTGTCACTTTCACTACCTGTGGCTGCTGATTTCTTTAGTTGCAGCTTGTCTGGATCCTGGAATGTTGGGGGCCCTATGTGGAATAAAAATGGGCACATTTAGAAAATGCCAATCAGCTTTGGCATTAAATCAATTGGACCCACAATTAATAATTAGGCCTTCCTCCAGCCCCAACATTTAAATAATAGTATTCCCATTTAATAAATAGGGGCCTGATCCATTAAGGATCTTAACTGAAATTAGTATTCTGTTTTGCACATAAGTAAAATACTGACTGTTTTTTCATGTAGCACACAAATATCAGCTTTAAATTTCAGTGTACAAATAAGCTATCAAGTATTTGTGTGTTACATGAAAAACAGTCAGTATTTAACTTATGTGCAAAACAGAAAACTAGTTTGCACCCCTTGCATTGTAACATGGTTTTGTCCAGGAGACTGAAATAAGATACCTCTTCATTTAAAATCCTTAATGAATCAGGTCCCAGATCTATATCTCTCCAACCAAACCCAACATTAAAGTAATAGTATTCCCATTTAAAAAATAAACTTATTTCCCTTCCTCCAAACAGCCCCAGCAATAAATTAATAGTATTTACATTTAAAAAATATACATATTTCCTGCAACCATCGCTGCCATTAAATAATTCATATTCACATTTAATAAATAGACCTCATTTTCCCCAAACTCCCCCCCCACATTATTATTAGCCCCCAAACCACCCCATCTTAAATTAATAGTCTCCACTATTAGATTAAATTTCCCCACCATCACTCCACAAACAAAAGAGCACCCATTAATAAGTCACCACCTACCACACACACATTATGTTGCCACAAGCCCCATGCGCCATCACACACACACACATTACATTACCACAAGTCCCTTTTGCCATCACACACACACACACTCTACATTGCCACAAGGCCCCTGTGCCATCACACACACACACGCACACAAACACACACTACATTGCCAGAAGCCCCCTGTGCCATCACTCACACATTACTGTGCCCCTCCATCATCACCTCGCTGTGCCTCTTTAAGATCAGACTGTGCCCCCTTATGATCACACTGCGCCCTCGATGCTGCTCCCCCCCTTCACCTGGCGCCTCTTCAACACTCTGTGACATTCTTCCCACCCTTCTTCATAACTCTGTGCCTTTCTGCCCCCCCTTCTTCATCACTCTGTGCCTTTCTGCCCCCCCGTCTTCATCACTCTGTGCCTTTCTGCCCCCCCTTCTTCATCACTCTGTGCCTTTCTGCTTTGACCCCCCCTTATTCATCACTGAGTGCCTTTCTACTCCCCCCTTCTTCATCACTCTGTGCCATTCTGCTTTGATCCCCCTTATTTTTCACTGCGTGCCTTTCTACTCCCCCCTTCTTCATCACTCTGTGCCATTCTGCTTTGATCCCCCTTATTCATCATTCTGTGCCAATCTGCTTCCTCCCACCCTTCTTCATCAATCTGTGCCTTTCTGCTTCCCCCCTTCTTCATCAATCTGTGCCTTTCTGCTTCCCCCCTTCTTCATCAATCTGTGCCTTTCTGCTTCCCCCTTTCTTCATCAATCTGTGCCTTTCTGCTTCCCCCCTTCTTCATCAATCTGTGCCTTTCTGCTTCCCCCCTTCTTCATCAATCTGTGCCTTTCTGCTTGCCCCCTTCTTCATCAATCTGTGCCATTGTGCTTCCCCCTTCTTCATCACTCTGTGCCTTTCTGTCCCCCCCCCTTTGTCATCCATCTGTGCCTTTCTGCTTTGATCCTCCCTTATTCATCACTCTGTGCCTTTCTGCTTTCCCCCTACTTCATCACTCTTTGCCTTCCCCCCCCCCCTTCTTCATCACTCTGTTCCTTTCTGCTTCCCCCCTTCATCACTCTGTTCCTTTCTGCTTCCCCCCCTTCATCACTCTGTGCCTTTCTGCTCCCACCCCCCCTTCATCACTCTATCTTTCTGCCCCCTCCCCCCTTCATCACTCTGTGCCTTTCTGCTCCCCCCCTCCCCCCCCCCTTCATCACTCTGTGCCTTTCTGCTCCCACCCCTCCCCTTCATCACTCTATCTTTCTGCCCCCTCCCCCCTTCTTCACTCTGTGCCATGCTGCTTTCCTCCACTTGCCTCCATTCCTTTACTTACCTTCCTATTGGCTTCTATCATCTCTTTTTTCTCTTCTTATCTTCTTATCGTCTGTCTTCTTGCTGGCTCCTCACTGCGCCGCTTCTCACTGAATGTTGGGCGTGATGTGATGACATCACGCCAGACATTCAGTGCGAGCAGTAAGGAAGGAGGAGGGACGCCGCGATCATGTAAGTATTTTATTTATTTTTTATCTTTTTTAAAGCACCCCACCAACGAAGAGGGCGGAGCCATCAGGCGTTGGGGCCCACCGGGGAATACCCCGGCTCCCCGGTGGGCCAGTCCGACCCTGTTGCAATCCAAAGCTAAAGAGACCTTGTAACACAAACCACTTTAATACTACAAGGTGTAATACAGCTAATAGTACATAGCAACTGCTGCAGCTACAAAAAGTCTGCTTCGTTTTTCCTGTATGAATATAACTTCTGTTTAAGAAGTCTTCCTGACTTCATTTGTTCTCTTTCAGCTTTCAGTTTTAGGGTGTACTAAGATGTTTTAAGATCTAGGCAAGTTTTGTCTGTACTGTTATTTGCAATCATGATATAAGTTCATAATTTTATGTCGCTGTCTGACCTGTATCATCTGCTACGGTTGGTTTTTTACCACTGTTTTTTTGTAAACTGATATTTTCTTCTTTGTAAAAATAGATTGCAAAAAAATAAAGTATGGCAAATTATGCATAATAAAAAAGTCTGCCTCCTGTAATAATTGTGTTACTTTATGTGTGCATGTGTGTCTATGTTATTGGAGGATGGAGGGGTTGTTCTCAGTACACAAAAAACATTTTTACCTTCTTCATTATTCCACTCATTACTTTTAGAATGTAAGCTTTAGCAAGTAAAGCCCTACCATCTTTTGTGTTACTGTATGTGTTGTGTTACTTTTGTGTTATGTCACTTGTCATCACTGTATGTTCAATTTGTTCAATTTGTCGTCTCCATTAATGTACGTCGCCAGAGCGGGCATAACTATAACTTTAGACATTGCTAGGCTGCGCTATAACCCCTTCCCATCCCCTTCAAGTATACGGGCAATGCTGCATGCACTACTTTTATGTGCAATGCTGTATGCACTATTGTTAGGTTCATGTAGCTCCAGCTGCAGTGCAGTGTGAAGCAGGATATAGTCCTGACTGAGTGACATAGTCATTCAAAATTGGGACCAGAAACAGGACAGTTGGCAGACAGTCCTGCTCTCTCCTACCTGTTCTTGCAGCTTGCACTGCTGAAAGAGCAGATGGGAGACTTGCAACAGGCAGGGGTCCCGCTGCTCTTCATGTCTTAATCTCAGTTTCTGCTTGTCAGGATCCAGAAATATTGGGGCCCTGTTTGGAAAATGAAAAGATATATGAAATATGGAAACCCTAGCATTGAATGAACAGTCTAGACCTCCCTCTACCCAACCCACCCTGATGTTAAATCAATATCACCCATATTAAAAATTAGTCTTCTCTCCCTGCAACCAGCCCCAGTATATTACCCCCAAATGGCCTTACATTAAATGATTAGTATTCATATGTAATTTATAGTGCACCTTCTGCAAAATCTGAGCCCATATTTAGTTAATAGACCCCAAACCACCCAAGCATTAAATTAAAAGTTATGCCATCTCATATTAATGGCCTGCAACATGACAAAACTGTTAAATTATATTGTCCCTTCCATCAAATAAATAAGCCGCACCATCACCCCACCAATAGATTAGTAGCTCACGCAGTCACCCACATTACATTAAGAGACACACACACACACACACTGAGCTGTACGTTTCAGGGACAGACTCTTCTGTCTGCCTCTCTTGCTGTCTGTACCCATGGAACAGTGTGGGGGAGGGAAAGAGCAAGCACATACACAGGGGAAGGCAGTGGAGGAACGGATCAGGACATCCTGCGGCAGCATGCAGCAAGGTGGTTGGTCCCGGGAGCATTCTGTAAATAGGTGTAGGCCTGCCCTAGTACCATGAACTCCCAGAAGAGAAGGCCAGCCTCCTGGATCCTTCCCGATCTTCTTGAAAAGTGGGCAGGGTTGTGCTAACGGATTCACTGTGAAAAGGGCTTCTAGTTCCCCTGCACATGTGTGAACCAGTAATACCAGTGGAAATGGTCCTACAAATGCACTTTTTCATGCTTTGAAGGATCAAAAGGTGCCCCATTAAAAAAAAAGTATTTTATGGCATTACCCACTAAATAGGTAATGTTCCCTAAATTCTCACGCTCTACACATCCCACAAATCAAAAATTTGTTTTTGGATGTGGTTGGATAAATAGGGACACGCATACAGATAGCCTGCAGCCAGGACGGCACACCCCAACTTACCCAGCTCCTCTCATCAGAAAATGCTCAATTGTGGACCTCCACTTACGCAGAAATCCTGGATATAGCTGTTAGCAATTATACAGTACTTACTGCCTAAATAACACCTCCGTATTGATATCTCTTATAAACAATAGTCTGCATGTCTGAATTTTGTTATATGTAAAAGAAAAGTTGCAATATCTCATTTTTATTCAGAGAATAACAGAAAATCAGGAGTATTACAGAAAATATGAGCTTGTACTTTTATGAAGCTTGAAGTTTGCATTTCTGGGCAGTACCACAAGAGGGCACTGCTCTATCTGTCAAACTATTAAAATTGAACTGCTTCAGATAAATCTTTATATTTGTACCTCTCTGTAACTATGTGACATAGTTTGTGTAAATATCTTTCTTACTTAAAATATTATTATCACCCCTATTGTTTAAAAGTTTGCAATATAAATTATTGTTGCATGTATATATATATATATATATATATATATATATATATATATATAATTGGTATATGTTATTTACATTTTTTTCAAAATATTTTCCTCTTCATATGGGGACATAACTTAAACTACACTTATTTACCATGAATATGGAGGATATGAATACTTTAGCTCACATTAAAAACACCATCAAAAGTTGTCCAAAAATGACTGTAAACCCCATCAGTTATGTTGATGCTGTTTAAATGTCAATTAAACAAATGACTATTACAAATGCAGCTTTTAAACAAAATTTGTTTAAGCAGCTCTTCCCATCAATGTTCACATATTTACACATGGCGCTATATAAATAAATGGTGATGATGATATGTGGAAAAATGATTACTGTATTAATTATTCACAAGAATACACGGACATAGAATACATGTAAGAATAAACAAAATGACAATACTTACCTCAAAGTAATGTCTCCATTTCTATCTTTCATTCATAAAATACTTTAATTTCTTTAAAATTCACTATTTACAGTGCTAATAAATAGAAGAACATAAGAAAAGATGGCAGACATGTATATGAGATTGGTGACTATTAATGGTTTGTATAACAGTTTGCAATGCTCAACTGTCACATAGAATAAGGTGAAATTATGTTATTTTTTAATTTTAATTGTTGCCAAATATATAACAATATCTTATGTATGCCCTTCTTTCTGGGAAAATATTTGTATTGATATGTTTGATAGATGTTTAAAGTTGACCTGTCACGTACACACAGACATAGACATCCATATTGTGGGCTGAATCGGTGTTCAACCTATCAATTGGCTAGGAAACAGTGACATCACTAAGGCACTGCCTGACTGATATGATCTATTATATTATGACTATGTAAGGCCTTATATTCAGTGGTCTGTAGTGAATTGCTATATTACCACAAATATTTAGCCTGTTTCTTAAAGACTGCATGTTAAGCATGTCACCTCAAGCATGAAGAGCTTTAACTGGATTTTCATCTCCACTTCTTTTTCTCTCCACAGGTAACTTCATCTTCATCTTACATTTCTGATGTATTCAGATCTCACTGACTCTTCTTTCCTCACCTCAAGATAGTTGTTTTGAACTGTAATCTTTTCTCCCTCTTCTCCCCTGTGAGATACTATCTCATCTGCCAGCACATCCCCTTTGTTAATTAGCCTGCTGTATTACTTGTTCAGCAACTTTTTCCTTTGGGGGTCTGTCCAGCCCCACTCTTTGTCCTGGTGACCATCATTGTGGTGGCATCCTACCATATCCTGGTTGCTCCTTTAGCGTTATACCCCCTGAACCCTTTCTCACCTTCTCCTGCTTCAAAGTTCCCTCCATTCGGCTGTTTTCCCCTTCACCACCATGTACCACTTCAAAAAAAAAAATCACCATCCACTGTGAAATCTCTTCTTGTCATATCTAACATTCATTCCACAACTCAGCCTCTCTTAGTTACTTCACGCCTGTAACTGAGTTTGAGATCCTCGGTCTCATCCCTCAATTTGACCTCCTGCCCCTGTTCCCTACTAGCTCCTCGCCCCCTTTCCCCAAATGCCTGCCTTCCACCTTTCCCCCTCCATTTCTCTGCTCCCCTTTACTTGCAAAATTCTGGAAGGAATTGTCTTCAATAATCTAACTCACCTTCTCTCCTACCACTCTCTCCTTGACCCTCTGCCCTCTTCACTCCGCCAAAACTGCCCTCACTAAAGTGACTAATGACTTACTTGTATCTAAGTCAAAGAGCCATGTCTCCATTTTCATACTCTCCATCACTTTCAACACTCTTTCTTCTCTTTGACACTCTTTGCTCCCTTGGCTTTCATTACACTGCCCTTACCTGGTTCACAGTTCTGACTCCTTCTCTCCTTCTCATCCTCACTACATTGGGGTCCATCCGGCTCTGGTCTCGGCCCTCTGCTATTTTCCATCTACACTTCCTCTCTATGTGAATTCATATGCTCTTTCAGGCTCCACAGCCACCTTTCTGCAGATGACACCAAAATGTACATCTCCTCATTGACCTCTTTCCTTCTTTCTTAACCTGTGTGTGCAACTGCCATCTCCACCAGCATGTTCCAACACCATCTCAAACTTAATATGTTCAATTCTGAGCTCATTTTCTGTCCCTCTATTAATGTCACTACCCATCCCCACATATCCCTCACAGTGGGCAATATCACACTCTATCAATGCTTTGGTAATTCATTGACTCTGCCCTCAGCTTCTCTCTTCACTTCCAACCCCTCTTAAAGTCCTGTCGCCCCCATCTCGACAGTATAACCTCACCCTCACTAGTCTTCCTCTCACATGCCTTTCTCTTCTACAATCCATCCTGAATGCTGCAGCTAGACTAATCTTCCTTTCTGTCTGCTTCTCATCTGCTTCACTACTGTATATATCTGGATTTCCTCTAAAATTCATTTCAAACTGCTCAGCCTCACCTAGAAAGCTCTCAGTAATGCTTCTCCTTCTTATATCTCTAACATTGCTACAAGATACAATTCAGCTTGTCCACTACTCTGCACTGCCGCTGATCTACGTTTTCCTCCCCTCTTACAGCCTTCTCTCTCTCCGGTCTCCAAGACTTCTCCCGTGCAGGTGTCCACCACTGCATCGCCTTACCTCATTCCACCAGACTCTCCCCCAACCTAAACATCTTCTAACATTCCCTTATCTTCATGCTTGACTTGACTACCCTCTCCTATACCATCATTTCCACATCATCCACTTCCTCAACCCACCATGCACACTTGTGTCCCATTTGCTCCTACTGATTCGCACTACCCCTTCCCTCTAGAATGCAAGCTCTAATAATCAGGGTCCTCTTTACTCTATGTCTCATGTCTGTCTGTCTGTCTGTCTGTCTGTCTACCTTGTTTGACCCTGCAGAGTCCTACATTGATTTTTTTTGTGTGACCACTATGCTGATTGTTCATACACACAGAATTCATACTTTGTTTCTGTGCTATCTGTAATTGCTCTATTATTACTTACACTTGGGTTGTATGTCACACGTATGTTATTAAACTTTATTGTCTTTGTTAATATACATATGTGTATTCATGTATATGTTATGTTGTATTCATGTATCTGTATGCAGACTATTGGGTGCCTAATAAGTAAATGATGATGATGATGATGATGATGAGAATAGATGCTACTGCTAATGTAGGTGACATGGGCACTTGTGTCTTAGTGATGTCACTGGATCCTAGTGAATTGTAGGCTGCCCTCTCATGAGTATTGGTTCAGTACACAAATTGTCTGCCTCCCTTACATTCTGGAAATGGTTAATAATTTGAAGTACGTATTTTTCATCTTAATATGACCACCTGCTGGCTCCATTTATTATTATGTAGATGTCTATTAATTTCTCTTCACCAAGCAAAAGCAGACTCAACTATTTTCAATAAAGTAAAATACATGCAGAAATGATGTATCATGCAGAATAAAGTAATACCCTTATGTTTAAACAGTCTTAAAAAAATAAACAGGGAAAAACCCTTTAGTCTCTAGCTCTTTACAATGTTTACACCTCGTATTAGGCAAACACTATAGCTTAACATGGCAAGTGATACTTTTCTATTTGTTTTTCAATAGTTCGGTAGTTTAGTCAAACACACATGCAAAACAATTCTCAAGAAAAAGCACATCTGTCCCATTGTGTTTTGTCATGATTACTAAATAAACTGAAACACCCATTGAAAGCATAACAGTGCAGCTTAAAACAAATATCAGGTGAAGATACTAGGAAGGACTAAGCCCAAAGACAGTTTTCGTATTATAATACGGTTTTGCATTTGTATTGGAGGATGAAAATTTGGGGGATTTGGAGATTTCTGCAGAAGAAGGGACAAAAGTAGGATTATTTTAAGAAGTGAAACTGATCATCGCGAATTGGCCATATATCTTACCAAAATATTCCGATGGAATTTGCTCTAATAGTTTGTAATGCAATCATTAGGTCATTCGTTAATGTTCCAATGGGTCACGTTGCTTGTTACCCATCCAGTTAAGACTTTATGACCAAACAGTTTATGTATTTATCAGGACATGGGTTGTCGACACAACACCAGCTAGGCTTTACACAGCCATAGAGCGGTGGTGAGGAGTCTAAGTTACTATCAGTATTCACCAGAGCTTGTTGCAAGGGGTTATGGATTTGGCTGCATGTTATAGTCCAGAACTGGCCCTTAGCATGGTGGGTGGAGCACTACAGAGAATAGCACAGAAGGCAGAATGGTCAAACTAGCCAAGATCACCAGGATGCAGGTAATAATCAGAATCAGCAGACAGGTTAGAGTCAGGGAAAGCCAAAAGTTTTCAATCTGTCCAATCTGTCAGCGCAGTACAGAGTCAGGATCCGAGTCCCACGAAAACAAGAACAGGCCAGGTCAATAATCAAGAGTCAAGTAGTAAATAGGTTAACAGGCTGTGAGATCATTCACTGCAATTTTTGGACCGCTATGATTGAATCATGGAGACACTCACGATTCCCTCTGCGGATTCTGAACTTTTACTGTCTTGCTGCCTTGCACATGCTATCGCCATTATGTTGTTATCATGTGATTGTTTGAATTCTGCTATTATAAGTATTGCACTGTTATGTGACCATGAAGCTGAACAGGGTTTCCTTAAATGTCGCCAGGTTGGTTGATAGTTAATCTGTGATAGGATAAGAGAGGTCTGGGGTAAACAGCTAGCATATGCAGAGATAACTGTCATACTTATTCTGTTAGCCAACAGTGGCATTGTTCCACACAGGGCTCAAACTTAGTGGCACCCTCTCCACGGAAAATCAACCATCCCCAACCAGCAGGGGAGGTCAACATGAAGATAGGTCTTATCACCTGCCCACCTATCCTGGTTGATTACTGCCCCTAGTCTGTCCCCTCTTCAGCCCTACCACCATGGGACAAGTGAGGAACATATAAGCTGGGTATGGGAGGAAGAATGTGTGTGAAAAACTTTGGGGACTAGGAACGGCACTTCCTGCTTTTCTACGAAATAAAGCTGTGATTTGGTTACAACAATCTATGTGATTTCTGAGAACCCAGTAGGACATACAGTCCTCACACTGGTTCACGGACTCATGTAAATGCAGGATTCCTGACAGTATTTAGGACCCAGTACTTTGATGTGCAAACCACTTCATTACTGAACTCTATAGACTGAGGCTAGATATATTTTAAGTGACGGGTAAAGCATGAGGATTTAACTGGTCTTTTCTTAGATGGCCTTTTCCTTGAACCTGTGAAGCACCATTTAGCTCTCGTTTTCATACCAGATAGTAACTATTGTAGTGGGACTGTCCTGATTCAGATTCTAAAAGGGGTGTGGTCTCATAACAATGTTGGTGTTGTTGAATGGATCTCAACATCTTTGAGACCCCGCATACACCCTATGTACCAAAATTATGTGGGAATGTGATTAGAGAATTTGGTGCAGTCCTCTCCAATTATATTGAATACATTTTATGAAAGTACAATTTTATTTCCTACTTGGTTGCCATTTTTCAGAATTGTAACATCTGAAATAATAACATCTGAAATAATAAGTATCTTAAATAGATGATTAGATAGAGACTTTTAGACATTTGCAATCAGTAAATTAATTCACCAAATAAATATCACCCTGTGAAGTATGAGGTAAATCATAGTGCACAGGATATAAAGAAACCAATCAACAAGAGAAAACAATTATTACATAAGGAACATGTACCCTTTGGACACTCATTGTTCTTGGGTTGTACTAGAGGAAATCATATGTGAATGCTCTCCTAGACTGTGACTATTATACCCCATTCATACTGCAGCAAAATCCCGGGTTTTTGGCGGGGCGAGCTCAAACTACCCGGGTCTTGGTGCAGTATGAATGGTACAAGTCCAAAATCCTGGGTCTAAAAACCCGGGTCTTCAACCCGGGATTTATCGAGGGGTAATTCCCGGGTCGGACCCGGGTTGCCTGCACTATGAATGGTGCAACCCGGGTTTTTCAACCCAGGTTGCACAGAAAACATGCTGATTGGCTGTCTGCCTGTCTCTGGAGGATGATGTCATCGTTGGAAGCCCGTGGAAGATTGTAGAGGCTTTTTAGGAGAGATGGTGGATGGTGTACTCAACATCAAGCTGAAGAAGAAATGTTTTTTTATGGAGAAAATTGCTTTTATTAGTTCACAAAAACAGTGTTTATTTACAGCAATAATGACACACTGGATGGAGGAAGAGGTGCGTGAGCTGCTGAATGTCAGAGGGGAGGAAGAAATTAGAAGGCAAGTGACTGGGACTGTGAAGGATGCCACAGTGTACTACAACATCGCCAAAATACTCACACAACGTGGCATAAAGAGGACACAGCAACAAGTCCTGAACAAATTGAAGTCCCTGAAGAAGCAGTACACTAAAGTCCATGACCACAACAAACGCAAAAGTGGCGCTGAAAGAATGGACTGGCCCTTTTATGACCAGTGCAATATGGTCTTTGGACATTCTCCTCTGACAAATCCAATTGCACTGTCATCTTCTAGCAATGTGGATGCGGCTATACCAACACCACCAGAGAGCACACAGACAAGCGAGACCGCAACGATAATAATAGAAGATTCTATTGAAGACACCCCAGAACTGGAGTGCTCTGCCATAACAGATGACACCAACATTTCTTGGGACGAACTGAACGATTCACAGCCATTCCCTGCTGCGCAAGTCGTTACAGAGACTTCGCAAGAAACGCAGCCAGAACCAGTGCCGGTGTCAAAGTCTACGCCAGGTCCCAGTTTACGCTCCAACAGTAAGTATCTTTAATAATCTCACATAATAACCAACTATATACACATACATATATATCTACATAATTGAAAGAAAAAAAAAGAACTGTATAAACAAAAGTGCCAAAAACAGAGAACTATATCAACCGAAATGCAAGCCAAATACCAATAAATATATCTACATAACTTTAAAAAAAAAAAAAAATGTTTGAACATAACTGGCAAAAAAAGAGAAGTATATCAACCGAAATGCAAACCAAATACCAATATATCTACATAACTTTAAAAAGAGAACTATATCAACAAAAAGCCCAAAAGTCAAATATAATACACTCCAAAGTATTAAAACATTAACACGCATATGTTGCAGTGCAAAACTACTGGGCAAGAGGGAGGAGGCCTCAAGCACATATCAGCTTACAACACTGCTTTTTTGTTCTGCCACATTATATATTCTAATGTATGTTTTACTGTGTTTTTTTCTACGTACAGTTTACAACGTTCCTAAAAAACACAAAAGGCCCAACAAAATGGAGCAAGCAACTAAAACAATGACAACTGTCATGAGGGATCAATTGCGGTAGATGGACAGCACCATGAGGGAACACGAGAATACATAACTGCCGCGTTTCATGGACAATGAGCGGGATCTTCAGGACTCTTTCCTCATGCAAATCATGAACATGCAGGAACGCGTGTTACGCGAAAATCGTGAGTGTATTATGGGAGTCATGGACAGACTCCTCTCACTGGTGCAGGCACCTCTTCCAGGTCCTTACTATTATGACGGACATTATCCTATGTACCAGCGGGGGCAACCCATGTTAGGCAATAATAACCCTCCAAACCCGGTACAGAATACACAACATGCTCAACCTATGGGTAACCCCAACATAGAATATCCACCGGGTAACCAAACCACTCCACAACCAGAAATGCCACAATATAGGCAATTGTAATAATCATGTTTTATGGTCAAATGTTTCACAGTTAATTGTTATCATGTATGTTACGTGTGATCTGGAATCACACAGTTAGCTTCACATATAACGGGAAAAGCAAATTTGCACTTACTGTTTGGGCACATTTGTGTCTTCTGTTTACTACTTGTGTATATATTTTATTTTTTTCTACATGCAAGTAAGCACTTTTATATTGTGTCCTTTTATATTTTTTTGTGAAGAGACATATGAGGAAATATGTACAAAAGAAAATACAATATGTGAAATAAACATGTTTTTTTTAATTTTACATTTGTGTGGTACATTCAAACAAGTGAGGTCAAATTGGCAGTGAGGGTGGTCCTAATAAGTTCAGCAGAGGTATTGGTGCGCTCTCCTTCAAAAGTACTGGAGTCCACTGACAGCACTGGCATTTCAGATTCCTGCACATTCCACTCAGGTAGAAATTGCTCTTTTTGAATTTCACAAATGTTATGTAAAATACAGCAAGCAGCAACCACGTGGGGCACAAGCTTGGTGTCAATGTCATTGCGCTTCAATAGACAGCGCCAACGTCCTTTCAAGCGCCCAAAAGCATTTTCCACCATCATCCGAGCCGAGCTGAGGGTATGTGTAAACCGGATCTGTTCCTGAGACAGGTGATGTTGCTGAGTGAACCCCTTCATCAGCCAGCGCCTCAAAGGGTAAGCAGCATCCCCAATGATGTGTACCGGTATCTCCACACCATCAGCAAACGTAGATTTCTATAAATAAAAACATGCAGTTTCACGTCATCATGTTAAAAATATTGGTCACATAACGCAGTACATTTGGTACTATATGGTGAAAATGCATTTTGCAAGTGTTACATCTATATTTAAAAAGGGGCAGTAAATACATACAATATTGATAACAAACAATAGTATATAAGCTTCAATTACAAAAACATCATACAACATTTCACCTATATTTACCTCTCTAGGGAACAGCCAGCCATCTTGTCTTTCCTCAGCAATTTGGTAAAGGTCTGAATTTGCTAGAACTCTGGCGTCATGTGAACGTCCAGGCCAGCCGATGAAAACATCTGTGAAACTGACATAAAAAATACATATAGCAATGTTTTACAATACGCATTACACATGGCACAGTCACATAAAAAAACACATAAAAAATGCTTACCAATAGTTGTGGTCAACCACAGCCTGCAGAATGATGGAATGCCAGCCTTTGCGGTTGTAGTAATCCGCATGGTTGTCTGTAGGGGCAATGATGGGGATGTGTGTGTCCCGTCTATGGCTCCAGCACACTGTGGAAACCCACGCTTCAGGAATCCTGCAATTGTATCATCCAGGCGCTGACCTTGCGGTAAGGAGATGAAGCGATGATACAGGGCTTCCAGCATTGCCGTGGTGACTTCATGCACTAGAGTGCACACCGTTGATATCCCCACTCCAAACAAGCAGGAGATTGTCCGGTATTCTCCAGGGGTAGCATACCACCACAACACAATAGAAAGGCGCCTACATGGTGGAATAGGTTTCCCAAAGTTAGTGGCCTTCCTGGAAAGTGCTGGGGTAATAAGGTCCAGCACATAGTTAAATGTCCCACGTGACATTCTGAAGTGTTGCATCCACTGCTGTTCCTCAAACACTTCCACAGTAGACCAGAAAGCTTCTCCGTGGCTACGCTCTCTGGCACGCATGGTTTGGTTACTGGCAGCACTGAATCTCAAAATTGAGGCAATGCTGGCCCTGAGAAAAGCTCTCCTCCTGCGCATATACAGACACTGAGTTTTCTTCTGTTGTGCCATAAACTTCGCCTTCCTCCTCCTGAACTGGGACTGTGCAAGAGTGCACAGTGTCAGCAGCTGCAGCAAACTCTCATTTGCTGCATAAAACAGCAAAAACACACTAGTAAACATGAACTCTGGGCTACACAAAAGTGAGTCGTCGGCCATGATGAAAAGTAATGTGGTAAACAATCACCACCCACTTTTGCATCATCTTTATGCATCAAAAAAACAGTCACCTTTCAATGACATCACCATTTTTCACCCAATGAAAACTGCTCTGGTGATGACTCCCACAAAATGCCAGGGCACAGACTTGTGCAGTATGAATGGGGTCAACCCGGGAAATTCCCGGGTCCGAGGTGCAGTATGAATGGTGTTTCTGAGCTGGGACGCTCCGAGACCCTGCAAAAACCCGGCTTGAAAAACCCAGGATATTGCAGGGGCGGCAGTATGAAAGTGGTATTAGTAGCCCAGACTACTGTACAGGTATATAATTCAGCAAAGTAATACACAATATTTGCTATACCTTAATGCCAAATAGGAACTTTACTTACTTTTTCACTTTTATTTTGACCTTTTGCTTGTTTCATTTTACTGTCACCTCCTGTATCCTTTTCTGTTGTGCAAATGATCATAGTGCTTAAACTGAAACCTAGTGACCAGATACATCAAGTGTTCTTGGTCTAACAAAAACAACAATTGTTAATTATATAAATCATACAACAGTGAGCTGGAAAGAGATAAAACTAACCACAAAGTCTGCAAGTCAGTTGTACAAATTAGAATGGGTCCTTTGTTCAATGTCATAAAGCTGTCTGTTCTCTATTTTCTTACCTAATATCATAACCTTAACGTTGCTGTTAAAATGTGTTTTGCTTTGTTCTTCCCTTTTATTACTTTTCTGTTTATATTGTTTGTCCTGTTCTACCTGGCTTGGAAAGTGGAGAGTTACAAACATTTCCAAGTTCAGATGTTTTGATTTTTGGTTCATGATCATTGCATAATAAAGTTTACAATGCCACTTTATGCTCTGTAGGGCTAATGTTCTAGCATTGGATTTAGGTGCATAGTTTGCAGTATGCTATAGCAACCAATCAGACATTTGATTTGATTGTCTAACACCAAACATATAAAAAGTTCATTCTAATGTTAGTGTGTGATTTGTTCTGTGTTGTGTATTAGAATTGGACATTGTAGTATATGTTTCCTACTAACAAAGGCATGCAGCTTATTTAGACTCTGCAAAGTCCTTACATAGTAGTGTTTAACGATTTCCAAGTGAAATGACAGTGTGTATTTAAAGATAAACAATATCTATGACTTTAACTTTAAATTCCCGTTTGATAATATGATGATTTACAATTTTCTGCTCTGTAAGGTTAAAAATCCACTTATAAACTCATCACATTCTCTTTGGCACTAGGGTTTATCTGATTTGCAAAATGCAGCATGTGTGTACTACATGAAAAAACAGTCAGTATTTAACTTATGTGCAAAACAGAAAACTAGTTTGCACCCCTTGCATTGTAAAATGGTTTTGTCCAGGAGACTGAAATAAGATACCTCTTCATTTAAGATCCTTAATCAATCAGGCCCCTAGTTACAGTTGTAAAATATTACATTTAGAGTGTCCTCTGAATCTATTTTGTTTCTACTGAATTAATGACAAAAAACTATATGGCATTGGAACCCAATGGATCCCAATGCTGTATACATCATGGGCATCAACATCAGTTTGCCATGGATAATAGGGGCCTATTTATCAAGCACAAAACCATGCGGAAACGGCTTATTCTGCATGTGTTAGGCATTTTTAATCATAATGTAGAAGATATCGGAGATATTTCCTGCATGAGGCAAATTACCACACAATGCCACAGTCGCCATTATACTTAATGGTGTGGGCAAATTTATCAAGTTTAGCTTTTCGGAGCTTAACTCTGATGGCTAACATCTCAACATGTGTTAGCCAATCAATCCTATGGGGAGAGCATCCGAAGATCCCACTCCAGCAACCCCCCCTCCCCACATTAATTAACATAAATAAACTCTGCGCAGTAAACACTCCAGGTCAGAACCCGGAAATGTCTTTAGAAAGAAGTCATCACTGGGACAGTCTCCTATCAGATGTGCTGTCCCAACATGACTCTAATAGCAGATTGTCCCTGTCATCACTGCAATGACAGATCATAATTAACGGGGCAAAAGTATGAATAATAGTAAATATAAAAATAGTAATCTCCACTGAATATCCAATATCTGTTGTTTCTTTACATATAAATAATATGACAATGGCATACTCCCAACTTTGTTCACAAGGTAATTGAGACAAAGGTAGAGCACCTCCGTCATATTGAAATGTGTGTCACAACTCCCCAGGGATGTGCCCAGGGATTCCAAAGCACTAGGCTGCTGCTGAAAGCTACTATATTCTTCAGATCAAGGGTTTTACTCCCTTTCATAAATAGATCCCTAAGTCTCTTTGCACATTTTAAATTGCCACTCCCTCCCCCCCCCCCACACACACAGCACAACATTGTTTTGTCAATGTGCAAAACTGCACTTTCTGGCTGGATTTGCTCCTAACTCTAAATTAAACCCTTCCAGCATCTGCAAATAGTTACCTCTGGATAATAAGGTTGTATGTTGTACTTTAATGTCCTCTGCGCTCAAACTGTTTATTAAGTCACTCTTCGAGTTCAGTACATGCTTTGCTGGCGGTATACTCTGCAATATCTTCAGCAATTCGGACTGCTCTAATATGCCCCAGGGAAGCCAGAAGAGATCCAACTCCTTGCCTTAGTGGCAAATGACCAGAGTTTATGCAATATGGCTCCTTATGTGCGTCAAATTGGACATTGACCCAGTTGCTCAAAGTTCGGACCAGGCAACAGGATCAGCTGTCTTTGGCCAGTATTGGTTACAGTCTGTAGTCTTGGAGCAGGTACAGTTGTATCTGATGACCTTGGTGTAACCAGTGGAAAGTTTGAATGCTTAGTTGGAATGCATCACTTCTAAGGACTGTGACTTTGCAGTTGAGGCATCCTAATGTAGTTTGGACTATACAATGCTATTAAGTCTGTTAGCAACCAATGACACTGACATTTTGTTTCTTATTTGGTTAGGATTTTTACTAACTACATTGCTAGACCATTAGCTTTGGTTGCTTTGCGTGGTTACCCTTTTAACATTTGTCAACCTATGGAAGACAGCTGGCTGCTGTTGGTTGGCAAAGAAAGCTGAGCTTTGATTGGAAGAGGGAGACTGAGAAAGGAAGCTGAGTAGTTTGCACCATAGTGTATGAGTCACTGTGCTGCTGGGTGTCCAACCTTGGAACTGCAGGAAGATAAGTCCAAGACCCATGAGAGCCACTGCACTTCTTACCAATGTCAGATGACTGGAGATGTTGTGGCATCACTGTTACTGGGTAATGAGGACTCCTCCTCTGGAAGTTGAAGGGGATAACAGGGTTTATGAGTCTTCACTGGAGAGGGTAAGTAATCCGATCAAAGTCAGGCCATGATAAAAGGTGACAAATAAATCTGCCCGAAAGATACACTTATTGGGTATTTCTATAGACCCTGTCCTCTTTCACAGACAACTAACCTAGGTAACAAATTCAGCACAAAAGCCTAGAAGAATAAAAACAAACAACCTCATTACAGAGATGATGCAAATTGGAAAGACAAAGTCCTCAGGTGGGATCTTTAATCATTACTGTCTCAATGCCCAGATTTTGAACATGACTATCTTCCAAGAAAGTCAACTACGCTGGAGATGCTGAAGCAGCAATCTGATCAAATGTAGTGAATACAGGTAAGCCCAATGTTTGAAAGAAAGCCTCAGACTCTGTGAGATTTTTGAAGGAGCTGTAGAAGGATATACTGCATTATATAACTCCTGTTAAAATAGCTTACCTTTACCTTAAAATAGTGTAGGGGGACAACAACAATCCTAGAAGTGTTGCCTGTCATAGTGCAGCATTTAAGGACTTCGTACTCTCAATATGGTACTTTAATATACCATAAATCGTACAGGAAGTTGTATTGGTAGTGGTCCTTGCGCTGGCGTGGTATCTCTGAAATGGAGTTTGCATGGTCGGGGATGCAAGAAAAATATTAGCAAAATACCATACAGATTCAGCACTCGTTTGCAGTCTCCAAGTAAATTGTGCTAGCTCTCTAACCATTTACTGTCAATGTTAGTATGGTGGTAAAAGTGAATACTTATGTCCCAGCATCTGATTTAATTTTGATAAAGTCAAAACAAATGCCGAAACGCGTCAGTTGAGATTATATTTACTATATCACAATCGGGTCTACTAAACAGGATGTGAGTCTTATGATTTTTGCTTCATGATATCATTGCTGCATAATCAAGGTGACCTCTCATGATCGTTTGGGAACTGTGTTAAACAGACTGTGGATTTTCCATGGAGAAACCCTGATTAAGAACTCCCTGAGCTGTGTGGATATCAACAGGGGAATATTTGTCCTAAACAGCTACCTTCATTAGGATCGGTGAGATTGTTCCACACCTATTGTTCCCTAATTGTGACTCAGCTTTGCATTAACAGCATTTAAGAACATTAGAATTGCAATATAAAGCATAATTAATTCATCTCCACACGCAGTTTAACCAAGTGACTAGCCACCCACTTTGGAAAACAAATGTCAATTGCTTATCTACATGAACAACATATGATTTGGATATAAGCACTTCTTTTAGTATTTTATGTGGTACATTTGATATTGCAAGATATTAACTCCTCCTGTTTTTACTGGAGAACCACGTTTCATGTATTATGGTATTAACTACTATATGTATGTGTTCAATTTGTTTTTATTGTCGCTAATATCTTATTTGTTATTTGATTCACTTTAAACTATTTGCTTAAAAAAATGTTGTTTTTTTCTCAAATAAATTACCGTATTTCCCCATGTATAAGACGCACCTTTTCCCCAAAAATTTTGGGTCTAAAAACTGGATGCATCTTATAAAGGGGTAGTAACGCTTACCCTGTCAGATGCTTTCTCTGTCCGGTAAAGTCTTCTTTCTTCTGTCCGTTCTGATCTTGATGCTGGAAAGTCGCTTATCGTCCTCTTCGCGATGACCGGATGTGGCGCGTGAAACTTCCGGTTTCTGCATTTGGTGTTTTTCCAATCAGGACCTTGTCAAAGTTCTGATTGGACATCCAGTCATCGCGAAGAGGACAGTAAGCGACTTTCCAGCATCGGGATCCGAATGGACAGAAGAAAGAAGACTTTACTCAACAGAGGAAGCATCTGACAGGGTAAGACAGAATTGACAATAGCGTTAGAACTCCGTCTCTCCTCTCTGTATATGCTGCATAATTACTCTGTGAAAAAATTGAGGATAATGTTTATCCTCAATTTTTTCACATGATTTATAAAGGTGCGTCTTATACAGTGGAGCGTCATATACATGGGGAAATACGGTAGTTATTTATAAACAATTTTACACACTCCGCTTTTCTTTTGCTGGGTTTAATATATTAGTAAATTTTCATTATATTAAATCAGCCATTGGTTCCCCTTTCTTAGGTTTTTTTTTTTTCTTATGGTGTTGTAATATGAGGATGTGGCATCCCTAAGTTAGGGAGCGACATCGGTCTGCTGTTTTATGCTACAAAATTATATAGTCTAGTATAAAAAATATTTTGGAGTAAGAGCGCTTTAGAGCTGTTTTTGTTTCGGATTGTATGTTAATTAATGTCATAATATAAATAATGATATCAGATCATAAGCATAATAGTGACAGATCATCATTTGATTGAGAACAATTGCTGCTATTGTGACTATAATTATAGTATGATAAATAACATTAGTGTGCACCTGATTGCGCATAGGGTAAAACACTGGCTCAAGAGCAACTTGTTCTCCCCACTAATTGAAGATCAAATACATAAAGGTAATATTCATCAGCTTAACAACAAAATGATGCTGGGCTACAGTGGTAGAATTTGGTGGCACTGGTGTTAGTAGGCTGCCTGACACATCATGATATGCCCATGTTAGCCCTAATCTATATTGTTGTCTGTTGGTGCAGTGGTCATGATACATATTGGTTTAAATGCCTGACTAATTACAATGATAGGGGGTATACATGGTGTGCCAATGTATACCTGAACAATCATAAATGCATAGAACTGATATTTGCCTTAAATTGTAATTGACATGAAAGTGTTAAGTAAATGGGGGTGAGGTGGATCTAATCGTACCTTTATGATATTGTGCTGGTGTCACTGAGGTGACAATTGTTCAGGCTTTGCATGTGTTTAGGGTCAGTTGTCTACAGTTCGGAATGTTCCCATGTTCTTCCAAACAAGGTACTTGTCCAGCCCACACTGTATCGCTTCCAAGTGCAGATGGATTTGGGCATTTCCAGGGGGCTATGACAATAGACTAGCCGCACCTACAGTGGCCATCTAGATAGGTCAACCTCTACACAAAGCTCCGAATATAGAAACCGGTATTAAGTCCTATTGGGGTTAGGGTCTTTAATTCATCTACTTTAGCTCTTTGTTCAATGAGATATCTCTTCTCGATTAGTAAACCTTTTTTTTCTGCGAGTGAACTAACATCTCACCTGGAAACTTGTTCCTGCGAGGTATCTCTTCCCATTTAGAAAATATTTTTCTTTGCGGCGTTACTCTCCATATAACACCTATATAATATAGTATAATATATATAATGTATATTACAGTATACTTTATTCTACATTCTAAAGGTTTTAATCGCTTAGCCAAACGATAACATTAACTGTCCGCGTTGCGTACCAATACAATCTAATCTCTTCTCCTCATGCCACACATACGTACACTATCACAAACACACTTTGTTAGTACAATTTCCTATTGTTGGCAACTTTCTCTCCTAGATACGTTTAACAGTGTACTTAACTATATTACAAGAAAACAAAATCTATTATTATATGTCTATATTTAAATCTGTGGCAGTATAGAAATGTAATATGCGCTATTTAAAAAAAAGTGCTGTGCATAGCAATCGCAAAAATAGGACTATGTAAAACAATTTTACATTCGTTCCCCCCAGGTTCACTCCAGCACCTCTGTTAGACTCTCAAAACAGGAATTCAGTTTATCAACACAAGATGTAAAAAGTATAGAACAATAAGCGTTCTTACCTTCTTTGAGGCATCCTCCACACTTTGTTGGGAAACCGAAATCCTGAGAGTCCTAGAGTAGTGTGGAGTCTGTTCCGAGCCCCCAAAGTGTTATATTCATATGTAACATTTGCAATAAAGTATCTCCGATGCGATTGCTGTGGTTCCAAAGCACAAAGGTTTTATTTGCAAAATATTACAAGGTAAACTTTGACACGTATATGCTTGACTGTTTGTACTAACACAAGCTTCAATTAGATCGCTCTCGTTTCCAAAGCCAGAGGTGAACAATTTATACACAGTACAGTTGTGAAAGCAGTGACATCACAAAGAAACAGTATTGAGGTCCACATTCATAGGTTGATAGGTCATGGCCTCCTAAGAACTCGATGTCCCATTGGTTGATTCCTCTGGTCACTGTTCCTTGTTGTGGCCAGGTGTCCTTCTTCAGGCTCCCACCTCTAGGCCTGTATAAACTGGTTCTTTTATGACATCTCTGGACTTGCTATTTGGTGTATGAAAAGTGATATTATTTATAACCAGCGTTCACCATATGTCAACGCTACATAAATAATATCGGAAACTTTCTCATGTCATTGAGAACAGAATGATACCAAACTATGTAATTTATATGTTGGAAACATTATTTAGCTTCTTTACCACTTTATATTTTATATTATAAGATAGGAATACGTTAAACTTAATTTAATGTTACTACAATAATAATTACATTGATTATTAATTGCATCGCTACTGATTGTAGTGTAAAGAAATGATTGATTACCACCTTCGTCCAAATTATTAAACTTCAACACAGAAATACTGTGACTGTATCACAAGAACTAGAAATGTATAGCAGCACAGCGGGAAGATCTACAATAATAACAATAGTAAGGTCTATTATCTGCAGAAAACAGAACTCCAAGTCCTAACAGTTCCCACCACTTTTAATGGTATCTTACAGGCTCTACCATGCACTGTCCGGGGGGGCTGGAAAATATAGTAATTATGTGTTTTTTTTGGGGGGGGGGGGTTGGAGCAGTTAAGAGAAAAAATAACAGCAAAAGTATAAAGTAGCAGAGATCACAATAGCAGCAATATTCAATGCAATAAACTGAATATATGGTTACAGAGTTGAAATCAACAAAAGTACAAACATTTAATCAGTACATAACAAAACTTTTAGATATACAGAGCAAATTCTAATTCAGACTAAGGCTAGCTACACACTACAGTATAGTGTTTTCATCAGACTATCGGGCCAATCAGATGATAAACTACTGATTGGCCCGATATCACAGCAGTGTGCACCATAGAACGATGAACGATTATTGTCCCAAAGCACATGAAATTATTGATCGAGATTTTCAAACTGACTTAAAAATCTCGTTCAGCAATGGAATGATGTCGTTCCAATTCTGCAGTGTGTGTGCACTCACGATCAGGATCTCCATAGAGTTTACAGAGTCATGATCTTTTTGCTGATGGTTATAACACATGAATAACAGAGATGTGAAGGCAAATCTTGTAAAACATGTACAGTGTGTACACATGAATTAGCATGCTGATCAGGACTTTTTTTTAATCAGTCATTTGTAAAATCGTTATACACTCTGGGAGATCATTTCTATAGCGTGTACCTAGCTTAACCTAACTTTTATATAGCTCCTGTTGAATATGTGTATATTGTCTATTTACCCATGCATCATAAAGGTTGAAAGCTATAAGGTCACCAAGTTTAATTCCAATCACCCTTCTAATTTTAGATATTTGAAGTGTTGGCTTCAACCAAGACTGGAGGATCATAAGACCATGCGCTATACTTGAAACATGTATGAATTTTTGTTTTGGATATATTTGGTTGTGTATCAATAAAGCTTTCCCAGATATGAGAAAAAAAACGTTGGCATGTGCTACTTTATGTAAAGAGGATTCTATAATCCTTATGGAAAGCATAGAACAATTTATTTTTAAAAAGAGGCATAGCAGAAGGTTCATTTTTTTACCCACATTTTAAAATACATTTCCTAACTACATCAGATATTATCAGTAAAAGTTTCTTACTTCTCTTAGTGCATCTAGAAGACAGAATGTTCATGCCCAAGATTTGCATTTTCCAAAGAAAAGGCTGCGTAATTGAGAAGAAAATTGTCTGACTTGTTTCCAGAATCAATAACCACGTACAATGTATAAATAAGGCATTGTTTAGTAGACATTTATCTGTTTGGGAGAGACCTAATAGAAATGTCAGTTGAAGAGAGAGATATCATCTATGGAATATATTGTTGAACATTTCTCGAAAGATACTGGATGTTAGAGTACAAATAATACAAGAGGGTTTAAAAATGTCATCTAAATAAAGTCTTCAACCAGAAATATAGCCTGATTTAATTCTCAAATGATCAATGTGTATAGTGACCAAGAAAACTCTTTTACAAGTAAGGCATCGAGATTAAACCAAGTCTAAAGTGTTGGAACGATGCAATGGTGATAGAAGTTTGATTGCTGAACTAGTGTAGTGCTGAGCTTGATGTAGCGCTAAGGTTTGTGTACATGAGATCTCCTATTTCTCAATGAGTTGCTAGATTGTAATTGGTTTTCTTGATGAGGTATTCTGCAGTGGGTTTTTTTTATTAATGTCCATTCTCAGCCACCTGGAAAGCGTATAAAGTGCTTGTCTGTTCTGGAATTCTAAATTAGCCGTTAGCGGTAGGAACAAGGAATGATGGCTGCGAAGGTTCAGTTTATGTAGGGTGCAATGTCATACCTTCCAGGTTAATATTAATGACTAGAGAGTTCCTGCTTGGACAAGAAATCAGCTTTTAGTTTCACAAAAAGTATTGTTCAATTGGCGTGTTAGCATATGCACCTTTAGTGTGTAACCAGTACCTAAAACAATCTAAGGATTCCTGCATGACTTTAAAGTTTTAGAAAGTTGATTCCTCCATCCCAGGCGGTTTACTGTTATTTAATTCAAGTTATATTAGGGGTTTGTGCTGCCAAATGAAATTTATGACCTAACAATTAATTCATTTTTCATCTTTGGGAGCAAGAAGTATGGGCAACATCTGAAGTGCATAAAGAAATGTTGTCAATTTTATCATTTTGATTTTGTTAGCTCATCCCAGATATCGTAACATAAGATTTAGGCATCTCCTCAATTTATACATTTCCTCTAATATCTCTTTAATTATCCTTCTCATGTTAAGTTCGTTCAGATTGTGGATGTTTTTTGGCGATTGAATAACTTAATACTTATGGGATTTGTTAGCCCAAGAAAGTTTAAGGCTAGGTACACAATGAAGAATTTTCCGACTGACGTGTTATCTCAAACGATTGTACCTACGACTGAAGACTGGCGATTCATGCATACACACTGGCACGATGTAACTTAAGATCTGTGCTCTTCATCTGGTCCTTCATCTGGTCCTCTAGTCATCAGAGAATAACAGCAAAATATTCATTTATTCATTCATTCATTCATTCTTGTCACATTGTCACACTGATTAAAACCGCCTTGTTATAGCTATCCACATGTTTAAACGAATTTTGTTAGCTTCAAACGAAACATTCTGTCTCAGAACGAACAAATTAATTATTACTTCTACAGCACTCTCTACATTTATTCACCAGGGCGTTCATTGCCGGCATCGGCTGGAAACACCCTGACTCTATAAACTCTATGGAGATCGTGAGCATTAGTGCATACACACTACATGGTGATTGGTCGGAAAATATTAAACAGTACGACCAACCAAATGAAACGATGATCGGCACTTTGGGACGACATTAGATCATCGTGTCACTATACACACTCACACGATATCTGACCAAACGGTGGGATGACGGCTGATTGGAGGTTTTTCATGCAATCATTGGGCCAGTGTGTACCTAGCCTTAGATTTTTGCTCCAAGAGGGTTTAGTGATGGGATCTAATGACATTGCCTCTGATTTTTCCTTATAGAAGGTAAAGCCTAAATTCCCCATAAGTCTTTATTTTATCCATTATTCATTTCAGACTGTGTTTGAGTTGGAGATGTACAAGAGTATAGATCACCCTAAAAGGCCCTAAGCTTGATTTAATTGTATTTCCCTATTTTGATAACCTTAAAGGTGTCACATGATAGTAAAATTCTAATTATGAGTCTAGGGCTATATTAAACAATAGAGGTAATAACGGGACCCCTTGACAGGGCCCCATGGTCATAACTTTTGGAGAGCTATACATGCAATTGATAATAGGTGATGAAACAGGTCATGCTAGATAATATTTTACTGGCCTTATTACCCCATCTATAAAAATTATTCCTGGTGTAATCCATCTTTAACTGTGCATTAGCCAAGAGAAAGCTCTCTAAGAGTTGTCTTTTCATGGTATAACTTTCAAGATGTTGGTCAGTAGGGTCAGACCTATATATGGTGAAGGTCTTACTCATGGCTTTGTGAAGAATATTGTACATGTTTAGACAGTCTCTACTTTTCTTGACCTGGTACTGTAAAATATGGCCTCTGAGCACTGCTTTTAATGTTTCCTAGAAAAAATGGGTCATCCCTGTGTTTTAGATTGTTGTTTACAAATTCTAGCTGTTTGGAATTTAGATGGGGGAATGATTTGATCCAAAACAATGATGATTTTGACATTGGAAGAGTCTATATTTGAAAATAACTGATAAAAAGCCAAAAGGCAATCTATTCTGGAAAAGTTCTGTGTACTTATGAGTGGAAGGTGTACGTCCTGTCAGTGGGGTTCAAAATTGTCCAAGGATCACAGAAGCCATGTAAACGATTGAAAAGATGAATACTTTCCCAACTAGAGCTAGAGGAAGTAGATAAGTCACACTTATCTCATTTAGAATTTGATATCGCGAAGTCACCTCCTATTATCAGATTGGGAGTAACAATTGTGAAAGTTATCCAAAAATGTTTTGATTGTGTAAGTTAGGAGCTTATGTATTTAAAAGTGTAAAAGTTTTGCTTCTAATTATAGTGTCTACAAGAATGTATCTGGATCTGCTACTGAATCCTTCATAGATTACTGTAGAGTATGGCCACTCGTCATTTTTTTTTTGCCAAGCAGGGGGCAGAGGCAGAGGGTCATCTCTTGAGAGATACTCCAGTGGGTCTCTTGTAAAAAATGCAATATCAGGGGCTAGGGCTTTAAAGTGGTAAGTAATTTTTTCGACATTGGAGAATTAAGGCTATCCACGTTTCAGGACACTACACATGTCATATGGTATGAGAGGTGTTCTAATTGGTTGTTTGAGCAGGATGTGAGTTAATCATCAACCAATACCTTTATTAAGCCAAGTCACAGCATAAGACTAATTTGTTCATTGTGGGCATCCTGTCCCAGCGAACAGGATATCAATTTCTGATTCCTATTTGTTTAAGTTGACCATGTCTAAGTATATTCTTAAAAACAATAGATAAAAGCAAAAAAGGTATAGGAAATTAGTTTAACGTACTCAGTTATTGCAGAAAACAATATTTTTCACCTAAAAAATCAAAAGCCTTATGTAGTTCCAACCCTATTCAAATCAAAGCATTTCTTAAGATACATTACCATTTGAATAGGGATGGAAATATGCTCTACATGAACAAAATTTCCATAAGCATAGACACAAATACAGGCTGAAGTAATTTTTAATGGAGCATCAACACTGTGTACTACATGCGTATTTACAATTAATTCCCATCAGAACTCACACAATTTTTATATGATCATAAATTAAAATAACATCTAATAACAATATAATAGCAAATAAAAAAAGAAGAATAACAAATAAGTTTTTCAGTATAATCCATATTTTTGAGATTTTTTCTTATTTCATAAATTATTGTAAAATAATTAATTAAATAAATAAATAACTCTCCAATGCATTGACACGATCGTTACCTGTCTCGGTTCCAGCGCTGTCTCCACTCTCTCTGCTGCACAGCGCTTACGGTTATCAGCGGTCACATGATCGCATGTCGGGGGACGGTATTTCAAGCTAGCCTGTTTATTTAATCCTCGTTCTGATGTTTGTGCAGTGTCAGAGCAACTAGTTTGCCGTGCGTCTAAGTCCTGGATCTGCATTTTTCTGTGCCTGTTTCTAGCATTCTCTCTCTAGTTTGATCTCTATTGCCTACCTGTGTACCCAGTTCCTGTCTGTACTGACCATTCTTTGCTTGACACAGATTGCCTATGTACTATACCCGGCTATTCCTGACTCTGCTCCTGTCTGCTGCATCTGTCCTGCTCTGCTCACACATGTAGCGGAACTTGTTGTGTCCTGACCTTCCCATTGTTTTCTGTATGGTATCCCGTTGCCTTCACATGTATCGAAATTGACTATGTTATCTTCTGTCACGGTGTATTCCTGCCTATCCGGCATTCTCTTCTAATCTGCAGTGCTACATCCTGAGGCAGACCAGAGGGCCGCGACCTGCAAGTTCTCGGCAACAAAGCCCATCACACCTTGCAGCGGTGAACACTAGGGAACTTGTTAGACTCCGTACCTCCAGTCGGCAGGTGTCAGTCAGGGTTAGCATCTAGGTTCTACTGCAAGTATTGTTACATGCATATAGTTTTCTGTGATGGCTACTGAGATGCATATATGACATTTTGAAAACAAGGACAATGTTGTGTTGATCATCATTATCATCTGGCAGTTACACCTGGCCTATAGTAGTTGTAAAAGATATACATTAAAATCAGCACAAGATTTGAATTAGCCTCATCGGCATTAACACGCCTTCACTGTACTTTAGTCAACTCCTTCCCTCCCCCGTTCCCTCTCTCAAGGCATAAAGGGTCATTTCAGGCGCAGTACAATATTATGTAAAATTCGTTATGCAAACAGACGAACGTATGGACTTGAATCAGGCCCATAGCGTCCATCCGTTCATGAACACATATGAGTGAATTATAATACAAGAAAAACCGAATTATTAAAAACTTAAATAACAGTAAATTGTGCATATTTGTATGTGCAAACATGTTCCTTAAAGAATAAGATTTATTTATCTATGAGGTGACCTGTTGAAGGGTGCTTCAATGCCTTGCCTTAACGGGATAATCAGATATGGAAATTTGTTCATTGGTTGTAATATTAAGATTATCAGAGTAAAGAAGTATGAACCTGACATGTGTCTCAAAAAGGAATTTACATAAGGAAGAGAACTTCTTCCTTTGACAACACGAGGACGGTGAAGTCCTGAAATATCAGGAATATTTGGAAATCAACCATTTTTTCTATAAGATCCTAAAATAGATTCATTGTCCCTGAAATTTAGATATTTGGCAATGACTGGTCCTTGTTTATCACCACTTACATCCCTCTCAGGACCTTGCCTGTGTGCCCTTTCAATGATCATTGACATATCCGTTCTGGCTACACCTAGAGACATGGTTAAGTCTCTCTGTAAATAGTTTAGAAATTCTGGGCATTTGACACTTTCAGTAATGATGATGAATCATGAATTATTACTTTGTGTCACTTGTTCTCTGTTCCAGGGCAATGAATCACTTTGTGTTAGATTCAAGTTGTGACACTGCTGAGGCTATGGATATTTAAATGCTATTAATAGTTGCCCAAATATTGGCATATTGAAGGGTGATATCTCCTTAGCCATTTCAGCTGCTGTGAGTATTACAAAAGATCGTACTATGAGTATACTTGAAGCGACAGGGGATAGGGTAGGAGACTCAGGTGATGAAGGAAAGCTTCTCTGCAATTCAGATTTAACAACTGGGTGCTTGATTTTACTCATTCTGGTGCCAGGGGTTTGATCAGGCCCTACATGGTTAAATCACATTGGTCACTTTGTGCAGAGAGATATGTAAATATAGGACACAAAAAAAGTTTAAAAGCAATTATAACAAGTCTATATATGTTATATATGTTATTCCGGCAGTCTTCTGTACTTTCCTTGTATATGAGTAGATATAATGAGACAGGATGCATGTTACAATACTCCTACATGACTAAGTAAGAGATGTTAAAATGTCTCGCAGTACTCAAAATAGAAGGGATCTCAATATTTAAGAATGCTGAAGTATTTCATGAGTTGGTTCCTTCTGAGAGTTCTCAGCAAGGCAATTACCCCTCTGTCCCTGTATCTTGAAGACACAGAACAAGTAGAATAGTATATTGATGACTCAAGTCTCCAGGGAAACTAAGCAGTCCTGTTTGACTGTATGGCGTCTCAGGTATAACAAGTAGCTTGTGGGCTAATCCCTTGGTAGTGAGTCAGTGTTCCAATGATGAAGTAAATGCTAAAAGTTCTTTGCAGCCTGTGTATTGTGTGGTTTTAAAAAGATCAATGTTGTGATTACACTGTTAACTGAAAGGTAATTATAGTTTATAAAGATGTTAGTTTTTAACTAGAAGCAAGGCTCAGTTTGTACTCACATGTCCAACTATCTAGAAATGGATAGCTTGATACTCCAGGCTGAAAAGGCTATATAGTGTGGGCGATTATGAAAGATTGGTTCTCACTTAGTACCTGGGTAGACATTTAAGTTAGTGCTGTTATTAATTAGAGATTAGATCTGTTTGGCACAAAGGTGGCAATTTGTCATGATTCTTGCGTATATAGTGGATTTACTTTCACCAAGCTGAATTGAATAACAGAGATGCGGAGTATAACAACCCCCATTTCTCGCTACGGACCCCAACAAAGAGGTTTGGACTTCGCTGATGGTGGGTTCGCAGGTCGTGGCCCTCTGTGCTGCATCCAGGTGTGACAAGCTGGTATCAGCACCAAGAAGGGTCTGGTCAATGTAACAGATGGAGTGTCAGATCAATCAGAAATAAATAGTACCAAACAACAGGCAGAAGAGAGGTCAGGAGCATTCCGGGTCAGAATACACAGGAGTTAGTCGCAATATGCGCAGGAACGCTGGAGTAAAGGTATGGAGCCTAATATTCTGGCTCAGACCTGGGCACAGAGCAGGTTTAAATAGCTAAGCTGAAGAGCAGGACAGGTCACAGATCAGAACACATGACCACAGGTTCAGAGCTCCTCCTAAAGGGCCATGCCAATTTGGTTGCACACAGTAGGGTTGTAGCACAGGGTTCTGCGCCTGGAGCGGAGGGAAGAATAGAGGGGGCCTGTCGGACAGCTGGTTTGAAAAGTAACAGCCACACTCCGATGCATGACACAATTACTGTCTCACTTTGTCATCTGCCTCCTTGAGGTATATTGGGAGTGGCTAGAATGTTTTCATTAATGTTTTTGTCCAGGATCACATCCGGCAGTTGTTAGGTGAAACAATAGACCCCTTGTAGCGGTACGTCAGCTCAACTACCAGTTGTTTTGCAGCTTCTACAAGGTAAACCCGTGCATCTGTTCTTGACATTCCCATCACCTTACCTCCCCCTGTGAATATTGTCATACGATAATGCGAGTAATTTACCTCTGGTAACGAAGCTCAACTTTCAGGTGAGGTGTTTGTGGGGGTTCAGAATGGGACCTAGTTTTCAGATATTTCATGTATATTAACTCCACGTAGCCATAGTGGCTCTCTGCTTGGGACTGGATTCACAAGAAGGGTACTGCTTCAAGATATACCAGAATTGAATGTCCATTCTTTCCTAGTGGGCCCACAGTCAATGAGTACAAGGATTCCTTGCAGATACATGGACCCATTAATAACCTCTCTCGACTGTGGACTTGTGAAGAGCAAATCTTGTCTCCTCTGACAAAATAGATACCAGGGCATCTCTGGAGATTTAAGCACCAGGCCATACAATAGCTAGAAACTTGGATGTAGCAAGCTCTGGGTCATTACATATCAGGATAAAGGTTAAAAATATTGTCAAAGCTTAGGCATGTCATAGCAAGAACCAAATGTTCAGTTACAGAGAACAGAAGGTTTTGTGGTTCAGGGGTGACTGTAATCTCCCATTAGTTTGGTATACAAATGCTGAATAGTGATGTGACAGAAGTAAGGCAAAAATTTAAGAGTGGCATTTAGTGACTATGATATCACCTGCTCTGGAGATAGCATGAAGGTTTACATCACTGAAAATTTGATGTCTGATGATAATGCAGATGGAGAATCACTTGTAGTTAGGGATGCTCAGGCTCGGTTTTCTGAAAAAGCTGAACCCCCCCCAAACAGCCCAAATCCGACCTGGTACTTTCCCACGTCCTCGGAACTGAAATTGAGGCGAAACGTTATTGTTGCATCGTCGGATCTTGCAGGTGTCATTGCTCAGATAGACACAGGAGGGGAAGCAGCGTTCTTGTCAGTCTCCAGGGCCATTGCTCTGCGCCAGTAGCTCACACAGAAACAGGATGGGTAGCAGTGTTCTTGTCAGTCTCCAGTGTCATTGCTCTGTGCCATTGCTCACACAGAAACAGAAGGGGTAGCAGTGTTCTTGTCACTCTCCAGTCTCCAGTGCCATTGCTCACACAGAAACAGGATGGGTGGCAGTGTTCTTGTCAGTCTCCAGTTTCATTGCTCTGTGCCATTGCTCACACAGAAACAGAAAGGGTAGCAGTATTTTTGTCACTCTCCAGTCTCCAGTGCCATTGCTTAGTGCCATTGCTCACACAGAAACAGGAGGGGAAACAGTGTTTTTGTCACTCCCCAGTCTCCAGCAACAGCATTATTGGCTAGGGATATGGTTAAGGACAGGGATAGGGATAGGAAAAGGGATAGGGACAGGTCTAGGGATAGGGACAGGGTTAGAGATAGGGATAGAGACAGGGACAGGGTTAGCGCTAGGGATAATACTGTCTGCATTTGAATTGTCAACCTAATAAATATTGTCTACATTTCAACTGTTCTCCTAATAACACTGTTGCCGTCATTATATTGTGAACTTATAACCTTGTTTAGTCTGCTTCCCATCAATCATATTATGGCGATCCAACATCCGAGTGGGTGGGAGGGCCAAACGACAATTCCATCTTGCACTACTTTTCTTTCCTGCCACTTCTGTATGGCAATGTTTCATAGATGTGATATAAACTACCGTGGGTTTGTGTTGTTGCTCTGTTGGTTAGTAACCACCCAGCTCGCTGCAGTCTTTGACCTAAACTGGACGAAAATAATATTGTAACCTTTGAAATGTTCAACATTGCTGGAAATGACTAGAAATTAATGTTATTGAGGTAGGAACAAAAAAAGAGCCAAATAGTATAATTTTAGCATTTTTTAGCAATTTTTTCAAAAAAATACAGATCCAAAACCAAAACATGTGAGGACGGTTTTGGCAAAACAAAATCAAAACATGAAGTTAATACAGATCCAAAACCAAAACTAAAACCAAAACACAGGGGGTCAGTGTAGTCCATCAATTAAATAAGGAGCTCGAAAGAGTGAGGAAGTAAACAGGAATTTTCTCCAACCATTAGACAGCTCTGCAGAGATTGAGATCACAGAGACAGGATGGGTATTATCTGTTATGCAGATGCGGGTATCACTCGACTGGGCTCAGCAGTTGTAACAAGGATCAGAAGACAGACAACAATATCTTCAGGGCAGGAGGCCAGGGTACATTTGTACGCAGACTCGAGAACCAGTGCAGCATGAACAATTGAATACCAAGGGGGTTGAAAAAAGATGGCAAACTGGGCAGTTGTCTCAGAGACCTCGGGAAAATTGGGTTACGACTGAAGCCTTTGGAAAAAGTAACAGTGACTGGACCCCCGAGAATGGTGGCCGCAACTTCACTCTCAGTAGAAGGGACCACAAATGTACCCTTGGAAATAACACTACTACTGGACCCTCGAGTATGGAGGCCACCACTGTATCCTCAGGCAGATCAAAGGACAGCAGTAAGTTGTCCAACATGGTAGACAAATGGAATATTTTAGCAGAAATTGTTCAAGCAAAATGAGTTCCTCAGCAGATGAGATAAACAACAGTACATTCAAAGACTGACTTGATACCTGTTGCTCAGAAGCTGTAAATGATGGTTACTGTCAAGAAACATTGAAGAGAGGTCAGTGCTCAGGAAACATCATAGCCTTTGGTGATCCAGAACTGACAGCTCTGCTTGGACTAGCAGAACAGAAGGTCTACATTTCTGAATTAAAGCCTATGTAAAACCTTCACATTTAAGAGCCAGCAGATTTATAGGGAAATACTGGACAACTTGAGTGAGGAAGCTAATTGTGTTTCACAAACTTTAAATGGCTCAGGAACTAGTGTAAATCTGTTGAATCTGAGTAAATTCAAATGCACTAGTAGGAGCTGGGCTAAACAGGTAATGTAGCTCAGACATACCCATCTTACAGGGAGACTATTATTATTATTATTATTACTATTCTTTATATATATGGCGCCACAAGATTTCCGCAGCGTCATACACAGTGCAAACAGTAGACTATACAGGGTGGAACAGTACTGAACAATAAACAAATAATACTAAGACTTCAGAAACTCCAGGCATGGCTGTTGCAGTAAAGATGGAGCAGAAGAACAGGTATAGAGACAGGAGGGAAGAGGGCCCTGCTTATAAGAGATTACATCCTAAGGGAGGGTAAACAGACTTCAGGCACAGAAGGGAGTAAGTAAAGGGGATATAGCATAGAAGGAGTGAAGACAGGGACCGGGAGGAGTGAAGAGATAATGAGTGGAGGAGATAAGAATGGGTTAGGTGGATAGCTGGAAGGCTTTAAGAAACAGGTGAGTTTTAAGTGCCCGTTTGAAGGAGCACAGGTTAGGGGACAGACGGATGGAGCGAGGGAGGTCGTTCCAGTGAAGGGGGGCAGCATGGGAGAGATCTTGGATTCTGGAGTGGGATGAGGTGATCGGAGTGCAGGAGAAGCCACGGTGTCACGGACTTACCTTATCCCCGCCGCTCCGTCCAGCCGCACTTCCGCATTCAGGACCATGTGACCGCACCCGGAGGCGGTCACATGACCACAACCTAGAGGCGGGGATTTTGAATCCCCTTCAGTATAAAAACCTCACTCTGACACTCGCTGAGTGTCAGAGCAACACTTAACTGTTCCTGGCTCCTGCTCTTCGTGGATTGCAGTGTCTTCCTGTTTCCAGTGTCTCCTGTGTGCTGATCTCTGCCTGTTTGACTTCCCTGGCTCTCTAATCCCTGTGTACCGACCCGGCTTGCTGACCATTCTCCTATTCTTGTGACCCGTGTACCGAACCTGGCTTGTTGACTCCGAGTTGCCTTCTGATTCTGCCTGACTCCATTCCTGTGTACCGAACCGGCTTGTTGACTCCGCTACCACCGCTTTACTCCACTGTACTACATCTTGAGGCGAACCTGGGGACCGCGACCTGCGACTCCTGGCAGCGAAGCCCACCCCGCCTTGCGGCGGTTCTTGGTGAACACCGGGGAGATCGTTAGACTCCGCACCTCAGGTAAGCCAGCGCTAATCAAGATTAGTAATATAGTATCCAGAATCTGTTACACACGGTCATTGGCCGAGTGCAGGGAGCGGGTGGGAGTGTGAATGGAGAGGGGGTTAGAGATATAGGGGGCAGTAGTCTGGGAGAGAACCTTGAAGGTGATAGTGAGAAGTTTGAAAAGGATTCTGTAGGGGAAGGAGAGCCAGTGTAAGGCAAGGCAGAGAGGGGAGGCAGAAGAGGAGCGTTGTGAAAGACAAATGAGCCTTGCAGCTGCGTTGAGTATTAAACGAAGGGAGGCGAGATGGGAATGGGGGAGGCCGTTAAGGAGAAGGTTGCAGTAATCAAGATGGGAGATGATGAGTGCATAGATGATAGTTTTGGTGGCATCCTGAGAGAGGAAAGGCCAGATGCGGGTAGTGTTACGTAGTTGGAAGTCGACAGGCTTGAGCAAGGGATTGAATGTGCGGGGCAAAATAGAGGGAAGAGTTGAGGATGACACCTAGGCAGTGGAGTTGGGTGACAGAGGAGATGGCTGAGATTTCAGTTTTGTGAATTCCTGAGTTCAAGGTCTGACTTGTGCATCGGCAGATGGCATGGTTTTGGAAGTTTAAATGTGAGAGCAGCGGGAACCGTAGACAAGAATTGATGAGACTCCCCCACTAGACAACAGAGAATGTGCACCCAGTGGGAAACTATTTAAAATAGCTACAAGATTGTTCTCTCATGTTACTATAAAACATATAAGAAAACATTTTGTGCTCACAACATTATTTATATCAAAGTTTGGGGGAAGGGGGAGTAGGGCTGTGGTCACATGTAACACAAATAACCCTGAAGCATGATGCCATATCATGTGAACTGTTTAATACCTTTTATAAGTGTCACACTTAAAAACGACTTACAATGATTGCAGTATTACATATGCACTACACACTGTGGACTACAACCAAGGAATAGATTGGTGGGTAATCATTACTGTCTTAATATTTCTTATTCATTTGCAAAATAGTTTGTGCCTGGAGACATTTTTTAACTTGATTGATCTGACAGGTCCACTATAAGTATCTAGGTATTTTAGGTTTTCTATAAAATAGCAATAGTCTTGTACTCTATCAGTATCAGTATCAGTATCGGTGATTATATTCCTATGTGCCTATTAAAACAAAATAATTTACTTAGGTGACATATTTCCATGCTTCCTTTTCTCTACCCGATATTGGTCTACTTTAACAGATGCACATAGATGTGTTGAGTGACATCAAACAGTGCTGACGTACTAAAAATGTCACTGAGATGTGTAACAGTTCTTACGGTTGCCACCTTTTCTAACATAAAATATAAGTCTTCCTCTCTCTGTTATAGATTTGCCTTTTTATTGACATTGGCACTGAATCCCATTTTTATTGTCCAAGCCAGTCAAATATTTGCTAAGTGTCAAACCTAACAGTTGTTTTGAAGGATAAGAAACGAAAATCCAAAAATGACTTATGTGGTTGGGAGACCTTGAGTACAGCTAAATCTCCTAATAACATTACACTCCTTATGGTTTGTTTCATTGCATAATTACATTTTTTAACTGTATCTGACAGTTTTGAAAGCTCTGTGGTTCAACTGACAGGAAACTGTTCTTATTTATGAACCCAAGTGACGTCAATGTGTTCACTTTCAATCCACTTCCTTTTTAAAAGAGAAGATTACTAGATGCTTGGAGGTAATGAAGTACAGATATTAGAGCTGACTTTATCATTCTGATGCATTGCACACAAAAAAAAGACAAAAACATGTATTTATTTCTTCATGGTTGAATAGAATGCTCTAGATTGTCTTTACAATTTGTCTTTCGCACTTAGACACAGAGCATTATTTACTTGCCCCAGGTTTTAATCTTTATATTAATTTGAAACATGTTAGTACATTTTGTCATGCTTTTGTAATATAAAGCTTTATTTAATAACATGGTTAATTAGCATAAATGTGATGTAGCCCTTACTCACCAATCTGATATTTGCATTGATATGAACAATGATCAGCACAGTGCATTTTCAATTAATAAAAGCAAAATCTTGGCTTTGCCTTAAAGCACATTGGTGCTGTGTTTTCAGTCTTCTTATGAATTGCTGTATAATTACAATGTAATTAAAAACAAATATTTTAAAGAATGGCAATTGTAAGAATATCATACATTGCCGACTTTGTAGGTCTGCAGAGGGGAGGGCTACAAGGTTGGGGTGGGCTTGTCGGTGTGAAGTGATTCCCATTATCATATCTCATCTACAGCTTCATCACACCTTGCCCACCGATGTGCAGCAATGTGAATTCCGTCATCACACATCGGTGGGAGTCTTTAATGGTGCAAGAGGCACCATCGCAGGTCTCCATTGCTGTGCAATGACACACTGGGCCTGATTCATTAAGGAAAGTAAGGCAGAAAAAGGAGTAAGTTTTCTGCTTTTTCATGTAGCACATAAATACTTGATAACTTTTTTTGGTACACTGAAATGTAATATTGATCTAGGACATGCCCTATCCCAATTATACATCTGTCCTCACTTTTTAAATTTACCTCTCCCTCCAATGTAACATGGTTTTGCCAAGGTGCACAGTTCTTATTTTTGCTTTACTTTCGTTAATGAATCAGGCCCACTATGTATAATTATGCAGCAGTGGCGAGTATGTGATTATGTGAATAACAGCTTTGGGAAATTATACTATTGATCTCTTACATTGCACACAACTCATACACAAATACTTGTTTAATGTTACTTTGTTTAAGAGATAATGAGGTACCATTTGTGTTCCTGCCTAAGGCAGCAGTATGGCTATACACATTGCTGCTGTCAAGACAAATGCATATCTTACAGCAAAATGTTTTATGAATTGTACAGTTGCTAACGACTCTTCTTTACTACAGATGAGTGTGTCGAAGTCGTATAATTGGATGAACGAAAGTATATTGGTTAATATTGTTTTGCCGTGCGATTGTAATCAGTATGCCACGTAACACGTGGCATACCGCGATCGCACGGTAAAGTACGCATGCACACACTCATACTTTAACATTTAGTTATTTATATGTCATATTCATATTGGTTCCGTTTTACAGTGATTTATGAGCAGATAGTATTTAGTTTATTATTAGTTTATATATTATGATTATATGTACACTTTAGTGTTATTTAAGGTTCAGGTTATAGGAAATGTGTCATGTCTGGTAATCCTCTATTCATCAGCAGTTGCCCGGTTCTTTCGCCGAAGAGATCGCACATTGCATACTCTAGTTAGTGATGTTAGAGAATAAATACTTGAAGTGATACTGAATATAAAATGCTAATAGACTAGTTGAAACTGGAGTCTTGGCGGGAAAGTCAGAGCACAACCCCTGGAGAAATGACCCCCACCTTTGGATATTTTAGTTTGAACTGGCCTATGACCTACAGCACACTGGACATTCCTGATACCTGGACCAATAGAAGCAAGTCACATCATCAGCATTGTTTTGTCTGTAACTCTGAGTGTATATAATACAGCTCTAACTGGTACCAAGTCAGTCTTCTCTGACCACAGCATTCTGGAGTGAAGTACTGTACGCTGGTACCAGTGGGAGCGCAGCTTAGCGAGCGCATGCGGGCGCGGTATGTATGTATCTTTTGGTATTGGCTGTACTGTATTATAATTATGTATTGAACTGCTAAATTTTGCATTGCTAAAATAAATTACTTTGTGCTTTAGAAACACAATACAATCGCTTGGGCAATGCTTATTTGAAAACGATAGAATTACTTTAATAAGTGAAATGATTCAGATTTTTTTGAGTCTCCAAAATTGTTTCACAGCTGCTATATGAATTCACAAAGCTGAAAAAGTTGTGACAATATTGTCTTTTACAATGTAATTTTTATAAGATAATTGTATTGTTAAGTGATGTTTTTTACAAACAAATTCTATAAAAAAGGTAAAAAATAACAGCTTGAAAAGAAAAATATAAATTATACTTTTATACCTGCAAAAACCAGTAATATAAAAAATGAGAACTGGATCTTCAAAAATACCCCGACTGCTGTGATTTAGTGAATTGCGATTCATGTTTTTCTTTACCAATTGGCGCAAGATGTGGACGATAGATAGGTTAGAATAGGGTAGTGTTTAGAGATAGGTATGCTTTTGGCTATAAAGAAGAAGGATATTTTAGGGGAAGGAATTCATGAGCAGTTGCTGAGAAAGAACTATTTAAATATTTAGGGCCCGATTCATTAGGGCACATATTCTGCGTGCAACCCACGCTCAGAATATGATGCCTGTATTTTGACTTTGCGTGCGCCCGAATTCATCAAGCCATGGATCACAATATCCACGGCCTGTTGAATTCGGTTGCAGGGCTGCTGTAGTACACAGGCGCTACAGGTATGTACATACCTGTCATCGCCTGCTGAGCTGGCGGATTGTGTGGTGTTATAACCGCCTCACCCGCTGGCTCTTTACTGTGCTAAAAAAAAAAAATTTTTAATAAAAAACACTGCCTCCAAATGCTATTAACCCTAGTGCTGCCAGCCTACTGCTAGTTGTTGCAAAATTGGAGGGAAAATTGTGTGGGGTCCCACAAATTTACCCGAAATCAGCACTAGGTCAACCAACCAGGGTGGCACTATAGCAGGGGGTCTCGCGACAGGGGCCCCTCTCCCATAATAACAAACCAACCCCAGGCTGTTCAGCACAGGGCTGGATTCCCTAAGGAGTGGGGTCTGCAAAAAAATTGTGTGGGGCCCCCCCTCTAGGAAGATCCAGCCCTGTGTTGAAAGCACAAGATTAGAACAAGCAATTATTAATGTATAAGATCTCTATGCTTCAAATGTGCACCTACGGCTAGGACACACTTTTCCATCTAGTCATAACACCATACCACAGTCTGGATAAGGGGAGGGCAGGCAAATTTTAGCCCGGGGGCAAAACTCTAATTAGCAGCCTATTAGGAACATTTTAAAGGGAAAAAATGCAGGTGGTCCACAGGGCAGTAACTAGGGCTGTGCCATAGGGGCGACCGCCCAGGGCGCAGCGCTGAAGGGGGGCGCAATTTAGGAATATTTTAGGTTAATTTGGTTAAAATTGAGGGCTAGGGGGGCGGCATTTGTCTTTCTCGCCCAGGGCACTAGAATTCTAAGTTACGGCTCTGGTGGTCCAATGACCCAGCCCAAGGTAGCCCACGATGGGACCGGCCTGGGGGGCAGATGCCTCCCTGCCCCCCAGCCCAGCCTGCCCATGGTCTGGATGGTGTTTGCAGGTTTCCATACCAATATCAAGTAGGTACAAGCCAGCTCCACTACTGCATTCCTTTATGAAGATGGCTAGAACTGTTTCTGTAAAGATCACGTCCCAATGTATTAGAGCAACCACTTGCCACTTGTACTGGAAAATATATAATAACACTGTATATGTGTATCTCTGGCCCACTGCCAGGTTCATGAAAGGATATTTAAAATGATTGAATTCATTAGATATTTATCCTGCTTCCAACCAATCACAGACTGGATATTAATCACCTGGATCACCAAATCACATATATTTTAATCAACCTTAGGAACATTTGTACTATCACTTTCCCTAAAAAGACATTATCATTACATGTATTTAAAGAAATCACATATATGAAGAAAATACTCTTAGAAGTAATAAAGATAAATGTGAAATACTCAATGCTGTTTATACAGTGTTTTCTATAATTATATTATTTATATTGTAGATTCACAGAACTACCACTGACATATGCTATCATTGATAATTATTTTTTTCCCCTAACACAAAAAAACAATCAACCACGTTGATTCAGATTACAAAATGTGATGTTTACAATCAAGATACTAATAATAATATAATGCTAATCTGAACCCGATCTCATTGTAACGTCTGCTTCACATCTATGCAACTGTTTGTTTCTTTAAATTATGTAACAGGAATTTGTTATCTATTGATATAATCTGTGCTATGACCATTCTCTTGTCATACAAACGGTACAATCCTAGGTCTTCAAGACACTGTCCCATCCTGGCTCTCTTCCTACCTATCTAATCGCTCTTTCAGTGTTAGTTTCTCTGGGTTCACCTTCGCTCCGCTTTCTTTATCAGTTGGAGTACCACTAGGTTCAGGTCTTGGTCCTGTGCTCTTCTCTATGCAATATATAACACATCCTCATGATTTAAACTCGTATAGTCTCATAGAGTGTAAGATTGGGAGCAGAGCCTTCTTACCTCTCTGTCTGTCTGTACTACTTAGCATTGTTTCATTACTATGTTTGTTCCTAATTGTAAAGCGCTATGGAATTTTGCTGACACTATATAAATAAATGAATGATGATGATAATAAAATGTGTTAGTCTGCTGATCAGTGAAGCATAGTTTATGACACTGGCCTGTCATGCATTTAGCTTGTAAAAAATTTTTTTATTTTTTTCTCTCTGATCAGCTGGCCAACAGGGTAATGTGTTTGAGGTGTGACGTGTTGGGGTTTCCTACAGTAAGTGGGTTTCTCTCACACAGTGTTAGGAAATGCAGACTTAACACAGAGGGACAAATATTTCTCATAAGATTGTATTGGGGTTACCGTCTCCTGGGGTAGACCGCTGTACTTCAGACAGATCAGCTAAGGACATTACACCAGTCAATTGTTTTTTGTTCAAAGAGCCATAGCTGGTTTTATTCACCATGTTCAAAACAAAACAATAGGCCTAGCCTGTCAGGCTTGTAACTAATACACTGGATAACCATCTCTGAAGTTAAGGACCTAGTGTCCCACACACACATACAAAACAACAGCACTTATTGGTCATAAATTGCAATGCCTCACAGTAGCCTCCAACTACTCTCCACATTGTGAGAGTGTGAATGAGCTGCCTTGCAGCTTTTTATCAGCACCTTGCAAGTACAACTCTTGATTACCAGCGACTTGCTAGCTGGTTGGAAAATCCGAGATGGGCCTTATAAATTGGAGCTTATCCTTCTCTCTCCATTTATACCCCAGGTACCCTTATCAGCTTTTCCTAAACCTGGAAACAAACTTTAAAAAAGTTTTCCCAAACACAACACTCTCCCTGGGGCTTTAAAATGTACAAGACAGAAGCTTGTGAGATGCGTATCTGCCTTTAATCATGTTACCAACACATTTGTCACACATTGAACAACATTTGAATAAGTAAATAAGCTACATCTACTACTACTTGACTCTGCACTGGACATTGCAATTAAGTTTTCTTTCTCTTAAGTTTATTTACCTACATTTTTTGTCCTTTATTTGTCCTTTATTTTAACAGATTGTTTTTTTTTATCCTTTCATGGCATTATTGTTAGAACTACATCATCCTTCATTGTCCCTGCAACACACACCTTCGTCCATACCTCCTCCTCACTACTCCACTCTCCTCTAATTAACACTCATGAACTTTTTTTCTATTTGTATTCACTAACTGTAACATCCTCACCCTATCATCAGGACATAAAAGGTCACACGTCTTACAATCATCTTTCCTATCTTTCTCTGTCTTTGCTTGAATTAACTGGTGATATATCACCAAGTTCCGGTCCCCCCCCCCTCCTCACATCTCCCATCCACATATATCTTGTTCAGAACACTACAGAAATCCAGTAAACCTCAATCACATCACCTGTCTCTCATCACTTTTAAAGTCATTTTAATATGGAGTGCATGCTCTATTTGTAACAAACTCCATTAACAACCACTTCCCCTCAAAGAACCTCAACCTTTTGGCAATAACAAAAACATAGCTTGCGCAATCAGACAATGCCTCACCGGCAGCCCTTTCACATGGTGGCCTCCATTTCACCCACACCTCCAGACCTGGAAGCAGACAAGGAGGTGGGTTTGGACTATCTGTTTCACCACATTCACAATTCTACCAAATGTCCCATCACTTACGGTCACATCTTTTGAAGCACATGCTATTCGGATTGTTAACTCATTCTCTATGCGTGTTGCTGAGAATAACCCACCTGGACCACACCAACAATTTCTTAAGAATTTCTCTGACTCCCTCTTTCCTATCTTCTGACATCCCCACCATCATCATGGGTAATGTTAACATTCCCATTGATAATCTACATGCTATTTGTGCTTCCAAACTACTTTCTTTAACTTCCTCCCTTGGCCTCTGCTAGTGAATTGAATCTTCTACACATCAGGATGCCCACTACCTTGATAATGGTTTCTCTAGCCTATACTCAGTTTCTGATTTGCTTAACACTCCTTTCTCACTCTCGAATCATCACCTTATCAGCTACAAAATCTCCCTCAGTAATTTAACCTCTCTGTTGTCAAATTCTACCAGGCCTACTAATACCTACAGAAAATTTAACTCTATTAATTTTCAACAATTGTCCACCTCCCTCTAACACCTTCTGTCTCCAATTTCTACATTCTCCTCTCCTGACATGGCAGTACCACATTTTCACCAAACCCTAGCAACAGCCCTTGATCAAGTGACTCCAGCTACTCTCCATACTCCATGTAACCTTCAATGTCAGCTGTGACACACCAAAGTAAAGCACCGTTTTCAGTAAATTTCTTGCAAAGCAGAACGTCATTGGCGTAAATCTCGAACTTCTAATGATTTCCTCACTGATATTGCTATCTACCACTCCTATCGAAATGCTATTATCACGATCTGCCTACAGCTTGCTGCTTTGTATTGGCAGCTCCTGCCTCCAGGACTATGGGACTTTATTATGTGTGTTCACTTAATGTGTTAGCAGCAGTACCTCTGATCACCAGAGGTGCTGCTATTGTGCCTGCTTCTTTGTCTTTTAGGAGTTAACCTTGCTGCACTATTATCCCTTGCACCTGGGTGTTACCCTATTTATACCTGTCACTCCCAGCATGCATTGCTGGTTATTGTTGTTGCCTTTCCATGCTGTTGTGCTTCTGGTTCACCTGCTGCCTGGGATCTCTTCATATCACCTGCTTACCTACATCAGCTGTACCTGGTATTACTTTCTGCATCTCCCTGCAATGCTCATTACTACACCATCTGGTTTGTACTTCCCAGCAACAAACATAATGTGTTTCCCCATATTCCTGGCTCTTTATCTGTATTTCTGCATTGAAGCGTGACAGCTATGGACACTGCTAAACAAACATACTTCCAATCTCTAATATTTGCTTAGGTTTATAACCCCAAACACGTTTTTAACACATTTAAATCAATTCTCAATCCTCCCACCCCAAACCATCGGACTACTATCAGTTACTTCTCACTTCAAGGACAAGATTGATAAGATCCAACTTGAAATGGAATCTTCTTCCTCGTCTGTCTCTTTCTAGTGGTATCTTTCTGTCACTATTCAAGCACATTTTCTGCAAAAACAAAATTCTCACCAAATTCTCTCTCAGATTACCATCCGATCTGTCAGTTCCCATGCCCCATCCAATGTTCTTGAGAGAATTGCCTAAACTTGCCTTACACAACCTGTTGGACCCTCTTCAGTCAGGCTTTCATTCTCAACACTCCACATAGACTGCACTGACAAAGGTGTCAATGATTTGTTCATTGCTAAATCTAAAGGCCATTGCTCACTTCTAATTCTCCAGGATCTCTCTGCTGCAATCGACACTGTTGACCACTCCCATCCCATACAAATACTACAATCCCAGGGCAATGTCATATGCTGATTCTCATCCTACTTAGGTAATCGCTCTTTCAGAGTTAGTATCTCTGGATTAAACCTGCCCTCCGCTTCCTTTATCATTTGGAGTACCACAAGGCTCAGTCATAGGTCATCTGCTCTATCTATAGCACTTCCCTTGGAAAACTAATAAGCTTCTTTGGATTTCAGTATCATCTCTATGCAGATTATACTCAAATGTATCTATCCTCTCAGGATCTGTCACCATCTGTTAGGATTCAAACTTGGAGCTTCTGCCTCTGGAGACTGCTGCTCTGCTGACTGAGCTATTCTGGTTTCTGGACAATTCCTGCCTTTACTCTGTGTTCTAGCTCAGTTTAACTGCTCTCATGATGTTCTTGCATGTTCTAGCTCCACCATCTGCGTTTCTATATAAGCCTTGCCTGTTCTTGTCTTCCTTGCCAGATTATTGTGCTCCTGCCAGTAATTAAGTTCCTGCTACTGTTGCTGCATCTTGTCTCCAGTTATCCATTATTCGTGTACCAACCTCGGATTGTTCTTAACTATGCCTTTGTCTAAACATTTTGCTATATTTGCTTCTCTGTGTACCAAACCTGGCCTCCTGTGACCTTTCTAATATTAACTAACCTTTAGTGACTTGCTCTCCTTCCTTTCACTGGACTCCAATTCATTCTCCTGACCATTACACCATCTGTGTTAGTTTGCATTACTTATTGTTTTCTGCATTTCATCTTGAATGTCCTCTCGCCAACTCAAACTTAAATGTTCAAAAACAGAGATAATAATATTCCCACCAGCCAACAGAAGTTACCTACTTGACATTTCTATTTCTGTTGACAAAATTACAATAAATCCTGCCACACACGCTTGCTGCCTAGGTGTGATCCAGAACTATCTTTTGTTTCCCACAAACAATAAATGTTGTTGATGATGATGAGTAGATCTTTATACTGCTTCGAACCAGGCACAGACTGGGAAATAATTGTCCAACTGAATCACCAAATCAGATATGTTTTAATCAACCTTAGGAACTTTGTGTTATAACTTTCTCTCAAAAACATTATCATTACATGTATTTAAAAAACAAAATCACATATATGAAGGAAAATACTCTTAGAAACGATAAATATATATGTGAAATACTCAGTGCTCTTAATACAGTTATTTCTATAATTGTATTATTTATCTTGTGTTTTCACGGGAGAAAGAACTATCACTAACTCATCACATCATTGAAAACCATTCATTTTCTCTTAAGACAAAAAACATGTCATCGATGACATTAATGTACTCAGAATAACTTAAATTCCACTGAAAATATGATTTACCTAATTAAAATCATTATGCTGGGTACTAAAAACTACCCAAACAGCCCTTGATACTTCACATAGGACTTCTGACTGTAACTGTCTGTTAAGAAGTCAGAAACACACAATTGCTGTTTGACCAGTAGTGAATAACTGATCTTTCATTGCAGCATCTGTAACCATGAAAACAGCACAGTTCACAGTTTTTTTTACAAGCTTACAGATGTTGCTAAGGAAGCTCAGTTATTTACAGCCCGTGTCAGATGGCAGCAACTTTTTGTTTCTTAGTTTTACGCAAGGGATTTCAGGCAGAATTACTATTTCAAGTATCAGAAGTTATTTCATTAATTTGTAGTAGCCAGCATAATGATATTATTTAAGCAAAATTAGTTACCCGTCATGATTTCAACTAAAACTTGAAACATATTTGAACTAAAGTCATCTACCATATGCTATATATGCAACCTGAGATAGGCGTGTACTTTATTTATGTATGTAAAAATCAAACCTGCTAGATACTCTGTTATTGAATTCATCAAGAACAAATTCTGACACTCTCAAACATAGTTTATTTACACTCTTTATGTTGCAAACCATGAAAGACTTATAACGTATTTGAATTAAAGTCATGTAGCATAGGCTATGTATGTTTGTATAGTCTATGTGTGCATAACCTGAGAGTGGAGTGTATTTTATGTGCTTGAAAATCATGGGTGGTAAATACTGCATACTTGCCAACTCTCCCAGAATGTCCGGGAGACTCCCGCATTTTGCGAGAGTCTCCCGGACTCCCGGGCGAGTGTGGCAATCTCCCGAATTCTGCCCACTTCACTAGGAAGTGCCCCACTTCCTAGTGAAGTGAGCAGAATTAGATCCCAAACGCCACGATTCCCGGTGAATCGCGGCGTTTGGCCCAAAATGACGCGATTTTGGCCGTCCCGCCCCCTCCACTGGTTGGCTCCCGGAAGGAAGCTGAACAAAGTGGGCAAGTATGAAATACTGTATTATCATCTGATAAATTGGATACGCTTCAACATAGTTTCTTTAGTATCCATTATACTGCAAACCAGGAAAGTCTCTCTTGAAGCCATTTTGGCATTATGCACAATTTGTACAATATTTTCTGTTAAACAAAATTAAATAATCATAAAGTATTATCATATCATTTTTTATTTTTTTTTAAAACGTTGCTACTACCAAATGTTTTATTTGTCTTGTATTCAAGTAACGTTAACTCCGTTCATGTTCCTGTTAAGCGATATGACCATCGACAACAATGGGTAAATAAAAGTATACTACACACCACAGACAACTTTAATTATCTCTTTCTTTTATCCATAATCTGCAGCTATTGCGTATTTAGTAGAAATGCCAAAAAAACAATGACACAAGTGAATGTTATCTTATTTTTGACCTTGCTATTTGTTTACCTGTCCAATATATGTGACGCAATTAAGCTTATTGTTCACTGTGACCTATTTCAAGAGAGCTACTAAACAATACTTACCACATACTGTACTGTACTTTCTCTTCTAGTGATAAATGGAGGTCTGAATCATAGAGTCCCATCATGCCTACAATTGCTCCTTTAGAGATTTTTTTAAATAGGTTTTAAACAAAAGCAGAAACGTTATCTATATATAACCACTAATAGCTGTTCCACACGCATAAATGTCATATGTGTCACATAACTGCGACACTTTTTGGATTAATGACTGTTTAATGACTCATATGTTATATTTTGTTGGCTTAGTAAAACATTTTTTTACAAATCCAACAGAAGAAAATTGTGAATAAAACCCAGCTATATATTGACATATTACCTACCGGATCACTTGCCTTCCAAACTTGTGTCACACTGTTAGAACATAATAGTAATACATTTTGTTATCATTAAAGGACAGCTAATCTTCAAAGTTCTAATTTTTAGATTTGAAAAATAATTGTAAAATATTGTTCAGGCTTAACCAAAGATTCACATGCTTGCTTAAGAGCAGGGCTTTTTTTTGTCATAGAATGCTCAGTACAGAGTTCCGGCACCTTTTCTCCATGTGTTTTCAAAGTTTAATTAACTTTTTAACATTTTTGTTTTCTGCGGTGCTGCTACAGTGCAGCACCGCATCTTAGTGTGTGTCCTGCTTTCGGCTCCGGCAGCGTTGTGACGTCACGACGCTGCCAGTGAGAAGACCCGCGATGAAGTAGAGAAATGAGAAAAGAAGCATGGAAGGTAAGTACAGACTACAGAAAGTGCGGGAGGGGGAGCAGAAAGAGAGGGCTAAAGAAAAATGAGGGGGCAGAAAGAGAGGGCTACAGAAAAACAAGGGGCGCAGAAAGAGACGGCTACAGAAAAATGAGGGGGCAGAAAGAGAGGGCTACAGAAAAACGAGGGGGGCAGAAAGAGAGGGCTACACAAAAATGAGGGGGCAGAAAGAGGTGAGTTCCGGCACCTTTTTTCTTACAAAAAAAGCACTGCTTAAGAGTAAAGTAATCTTTCCACTCTATTACAGACAACTGAAGTTCCCATATCATTACATTTTAATGGGAACTGATGCATTTTAAAAAGCTTAAGCTGCAGTCAGTCTGTTTCTGTGTATGACTACCCATCCAGAAAGTGCATTTCTTCAGGGCAAGTTTTGAAGGCTGTCAGTAGCACTGTGCCTATTTAGTTAGAGTAGCGCATCCCACAAGGCAACTAGCTGCAGTGGGCAAAAGAGATGACGATGGACTTCTTTATTTGATAAAGGGCCCAAGTCATTAAGAAAAGTAAGGCAAAAATAGGAGTAAATGTTCTCTGGGACAAACCATATTACAATGCAAGTGGTGCAAATTAATTTATTATTTTGCACATAAGTTAAATACGGGCTGTTATTGCATCTAGCACACAAATACTTGATAGTTTTATTTTTACACCAAAATTGAAAATTTATCTAGGACATGCCCTACCCCAACGATAAATCTGTCCCCACATTTTAAGTTTAACTCCCCCTCCAATGCAACATGGCTTTGCCAAGGTGCAAAGGTACTCCTTTTTAATGCTTTGTTCTCCTTAATGACTCAGGCCCAAACTGTTTCATTATTTCAGCTATTGTGACTAGACGGGGGTTTCCGGATATCTCATCCAAAACTGTGGTTTAACAATGCTTGTATTGTATTGCATGTATTGGCAGGGCTGCCATCAGAAACTGTGGGGCCCAGTACTAATTAATCTGGCGCCCCCCCCCTTGGTCCAGTACTAATTAATCTGGTGGGGCCCCCCCTCCCCATACATGTGCCCCACTCCCCATACATATGCACGCCTCCATCTTCGCCATACATGCGCCCCCTATCCCTCATCACAGTACATTCCCCCCACTCCCTCATCACAGTAAATGTTCCCCTCCCTCCAAAGTAAATGTCCCCCTCTCCCCTTCCCGCAATCACAGTAAATGTCCCCCTCCACCCCCCTACAGTTAATGTTCCCCTCTTCCCCCCAATCACAGTTAAGGTCCCCCTCTCCCACCACAGTTAAGGTCCCCCTCTGCCCCCCAATCACAGTTAAGGTCCCCCTCTCTCCCGCACAGTTAAGGTCCCTCTCTGCCCCCAATCACAGTTAAGGTCCCACTCTCCCCCCCACAGTTAAGGTTCCCCTCTCCCCCCAATCACAGTTAAGGTCCCCCTCTCCCCCCCACAGTTAAGGTCCCCCTCTGCCCCCCAATCACAGTTAAGGTCCCCTCTCCCCCTCCAATCACAGTTAACATCCTCTTCTCCCTCTCCACCCCTCCACAATTAAGATCCCCCTCTCCCTTCCCCTCCACAATTAAGGTCCCCCTCAACCCCCTTCCACAATTAAGGTCCCACTCTCCCTCCCCCTTTCCACAATTAAGGTCCCCCTCTCCCCAACTTCCACAGTTAAGGTCTCCCTCTTCCCCCCTCTCTCTCCACAGATCAGGTCCCCCAGGCTCTCCCTGTCCTCCCCTGCTCCCTCCATCCACAATTATGGTCCCCCAGGCTCTCCCTCTCCCCCCTCCCTCCACAGTTATGGTCCCCCGGGCTCTCCCTCTCCCCCCCCCCCTCAAAAAAGACAAGAGCTTATTTACTTACCTTGTCCTCTGCGGTGCTGCAGCTCTGCCTCCCGGTCACTCATACACTGGGAGTGTGGCGCACACGGTGATGACGTCACCGAGCCCCGCACTCCCAGCCTATCAGAGTCTGGTAGGCAGAGCTGCAGCATCGCGGAGAAGGCTAGTCTGTCCGGGTCCCTCACAGCAGTACTGGCCGTACCCCCCTGATGGCGACCCTTTGTATTGGATATAGTGTATAACCTGTATAATAAGATTGTGGTTTTACACATTCATAAATACTGCCAGGAGAGGAGGTCACAGATATTATTACCCCTATTATTAGTACTAAGTGGGTGGTTCAGTATCTTAACTCCAAAGCTTATATTGTATTTTTAAGAGTCTGAACACAGAAAAGCACATGATAATTAGTTTTTTGTCTCAGATAAGCCTAGGGGGAGGAGGATATTATCATCACATTGCGATAGGTGTTCTTTTGTGAACCTGTTTATTTGTGCAGTTAACTTTCTATAGAATTTGTCAGTGTAAAAGGGTACTGTGTTGAAATAGCTAGTTTAATGCATATTGTGGTGTTAAATTTTGATTGGATATTAATATGAGAACATTAATTGCCCCTAAGGTTAGAGCTATCTTATGCTATTACATATTAAGTATGTAATGACTATTTATTATATACTTTCAAATGTCCTGAAAATGATAGATATGTCATTTTTGAATTCCATGGAAAAAAGAGCTGGACACATTCACCATGAATATTCTAAATGGCCCAGTCCATCTAGCCCTGCCCAAACTTCCACCCAAGATTGGTGCAGTGTTCAAGTGCTTATTTGAATTTATGGTTGGGATGGAGACTGGTTTTAGATCTATATAAAGATCATGTGTGGTGTATTGCTCTCTCACTCTTGGACAGTGTTGATGTGGGGTTACGGCTCCGGTTAGGCAAAAGTTCACCGCAAGTGGATCATGAGGTCTTTGCTACGTTGTGAACCCACTAAAAGCCGGAAGGCATTGAGATTAGTCTCTATTATGTGGGTAGAAGTGTGAAGAATATCTTTCACCCACAATTTGCCTAGATGATTTATTTAGCACACATTGAGGTACCATTACCCCTGTATCTTCACAGGTATATTATATAGCATTGTAATACATTGTGGTTCCCCAATTGGCAGCATGTCCTTGCAGCCCTGTGTATGCTGGTGCTTGTAGTACTACAAACTTCAGCATTCCCAGACTGTTCATAGGGAGAGTGGTACAATAATGAGTGTCTGCAGGTAACAGTGAAGCATGGTGAAGGTTCCTTGCAAGTTTAGGGCTGCATTTCAGCAAATGGAGTTGGGGATTTGATCAGGATTAATGGTGACGTACCCCAAACATACAGCCAATGTCATTAAGAAATATCTTCAGCGTAAAGAAGAACAAGGAGTCCTGGAAGTGATGATATGGCCCCCACAGAGCCCTGATCTCAAAATCATTGAGCCTGTCTGGGATTAAATGAAGAGATAGAAGGATATGAGCAAGCCTACATCCACAGATGATATGTGGTTAGTTCTCCAACATGTTTGAAACAACCTCCCTGCTGTGTTCCTTCAAAAACTGTGTGCAAGTGTACCTATAAGAATTGAGGCATTGATTGAGGCAAAGGGTAGTCACACCAAATATTGATTTGATTGATTTGATTTAGATTTCTCTTTTGTTCACTCATCTGCATTTTGTTAATTGATAAAAATAAACTATTAACATTTCTAATTTTGAAAGCATTATCATTTTACAGCATTTTTTCCACACCTGACACAAACTTACAAACTTTTGAGATTTTAACTGAAACGATTGTTGGACAGGGCATACTACTGTGATGTATCTTTCTATTTCTTTCTATTAAACTTTGTATTTTTCTTATTGCTGGTGTTGGCCTGTTCATTTGTTGAAAAACTATGGATCATATATATATATATATATATATATATATATATATATATGTGTACATGTTATATGTATATATGTGTATATAAATATATATGAATATTTATATATATATATATATATATATATATATATATATATATATATAATGTATGTATATATATATATGTGTATATACAAACACTATATGGACAAAAATATGTAGTTGGACCCCCTTTTGCAGCGATAACATCTTCCACTCTTCTTGGGAGACTTTCCACAAGATGATGGAGTGTTTATGTGACAATTTGTGCCCATTCATTCTGTAGAGCATTTATGAGGTCAGGCACTGATGTTAGACAAGAAGGCCTGGCTCACTATCTCTGTTCCAGTTCATCTTAAAGGTGTTTGATGGGGTTGAGGTCAGTGCTCTGTGCAGGTCAGTCAAATTCTTCCACTCCAAACTCATCAATCCATGTCTTTGTAGTCCTTGCTTTGTGCACTGGGGCACAATCATGTTGGAATAAAATAGGGCCTTCCCCAAACTGTTGCCACATAGTTGGAAGTATAGCATTGTCCAAAATGACTTGGTATTCTGAAGCATTAAGATTGCCCTTCACTGGAGATAAGGAGAGTAGCCCAAACCCTGAAGAACAGCACCATACCATTATCCCTCCTTCACTTCACAGATGGCATAATGCAGTCAGACAGGTAATGTTCTCCCGGCATCCTCCAAACCCAAACTCACCCATCTGACTGCCAAACAGTATGATATTTAGACCTAAAATTCCTAATTTAACAGAGAATGTCTATGCAATACATGTATTTACATTATCTCTCTGTCCAGGCAATAATTCAAGTTATTCATATTATGGGCTTGCCACTGCTTTCCCTTTGCCTCCGCTGTCATATCTTCAGACCCTCCGTACCCGCTACACCCCCAATGACATCATACCTTTTCTATAATGACTATGTTCCACTGCAACTAGGCCATGCCTCCTAGCCCTTGTATTGTGAGTACACTATCACATGGGAGAATGAAAGACCTCCCTCTAAGAAGATTAATTAATTATCGGACAGGGATAAAACAATGAGTGACTGTCACAAGAGTCTTATAGAAGCCACTATAAATCCTGTCAAAGGAAAGTTACTATACATGATTATGTTTCACCTTAGACAGATACAAAGGGAAAACAGAATAATGCTATGAATTTAAAGAAAAGTAACAATAGTCAGGTCCATTAGTCTTTTTACGCCATAGTACTTTGTTTCTATTGTTAACATATAAATATCAACACTATAGCCAGAAGTAAGTATGTTCTACTATGGTATTTACAATATATACAAATAGCTATGTACCCGTATGTATATATGTCAACATTGCCTTGTGAAACCAATCTGTGTAAAAGCAGACTATTTGTACAAGACACGTTTCTATGAATGTTGCCTCAGGGGCGCACACAGGGGGGGTTTCTGGGTCTCCAGAAACCCCCCCTGCGTTCCCTGCGTGCCCCCCCAGAAAGGCCTGCGTTCACATGGTTTTATACAAGGTTAGATGCCACTGACACCTAAAGGCTGATTCCAATCTTTGTAAAATGTTACCATATTATAATCTTTGAACATAATATAATTTTTTTCTCAAAAGTCACCATCTGACTCCTTTTTACTTTTAAAGTCACAGATTGTCATTATAAGTTAGAAAGTGGCCCCAATTTACTAATAGGCGGTGATACAATTTTGTTATTGCCATTTATCACAGCGATATAAAATCTGCTATAGCTGCAAGTTATTACTAAAATATTGTAGGAGCAGCTGAGTATCATTTACCACTCCTGGCCGGGAGCAATAAGGCTTCACTTCCAGATCGTCAGGCCAGTCTTGGAGCATATGCGTATGCATGTCAGGCTAGCCGACTCACACATGCGTGGTGGATCTGAAAACCCGGTGATATCCAATTGCCATGGTGGAAAATATTCAGAGTAATAGGGACTACTTATCTCTATGGTGACCCTGGTTCTGCTTTTCAAGTTTACCTCCCAACCACTGCTAAAACATCCCATTTCCAGCAGCAATAGGACTGTTCACCCTTTGACTGAGGCCACAGTGCGGAATGGTGAAACAAAAGCAGAATTTTGATGGTCAAAACATTGACCTGCTGTAAAACGGCCTTTCTTCACAAACTTTGATTTGGCTGAAAATCTGCAGCAACTTTGCTTATCTTTAGAGGATATGTGATGAGATTCCGTTAATGAAACACATATTACAACTCCATGCAAGAAGCATATATTTACAGATGTGAAAGTTATATAGCATCAACTTAGCAAACCAGTGCTCACTCTTAAGCTGGGTACACACTACATAAATTTCAACCAACTTTTTATGCCGAGCGATTTTACATGCGATCAATGGTCCGATCGCTTGGTCCATGGACTGCATACACACTAGCCTTGTTTAGGACGATAAAGGGAAGAGCGGACGTCCCTTTAGCGACTTTTTACAGCCATGTTGTCGTGAGCAATGACTGTAATTTCATACTCACTGTTGTGGATCGGTCGGAAGTTTATACACACTGCACAGCGGAAACGAGATTGGAACGAAAATATTAAACGGTACGACCAACCAAATGAGGCGACAATCGTCCATTTGGGCAGACTTTCGACCATTGTGTCACTACACACACAGACCCGACTTTTGAACGAGCGGTCGTATGTCGGCTGATTGAGCCGATTATTGGATGAAAACCGTGTAGTGTGTACCCAGCTTAAGCTATCTGAGGATTGTCTTTCAAAATAGGCAGGTAAGTAGACAGGTAAAGTCTGCTATAACATACAGTGCTGCTAATAGTTTACTTAGCCCACCCAACGCAATGACGGCATTTGGGAGTTTTATGTTCTGCCCTATAAAAATATCTGCTACATAGACAGAAATATCAACAGCCATGTTCTACTAAATGGCAACATTATGTACCGTTTGTTACCAATAAATCGGAGCAATGTGGCAACAAGTAATCAGAGATCAGTCTAGTCACCTGTATATCAGCTGCATAGCTGCTTTCAATAATAAACAGCCACAGATTAGCAGGTAGCAACCATACTCTTGGGCATATTCAATTGTTGGCGTTACAGCCTAAAGTAACGCGCCCTGTGCACTATTACCGCCATTACGGTAATAGAACGCGTAAATACTGTTATTACGGTACTTTTCATGCTTAGTATTACCGTAATAACAGTAATACTTTTTCCGTGACGGAGAAAGTAAACAATTGAATATGCCCCTCTGTGTCCATGCTGGGCACAATATGTATGATATGTACGTTCAGTAGGTGGACGGCTGTAAATCCTACTCCTGGATTCAGCTCTGAGAACTAACATAAAAGTCTGTGAAATGGCAACTGTCCTGTAGAAATTGGGGCTACTGGGAGCAAGGATGGGTAATGCCTTCCCTAATGTATTAGTTTAAAAATCATAACTGTGTGATTAAGGTAAACCTGACATGGGACCCCAATATTCACCAGAACAGGCAGGTCATGTATAAACTGTTGCTATTAAATGGCCTTCACCAATTCAGTTATTGGGAATAACAAAATTTAAAACAGCGATGTGTTTAAAGTCAAGACTTGCACGCTTTTTTTTATGTATTTATTTATTATTTATACTGTTTATCGCTGGCGCAGTCGCTGGATCCGCAGGCATTGCTGATTTTTATGTCAGCATTGTGACTATGCCAATCACAATGTCGGTATTTTATCAGTGACTGGCAAACTGAAATGCCAGAATTTACCCTATCGCCATTTTCATGTCGGCAGGATTAGTGTCGGTATTTCTTCTGTCGGGAATATGATTATCACCAGTTAAAAATACCAGTTTTCTTAGTGCACAAGAGTAATTCGTTTTTTTTACCTCAATACAACTGGCTAGACATAACCGTTTTATTGGCCATCAAGCTATCTAGGTTTGGCATAAATTGAAAAACAAACTTATAAAACCTGCAGCACTTTGTTGGGATGCATTGTTGTACCTTTAACAGTCCTTAGTTACAATGTCTAGCAATAAAATATATCACACAAAAACAGGTGGATAGCCTGATATGCCTAAATTACATAATGCTACTCTAGAGAACGCAAAGAGATCTGACCTCAGATATGTAAAGGACATTACAACTTAAAAAGGCAGAGTTTACTTTAAGTAGAGAAAACATAACACAAGGATTAAAGGGAGGATTATGATGGTTCAGGGAGGGGTGAGGACAAACTGAGATTCCCCAGAGTCAGTTACCACAGATTAGCAGGTGTACATAACAATTAGTGTATGTCTGGCACGTTTGCCACTACAAAGTCAGTTCAACAATGCTAACTGAAAGGCAACAACCTACACAATTAGCCTGAGGTCTCTGGGCATGTTCAATCAGGTTCAATGCGGAAAAACTAAAGATCTGATAAAGACTATTTTTTATTAGGATAAGTTTGAATAAGGTCACATTACCATTCTGAGCTCAATCTTAACCTCCTGCACATCCATTATGAAACCAGTTTTGAAGTAGACGAGGATAGTACAACCTGTAACCAATGAGATGATCAGAATTTCCACAGCAGTGACCTCACTTGTGTGATCATTTCAGTGAGGACAGGGCTGCATGTAACAGGGGCAGTATCATGCTGGGAAGAGTGGGAACAGGGGAAAATGTGAAGCCACAATCTAAGAAGCTTACTTATAAGAGGCCATTAAGTAGGATTTTTTTATTGTTGCTAAAAAAATTACTGATTGTTGTACATTAACAATAGAATAACACCAAGGTAATTGATATTGGAACTGACTACCGACGCTTCGGATAAAAACAACTTCCAGACTTCTCAGAATAATTCAGGACTCGGTTATTAAAAAAATTGAACACTACTATGGTATTAGTAGAGTTCAAATGAAACAATAATTTGACTTCCTCTCCACTATGCCTTACCTAGGCCATGTAAAATGACTTAATAAATGAAAACCATCCTACCCTATCAACCAAAACCAGGTGTGGGTGGGTGGGATCTTGCAAGGCAGAATGACTCAACCAGGAAATGAAACCCACTATAAAAGAACCCAAGACCCTCCCCTCCACATCATTGGTCGGGTTTGAAAAACAAGTTAACTCTTTCAGGTAAGTGCCAGTTCAAGTGCAAAAACTTGGAATTGTAGCTATGAGTTTTTCCTTTTTATTTGCAACAGCCAAAATGGTTTAAAAATTACTTAACATAGAAATGTATTTGCTTTTATCGTATATTGCTAAATATGACCCACTGTAACAGAGGTTATAGACAGTTCTCATTGAGAAGAAATAACTATAGGAAAAATATATAAGAAATATGTGTTTCCAGTTTAGCACATTACAAGCCATAAAACATAAATCTAATGTAGTTTAAATGTTTAATATTTTCATTTTCTACGCTTGGTTCAAAATGAGATTAGTCAGTTCCCACACTGAAAGTTTCATCCCTTTAACAGTAATACAAGGTATGAACTATATTATAATATTTGTCTTGGTAATGGAAAAATAGAAGTTCAGTTTGTATCAGCTGCAGGCAACCTGTCAATTTCTGGATAAACATACTGTATATTTATGTTTTGGTCAAATGACCTACAGGAAGGTGATCAGACCTGCTTTCTTCCATGACCCGTGTACTGACTGTGCTTTTAAACTAAATAAACCAATATTTCCTGTAAATAGTTTGATCCTGATATAACACATTGCCCATTACTTGTTGACAATAAAGAGGGGTACAGGGCCACTCAGGGTGTAACTGATTACACACTAAAATAAACCAGATTATTGCACAGTGAAAAAAAGAAGAGAATAACAATATAGTGCTATCTACTTATTCCAGTGTAGGAAACGCATCTAATTGGAGGACAGACTAAATAAAGTTGTCTTTCCTGCGTGAACAAAATCCTGAGTTCCCGTAGAGCTTCCACTGTCCTCCTACCTTATACCTGAGCTATGCCAGTACTAGTCTCCTTTCCACACGTCACACCAATACACCGTCATCATGTGCACAAAACATTTCTCTGCCATGCCTTACCTCTGAGACACACTGCACTTCAACACACCTTACTTATTCTCATCAACACCGTCAAATCCCTTTTTAAAACAATACTTAAAAAACACATGAAGAATCCGATATCACATTCAGGAACAGAGTTACATTTTTTGACCCACTAGTTCATAGTTGAACAAGACACCAATCTCTACCACATCTTGTCTGTATAAAATAATTGTCATTCAAAAGTAACTGAAAATGATCATGGAATGTTTTTATGCTTGCTGGCAGTTGTACACCAACACACCCTCTTCTCCGCCACAGTAGATGTGCACTAACATAAATAATAACTTTTAAGAATAATAAGTAAGACACAGTGCCGGATCACCCAGTAGTCGACATAGGGGGGCCTGAGCGTTGCCATCACCTGTGGGCAGCATTGAGGGTCTAGGTGGCTAGTACATGATCCGTATTACACTTATAAGATACTGCTCTATGCTCTGCTTCATGGTGGCTGGCCCCTCCCCTGGAACTAGCCACTGATGCAATGCACTGCGGATCAAAGTTCTCCTCGGTCCCTCCACCTCTTGGTGCCGCACACTGGCTGCTCTCTGGGCTGCAGCTTCTCTCAGCTGTGTAATGACAAGCCATTTATGTGCTACATTGCACCTGTAAGGTTGCAGGAGAATACTAATTATTTGTAAATCATTTTACTTTCATTTAGTGGAAAGAAAAAAAGAGTGTTAGTTGCTGTTAAGATAGATGCCACTGTATGTAATCTCACTACCTAGGATAAGGAGATTCTGAGGCTGCCTAAGTACCCTTCAACCATCATTAGCAAAGAATGACTAATTCCCTACATAAGTCTTGTAGTCATGGGTGGTTATATATCAACCCATGGTGAGATGCTTCTCCAGACCTTAAAATAGTAAAATATTGTTCTACTAACACTTTGTCTATACTAGCTGAACTGTTAGGGAGGAAACAAAAATATCACTGGTTGCATTGAGGGGCGGATGTAGATTTTTTTTTGTTTAGTAGGGGTTGTTTAGTGCCCTGCCCATTCTTTTACTCCTAACATTTGCAGGCTGCACATTGCATCCTGCTGGAGGAGGGGGGCAATAGCCCCCATCTGGATCCACCATTGGTTGCATTGATGGCCGTTCAGAATCCAGCGAGTATTGACAGTAGACCACTACTTTCAGGTCTCTCAGCATTAACCGGAAGGGCAATGCACATTGGAGGATGTGACTGGGCTGTATTACCTGGTAGGCTGTGTAAGCAGCCTTCTGGGGGGCCCACCAGCCTTATAGGCAGGCTCGGCCAGATTCAGGGGGGAAGAGGGAGCTACTGAATTCTGCTTATACCTCCAGGCCATCACATATAGGGTTAATAGCATGACCGCAGGCTCAGTGGCTATACAAAGAGTGCAGCGGGGCCGACCTCCTGCTGCACTCTATCTATTCACTACGGAAGGTGAAGGGCTAACCAGTACTAGGGCCTATGAGGTCTTAATCTGCCTATGGTAGGATGATTAAACAAGAGGCAGTCTGTCAACCCTGTAATACTGTATCCCTAGACTGCTGTTCTCTTTCCCCAATTCCAGGGTTGATCACAATCCCTCCATTATGAGTGATTGTCACTCTGTTATTATTTATCCTCCCTTACATCTAATCTATAAACTCTTAAGATAGAAGTGACTTTTCACTTTGCTTCTATTCTATCCTTTCCATATTAATTTACCAACTAATTTAATCACTGTAAAGTATTTATAGCTATCACCTAATTTGTGGCTGATTGGACTACTGTGAAACCTGGCAGTAGTACTGTGTTAGGATTAGGGATGTGCACCGGCGACTTTTGAGGTCTCGTGTTTTGTGTTTTGGATCCGGATTTTCGTTATTTTTGAGGTTCGGATTTGTCTCGCAAAACACTTGACGAAAGGTCTCGGTTCGGATTTAAGGTATTGGATTCGGATTTTTTTTGAAAAAAACATAAAAAGTTTAAAAATCAAGTTTTTGGGCTTATTTTCACTCCTAGGCTATTATTAACCTCAATAACATTCAATAACAAGCATTTCCACTAATTTACAGTGTATTCTGAACACCTCACAATATAGTTATTAGTCCAAAACGTTGCAAAAAGGTATCTTTCTGGACTGCGTAGAGGAGTGGGTCACCACAATATCTTAAAAACCCTGAACTTTTATGATTCGCACCAATAATTGTACCTGGACTGCGTAGAGGAGTGGGTCACCACAATATATTAAAAACACTGAACTTTTATGAATCGCACCAATAAATGTACCTGGACTGCGTAGAGGAGTGGGTCACCACAATATATATAATAAGAAAACCATCAACTAGTTTGATTCGCACCAATAAATGTACCTGGACTGCGTAGAGGAGTGGGTCACCACAATATATTAAAAACCCTGAACTTTTATGAATCGCACCAATAAATGTACCTGGACTGCGTAGAGGAGTGGGTCACCACAATATATATAATAAGAAAACCATCAACTAGTTTGATTCGCACCAATAAATGTACCTGGACTGCGTAGAGGAGTGGGTCACCACAATATATTAAAAACCCTGAACTTTTATGAATCGCACCAATAAATGTACCTGGACTGCGTAGAGGAGTGGGTCACCACAATATATATAATAAGAAAACCACCAACTTGTTTGATTCGCACCAATAAATGTACCTGGACTGCGTAGAGGAGTGGGTCACCACAATATATTAAAAACCCTGAACTTTTATGAATCGCACCAATAAATGTACCTGGACTGCGTAGAGGAGTGGGTCACCACAATATATATAATAAGAAAACCATCAACTTGTTTGATTCGCACCAATAAATGTACCTGGACTGCGTAGAGGAGTGGGTCACCACAATATATTAAAAACCCTGAACTTTTATGATTCGCACCAATAATTGTACCTGGACTGCGTAGAGGAGTGGGTCACCACAATATCTTAAAAACCCTGAACTTTTATGAATCGCACCAATAAATGTACCTGGACTGCGTAGAGGAGTGGGTCACCACAATATATATAATAAGAAAACCATCAACTTGTTTGATTCGCACCAATAAATGTACCTGGACTGCGTAGAGGAGTGGGTCACCACAATATATTAAAAACCCTGAACTTTTATGAATCGCACCAATAAATGTACCTGGACTGCGTAGAGGAGTGGGTCACCACAATATATTAAAAACCCTGAACTTTTATGAATCGCACCAATAAATGTACCTGGACTGCGTAGAGGAGTGGGTCACCACAATATATTAAAAACCCTGAACTTTTATGAATCGCACCAATAAATGTACCTGGACTGCGTAGAGGAGTGGGTCACCACAAGATATATTAAAAACCCTGAACTTTTATGAATCGCACCAATAAATGTACCTGGACTGCCTAGAGGAGTGGGCACTGGGCACCACAATAAAATATATAAAAAACCTTCAACAGGTCTGCATTACACTACACATACGGCTGCTCCTCCATCCTCTCCATCATATACATGTTGGAGTTTTAGCGTGTGACAACCTCTTGTTTTTGATAATGTCAGTGCATTTTGAATATTTTTCAATTTGCCCCACACCACTGAATGTACTTTATCTATGATACGCATCTATCTATCTTGACTGCGTAGTGTGGTGGCCCCGGTACACAATTTGGTACCGAGGCCACAATATAATTAAAAAACCCTCCACGTGTCAGAATTCCACCAAACAAGTATCTGGACTGCGTAGTGGGGTGGCCCCGGTACCCAACTTGATACCGGGGCCACAATAAAATAAATACACCCTCCACGTGTCAGAATTCCACCAAACAAGTATCTGGACTGCGTAGTGGGGTGGCCCCGGTACCCAATTTGATACCGGGGCCACAATAAAATAAATACACCCTCCACGTGTCAGAATTCCACCAAACAAGTATCTGGACTGCGTAGTGGGGTGGCCCCGGTACCCAACTTGATACCGGGGCCACAATACCTCCTCCAAACATGCTACAGACAATTCGTCATTGAGATCCCATCAAGTATGTTAAAGACAGACAGGGTCCAAGTGTTATTAGTTGACTTTGTAAAGAAAAAAACTGTCCCTGTTGCACATAGTCGTGCAATGAAGACTTACTTTTTCATTTAAAGGCACGATCTTTCAAGTGTAGTGTTTGTAAGTCTAAGTCATATTATACTTTTGGTAAAATTGGTTTTTTTTGTTCCTCTTTATGTTAATTAATTAGTAATAGAATTAAAGTAGGAAATAGAATTAAATAGAATTAAAGTAGGAAATAGAGTGGTATAGAGTTGTAGTGTGGTATAGATAGAGTGGTCCACACAATATAATAATAAAACCCTCAACTGGTCTGAATTCCACCAAACAAGTATCTTGACTGCGTAGTGTGGTGGCCCCGGTACACAATTTGGTACCGAGGCCACAATATAATTAAAAAACCCTCCACGTGTCGGAATTCCACCAAACAAGTATCTGGACTGCATAGTGGGGTGGCCCCGGTACCCAATTTGATACCGGGGCCACAATACCTCCTCAAAACATGCTCCAGACAATTCGTCATTGACAGACCCCAGACAGACAGGGTCGTAGTGTTATTGTTTGACTTTGTAAACCCAAAAAAATGTCCCTGTTGCACTTGCACATAGTCGTGCAATGAAGACTGACTTTTTCATTTAAAGGCACGATCTTTCAAGTGTAGTGTTTGTAAGTCTAAGTCATATTATACTTTTGGTAAAATTGGTTTTTTTTGTTCCTCTTTATGGTAATTAATTAGTAATAGAATTAAAGTAGGAAATAGAATTAAATAGAATTAAAGTAGGAAATAGAGTGGTATAGAGTTGTAGTGTGGTATAGATAGAGTGGTCCACACAATATAATAATAAAACCCTCAACTGGTCTGAATTCCACCAAACAAGTATCTTGACTGCGTAGTGTGGTGGCCCCGGTACACAATTTGGTACCGAGGCCACAATATAATTAAAAAACCCTCCACGTGTCGGAATTCCACCAAACAAGTATCTGGACTGCATAGTGGGGTGGCCCCGGTACCCAATTTGATACCGGGGCCACAATACCTCCTCAAAACATGCTCCAGACAATTCGTCATTGACAGACCCCAGACAGACAGGGTCGTAGTGTTATTGTTTGACTTTGTAAACCCAAAAAAATGTCCCTGTTGCACTTGCACATAGTCGTGCAATGAAGACTGACTTTTTCATTTAAAGGCACGATCTTTCAAGTGTAGTGTTTGTAAGTCTAAGTCATATTATACTTTTGGTAAAATTGGTTTTTTTTGTTCCTCTTTATGGTAATTAATTAGTAATAGAATTAAAGTAGGAAATAGAATTAAATAGAATTAAAGTAGGAAATAGAGTGGTATAGAGTTGTAGTGTGGTATAGATAGAGTGGTCCACACAATATAATAATAAAACCCTCAACTGGTCTGAATTCCACCAAACAAGTATCTTGACTGCGTAGTGTAGTGGCCCCGGTACACAATTTGGTACCGAGGCCACAATATAATTAAAAAACCCTCCACGTGTCGGAATTCCACCAAACAAGTATCTGGACTGCATAGTGGGGTGGCCCCAGTACCCAATTTGATACCGGGGCCACAATACCTCCTCAAAACATGCTCCAGACAATTCGTCATTGACAGACCCCAGACAGACAGGGTCGTAGTGTTATTGTTTGACTTTGTAAACCCAAAAAAATGTCCCTGTTGCACTTGCACATAGTCGTGCAATGAAGACTGACTTTTTCATTTAAAGGCACGATCTTTAAAGTGTCAGAAAGAGAGAGAAGACACAGGAGAGGAGAGTTGTAGCTGGGGACCTGGGGTGGAAGCTCCCAGGCTCCCCCAGCATTGCCTGGAAGTCTGAGCGTGGTGACTGAGCCAGGGCAAGGAATGTGTGCCCTGGATGAGGGGGAGAACTCCATGCCACTATAGTGAACCCAAGAGAGAGGGGGACACTGCACATGGAAGAGGCCCTGGAGTGAGGGCTGCTACAAGAGGCATGGTAGCTGTAGTGTCAGATCCTGAGGCTGAGAGTACACAGAGTGACGTGTCAGAGCACAGGAGACATTATCCCCGCAGAGGAGGGATGAGCTGCAGTTGAGAGGTCTGTTGTTGAAATAGGATATGCACACTTTAACAAACCAATCATTTCAGCGACAGGGCCTACCAAACAACTTTGACTGAAATGATTGGTTTGTTTGGGCCCCCACACCAAAAAAGCTATTCATCTCTCCCTGTACAGACTAAACAGGCTCTACTGAGGCAAGATGTCGTCCTCATCCTCAACCTCTGATTCCTCTCCCCCTACAGTGTGTACTTCCTCCTCATCACACATTATCAATTCGTCCCCGCTGGACTCCACAACCACAGGTCCCTCTGTAGTATCTGGAGGGCAGTGCTGTACTTCATTGAGGAATTGATTATTCATTTTTATAAACATCATTTTTTCAACGTTGTGAGGAAGCAACCTCCTTCGCCGCTCACTGACCAGGTTCCCCGCTGCACTAAAAACTCTTTCCGAGTACACACTGGAGGGGGGACAACTCAGGTAAAATAGAGCCAGTTTGTACAGGGGCTTCCAAACTGCCTTTTTTTCCTGCCAGTAACAATATGGACTGTCTGACATGTCTACTTGGATGGTGTCAGCAAAGTAATCATCCACAATTTTTTCTATTGTGACAGCATCCAATGCAGCGAGAGTAGACATGTCTGCAATGGTTGGCAGGTCCTTCAGTCCGGACCAGATGTTATCAGCATCCCCGCCAGTGCCTCTTTTGGGAAAACTGAGCTTTTTCCTCGCAGCCATAGATGTGGAAGAAAATGAGGGTGGAGCTGTTGGCATGTCACGGTCCTCTTCAGAGGACAATCTCCTGACCAGCAGGTCTTTGCACCGCTGTAGATTTGTGTCCGCCGGAAACAGAGACACAACATACGCTTTAAACCGAGGATCGAGCACGGTGGCCAGAATGTATTCCTCTGACTTTAAAAGAGTGACCACCCTCGGATCCTGGCAAAGCGTACGAAGGGCTACATCCACAAGAGCTACATGCTTGCTGTAATCGCAATGGCTTACCAGCTCCTCCCTCACTTTCTCCAGCTGCTTCTGCAACAGCCTGATCAGGGGAATGACCTGACTCAAGCTGGCAGTGTCGGAACTGACTTCTCGTGTGGCAAGTTCAAATGGCTGCAGAACCTTGCACAACACGGAAATCAGTCTCCACTGCGCTTGACTCAGGCGCATCCCCACTCCTTTGCCTATGTCGTAGGTGGCTGTGTAGGCCTGAATGGCCTTTTGCTGCTCCTCCATCCTCTGCAGCATATAGAGGGTGGAGTTCCAGCGCGTCACAACCTCTTGTTTGAGGTGATGGCAGGGCAGATTCAAGCTTTTTTGATGTGCCTCTAGTCTGCGGTAGGCACTGGCTGAATGCCGAAAGTGTCCAGCAATTTTGCGGGCCACCGCAAGCATCTCCTGCACACCCCTGTCACTCTTGAGGTAATGCTGCACCACCAAATTAATGGTGTGGGCAAAACATGGGACGTGCTGGAAATTGCCCATATTTAATGCCCGCACAATGTTACTGGCATTGTCTGACACCACAAATCCCCATGAGAGTCTAAGTGGGGTAAGCCACTGGGAGATAATTTCCCTCATTTTCTCTAATATGTTGTCAGCGTTGTGCCTCTTATTAAAGCCTGTAATGCACAATGTTGCCTGCCTTTGCATGAGCAGCCATTTTGTAGATGCTGCTACTGATGCAGCTGTTGCTGTTGCTGCGGAAGGGGATGCATCTACCCAGTGGGCTGTCACAGTCATATAGTCCTTCGTTTGCCCAGAACCACTTGTCCACATGTCCGTGGTTAAGTGGACAGTGGGTACAACCGCATTTTTAAGAGCACTGAGGACACTTGATCGTACTTCTCTGTACATTTTTGGTATCGCCTGCCTAGTGAAGTGGAATCTCGAGGGGATTTGGTACCGGGGACACAATACCTCCATCAACCCTCTAAATCCCACTCCACTGATGGCGGACACCGGGCGCACGTCTAACACCAACATTGCAGTTACAGCCGCAGTTATACGCTTTGCAATAGGGTGACTACTATCGTATTTGGTGGTCATGGCAAACGACTGTTGGACGGTCAATTGTTTGGTGAAAGACTTAGCGGTCTTACGACTTCCCCTCTGGGAAGATGACCGACTAACAGCAGCAACAGCAGCAGTGGCAGTAGTAGGCGTACCGCTGTAGGATTCCTCGGATGAATCCCGTATTGAGGAGGACTCAGTCTGGCTGGTGACTTGGGCTGCAGGACTGAATCTGATGGAGATTGTGGAGGAAGTTGACGAGGAGGGTGTTGCTGGTGTGTATCCAACTGGACCACGGGATTTAGGTGTCCCTGTACCGATGAGGGTCCTAGCCCCAGTTCCTGAACTAACCACTGAACTATGAAGGTTATTCAGGTGACGTATAAGGGAGGATGTTCCTAGGTGGGCAAGATCCTTACCCCTGCTTATTTGAGCTTTACATAAGCTACATATTGCCATACATTGGTTGTCTGGATTTGGATAAAAATAACTCCAGACCGAAGAGGTGCATTTTTTGGTCTTCTGACCAGGCATGACGATGGGCTTTTTCATCCCATGGACATCAGCTGTTTCCCCCCCTGGTGCCTCATTTACAATAACCACATCACCATCCTCATCATCAAGTTCCTCCACAGCGCCAGCTACATCATCAATAGCCTCCTCCCGAGCCACCTCTTCCCGTACAGTGATGGGAAGGTCAGGCTTGACAACCACCAACACCCTTGGACTCGCCTTGGGGATTTGTGATAATTTCTCTTTAGAAGGCAGAGTTGTTTGCTGTTTTGTTGCTGACAGCATAACTCTCTTCAATTTTTTGTAGGGGGGGGGAGGAGGAGGAGGGCTAAGATCCGTGGGTGAAGCTGAACCACTAGTCATGAACACGGGCCAGGGCCTAAGCCGTTCCTTGCCACTCCGTGTCGTAAATGGCATATTGGCAACTTTACGTTTCTCTTCAGATGATTTTAAGTTTCTCTTTTTGCTACTTTTTCTTAACTTGGGCTTTTTGGATTTTACATGCCCGGTACTACGAGATTGGGCATCGGGCTTGGAAGACGACGTTGATGGCATTTCATCGTCTATGTCATGACTAGTGGCAGCAGCTTCAGCATTAGGAGGAAGTGGGTCTTGATCTTTCCCTACTTTATCCTCCAAATTTTTGGTCTCCATTATATGTAGCACAAGATACTGCAGAATGTGTGAACTTGGTAATATTGCAGTACCAATGGACTTATACTGCTGGATTGGTTTTGCAAATTTGGTTATAATTATTATATATTTTTTTTATTTTTTATTTTTTTTTACTTTTTTTTTATTTTTAAAAAACTTGGGAATAGTGGGGAAATAACTATGCCCTTAGAAGCACAGAGCACAGGACACAGCACCACTGGACTGAACAGGACACGGCACAGGACCCAGCAGCACTACGGAACTCAGCAGGACAGAGCACAGGACACAGCACCACTGGACTGATACTGCAGAATGTGTGAACTTGGTAATATTGCAGTACCAATGGACTTATACTGCTGGATTGGTTTTGCAAATTTGGTTATAATTATTATATATTTTTTTTTTTTTAAATTTTTTATTATTTTTTACTTTTTTTTTATTTTTTAAAAACTTGGGAATAATGGGGAAATAACTATGCCCTTAGAAGCACAGAGCACAGGACACAGCACCACTGGACTGAACAGGACACGGCACAGGACCCAGCAGCACTACGGAACTCAGCAGGACAGAGCACAGGACACAGCACCACTGGACTGATACTGCAGAATGTGTGAACTTGGTAATATTGCAGTACCAATGGACTTATACTGCTGGATTGGTTTTGCAAATTTGGTTATAATTATTATATATTTTTTTTTTTTTAAATTTTTTATTATTTTTTACTTTTTTTTTATTTTTTAAAAACTTGGGAATAATGGGGAAATAACTATGCCCTTAGAAGCACAGAGCACAGGACACAGCACCACTGGACTGAACAGGACACGGCACAGGACCCAGCAGCACTACGGAACTCAGCAGGACAGAGCACAGGACACAGCACCACTGGACTGATACTGCAGAATGTGTGAACTTGGTAATATTGCAGTACCAATGGACTTATAATGCTGGATTGGTTTTGCAAATTTGGTTATTATTATTATATATTTTTTTTTTTTTTTTAATTTTTTATTTTTTTTTACTTTTTTTTTATTTTTTACAAACTTGGGAATAATGGGGAAATAACTATGCCCTTAGAAGCACAGAGCACAGGACACAGCACCACTGGACTGAACAGGACACGGCACAGGACCCAGCAGCACTACGGAACTCAGCAGGACAGAGCACAGGACACAGCACCACTGGACTGATACTGCAGAATGTGTAAACTTTGTAATATTGCAGTACCACTGGACTTTTACTGCTGAATGTGTGAACTTGGTAATATTGCAGTACCAATGGGCTTATACTGCAGGATTGGTTGTGAAAATTTTGTGGTAATTAAAAAATATTAAAGTAGTTTTTGGTATTTTATAAAAAAACTTTTTTTTATTTTTTTAAACACAGGGGAATATTGGGGAAATAACTATGCCCTTAGAAGCACAGAGCACAGGACACAGCACCACTGGACTGAACAGGACACAGCACAGGACCCAGCAGCACCACTGACCTCAGAAGGACAGAGCACAGCACACAGCACCACTGGACTGATACTGCAGAACACAGCACAGCACAGCACAGCACAGCACAGCACAGCACAGCACTAAACAGCACAGCACAGCACTAAACAGCACAGCACTAAACAGCACAGCACAGCACAGCACTAAACAGCACAGAACTAAACAGCACAGAACTAAACAGCACAGAGGACCACCTAACACACCCTCCCTCTACCCTGATCAATGCCCGAGTGAAGATGGCGGCGACTAGCGGGGAATTTATAGGATCCGAGTATCGCGAGATCCGACAACGGGATTATGAGTCAGAGCCTCAGTTTCACTTTTGAATTTGGCGCCAATACCCGGATCTGTCTCGGATCCGACTCGGATCCGCAACGTTCGGGTGGGCTCGGATTTCAGAAATCCGAGCGCGCTCATCCCTAGTTAGGATAGCTACAAATAGTGACCTGAGGGCAGCATCTACGGCTCAAGTGTGGCTGAAAAAGTATCTCAAACACTGATTAAGCTTTTATGTGCCCAGATTTGCCAGGATAGAAGTTATTTTTGTCCTAACTTTCATATATAATCCAGATTTCTGATGCTTCTTGATTCTCATGATGAGTGGGAATAGGCTCAAATTGCTATTTTACTGAATTTGGCACCCACATGGAAGGAAGGAACGGTGCCTATAGAATGTATATCATGCCTATTTTGTTTCATAATAACAGTTGCCCTATATATGAGAAAATCAAATGACTACATGAGCCCTCCTTACACTCAGTTACAGATATACAGCCTCCCTTTTGTGCTATTTTAGTGTTTTTTGCTTTGAGTTGGAGTTGACAAATTGCTTGGTCTTCCGTTATTAGACTGATTGCAATACTTCAATAGTTTATATCCAGAGGGAAAAAAAGTTTCCATGTCAGTGCAGTAAAAGTGTATACTTATATCTGGGATGAAAAAATCTAGAACACAAAGATTTAAATGTAGTATTTATTCCAACATTCCAGAGAATCTTTGGAACGAATATATTTCATCCAATGCAATAGGACCCGGATTTAATTATTTTGCCATCGTAGGTCTCGTTTTGATGCCACTCTATTTATCTACCCACATCACCGCAGAGCTGCATGCTCCAAACCTTCACCACATGCCATCTGTATAAAATCTATAAATATGTTCTACCAGTAATTAAAGAGGAAGTCTGTGAAGGAGAAAGAGGTGACTGAGCACTGCTTAGCATGCTACCTGTTAGCATTTTCTATCTTTCCCTATCCCAGGCAAACATTTTTTTTCTGTACCTAACAAATAGAGGACATATCACAGCAATGGCTAGTTCTCTGTATGAAAGACCATAGACCAGGGTTTCCCAAACCCAGTCCTCAGGGCTCCCTAACAGTGCAGGTTTTCCGGATCACATGTGACATAATTAGGACCACCTGTGGATCTGTTACAATGTGTCAGTCAGTAATGAATACACCTGTGCTCCAGCAAGGAGATATGGAAAACCTGCACTGTTAGGGAGCCCTGAGGACTGGGTTTGGGAAACCCTGCCATAGACTGTTTATGCAAATAGGCAACCAAAAGAACAAAATGTGGTTAAACGATGAAACGGACAGCTTGCCATTCTGCCGCCATAGGTCTTGGCATTTCCATTAATTTGTACCTGCCGGAGAGAAATCATATTATCATTACTTTGGCAGAATATGAGCATAGACTTACCAAGCAATAACTAAAAATATGTTCCACACATGGCATTATTTTATTCAGCTTGAACAAGACTCAAAAATTAGCTTTAAATAACATAATAGAAATAATTTTTGAAAGATACATCAGTTTGTCTATGTGTTTGTTTCTATAGTATGTATAAAATATAACCTAAAAACAATATGAGGATCAATAAACAACTTACTGCTCTTGGGGTCTATATCTCCAATAAAATTAATTTTGTTTCCCACTAGTTTAAACCTCAAATTTGATTTAAATCTAAAGCAAACCATCTTTTATTGTATACATCCTTACTTCCTAAAAGTTATTGAGCACTGGGGCATAAAGAAACACTTCCATTTATATACATTGATATTTTTGTAAATAATATAAGGTAAGGTTTTTACTTGGCAGACCATAAATCTATAAATTTGGCTTAAAGTGTCTGCACAGACAAACGTTTACAATTTATTCATCAGTGGAGAGAGAACGAATTGAAGATTAGTCTAATGGTAGCTAATCTTGATTTCTGATCTTGATTTTCACGATGAGTGGAAATAGGCTCGAAGTCTGCTCAGGTGAATACTACCCCCTGAGAGGCGCAGAGTCTAATGGAAGAGAGGTTTTCACCAGGGATCCCTGCAAGGGGATATGGACTTAGCGGCTCTCTAACCGCAGGTCCCACTCCTCTAGGGAGAGCGATGAGCGAGACTAGATGGATGCTCAGAAGATAAAGGTAGCAATGCGGATATGGTAGAGTGGTTTTTCATATGTCAATATTCTTGTCAGTTCTGATTGGAGTATCTATAGATATTCAGAAAAATTCATGAATGCAATTATCTCATATGAGACATCACCATGCAGAAAAAAATAAATACAAATATCTAGTGCAATACATTTTTGAATAAAATCAATGCAATTTTATTAAACACTAGAAACATACAGGTTTAAGAATTTTAAATCCAAAAGAACATAAGGGGTATGTAGTTATTCCTATCAGACAGGTGCGAACAGCAAGCATATTTATAGATGTTGTCAAAAGGTCCAGGAATGAATGACAGTCCACAGTTCCCATCCGTGTAATTAATGCTGGTAGTAGTTTCTATATCACTTGACAGATACTTTCCGACGCGTTTCAACCTAAATCAAAGGGGTCTTTTTCAAGGTGAGTTTAGCTTTGCACTTACCGAACATGTCAGTATTCCGAACATATTGAGGTGGCACAACCAACTATTTCCAGGCAGGCAGTCAAAGAATTTGTCCAATCAAGTATTGGAATATGTTTCTTTAAACATAACACAAAAGGATATTTGTTCTTTATACAGAACTCCAACTTAAAAATAAGTGGGACAGGCCAGATTTGAATACAATCTCCTGGAACAAAGCTACAATGAATTGTATTAAAATCTAGTGACTTGATAGTATAGAGTCTGGAAAATAGTGGGGATTCTAGATGTCTGTAATTTCTGTACAAGCTGTATTTAAAAATATTTTCAGAATCCCTGAATCCAGGAAAGCAGAGGTGGAAAAGGTTTGTTTGTTTTTTTTATTATTAATTTTTCAGAAATTATGGGGTACAGAAAGTAGAAAGGGATGGGGGGGGGGGGGGTAAGGAAAGGACACAAAAATAAAAAGGGGAAGGGTTGAAGGGGTACATAGTGGGTGAGAACACATTAAACAATTCTGCTGTTAAACCATATTGAAGACATGAGGGAGGGAACCCAATAGGTTCCCTTCCAATTCGTGAAAGTTACACTGTTTGTTTGGTTTTTTAACCATGACAGAAAATGTAAGTAATTATTATTTATTGGAGAAAATACATTTTCACCTAGTATGACCTCTCCAACTCCACCTAGGTACTCAAGTTTTCTGGCTTAAGAGGGCATTGAAAGTGACCCTTTGGGCTAGATTTACTAAGCTGCGGGTTTGAAAAAGTGGGGATGTTGCCTATAGCAACCAATCAGATTCTAGCTTTCATTTATTTAGTACTTTCTACAAAATGACAACTAAAACCTGATTGGTTGCTATAGGCAACATCCCCACTTTTTCAAACCCGCAGCTTAGTAAATCTAGCCCTTAGTCTCATAATAAAGACACAAGCCCAGGGTTCTCCTTTCTTCCTCTGAAAGGTGAGAAAATCTAACTTCCTTGGGCTTCTTAGACGGGAAAAGCAAATGCTGGTGAAAATTAGGATCTAGATCAGAGGTTCAGTCCTCAAGGGCTACTAACAGTTCATGTTTTCAGGATTTCTGTCTGTAGAAGCATGTGGAATAATTACTGACCCAGACAAATAGATTAACTCACCTGTGCGTGATTAAAGAAATCCTGTAAACATGAACTGTTGGTAGCCCTTGAGGACTGAACTTGGGCACCTCTCATCTAGACAGAACAAAGCAGATTTTCTAACTTGCTCATTTTCCAAACTTTGGTCAGTAGAATACAGATCTACCTTATCGCATAATGATCATCAAGGATTGTTGGGAGGTCACAAGATGCCCAACTATCCTTTATATGTTCAGAGAGGCCTGTTTTATATTCCACTAGAAGACACTATTTAAAGCCCTCTTTTCTAAACACCAATGTCCTTAAAAAAGTCTGTATCATCAAATGAAACATATCAGATAAAAAATTTCCACCTTTGTGGTCTGCGTCGGCTTCCATACATCCTCTTTCGCGTTCCACGTGCTTTCCAACGACACTGAGAACAACATTGAAGAACCCAGGGAGCCAGCGGTCAACAAAGAAAAACCACAGCACCAGGCAGAAGATGGAGAAGACTGAGCAAATGTGAAAGGAAACATTTGTAGGGTAAGGGCTAGATTTACTAAACTGCAGGTTTGAAAAAATAGAGATGTTGCCTATAGCAACCAATCAGATTCTAGCTTTCATTTTGTAGAATGCATTAAATAAATGACAGCTAGAATCTGATTGGTTGCTATAGGCAACATCTCCACTTTTCCGAACCCAGTTTAGTAAATATACCCCCTAGAGTCATTTCTGCACTTATAATCTGCATCAGTGCCTGCCACAGATTTTAAACTATTATATTCAAAACGCAATTCACTTCTAAAATAGTTTTATTCATTGTCTGCTCACATTTAATATGAACACTGAATGCTTGTTTTTTACATTAAAAATCTACCTACTCGGCATATAAACTTCTGCTTGTGTCCTGACTTATTGCATAAACTTATGCAATTTATCTTATTTCTTATATTTTACTATTTATTACCTACTTTTTAGCACACCAATGTATTGCGCTTCGTATTTCCCCTCCCCCCTCCAAACCCTTGCAATCGATACCTCTATAGATTATAAAAGCTGCAACTAACATTTTTTTCAGAGAGCTCTTGCATTATCTCCATATTGTTCCCGCATCTGCAGACTTTGAAAAGGGAAAAAATTATATCAATAAATAAGTGTACATTTAAGTGCTTAGCGGGCAATTAAAACACTAAGGAACATTTACAAAAGTGCAAAAAATGCAGATTTCAAGGTGCACATCTACTTCCAGGTCTTTGTGATTGTCCCACGAAATTCTTTCTAAATTGTAAGTTTGGGGATCTACCTAAAAAATGTGCATGGTCGAAAGGGTGAAAAGTCCAAATACCAACACTTTACCATAAGACACTACATTCATTTACATGTTTTTGTTCTTATCATAAAACAGAGATGTTTTTATTGCATTGCTGGAACTACACCTAGGAATTAGCTTTCCACTAAAATTATAAGAAGAGACCTGATCAAAGATGGTGGAAAAATCAAGTCCATTTGTGGGAAGAAAAAAACATGTGCGCCCTTCTGTAAAGGGGGATCTCCCTCCTAAATGTGTGTTTTCCATCTCATCAATTTTAAATAAGTTCATCCTGCAAAAAGAAAATTCAGTTTTGCTTGGTGATGCAGAAATAGATGGACTCATGTGCTTCATTCACCCTCATCAATGAACTCTGCTGATTTGCCCAACTCCTTGCAACGGACAGTGCACACTGGACAGGGCACACTGGACAGGGCACACTTTTGCATCTCCGCAGATGCAGCACAAAATCATGCCAGTAAAATGGATCCGTGCGGAAGTAAACGTGTAAATCCCAGGACAGCATTGGTACTGAGCTTTCCCACTTTCATAAGTGATCCTTATTGTGATATTATTTAAAATTAATACAGTTTATTCTTTTAACTGATTATTCTCCCTTATGGTAGTTACAGTCCGTAACGGATTCCAGTGCCTGCTCACTTATTAAAGGGACCATCTGCCTTACAAAATAAAACATTCATTTAAATACATTATCAATACAAATGTCATTATTCTGATTGTAACAGTAAATATTTTAAAGTGAAATATTTAAAATACACAATAATACTCACCTGTCCGTGCTCAGTGGTCAGATCGTGCAGAGTGTTGCAGTTTTATGTGTGCCTAGAAGACACTGCTTGTGACATGTATATTGTAAGCCCCAAGTATCACACGAAATTATATCTAGACGGCCTTTATTGCATAGCACGGTGGTTCCCAAAGTGTGCGCCGCGGTTCCCCAGGGTTCCGCGGCGCTGTCACAGGGGTGCCGCAGCCAGGGGAAGAGGGAAACCCTCCCCCCCCACAAACTTACCAATCCGGCGGCGACATTCAGTGACAAGCGGCAGGAGAGAGGAGGATGCTGGGTCCCGGGCGCCGACGGATTGTTAATTTTTTTTTTTTGTTTGTTTGTTTTCTCTTTTCTCTTTCCCGGGCACAGAGTCAGCGGAGAGGCAGAGGGGGCACAGAGTCAGCGGAGAGGCAGAGTGGGCACAGAGTCAGCGGAGAGGCAGAGGAGGCACAGTGTGAGTTAGCTGTAAGTTATTCTTTGACAGAAATATAATTAAAAAAATATATAAAAATATTCTTTTCCCTAGGATTTATGTGTATTATTTTTGCATACAACTAAATAAGTATTTCTGTCCTGAACTACATACGTATTTTTTGCCCCAACTGCTTATAAAACGTGACTGCTCGGTTATTATTTTGGAGGGGTGCCTCGAAAAAATTATGGAGACTCTAAGGGGGGCCGCAGACTGCAAAAGTTTGGGAACCACTGGCATAGCATGTGGCCCTACAAACATTAACCTAGAACAATTAAAATCTGAATCAAACAGATAATAACGGAAGGATCATCAGGCTGCCCAATAACCACTATCACCGTGTGGAGTCATTGGCAAGCACTGTAGTATGATCAAAGAGAAAAGCTATAGCTGCAGCTCTATCAGTAAAATGGTAAATAAGTACACTTTTGTGAAACATTTTATACTCACAAAATAAATAACCGCAGCCATTACCAGACCCATCGCAAATTATTCACAGAAATGCACTTATGTAGACAAGTATTTATTGCTCGGATCCTGCTTCCTGAGGGGCCAATATATTCCAAGGCGCTGTAAAAACAAAGAATTGCATTCAGGCGCATCCATCTAACTTCCCTACCACAGACATACAAACAATCAAACAAACACACACAGACTCATTTAATAGAAGCCAGTACCTTTGGGCCATGGAAGGAAACTTGAGCACCAGGAAGAAAAACCACATGAGAACAGGGGGCATACGTCCTCTCCACACACTGCACCCTGCCAGAGTGACATCCAATGCCACAGCGCTGAGTGACAGTAGTGATAACCACTGTGCCACAATGCCACCAACCCAGTAGCATACAGCTTGCTTGGTACCAGGGGGGAAACTATGGCTGGGCAGTGCAACTGGGGCCAAGAGGTGAGTGGGGCTCTGAAATATTAGTCCAAACTCATTGTCAGTCCCCCACTGAGCTTTTGAGCAAGCACGTGAGCCAACCCTGTTTGGGCTTTCAGTTCCAGAAATTAGTGCCACCCTATGCCACGGCTTTTTCTAAATTCAGAGAAAAGAAAATGTAGTAAAAAGTTTTCAACTGCGAGTCGACTTTGGAGGTTTCATTGTTTATCATTAATATTACAATTATTATTATTATTGCTTTGTTATTCTTGTTTGTTTTGTCTTCTGTATTTTAGGCCTATTGCTTTTTTTTAAAGGAAAATCTACATTGCCTGAATAATTACACTTAGAAAACCAGCAAGATTTAACAGGTCCAGACTAGAGTTAGCGGATCAATGAATTCTTATCTGTCATCAGTACTTATGGGACTACATAGAAACTGCCTTTATAAAAGTTTACTTGGAAAAAAACTAGAAGCGTACAACAACTGCCTAAAGGTTTAAGCTTTGTGAGCTACAAAACACGCTACAAATAAGCTTTGTTCTCAGCTTCTGAGAAGTTTGTGTGGTCATGCAGGGGATTATAGTGTTTTGTTTTAGTTCCTTCCTTTATTTTAAATGTTGTTTACAACTGTATTTAGGCTACATAAACACTGGCTTTAAAATTATACCCTATTAAAATACAAATTATTGTATCAATTAAGACAGTAAGTATCTTTGTTTTATGTGTGTTTAACTTGCATTGCAATGACATTCGTCTCAAAGGGAGTGCATTATAAATGCAGAGATTATTATTATTATACATATTTAGATAGTGCTTACATATTTTGCAGTGCTTTTCAGAGAATATGTAATCATTCACATCAGTCCCTGCCCCAGTGGAGTTTACAATCTGTATTCCCTACCACACTAACACACACACTAGAGGTAATTTTTGTCAGAAGCCAATTAACCTACTAGTATGTCTTTGGAGTGTGGGAGGAAACTGGAGCACCTGGAGGAAATGCAAGCAAACAAGTGGAAAACATACGAACTCCACACAGATAGGGCCCTAGGTAGACTCGAACCCATGACCCCAGCGTGGTGGTGCAACAATGCTAACCACTATGCCACTTAGTTAAAAAGCATTTACTTATGTGTTTGGCTTGAAGAAGATAACAATTTCCTGTTTTTCACAGATGTATGTTTTAAAAACACATATCAACTGTATATTAAGCACATACTGTATGTTAACACAATGCAGAAGCCAGTGTGCATGAAGCCTCAGTATGTTGTTTTTACTGTGCATATTCCTGTCAGTCTATCAGAACAACAAATGTAGTCTGAAAAACTGACCAAAGAAAATAATGGATAAAAAATAAATATATGGGTAAAAAAATATACAAAATATCAAAATGTGAAAGCATGTTAAAAAGTGTATAAGACAAAGGGCTAGATTTACTAAACCGCGGGTTTGAAGAAGTTGAGATGTTGCCTATAGCAACCAATCAGATTCTAGCTGTCATTTTGTAGAGTGCACTAAATAAATGAATCTGATTGGTTGCTATAGGCAACATCTCCACTTTTTCAAACCCACGGTTTAATAAATCTAGCCCAAAGAGTTTTTGGGATTTCTAAATTTTGGCTCAATGTATTTGCTTCCTGAACGCACATAGGTAAAGGTGCAGACTGGGTAGAGATGTGGCTTGACAGTGTTAGTATATATAGGAATTAAATAATGTGTCATGTGTACAAGAGATAATATTGTCTGGACAGGTAGTAATAAATGGGAAGGTTGTATTTTCAATATAAAATTAAAACACAAATTTAATTAAATACAAACATCTATTGTTTTCACATTTAAAAATCAAATGGGAATTTTTTCCTACAGTAGTCTAAATGGAAACATCAGCATTAGCCCTGCAGCACCGCATGGTCTAATTATGTCACAATTATTATTATTATTATTAATTTTTATTTATAGGGCGCCACTAGGTATCCGTAGCGCCGTACAGGGACAGACAGAAACACGATACAGGGTGAGACAGCACAGTACAGTTAACAGAAATCACAGTAACTCAGAAGCTCAATGAACAGCTAGATTAGAGGTGAGAGCCCCCAGCGGGGTAGAGACAGGGGCCGGAGGACCTCGCGGAGGAGACAAGGAGCTGGAGAGCAGAGTTAAGGTGGTGGAGAACAGAAGGAGAGGAGGCCCTGCTCGGAGGAGCGTACAATCTAAGGGGAGGGTAGGACGGACAGAGACACAATGGTAGGAGGAGGGAATGGGGATGACAGAGGCAGAGACGGAGGGGGGGGAGAGGAGAATGAAAAGGAGGGAAGTAGGAGGGGGACAGGAGAGGGAGGGGGGTAGGGGGAGACTGGGAGGAGGTCAATGGGTGGGGGACTGAAGGGCTTTAAGGAAGAGGTGGGTTTTTAAGGCCCGTTTGAAGCTGGACAAGTTGGGGGAAGTTCTGATGGAGCGGGGGAGCTGGTTCCAGTGGAGGGGGGCAGCGCGGGAGAAGTCTTGAATGCGAGCATGGGAGGAGGTAACCAGGGGGGAAGAGAGGCGGCGGTCGTTAGCCGAACGAAGAGGGCGGGATGGAGCGTGAATGGAGATGAGGTTGGAGATGTAGGGAGCAGTGGAGTTGGAGAGGGCCTTAAAAGTAAGAGTGAGGAGCTTGAACACGATTCTGTAGGGGATGGGGAGCCAGTGGAGGGATTGGTAGAGGGGGAGACAGAAGAGGAGCGGCGAGAAAGGAAAATGAGCCGAGCGGCTGCATTGAGTACGGAGCGAAGGGGAGCGAGATGAGAGCGGGGGAGGCCAGTAAGGAGGAGGTTACAGTAGTCCAAGCGGGAGATAATAAGAGAGTGGACAAGGGCTTTGGTGGCATCTTGGGAGAGGAAGGGCCGAATGCGTGCGATGTTGCGCAGCTGGAAGCGGCAGAATTACATCAACCTGTCCTTACTGTATATAGCTTGTGCTTGCCTAAGCCTGGCCTGTATCTCCAAGTGCAAAAAAATGCAAGTCAACGATATTCAAAAAGCTATATACAGACTTATGTGCATTGTTGGTACACATGCTACTGATGCAGAGCCAGATACATTTTTTCAGTTGCTTAATCCTCTGCATATGAACATAAGTGCGTTATTTTTAATTGCATCGAATTCGTCATCAGCCCCATGGTTTGCTAAATTAAATTTTCTAGGGCATCTACAAAAGCTGTCAAAGCATCTAGGGAGTAGGGTGGGTACTAGGTCTCTGCGCGGTTCTGTCACAAGAAGTGGATGGAGAGGAGAAACCCATCCTGTATTTAAGTCGTAAGCTCTTACCCGGAGACAAGAAGCATGCGACAGCTAAACAGGACTGCCTTGCCATCAAATGGGCTGTAGATGCCCTCCGCTACTACCTCTTGGTATAATATATATAAATATATATATATATATATATATATATATATATATATATTTTTTTTTATATATATATATATATATATATATATATATATATATATACACACACTGTATAAACATTGTACAGCAGTGCACCTAGTTTAAAAGACACGGGTGGAGGACATAAGTGTGACAAAATAATAGCATAGAGTGCGATTTAACTCACATATTTTGACCTGGTTTAGAAGCCTCTTTTCCACAGCTAACAGCGAGCTGACAGGGTGGGTCTGCAGTGAGAGTAATCAAGCAGAACATCTGTGGAAAACTCCTTTTAAAGGCAAGGTGGGAGTGTCACCTCTCTATCAAGCTAGAGCTGTGGGAGGAGTGTAAACTATTTAAACCTGCCTTTTTCATTGTTCGTGTGTGACCAATGCCAGATAGTAGCCGGTGTCTAGGGAGCTGGTCACTGTTAATTTAGCATTAGGGTCATGAGAAAGTGTGTAGAACATGTTGTCAATCACTTTGCAACCCTGACAGTAAAGCAAAGTATATAGCAAGAAGTAGTTTGTGTGTGCACCATATATATATATATATATATATATATATATACATACACATGAACACACACACATGCACGATCAGTGGCCACCTTATTGACAGCAACCAATCATGTAGCAACAGCTTAATGTATGCAGGCATGGTCAAGGGGTTCGGTTGTTGTTCAGACCAGACACCAGAATGGGGATGTGTGATCTAAGTAATTTTGACTGTGGAATGATTTTAGGTGCCAGAGTAATGATTTTACCAATGACTGAAAATTCCAATGAACATACCGATTCATGCTTACACACCTGCACAATTTACTTTCAGATCTGCAATCTTCATCTCTCATAACCATGTTCTGAAAAAATTGTGACTCTGTACACAGTCTACAGATACACTATATTAACAAATGTATTTGCCACACCTGTTAATTATTGAATTGATGTGTTTCAATCAGACCCGTTGCCAGAGGTGTATAAAATCAAGCACCTAGCTATGCAGTCTCCATTTGCAAACATCTGTGATACAAAATGGGTCGTTCTGAAGAGCTCAGTGACTTCAAGCGTGTGTCACGAGCCGCGGCGGTACTCACAGCCGCCGCGGCTCGCTTCCTGTAGGTCCCAACGTCCCGGCCGTCACCATGACGACCTGACGTCATTTCCTTCCAACTCCCGACCGTTGCCAAGGCAACGGTCGGACGCTTCCTCAGCGCCGTGTCCTGGCAGCCAGGCGCGCATGCGCTCTAGGGACAATCAGGCAGATTTAGCCTGTGGCTGAATTAGCAGGCATTAGCCTGCAGGTGTGGATTTCAGGGCTAAGCCCTGATTGGTCTTGCTAGGTGCTGGCAATTAGCCTACAAGTGTGGCCTTGTCTAGGGGCAGGTTCTGATTGGTTATGGGTTGTATTTAAGGCAATGAGGTCTGCTGCCTCATTGCCAGTTATAGCTTCTGTGCTCCAGTCTGCTGACCTGCTTGCTCCAGTTCCTGTTCCTGTATATACGTTTTGACTTCCCGTGTATGACCCTTGGCTTCGTATTTGACTTCGCTTATGTTTCCTGTGACCCTGATCCTTGGCTCGTTTACCCGTTCTGCTACTTTGCCTGTGACCTCTGACCTCAGCTTGTTCATCGTTTCTGTTACCTGCTGCCGACCTTTTGACCTCTGCGTGGACCTGACTCTTCTTGCCTGGGTTCTCCCCAGCCGGTACACACTTCACGACCCTCTGTCAGTCTGCAGCCCAGTCTGTCCCCACCATCAGGGGCTCCAGTGAACACCTGACTGGCAGAGTAGACTCCGGGTTGTGTTGTGCCGGCTGGAGGGGTTCCTAACAGCGTGGTACTGTGATAGGATGCCACCTTTGTAATAAGACGGTTCGTGAAATTTCACCCCTGCTGGATATTCAACAGTCAACTGTGATATTATTAGAAAGTGGAAGCATTTAGGAACAACAGCAAATGAGCCACGAAGTGGAAGACCACGTAAATTACAGAGCGGGATCAATGACTGCTAAGGCGCATGGTGCGTAAAAGTCGGCAACGCTCTGCTGATTCCATAGCTGAAGAGTCCACTAGCATTAATGTAAGCACAAAAACTGTGTGGTAGCTTAATGGAATGGGTTTACATGGCCAAGCAGCTGAATGCAAGCCTCAAATCACCAAGACCAATGCCAAGTGTCGGATGGAGTGGTGTAAAGCACACCGACACTGGACTGTGAAGCAGTGAAAATGTGTTCTGTGGAGTGACGAATCACGCTTCTCTGTTTGACAGTCAGATGAGCAAGTCTGGGTTTGGCGGATGCCGGGAGAACGGTACCTGCCTGACCGCATTATGCCAACATGTGGAGTTTGGTGGAGAAGGGATAATGGTATGGGGCTGTCTTTCAGGGTTTGGGCTAGGCCCCTTATCTCCAGTGAAAGGCAATCTTACTGCTTCAGTATACCAAGTCATTTTGGACAATGCTATGCTTCCAACTTTGTGGCAACAGTTTGGGGAAGACCCTTTTCTATTCTAAAGCAAGGACCTTGACGAAAACAAGGTACATGTACTAATTGTACTGTACAATTAGTACGGGTACGTTGTCTTCATCAAAATATTAGAAGAACTTTACGGATTTAAAAAATAATGTACATGTACATGTATATCGATAATTTACATTTTTATTCCTGTGAGTGGTTGTGTAGGTAGGGCCCCAGTGCACTGCTTTGCCCAGGGGCATATAATGCTGGTAAAACGGCCCTGTGAGTTGCCCTCTCTTACCACTGTAAAGGACCTCCATAGTCAATCGTTCTGCCTCGGCCCTGTTTTCAGCATCCAAGTGTTTACGTTTTTTACTATGGTCGCACACATAATGTCATACTCAGTCCAGTATCTGATGCCTCATGACCTCTATGTTGTCCACCTCCCATGGGCTTTTCTTTCCTCTCCTGCCAGGTTGTTGACCGTGTTGCTGAGTGGGTTGCTAGGTGGGCTGCTGAGTGGCTTCTAAGCTCAGCTGAGTGGGAGGTGGTGTCTCCACAGTATCCTCCACCACTTTGGAAACCACCTCTTCGATGAATGCAGATGGCTGTTTAATTCAATTATGAAGTAAAATAGTATGATAACAATAGATGCATGTATTGATTTAACATTACAACAATCTTTCCTGTTTAGTTCCCATCAAAGGTTGATGAATGGCAAGTTATGGCTGAAGAATTTGAAGAAATGTGGAATTTCCCCAATTGTGGTGGGGCCATAGATGGGAAACATGTCAGAATTATGCCACTCTAAAACAGGTTTCTATTTCTACAATTTCAAGGAATTATTCACTATTATCCTGATGGTCATAATGGATGCAAATTATGACTTAATCTTTGTGAACATTGGAAAAAATAGCAAAATGTCTGATGGTGAGGCATTGGAACAGACACCCCTCCATGACGAGAATAAAATTAAAGGACCTAATTTGCCCACACATCCCCAAATTTGCCCACACATCCCCAAAAGACTTGATCTAGTATTTGTGACATATATATATATATACAGACAAGCTATATGGACAACAGTATTCGGACGCTTGACCATTACACCAAAAGGAACTGTATTGACATTGTATTCAAATACATATACTTTAATATGAAGTTGGTCCACTTTTGCAGTGATAACAGCTTCCACTCTTCTTGGAAGGCTTTCCACAAGGTGTTGGAGTGTTTCTGAGGGAATTTGTTCCCATTCATTCTGAAGAGCATTTATGAGGACAGGCAGTGATGTTGGACGTGGAGGCCTGGCTCATGATCTCTGTTCCAGTTCATCCTAAAGGTGTTCGATGATGTCATAGCTCTGTGCAGGCCAATTGACGATTTTAAAGAAGCGCATCCAATTCATTCGGACTCCAAGGTACCACCATATATTAATACTTGTCAGTATGTGTTTAAACATTTTAATAAACATTACAAAACATAGAAACATAAGTATAAAGGAAACAGTATATAAAAATACCAATTAGGAACCTGGAAGATCATTTGTGTTAACCCACAACTTCTCCCCTCTCCCCATTTAGTACACATAGGGGGAAGTTTTTATTGTTCAGTTTTCAATCACCCAGTTGTTTCAATGGCTACTTTATAAAGTCTAGAGCAATACAGCGCTCATTCATTTGAGCAAGAAATCAATGAAATATATTAATGAAAAAACATAAATGCCATCATCCAGTATGTTTTTAATTAAGCCCGTTCCATTCAAGGCCTGTGTAGCGTGTGTTGGCGGTGTATATCTGCTGCTGTTATACACTAATTCAACTACTTTAGCTTTCAGAGTTTCCGGCTTCCATAGGGGGAAATTTTACTAATCAGTTATCAACCACAATTATATCAATGGTTATTTCGGAAGTCTAGAACAACATAGTTCTCATTCAACATTCAATTGCACAAATTAACAGAACATAAACTACCACTATCCGGTCTGTTCTTAATTAAGACCGTTCCATTCAGGGTCTGTGTGTTGGCGGTATAAATCCACTAATTCAGCTCCCTTAGCTTTCAGAACTCCCGGTTTCCTCACAATTGGATTATCATAGAGTGGACTACAAGCATGTGCATTTATTTCCAATAAGAGACCTGGGTCTTTAGACTTCCAAACTTTTCCAAATCCAATAGTCAGCCAATTTCATTATATTACGTCTTACGCGTTTCTGCTCTTCCACACCCAACTCATCAAACCATGTCGTTGCAGTCCGTGGTTTGTGCACTGGGGCACAGACAGTCATGTTGGAATAGAAAAAGGCCTTCCCCAAACTGTTGCCACAAAGTTGGATAGCATTGCCCAAAATGACTTGGAAAAGGCCATAACATATATATATTTATATATATATATATATATATATATATATATATATATATATAATTGCATACCATATGACTGATCAGGTTTCACTCATCTGTATTTTATGGTGATCCACTATGTCAAATACAACTATCTTCTACAAATATCAAGGTGTAATGTACAACAATAGTGCAATATTGCCTTTTTGTAAAAATACACCATGCACAAGCCACAGTTATAAAGCGTATTACTACCGAAAAATCTCATTTCACAGCACCTTTCTAAAATCAATCTGTGAAAATCCACTGCAGACACCACCTTTCCGTGAAAAACCACTCCTAAGTTTGTACAAGGTGAGAAATGTGTAAATTGTATTCTATCAAAGTATAAAAAAACTTGAAACATAGACTTATCTGATCACAGGCTCTACAGCTGTTTCCCTGGAACAATATGAAGATTTCTTATTGCTCTATGATCCATACAGACAGTGTTTTACTAAAGGAGGATGGGAATTTGAATACTTATAAGAAAAATAATAATATCTTTCAGTAAAAAAGGGAATTGAAAAATGTAAAAAATAACGCTGAGTTAATAATTAAAAGAGCAGATAAAGGCAGAAGCTTAGTTATTATGAATAGAGAAGATTATGAAGCTGAAGCATATAGACTATTAACTGATAATATTTCCTAAAAGATTTTTTAAAAATATCACATTTAAAATTTTGTGATAGAATTGAGATTATTATTAGTAAATGGTTTACTCAGAGAACTAATTAATAAAGAAAAATGTCACTATATGATGCAAAATAATCCAGTTATACCTGTTTTTTACCCAAAATACATAAATAATTAGAGCAACCTCCAGTTATTATTATTGTTATCCTTTATTTATAGGGCGCCAGAAGGTTTCCGCAGCACCGTACATAATACAAACAGTAAACACTACAGGGTACAACAGTACAGATGAACAAGTAATACCTAGGGCTAGATTTACTAAGCTGCGGGTTTGAAAAAGTGGGGATGTTGCCTATAGCAACCAATCAGATTCTAGCTGTCATTTATTTAGTACCTTCTACTAAATGACAGCTAGAATCTGATTGGTTGCTATAGGCAACATCCCCACTTTTTCAAACTCGCAGCTTAGTAAATCTAGCCCCAAGACTCCAATAGCTTCATTTTTTAAAGGTATTACACTATGTTATTTTTGATATGTGTATTTGGAAACACCAATATCTGCAGAAGAACACACTAAACAAGTTTGAAATTTAAAGAAAGCCTGTTTGAGAGGAGACATGCAGCTTATGATATTATTGTTGGTACGTAGGTAATTTACACATTTATCACCTTGTACAAACTCTGGAGTGGTTTTTCACGGAAAGGTGGTTTCCACAGTGAATTTTCACAAACTGATTTTGGAAAGGTGCTGTGAAAAGAGATTTCTCGGTATTAATACTCTTTAAAATTGTGGTTTGTGCAGGGGTGGATTTTTAGAAAAAGGCCATATTCATTATTGTTATCTTTTTCTCTGTTGATTTTATGTCAACATCCTTGGATATATGGAGCAGATAGCTTAATGATATACAGTGAATCATCATAATATACAAGATGAGCTAAATCTGATCATTCATATGGTATGCAATTTTTATTGATCTGAATAAGGCTGTAGAGATTAGGAGAATTGCACTAGATGGAGCATTTTTCTTTTTACTTTTTTTTACAGATTTTATATTCCTGGTTGAACAAACAGGAGAGACTGAAAGGGAGCAGCCAACCTGATCCTGATACAAGGGAATGCGTGTTTTTCAGAGAGAGCTAGAACTTTGATGGAATTAAGAATATACTGGTTCCATGATAAAATAATAACACTAAAGATTATTTGAGACAGTGCAAACTGGTAGAATTTCAGCGCCAGTTGATTTTTTTTTTACTGGTATTTGGTTCTACTTGTATTTTACAAATGAATGTCCCAAGATAGCATTTTTTAAAGTTTTTGTATAACCAGACTGCTGGCAATATGCACTAGGTTTTGGGAAATAGTGTAGGAGCATACACTTACAGGCTGTAGTCAGATATTGTACCCTGTGTTTAGATCCTTCAGCCGACCTTCTTTTTACTTCCCCTGTGGACCTGGGTGGTGATGTATCGTCAATGTAGAGGTCCTACGGTCCGTGTCTCACAATCTGACTTTCGCACATGTGCATTCGGTCCGCCCTTGTCCCGACTATTCCTTTGGACAGAGAGGTTGCCGCTCAAATTTTGGCTTTGAGGACGGGGGTTATAGCTGGTGAAAATATATTAATGTTCTCACTGTGTTAGGTAGGGTTTCTCAGTTTATCAGGTGTAGTTAAAGCAATTACTCCAACACGTTTCGCCCCCAATAAGTAACGGGACTTCCTCAGGGAAATGTCATTGCTATACACTGCAACTTCTTGCCTTTTAAAGTTGGAGTCAATTCTGTGGGCGGAGCTGGTAGGTGAATGGGCAGATTACAAGTGCAGTGATTTGATAAGTGATTGGAGGAATGTCATTAAGACGATAAGCCTGGCTGATGTGTAGCCCCTTTGGGTGCTGTCCAGCAGTGAGTACAATAAAGTTTATTCTGTTCTCTTCAAACCACATGTACTTTGTCTTATATTTTTTTGTATATATAAGGGACAGAGTTATTCCTCATATGTTTTATAAATATATAAGCACAGGCAAAATAACAATAAGTTTTATAATAAACAACATTTAATAAATTTAGACATTTAGAAATTTAGCTCATCAGTTAATTAATGAGACTTTATAGAGAGTATGTATTTATACATGTATTTACAAATCATGTTCTATACATTTGGATACAGGAACAAATCGATGACATATAGAACATGCAAAGTACGTTTACTATGGATTGCTATGAAAACAGCACTGTATTTCCATGTGCTTACATTGTACATTTAGACAACAGAGTACGTAAGATACAACATATAGATTTATATATGCATGCCCACAGTGACGCTGTTGGTGGAGCTATCAGCAGAAGTGTTGGACAGATGGTTGGTAGAGCGAACACACTTCCAAATTTGCCAGATATCGTTCCATCGTTGATCGTGAATTTCAGGAAGAATAGAAAACAGGCTCAAACGGTGCAAAGTGTTTTGGTGCCATGATGGTGGGAGCATGTACACACTCTTGCAATATCTGACCAAATGGTCATGAAACATGTGATCTGCACGATAATTGCATAGATGTGTACCCCTTAGATAGTACGCTCCATGAGCAGGGTCACCTCTCCTCCTGTCTTCACCACTGTTAACTCTGCTCTCCAGCAACCTTGCCCTCCTCCTCGAGGACCCTCTTCCCCCCGTCCCCTCCTGCTCCCTTTTCTCCCCCCCCCTGGGGGTCTCTCTATCATCCGTGCCCTCCCTCTTGGGCTCTGTCGTATGCAGACCTTCCCCTCTCCCCTCCCCCGCCCTTGCTGTGCTTTGAGCTCACGGTGTTACTGTGCTTATTGTTTACTGTACTGTGCTGTCTCTCCTAGTATTGTAATTTCGTTTGTCCCTGCACGGCGCTACGGACAACTAGTGGCGCCCTATAAATAAAAATTAATAATAATAATCATAATAATAATAATAATAATACCCAGCTTAACTCAACACACACAGCACGTTGAGCCATACAGTGGATGAATTACAGCAATAATTCATTACATAGTACAGTCAACATATCTTTTCCAAGACTACCCCTTATAAAAATGTGCGGAAAGATGAAGTAGACTCTAAGAATTGGGTTTACTTCGTCTTACAGTTGCTAATTGTCTATTGATCTGAGACCCCACTGGATGTATAACTTATAATGCAACATTCTATCAGTGAAAGTCATCTTGATAGAGACTGTTTTTGCCTTTGGGTATTTAAATATGTGACATGCAGTGAAACTACACTTTCACCGCGGAGGAAGCTGTCTTATATCAGCTTTTGTAGAGTTTGTTTTATTGCGAGCAGACTTGTTAGGGATCTCCGTTTATGTGGCTTCCAGTTTTGTTTTGAAACAGACTTTCCATATACTTAACTTGTATCACCAAGTTCAACACATGATCACTATGAGGATTTACCAATTTTTTTTTGTCTTAAATTGCACATACCAAAGTTAACAATGATCATTGCTGTTGATGTAATTTGTTAGATGTTATTAAAATGTTTTCTTGAGATTACCACTATATTCATTTTTAAGTGATTTTTGGTGTTTATACTCCTATAACAGGGGTTTCTTATTATTTGAAGCTTAAGCACTGTTCGGTGTATATTTTTAGTTGAGACGGCATTAACCACACTTTTTAACCAATTGCTTCTGAGGTGACTATTATTATTACTGTTATTATTATTATTTTATTTATTTATAAGGCACCATAGATTCTGTAGTGCTGGTTACAGAAGCAAGTAACAAACAGATGGGATAATACACATAAGCGGTACAGAAAAGTGTGAGTGGACTCACACAGAGTGTAGCAAAATACATGACAGGACGAACAAGGGAGTCAGACAGTAGACAGACATGGGACAATAGGTAGAGAGGACTGCCCATGAGAGCTTACATTCTAGAGGGAGGGGTGGTAAGAGACAGTAGGACCCTAAATTCGGGTCGGTCTCATAGACTCCCGGGAGAGCTGGCAAATCTGCCGCATCCCGCAATTGTGGGGCTAAAATGACGCGATGGGGTGAATCGCGTCATTTCGGACCCACCCCGCGACAAAACAGCATATTTGTCGCGGGAGACCCCTGTATGTTTGTTTTTTCAACTTGCCCATTTTGATAATCCTTTTTATCCCTTTTGTGTTTATTATTTTTGTTTTCTCTAAGTTCTTTCTCATATTGTTCTACTCTATGATTCGTTGCTTGATCTCTCTCTGTAAAAGCGGATGTATCTTTAAAAGGTGAGGTTTTTCCCCTGTATTAAATCAAAAGTTGCGTCAGTGAAACTGAGCATTTGTCCAATATTTTTGTCCAGTTTTCTAATAACTGAGGATCATCTTGTATAGAGAGAGACTTAAATATTCTCAATCCTCTAGGTATTTCCCCTACAGAATCCTTTTCAAACTCCTTACCACCACTTACAAGGCTCTCTCCCAGTCTACTGCCCCTTATATCTCTAACCTCCTCTCCATTCACACTCCCGCCCGCTCCCTGCGCTCGGCCAATGATCGCCGCCTCTCCTCCACTCTGATCACCTCTTCCCACTCTAGAATACAAGACTTCTCCCGAGCTGCCCCCCTTCACTGGAACGACCTCCCTCGCTCCATCCGTCTCTCACCCAATCTGTGCTACTTCAAGCGGGCACTTAAAACTCACCTGTTCCTTAAGGCCTACCAACCATCCACTTAACCTCTCACCTCTTCTGTTTCTCCCCTGGCTCCTCTTCTCTCCCCTTTGCTTAACTGGCTCCCTTCTGTGCCTGATTTGTTTACCCTCCCTTAGGATGTAAGCTCGTATGAGCAGGGCCCCTCTCCCCTCCTGTCTCCACACCTGTTCTTCCGCTCCGTCTTTACAGTATTTGCCTGCCTGGAGTTTCTGAAGTTCTGGTACTTTGTGTTTATTGTTCTGTATTGTTTTACCCTGTATAGTGTACTGTTTGTTCCGTGTACGGCGCTGCAAAAACCTTGTGGCGCCAAACAAATAAACGATAATAATAATAATAATAATAATATTTGTTTACTCTCAATATACTTGTGTAACAAAACACTATCCCACCAGTGTCTCATTTCATCCTTCAATAGATGTTCTAATTTAGTAAAAAAAAAAACCCTTTATTAAATTCCTCATTAGTTGTAACCCCCAAAGTGAAAGAGGAATTATCCCAAACATTATAACATTGTCTTTCTACTGTTATAATATGTAAATTCTGCCATATTGATTGCAATGAAATAAATAATCTCCAGATAAAAAACATGTATAATAAGGGTAGGAGCCCAAATAACACAAAAATGATATAGAAAACCTAAAAAATAACACCTGCAAGCAGTACTGCTCACTTGCAGTGATTTGTTTGATGATAAATTACCATAACAATAGTTTAGAAGTGACTATATAGTTGGTCAGTATAAAACAAATAGCTAATAAGAATTGGCTGCAGTGCAATCAGAGGAGTCTGTGCTCCACCCAAATAGAAAACTGCACACAATAAAATATAAAATGTCCTTCGCTGAATAATTAGGCAATGGATATGTCAAAAACACAGTATGAAGGTACTGGTAATAAAAAAACATTTATTAAAAACATTTAGATATAGCACCTATCTTCCTTTCAAGCAGTTCTTCTGCCCCCCCCCCCTCTCTGCCTTGCCTTACACTGACTCCCCTTCCCCTAAAGAATCCTTTTTAAACTCCTCACCCTCACCTAAAGGCCCTCTCCCAATCCAATGCCCCTTATATCTCCAACCTCCTCTCCATTCACACTCCCTCCCACTCCATGTGATCGGCCAATAACCGTCGCCTCTCCTCCACTCTGATCATCTCATCCCACGCCAGAATCAAAGATTTCTCTCGGGCCCCCCCCTCCACTGGAAAGACCTCCCATGTTCTATCCGACTGTCCCCTAATCTGTGCTCCTTCAAATCGGCACTTAAAATTCATCTGTTCCTTAAAGCCTACCAGCCATCCACCTAACCTTCTCCATGCTTGTGCTCCTCACCTCCCTCTTTCTTGTACGCGCTCCTCTTGGGCGTGATCCCCTCCACTGATTCCCCTTGTGCCTGCTGTCTGTTTCCCTCCCTTTAGTATGTAAGCTCTTACGAGCAGGACCCTCTTCCCTTCTGTCTCTTTACCATTTCTTCTCCTCCAACCTCATGGTATTAGCTATGCTGGGAGCTATTGGAGTTTTGGTTTTACTCTTTTATTGTTCTGTACTGTTTTACCCTGTATGGTCAACAGTTTGTATTCTGTACAGTGCAGCGGAAATCTTATGGTGCCTTATAAATAAAGTATAATAATAACACAGCAGTCTCCAAGTGTGTGATCTTTTCACTATCCCAAGTTCAGAAATGAACCAAATCCTTCCAGCGTATCTGTGCAATCACAGGTGAGATAACTCCGTTAAAGTATTGCAGGTGGAATATTTGTGGTCATCAAGAAAAGAAAGAAAGAAAAGATGTGAAAATCAGGGCACTCTGGAATGTTCAATCAGTGATTGAACAAGCTGGAGTGCCACGATTTTCACATCTTTTCTTGATGACTACGTCTTCATGTGTTTGAGTGCACCCTTTAGGATGCTAGATACATAAGTATCCTGTATGGATTCACTTAGGGATGTTTCAGTGATACTCACTTAGTGTAGTTGGACCTCTTCCTGTTTAACAGGAATACTTGTAGTGTCAGTACTCCCCGTCTGAGAATACCGTTTTGTCTCTATATGAGAGTTTTTCAAAGAGTTTTAACGAGGGAACATAGTCATTTTTTACAACTTCGAATAGCCAATCAGAATGAAGCTTGAATTAGCAGATCAATTAATTAACAATTACAAGGTTAAATTGTTACAGGCTAGCTAACGAAAACGGCTTTCATAGTAACAACTATCTGTTTGGATGTTGTGTAAAACTCAATCTCTATGGATATTACGCATAATAAAGATATAGAAACAAATCAAATTATGAAAACATAGACTCTTATCTACATTCACAAATAAAAATTGTACCAGTAGCTTCCTATGAATATTTTATTCATGCAAAACAACAGCAAAGAGGAAGTTCCAAGTGAACTGCCATGTAATCCAATCATATCACTTGCTGTGACTACATGGTTATGGCATATACATCTAACTTTCATATAATCCACTCGTATCATCTAATGTGGCTATATCATTACGACATTTAACATAATTATAAAACCCCCATATCAGTATATTACCCCACTTAAGGGAGCCAGAAAAAGCATGCAAAAAATTACAAATCTATAAGGGAATACAAGAATTACACCCCTATTGTATCATCTCTCCAAAATTCACAAATCACTTTTGTTACCCCCTGGTAGACCTATCATTTCTGGGATTGGTTCACTAACGTGTAGTCTTTCACATTATGTAGATACATTTTTACAAAAATATGTTATCATTTTGCAAACCTATATTCATAATACAATGTAAATCTTGAATATTACATTGAGTGGAAAGACTCATCATATCTGACCCTTGATAATAAAGCCCATTATACATGTATTCCTCACTATATAGCGACTGAAACAGTGAAAACAAAATTTTCGTTGCGATTTGGATGTCATAGAAAAGCAAGGTTTGTTTATTTGAGATTCCATTATTTTTATTCTAACACGCAATTATTTTTTCATTTGATTCACTGTGTTGCTTATAGGTGATAGGGATGGCAATGGGCACAAGATTTGTGCTAACTATGGCCGCTATTTTGCAGATTTATTTATTATTTGCGATGGGGATCAACATTCAGCACGTAAATTTGTTCAGCATTTTAATACTAATGATTGGAATTTAATTTTTACACACTCTTTTAGTTCCACTATGGTGATTTCCCTCATTCTAACTCTCTCTACTCTGGGCTCTAAAATTATTTCCACTAGCTATAGAAAATCAGTAGACTCAAACAATTTTCTTCATTATGAGAGTAGTCATTACAGACCATGGGTGAATAACATCCCTAAAAATCAATTAAATAGGATAAAACATAATTGTACCTTGGAAGAAGACTTTCAAAATCAGGCAAAGATAATGTGGAATGATTTTTTAAGGAGGGGATAACCTGATGAGATTCTTAGTAATGGTTCCCATGAGAAATATTAATAGAAGATGTATGTTAGTACCAAGAGGGACAGTTTTTGAATGATAATTTTATACCATTCATCGCTAAATTTAACAATAAGTTCATACGTATTAGGAACATTGTTAGAAAACATTTTGGGATCCTTACTCAGGATCCAGTGTTAAATACTATATTGGAAGACAGACCGTGTGTTAGTTTTAAAGAGAACAGAAGTTTGAAAAATGTATTAGCTCCTAGTTCCTCATAGGAACAAAATGGAAAAACATGGTTACCGTTAAAGATAGATGGAGGTTACAAATGCAATAAAACGAGATGTCTCACTTGTAGTTTCATCTCTAAAAAAAACCCTTGAAAATAACCTTAAATATAACCAAAGAAGATTTTCCTATCAAAGAGTTCAATAATTGTGACACTACGGGGGGAATTCAATTGGCCATGTTACTTGCAAAAGTAACGCGGCCTGCGCACTATTACCGTTATTACGGTAATAGTGCGCGTAAATACCATTATTACTATAGTTTTAACGCCAGCTGCAAACAGAAAGCTGGGTTAATATTACCGTAATAACGGTAATAGTTTTTATGCTGCGGTACTTCGGGGGGAATTGAATTCCCCCCTACTTATGTGATTTACGTACTGCAGTGCCCATGTGGCCTGCAGTATGTAGGCAGAACAACTAGAACTGTTAAAACCAGATTTAGAGAAAACAGACTAAAAAATTCTTAACACATTTATGAAATACGGTCTTTAGACACTTTGCTATTGAACACAATGGGGGTCCTATAGGTTTCTCTATTACAGGGGGTTCAACATGTTGTCACTACCCACCGTGGAGGTGATAGGTTTAGGAATCCTGAAGACTGAATACCCAGAAGGACTCTCTCCTACAGTCAGACTGCGTTTTTTACTTCCAGAGGGTCTTAATGTGTCCCTTGAGTTTGAATCCCATTTATAATAATCTTTAAAGCTGTTGCATTGAAAGTATATGATTAAATGAGGTGATTGTTTTGGTTGATACAATTTATTGCTCTCTGATTCTAATGAGAACTTTTGCTGTTCCATGTAAAAGATCTTAACTTTGCATCTCCCTTATGAACAATAAGATATCTAGTGGGCTCCTTTAGTGGAAGTTAGAGCACTATTTTAGTATAAATTGTTAATATCATCTGCTTAGGCTCATATTCTATGTCTTTACAAAAAATGGACCCAAAGAAGAGTTATATTATGTATTCCTTTATACATTTGTCATTTTTTGTATGTTTTTTCTGGATCCTTTAAATGGGGTAATATACTGATTTGTTGGTTTTATAATAATGTTAGATGTTGCAACCATATAGCCACGTTAGATGATAATAGTGGATTAAACAGACGTTAGATGTTGTAGATGCTGGAACCATATAGTCACGCAGATGAAATAATTGGATTACATGGCAGTTCACTTAGAACCTTATCTTTGCTGCTGTTATACATGAATAAAATATCCATAGGAAGCTACTGGTACAAATTTTATTTGTCAATGCAGATATTAATCTATGTTTTTATAATTGATTTGTTTCTATATAATTTTTTTCCGCCTCCGGAAAAAAATAAAAATTCTAGAGACCTGCCGCGAATGCGCGGCAGCGCCGTTTTTGCTGCACTGTAGTATACAGCAGCCGCGGCGCTGTCAAAGAAGCGTCCGCGGCGGTGCTGTATACAATACAGCACCGCCTCGGACGCTTCTTAGACAGCGCCGCAGCTGCTGTTTACTACAGTGCCGACATGTAGGGCACTTTTTAGCAGGGGGGGGGGGAGACCCAGAAACCCCCCCTGCGTGCGCCACTGATTATTATGTGAAAAATCCATAGATTGTGAGTTTAACACATCATCCAAACACTCTTCTTGCAGTTGCTACTATGAACGCCGTTTTTGTTAGCCAGTCTGTAACAATATAATCTTTTGCTAACTAATTGATCTGCTAATTCAAGCATTATTCTGATAGGCTAACACTCTTTCAAAAGGTCTCCTATAGAGACAAAACGCGTCAGTGTTTCTCAGACAGAGAATACTGACACTACGAGGATTTGGAGTAATCTCACCCGAAATAAGGTTAAAAATTACCTTTATAGAGAATGTACTAACTGTGTATTGCATTACATATAATGGTGGAAAATTGTGCATAGTCACTAAGTCCATTTTAGTTAGAGGGGTTTTAAGTGTTTATTAACAGAATAATTTTTTGCAATCTGTAAATGTTTTTAATAAATATTTTTATATTACCAATACCTTAATATTGTGTTTTTGCCATACCCATTGCCTATTTATTCAGTACATTTTATTGTAAAAAAAAAACTCTGTGCAGTAATTTTTTCCAGAGCTCTGTGGTTCATCTCACAGCCCCAGCCAAAAGCCGAATGCTTTGTGATCCTGCGGTGGAATGCGTATTTGCGTAGACCAACAAATTGTCACAATTAGGGAGTTTGCAGTTTCTTCTTGGTCCTCCAGCTTACTCCCCTCTATAGCCATTTTAACGTGGTTAATGAAAATGATTTATTTGTACTATAGTACCTGAAACTGAGGAGCCCCCCCCAGAAAACATTTCAGCATGCAATTCCCAGTGCTCCACTAAGTGAAGGCACTCAAGGGCCTATTTAACAATCTTCAGATTTTTGCCCCGTTAAGTATCACAGCGATGACAGATGACTTAATGGGGCAATTTACTATTTAAAGTTATCCAAATGGCAGTCCCATTGAAAATGATGGGGTCTGCAGTATTATGCAATAGTTTGCCTAATGCAGAATAAAGCTACGATATCTCCTGCCGTAGGAACTTCCCAATTCGGTACTATACTTATAAATGCCTAGACCGGCGGTTCCCAAAGTGTGCGCCGCGGCTCCCAGGGGTGCCGCGGCGCTGTCACTGGGGTGCCGTGGGCCAGCCCTAGAAAAAAGAAAGCAAACTGAAACTTACCAATCCGCGCGGCGCTAGGACCCTGCAGCCTCCTCTCCCGCAGCTGTCACTGAATATCGACGTCAGTGACAGCTGCGCGAGAGAGGAGGCTGCAGGGTCCTAGCGCCACGCGGATTGGTAAGTTTGTTTGCTTTCTTTTTTTCTATAGCTGGCGCCTGGCGCGGGGCAGAGGAGGAGGGCAGATGGCAGTGGAGGGGGACAGATGGCAGAGGAGGGTGACATGGCAGAGGAGGGGGACAGAGCAGAGGAGGAGGGGGACAGATGGCAGAGGAGGGTGGCAGAGGCGGGGGTCAGATGGCAGAGGAGGGGGACAGAGAGCAGAGGAGGGGGGCAGAGGGCAGCGGAGGGGGACAAAGGGCAGCGGAGGGGGACAGAGGGCAGCGGAGGAGGGCAGAGGAGGGGGACAGAGGGCAGCGGAGGAGAAAAGAGAAGAGGAGGGGGACAGAGGGCAGAGGAGGGGGACAGAGGGCAGAGGAGGGGGACAGAGAGCAGGGGAGGAGGGCAGATGGCAGAGGAGGGTGACAGCGTGAGAGAGGGCAGAGGAGGGTGACAGAGAGCAGAGGAGGAGGGCAGATGGCAGAGGAGGGGGCAGATGGCAGAGGAGGGTGACAGCGGGAGAGAGGGCAGAGGAGGGTGACAGCGTGAGAGAGGGCAGAGGAGGGTGACAGAGGGCAGAGGAGGGGACAGAGGGCAGAGGGGCAACGTGAGAGAGGGCAGTGTGCTTGGTTGCAGAGGGGGCAGTGTGCCTGGTTGCAGAGGGGGCAGTGTGCCTGGATGCAAAGGGGCATTTTTGCATACAACTTAATAAGTATTTCTGTCGTGACCTAAATACAATTTTTTGACCCAACTACTTTTAAAACAGGACTGCTCAGTAATTATTTTGGAGGGGTGCCTTGAAAAAAATTTGGAGACTCTAAGGGTGCCGCGAACTGCAAAAGTTTGGGAACCACTGGCCTAGACCATTAGGAAAGAGCAGTTTCCACATGATTAAAGGCTGTATAAATAGGCCCTTTAGCAAGGGGGGAAAACTCAACATTTTAAAGCAGGCCTGTCCAACCTGCGGCCCTCCAGGTGTTGTGAAGCTACAAGCCCCAGCATGCTTTGCCAGTAGACAACCTGCTGATAGCTGGAAGGGCATGCTGGGACTTGTAGTTTCACAACATCTGGAGGGCCACAGGTTGGACAGGTCTGTTTTAAAGGAAAAAAATGCAGAAGACACAGTGACCTAGCCCAAGGTAGCACACTATGGGACTGGCCCAGGGGCAGATGCCCCCAACCCCTTAGTCAGTGAAGCGTGACTGAGTATATGGGAATGCCACTTCAAGGGATTAAGCCAAAGCTGGCGTATACTTGATAGTGAAGGGAAACTAAATATCATGTAACGTTTCAGAAAGGTTCTGGTTCATACCTGAAACAGAAATTCACAAATGAGCACCAAAATAAGTAAACTTGCAAAATCTCAAATTCATAAACCATCAATCATGTCTGATGCTAATTGACCCGACATAGGCAGTGTAATGCTCTGTCTCTTCCGCAGAGGTGGTGGAGCATGTGGCAATGGCTCTCTAGCTGCTGTGGAACTACAGATCTCAGCATGCTAGGTCTTGTGATTTCACAAGAGCCAGAGACCAAGCGGAGCCCTGTATCTTACAGCACCGGGTCACATGGTACAGCGGTGTCACTCCCGAGCCCGGTCACATGACTGTGATGTCAGCAAGTGTCCTTTAAGTCCCTGGAAGGCAGCCTGTAGTGTGGTGACTGCAGCCGGCGGTATGGGCAGCTGCTGAGAGGCGTGCACACGGGTTACAGCTCTTTCTCCCCCCTTTTCTTTTTTTTTTTTAATTTGCATTTTCTTTTATTTGTGAGGCAACGACGTGCAGGATAATACGGGGGATACAGGCAGAGGGGGGTGAGCATGTTCCTCCAGGGAGAGGGAGGGCTGTCTCCTAATTGTAGCTGCAGGGAGAGAGCTGCGGGAATCTGGTTCACACAAAGGCTCCATACCCCCCTCCACCCCCGGGAGCAGATAGCAGTGTGCATGTAGGGCTCAGTGTGGGAGAACAGGAGGAGCTCAATGATTCACAATAGACCATTGCAGTCACTACACATCCTGTATCCAGTGACCCGTCCCGGGGCTCCCTCTATCTCGGGCTGGGGCTGCCAGTGAAGCAGTCGCCCGGTGGTTACAGCCTGCGGAGGCCCCGACCTGCATTGTCGCGGCCTGTATCTCGCCCAGAGCTGGGGAGATGTGGCAGTGACACAGCGGAGAAGATGGGAGTGCTGCGCCTACACGGAGGGAGGAGAAGAGAAAGCTGCCCGTACACCCCGTTCTCATCACATCAGTGCCAGCCCCGGGCTGCTCCCGCTGCACGCTCAGGGGGCCCGGGCACTGTGAACACGGGCCCTGCAGGGCCACACCACTCCCTCTGAGGAGCCCTCCATCACAGACACTTGCAGGATAGAGACCTACCTGTCTGACCGCCCCGCCACCTGTCTGCTGCAGAGAACTGGCACTAGAGAGGGGGCATCTGTCCTGACTCATTCATTATTCACCTCCTGGATTATTTTAGCAAAACAAACCCCACGGATCACACCCCTCTGTTACTCCCCACCGCCCTGCTGAGTGGCATTCTCTGTCTGACCTCTCCAGGAATACCCATCCTCAGCTTCATCACATCCAGTGATTTTTTTTTTTGGGGGGGGGGTTTTGTTCTTTTTAAGATTGCAATGCATGACTTTGTTTTTATAGATACAAATTTTGGGCAAGGAGGAAAAGAGAGATTGATGGGTGATTTGGTAGAGATGGTGTCACATTTGTCTAGGAATATTATTTATACCTCCTTTTGACCCATAGTCTTCTTGAGACACAGGTTTATCAGTATACTTTTGCTTTTGTGTCTGTCTCTTCTTGTGTTTCTTGGTGAGTTGCCCCCCTGAGGCATTGTTCAATGGAAGTATGTTACCAGTTGCCGGTGCTGCCCCTGGACAGGCCGGTACCGAAGCATGTCCTAAGCCGCAGAGGTGCCATCAGCTTCAGTTCCAGCTCGGCACTATTTGGATGCCCCAACCCCAGGCAGCTTTCTCAGGTAAGAGACCTTTATGGGGGCAAGCAACTCAGAGTGGGAACAGTATCTTCTTTTCCAAGTTATGGGGGAGGGGGGATGGGGGTGTTTTTGTTTTGTTTGTGCTCTTTTGGACTTTTTGCCAGTCACTTGAGCTCCATTTTAAAACTTTTAAATCCTATGTAACCGCTGTAAAGTTTTTTTTTTTTGTGTGTTTCCAAGATCTATATGGTGATACAAGAGTATTTTGCAATGCTTGTTTAGATTAGTTTCGGTTAAAGGAAAGTCAACTTTACTTTATTGCATGATGTGTCCTCATAGTGGATGTTTTCAAGTAGGCTGGAATTCTACTGCGACTTTTCAGCTATTGTTTAGTGTTTACATACCCGTAATTCAAAATGTATGTTTAAGTATTATACAGTCATGTTTTTAAGTTATACTGTAAGGTTAAGCAAAGTGTTATTTTTCATACCATTAATATCGGCATATGTCTGGTGTACTCAACAATAAACAGTTGTTCTTAAAAGTGTTGCTGTTAGAAGTAAAGTAGTAGGCTGTTAAACTTTTTTTTTTTCCATCTTTAATAATTATGATATATGTGCCAACATTGCAACATTTATAACACCGCTGCATAGTTTGTCAACTCAAAGTGCACCTTTCCTAAGAAGTACATTTAAATTGCTGTTAATATAATAGTATTAATATGATTGGTAAGGATTTTTATTGAACAAAGAACAATTCAAAAGTGGTTAACTGCTTTTTCCCGTTTATGAAAATATGCCCAACGTGTATATGGAAATGTACAATAACTTTGCCAGGGTGTATGGTGAAAGATGGGGGGGGGGGAAAGCTGATTTGTTTTCTACTTTGTAAACCAATAATACATATTTCATGCTTTATACTTGCATATGTTTTTACTCTGTGCGACTGGCATGCTGTTGACTCTGCCAAGGTGAAAGAGAATCTCATAACCACACTCTTGGCTATTTTTTTTTTTTTCTTCAAAATTGGCAGACAGAGTAATGTAGAACAAAAGTCTGCGTTAGACAAATTTAAGATTCAGCCTGACCTTGTTCTATGGTTACTTGGTTCCTGATTTTTAACAATCTCATGCTAGTGTCTCAAAAGAAGTACATCAAAGCAGTGTCAAACTGAGCCACATGAAAAGAAGTATGCATTGTACTTGGATCTTTATTTGGCTATAACATACCGGAACTTGAGCTGTTACCAGCCAAGTGTGCCGCAAGACTGGGTTGAATGCTGAGGAGTTAACAAGTAAACTTGAGTAAAATTGCATTACTATTCGACTGAGCCAAAAATTTATTGCGTTTGCTTTTCCTGTCTGGTAAAAGTTGAGTGCAAACTTGCTCTACTTTGTACCTCTAACCTGGAGTGATCTATTTTTCAAGGTTCTTAACCTCTGGTTTGGGATCCAAACATTAGTTGCTATACTGTTTAGGGGAGTGCTCCTTAATCAGTTCTACCTATTGTGTCCCAATGAACATGCTAATGATCATGCATTTAATATTTTAAAATCTAGTGTCCCCCCTTCTTTTCGTTTAACCATAATTTACAAATTTGTGTTAAAAATGAACAAAAGTTATTAAAAAAAAGTAACTTATTTGACAAATGAACCAAGCATCACAGAGCTTATTCAAAGGCACAATTTGGGTCAATGCCTTATTGCGGTTGTAAGATGAGCATGCAAACAGGTCAGTAGCTTGCCACCTTACAACTGCGTTCACCAGCAGAGCTGATAATGCTACAATCGCCTTTTATCAGATTATCAGCAATGGTGGTTGTTTTGGGACCACCCAAAGTGAAATATTTGCACCTTGCATAGATTAAGGAAAGTGTTGCGTTTTCATTTTAAAATATTAGTTACATTGCTGAATGACATAGTTAAACTGATCCACAGTAAAGTTACTTTAGGTCTGCAAACAGTATAGGAACCTGATAGATTGTGAAAAATAATGTAAACCAAATTTCTCATGCTTCTACATGCTCAGTTTTATCCTGCATGGCCAGAAAAGTTAGAAGGGATGTTTTCTTATGTTATTTTTATTTTTTTATTTTATTTATTTTTTTAAAATACATTTTTTTATGATTTGGTGATGCTGGACTGAATTGCATAGTTTCTGCAAAACTAAACTTTGGCAACACTAGGAACACACGTTGCCTCTATTTAGCTTTCTTAGTTTCAACTTGTTCGTAGCTCTAGAATGCAAGGTTCACATTAATCGGCTCTGCAGTTGTTTGTCTTTGTGCATCACTTTTATTTCTTTTGGCGTTTCCGTGCTCCTGTTGCAGTCCAAAAATGGTTGGTGGAAATTGCTTGTATATGTAAAAAGTGCACACAATGGAGATGGGTGTCTTGTGAGATTTCAGCCTATCAATTATCTAGGAATTTGTAAGATCACTGGCGTCAATAATTACTAATTGGCAGGACAAATAAATAATAATGCAGTCTAAGATTCATGATTACGTTTACCATTGTACTGTCATATTAAAGGTTTAATAACTAATTTTAGGTAGAGCTGTAGGACTCAAAGTAAACCCAAGCATTGTTTGCCCGATCTTTCAGGGTCACTGATTAAAACATGGGGTAAACGTTGAGATGAGCACAACAAACAGGCTGAGAGGATTTGGATGCCAGTTCCAAATCATCAGTTATTTATATAGCGCCACTAATTCCGCAGCGCTGTACAGATGACTCATTCACATCAGTCCCTGCCCCATTGGAGCTTACGGTCTAAATTCCTTAACATACACACACACAGACAGAGAGAGACTAGGGTCAATTTTGATAGCAGCCAATTAACCTACTAGAATGTTTTTGGAGTGTGGGAGGAAACCGGAGCACCCGGAGGAAACCCACGCAAACACGGGGAGAACATACAAACTCCACACAGATAAGGCCATGGTCGGGAATCAAACTCATGACCCCAGTGCTGTGAGGCAGAAGTGCTAACCACTGAGTCACCATGCTGCATGAATCTTTATTCACATTAGCCTTGCTCCTGAGTTTCTATGTAGATCTCTTGCCACACACTATACCAGTGGTTCCCAAACTGTGCGCCTAGGCTCCCTGGGGTGCCTCTGCGATCTCACGGGGTGCCTCGGCCAGGGCCAGTGGTAAGCAAGGCGTGGGGCTATTTGGTAATTATTTTTTGGCTTAGGGGTGCCTCGGAAAACATGATGGAAATCCTAAGGGTGCCTTGTACTGAAAAAGTTTGGGCTCCACTGCACTATACAATCCTGATGCTTGAACGGAGCAGTGTAAGTGGCCAAATTGGATGAGAGCTGGCTTTTCAGCCATTGGGGGCAAGATCTTTTTGGGCATTTTTTTTTTTTTTTTTTTAAATTCAGTGGAAAGATGACAGCGCGAACAGGCCAATAACCAACATCTTACAACTGAATTCACAAGTGGGTCTGATAATGATAGTTGCCTTTTATTGGATTATTTTCGGGCATTGGGTTTGTTTTGCGACCACACAAACTGCAGAGTAAGCAATGTCTCTGTAAATATTGCAGTGTGTGGCAAGCATTGATCCTTCACTTTTTGGGGGAGGGGTGTAACTTTCTTTAATAGGTTCACCACTCCTTAGTCAAACAACAATCCTACTCTATTTATTTTAGTTTAGTGAACATAATTCAGACCAGTATAATGGGAGAGATTTAATTGTGCGCAATGTGCCATCTTGTGTGTTGTCTGTGCAATTCAATTCTAGCAGCTATGAGGTGGTGCAAGCAATAAAAAAAAAAATGTGCATAATATTGTCCTATTTCCAGACACAATAAACATGGCAGGTCCCAGAATTGCATTGTACTGGTGGCATTGGGAGCGGATAATATGAGGGCGGCACTTTGTTCAGAATTGAGTCTCCTCCAATGTGTATGGCCTATGTGTCCACATTTATTTGTTGTTCAATGCTGTATTTCTTGCTTGCATAAATTGCTGCTGAGGTCAGATAGAGTGAATATGAAAAACTTCATATGTTCGTTTACGGTTTAGGACCCAGAATATAATATCAAATCTGTAATACAATGGAGAAAACAATTTGTTTTCCAACATTTATCCAGCGCACAAGGCCATGTTCTAAATTGGTGCCTTTCAAGGATTACTACTCGCTCCATGCAGTATTCTCTTGGAAATGGGAAATAACGCAAGTGATAAAAATAAAAAAAAAAATACAGTCATTGACAAAGAAATGTCCTGATCCCCAGCTCATACATTACACACAATAATTTTTATGTTGAACTGTGTAATTGTCAAATTGTGATCCAATAGGTTTGCCTGATATTGGATTCAGGTTTCGTGCATTGAAGGACAAGCACTTTCCCTTATAACTAACTTTAGCCAAAAATGGATAACTGGATAAGAGTTTCTACTAAACTGCTCACTAAATGCAGATAGTCAAATATCTGAAGTTCTGTCAAGATATGGGAAGTTTACATGCATTTGAATGCTATCAATATCTCTTTTATAGAAGGCAATCTATAGTTTAAGGCAGGCAGAATATGATTCAAAATTACCATTTGGGCACAAGGGAATTGCAAGTTCAGGGATGCCCTTGGGTTAATCCAAAAAGATCCAGCTACTTCACCGAAATGTGTGGCCAAACTGGGCAGGGATCCTGGCAGTCGGGTCAAGCAGTTGGCTCTTTTCACACCATCAACCCAAAAAAAAGCAACTGTGCGCGTATGTATCCCCATGCCTAAATGGTACAGATTTTTCATTAGGGTGAAGCCATGGTGCATTGTAATAAACTCTGCTCTCAGTGCACATTTAATCATTCAGTGCTGTTGCAGTCATTATTTTAACAACCATGGCAATTCAGGTTCGGGCCAGTGTCTGCTGTGTGTGATGTTTGTAAATGTCATACAGTGCTGTTGTGTAAATAATCATTATTTCATATGTTTTAGTAACCCTCGAATGGTAAATAATAGCAGGGGTTCACATGTGGGCGCTGCCTGTTTTTAACAGTACATGGCTACATGTGTAAACAACTGTGTTTGCAGGTTGAGACTAGGCCATGTGGTCAATTGCTGTAGGTTGGTGCTAGGTCGTGGATTTCATCTCTTTCACCTGGTTAAGGTTTCTGTTTAACATGTGCTTTTGATTAAGATGTCAAGTGTTGTCAGCTTGTCTCTGTTCTGGAACATGCACCGATCAGCCACAACTTTAAAACCACCTGCCTGTTTAGGGGAGGGCTGGCAAATTGTTTAGCTCTGGGGAAGCAAGACTCGTCTCAGCAGCATATTTTAATGGGGGGAAAAATGCAGATGACCTATGGAACGAGCCCAGGGGGCAGATGCCCGCCAGCCCAGCTTGTGTAGGTCCCCCTAGTGCTGCCAAAACAGCTCTGACCCATCGAGGCATGGGCTCCACAAGACCTCTGAAGGTGTCCTTTGGTATCTGTCACCAAGACATTAGCAGCAGATCCTTTAAGTCATGTAAGTTGTGAGGTGGGGCCTCCATGGCTCAGACTTGTTTTTCCAGCACATCCCACAGACGCTTAATCGGATTGAAATCTGGGGAATTTGAAGACCAGACCAACACCTTGAACTTTTTGTCATGTTCCTCAAACCCTTCCTGAAATATTTTTGCAGTGTGGCAGAGTGCACTAACCCACTGAAAGAGGGCACTGCCATCAGTGAATACAGTTGCCGTCGAGTGGTGTACTTGGTCTGCAACAATGTGTAGGTATGTGGTATGTGTCAACGTAACATCCACATGAATGCCAGGACTCAAGGTTTTCCTGTAGGACATTGTCCAGAGCATAACACTGCCTCCGCCAGCTTGCCTTCTTCCTATAGTACATCCTGGTGCCATATTTTCCCCAAGTAAATGACGCAACTTCGCTCAACCATCCACATGATGTAAAAGAAAACTTGATTCATCAGACCAGTCTACCTTCTTCCATTGCTCCATGGTCGAGCCCATTGTAGAATCTTTTGGCAGTGTACAGCGGTCAATATGGGTACTCTGACTGGTCTGTGGCTATGCAGCCCCCTATGCAGAAAGCTACACTGCCCTGTGGCTTCTGACCCCTGTATCTTGGCTTTTCTGTGGGATTGAACTAGACGGGCTAGCCTTGGCCCCACAGGAAGTTTGGAGATGTTCTGACCCAGTCGTCTCACCATCACAATTTGGCCCTTTTCAAAGTCTCTCAGATCCTTAAGCTTACCCATTTTTCCTGCTTCCAACACATCAACTTCAAGAACTGACTGTTCACTTGCTGCCTACCATATCCCACCCCTTGACAGGTGCAAGCTCACATTGAGTTGTAACAAGATAATCAGTGTTACTCGCTTCACTTATTAGTGGTTTTAATGTTGTGGCTGATCAGTGTATATTGCTCAAATCTTTCCCACTGACCTTGTGTATTGAATAAATCTATGGAAATAAATGCCTCTGTTTTCAATTGAAATAGTAAGAAAACCAGACTGTAACATTGAGAAAATATTTCATATTAAATGCCTTTTCTCTTTCTGTAGAAACATCATAAGGATGTTGTACATGAAATATACATCCTCATGAAGAGCATTTTGTATAATGCAAATGTATGCTTGCCCTATATTACGTTATTTTTTTATTTCTTTCCCTTCAACTTAGTTATTTAACTAGAAACATAACAAGTGAGAAGTTACGATGTTTAGACTGTTTCTTTAGTCATCCATAGACTGCAGTAGCTGTGCACATATGGGTTATTTGGAAAAGTACCTTACAAAGTAGATTGCTTCCTGTGCAATACATATAACAAGTCTTGCCCCCAGTCCTAGAATTGCATAACCTGTGTTCTCCAGGCAAAGGTGCCTGAAGAATTTTGCAAACTGTCAGACTACACAGTTTGACCACTACTACCATTACAACTAAGGGAGTATAATGAATAAAATGTGATAATCTTTTTATTGTACCTGGGTGGCAGGTGAAGAGGGTGTTTATAAAGAGGAAGCCCTGTGTATATATTGATAAATATCTTTATAAATTATACACTTAATGGATAATGTAGGGTTCAGAAGCCAGTGGGACAAATAAACAATGTTTTTATGAATCAGAAAATGTTCACCCATTGTCCTCATTAGGAATGATTGCCAAAAGTTAGGCAGGAACAGTATTGTTTTTTAGAATCGTTGGCTACATGGCTCGGCAGGCTGCTTGTACAATATGGGAAAAATATATACAAGCTCAAATTGGGATGTAGCAAGCAATAGCATCAATGTATGTAATTGAGGCATGGGGAGTCTTGTGAGTTAGTTTGTTTTTAATATTTCTCATGATATACTGCCGTGTATGTACTCCATTGTAGGCTTTGTTCTGTAGTAATGAGCAGAGCCAATAACTGACAGTAATATTTATTAAAGGCTTTGTATTACTGAACTTAATGTACATGAAATTAGTATTTAGAGTTATCTAGCTATGTCCTCCATGCTCTTTGATCCATTTGCAGTAGTTTACAATGTTGGAGGGAAGAGATTAGTTTTCTGTTGGCTAGTGGTGTGCCCGGTCTGATTTGGTGGCTTCTTCATACATGGGCATGGCCAATAATGCCACAGCAGTTAACTGACTGAAAATGTTATCTTTTTGACCTGCAATAGGTTTCATACAACCTAGTCAAGCTCAGGGTGTGGCTTCAGCTGGCCATAATGGAGTAGAGTAGTAACACTGTATTACCCTATATCGGTGTTGGCTAACCTGTGACATTCCAGGTGTTGTGAAACTACAAGTCCCAGCATGCTTTGCCAATATATAGAAGCTTATTGCTGGAAGGGTACTCTGGGACTTGTAGTTTCACAACAACTGGAGTGTCACAGGTTAGCCAATACAGCCCTATAGTTTTGTACAGAGGTGCAGGGATAGCACTCATCATTGTTTCCTCTTCATGCTTCTGACATGTAATTGTACATTAAAATGAACTCTCTGCAGGATCCTAAACTATATCTAGACAGAGACAATCATCAGCATGTGTTCTCACATTGTAATATTGTAGTTGAAGGCAGTCCCGAGTTTTCATGTCTAATATCTAATTTTTCTAGCAAAGAGCTCTGGTGAAGCTGTGTAACACAATACTAATTGGGACTTGTTAATTCCTTGTCTCACACACAGAATGTTAGTGTTTCAGCTTTAGAATGGCAGCATGCAGAGTTTAGCAGATGTGGAGTTTGGCTATGATGTCATCATGGTGATGGGACAGAACTTTTATCATGGCCTGATTTCAGCAAAGTACTGAACTGATTTCGATAATGTGAAGTGGTAACAACATATGCTCTTTCTGCATGTAGTTTTCAAGATCCTGGGGATAATTTATTTGGACAAATGCGGACTTTTGGGTCCACAACATACTATAAATGTTAAGAATTTTACAAGACTTTGGGGTTTATTTCCTCTTTAATCCACCTTGTTGGATGGGGTTGAGGTCGGGGCTCTGTGCGGGCCAGTCATGTTCTTCCACGCCAACTCCTCAAACCATGTCTTTGTAGTCCTAGTTTTGTGCACTGGGGCACAGTCATATTGGAATAGAAAAGGGCCTTCCCAAAACTGTTGCCACAAAGTTGGAAGCATAGCATTGTCCAAAATGACTTGGTATGCTGAAGCATTAAGATTGCCCTTCACTGGAGGTAAGGGGCCTAGCCCAAACCCTGAAGAACAGCCCCATATCATTATCCCTCCTTCCCCAAACTTTACAGTTGGCATAATGCAGTCAGGCAGGTAGCGTTCTCCCGGCATCCGCCAAACCCAGACTCGCGCATCTGACTGCCAAATGTCCAGTTTCTGTGTACTTTACACCACTGCATATAATGATTGGCCTTAGAATGGGTTTCCATGGCTGAACAGCTGCATGCAATCCTCACATACCATTATGCACCCACCGCACGGTTTTTGTGCTTGCATTATTGCCAGTGGAAGTTCGGAACTCTTCAGCTATAGAATTGGCAGAGTGTTGTCAATTTTTAGGCTTCATGCGTCTTGGCAGTCGTTGATCCCGCTCTGTGATTTTGCGTGGCCTTCTGCTTCGTGGCTGAGTTGCTGTTGTTCCTAAACGTTTCCACATTCTAATATCACAGAAGGGATGAATTTTCAAGAACCGTCTTATTGCAAAGGTGGTATCCTATCACATTACTATGCTTAAAGTCACTGAACTCTTCAGAATGACCCATTTTGTATCACAAAAGTTTGCAAATGGAGACTGCACGGCTAGGTGCTTGATTTTATACACCTCTGGTAACGGGTCTGATTGAAACACCTCGGTTCAATAATTAACAGGTGTTACCAAATACTTCTGTCCAAATAGTGTATATCTTAATAATGATCTGTGTCTCTTTGATTAAATGCATCGTTTTAATTTCTTACGAAGGGTAATGTGTGGCCCATTTGATGGCTAGAGGGCCAACCATGCGACATCCCCCCCCCCCCCCTTTCCCCGTCCCTGAGGTCTTTCTGGTTCCTTGTTTACTGCCTTCAGATAGGTAGCAGCCAATTGTTGTGCCCTCTTTCATCGATTGAGGGTTGCATGAAATATTTGATCACAAAAAGTTGCACTAGGTAAGGCAGAATTTTTTTTGACAGCTAGTGGCAAATGATTTCTAGCTAAAGATTTGTCATGACTGTTCTGCTTTTAATTTGAAAAAGTTCATACACTCAAGTGCATTTCAAGCTCTGTCAATGTATGGAACTTCTCTTCTTTTTTTTTTTTTTTTTTTTCTTCTAATAATTAAAATTGTAATTGTTATAATTTCCTTTGTACAGTCCCATTGTTTACTTCAGCTATCATTGTCCCAAAACAGGTATTAAATTGAGGGTGTCTACCATTAAGTTGTTTGGGTTTTTTTTGTTTGTTTTTTTGCTTGCTTTAGTAGGACAACTCTGAGTGTTTGGGTAAGTCACGGCCATCTGAAAAACATAGCTGAAAGTTGTTAACATTTCACTTTGGAATTGCTGTAACTTTAGAAAAAAATCTCATTATTCAGGGGGCTGTAATGTTTACAATTAATAGGGTCATCTGTGAAATGGACATTCTGAAGTGCATCATTGTAGTCTGATGGATATGCCACAGGCCTCTTAAGTAAGGAGTGAAGTATTCAGCTGACAGTCTGCAGAGCAAGGTTGCAAACAGGGTTACACATTTGTGCAGCAGTGCATATAGTTTAAAGATATACAGGTGGAGGACATGTGTAACAAAATGATAGTATAGAGTGTGTAGCTGACAGGGTGTGTCTGCAGTGAGACTAGTCAAGCAGAGCACCTGAAGAGACCTCCTCTATAAATACCAGGTGGGAGTGTCACCTGCCAATCAAACTAGAATTGTGAAAGGAGTGTAAAGTAGTTAAGTCTAAGTTGTTGTCATTATGCAGTGTGACCAACGCCGAGCAACTTGGCTGATGACTAGAGAGTTGGTCGTTGTTAACTTAGTATTAGGGCCACAAGAAAGTGTGTGGACGTTTTGCTTTAATTGTCAGGATGGCAAAGTAGCTCATAGCACAAAGTACAAGCGAGAGGTTGTCATGTGTGCGTGTGCATCATAAGGGTGTCCGTGTCACAGTATATATCGTTGCTTACGCAGAGGCCTATTTTAATATCCTTCTTATTGGAAATTAAAAACAGCAAGTGTAGAGCTAGCATATTGTTGGCAGAAATAAAGGCATACTGTGATAAACACCACATCCCCCACCCTCTTTCCACATGTGTTTCTCCGTCTTTGTTCATCTGTGTGACTGGGCTGGTGCACCTGACGTCATCCCCACACAATAGGAATTCCATGATTTCAGTTCAGCAGAAAATGCTGTAGTAAAAAGTGGATCAACCGTTTGTCCTGTAGCATCATGTGGGTCGTGAGCTGTGTGCATTTGTAATGGCTTTTCATTTATTGTGTAATGGTTGGCAGCAAGTGGTCTTCTATTTTGCTTACATATTTCATGTCAAACACTTTTCTTGAATTCTTGAAACGTTCTGTAAAATAGACATAACCATTCTTCATGGCTAAAATATCCTAATACATGGGTTGCATGTAAGTACTCTGTTTTCAGATCTCATGGCTTGTGGTGTGGTGTGTGGTTTTTATTTATTTTTTATTTTGTAATATTTTTTTTATTTTTATTTTTTATTTTTTTTTACAACACAACAAATAATAAGTGTTGAGGCTAAGGGAGAAATGTTACAAAGATAACAGAAGCACTCCCTTGGACATACTTGTTTCAACAATAAAGCGGTAAAGAGAAAAATAGGAGTTCAATAGAAATCTTAAATAAACACCCACATCATCATGGTGGTGCCCCTTCAAAATCACTGGATCGGGAAATGGAGCTTCCATGTAGAAAGATTTTCTGAAATCTTTCTATTAGACAAGGAATCCTCTGATGTGTAACGTTTGTGTTCTAATTAGTGCTGTAGTTTTGAGACCGTTGCAAAAGTGTAATCCTGGTAATCTGCATAAATTCCAGTATTGTTTTTACAGGAGTTTTCTGTTGTGAGTCTGGTTTACAACCGAACTCCAACAAACAAATACAAAGGGCAGCACAGTGGCTCAGTGGTTAGCACTTCTGCGCCTCAGCACTGGGGTCATGAGTTCGATTCCTGACCACGGCCTTATCTGTGAGGAGTTTGTATGTTCTCCCCATGTTCGCGTGGGTTTCCTCCGGGTGCTCCGGTTTCCTCCCACACTCCAAAAACATACTAGTAGGTTAATTGGCTGCTAACAAAATTGACCCTAGTCTGTGTGTGTATGCATGTTAGGGAATTTAGACTGCAAGCTCCAATGGGGCAGGGACTGATGTGAGTGAGTTCTCTGTACAGCGCTGCGGAATTAGTGGCGCTATATAAATTACTGATGATGATGATTAAAGTATTGGTCAATACTAACTCTTTCTGACCCATGCCGTTTGTTTGAGTTTTTTCCCTGCCACCACATGTACATGCTCTTATCTGCATGCACTCCGGATCTATTGCTGTGCAGTGACCAGCGTGCGGCTGTTTATGTCCACCAATATGTCCCTCTGACTCAAGCAACACCAACCTTTCATTGTAATAAGAGGGTATAAGGTTAGCATGACTTTCAGCTGACCCTGAAGCTCAACGCTTTGCCATGAGTGTTGTTTGAGGAATATTGAAATACACGTGTCTAAACTCTGATTCCTCCCAGACCAATACACAGCTTTACCCCGGCTAGTGTGGGAAAACTTAGCATTGAAACTTAGGTGCTACTTTATTGAAGTGGTCTCTCTTCTGTTTTTCCTCTGGTAGCGATGACAACAGGTTGTTGTAACTTATCACATATGTTCAACGCATGAAAATCGATGGATTTTGCAAATACAATGTACTGGTAATGTGTGTTTAAAGCATGAGCAATAAGTCACACTACATTTAAAATTGAAGAATGCAGTGGTGGAATAATCCCAGAAGAAACCTTTTTATCCTATTTTATTTTAAATTTAGCTTTAGCGGCTGAAAATGGCATTTGCATGGAAGAAGTGTGAAGAGACTCCCATCTATTTTTCACGGTGGCGCACCATTAAAGTCAACTATAGTTTTCATGCATGTTTCTCCTTTCTGCAGTATGTATGTGGGAATGAGACCTAAATGTTCTCTTATGGGCCATGGATGCTTGGAAAGGATGCCAATTGCCACGTATCCCTTCTCTTCAAATTTATGGTTTTTCCCATTAAGTATAGGTTTCATTTTTTTTTTTTATTTCTGTAAATATAATCTAAAAGGGCAGGTAAACATAAACTGCATCAACTACTGCTTAATTTACAAAACTTTCAGGAGCATATCCCAACCGAAGATGTTTGAGATCTGTTCGATCGCGGGGGTTATTCGTATACACAACAGAACTTTTCAGTGCGTAAACTAGTCGTAAAGCAAGGACAATAGCATAGATATATAATATAATATAATATAGATAGATATATAGATATATATTACACTGGACATCTTGATGTTCTTAATACTATTACATATATATTTAAATAAGATGCCCTTTCATGCTTGGTCAACTTGTATTTTAGGTCTACATATAATTTATTTATTTTTTATTTTTCAAAGCGCGTGGCACTCGCAGAACTAACTGTATTCTGCCATGATTCTCTCAACGGAATTTCCAAACCGCACAAATCGAGGCAGCACTCAAGGACTTGTAATGAATCTAAAGAAATCTGATGATTCAGTATTTCTTATCTATCAACATGACAGGAAGTCGTCTAACATTCTACCATATCAGTTTCCCAGTACTTGTCTATTTTGTTTTTTGTTAGCTAAAAAAAAAAGCTTAGAATTTTATTTTTTTTATTAGAATTTGAAACCACGTGGAGATCTGGATTCGTATAACTGCATTTGGATGGAAAAAGACCAGCTGATACAGTAAGGTACAGAGCTCTTTGCCTTCCACTGCGTAATCGGGTAAAGGTCACTCCTGCCAAGATCAGCTTTACACAAGTTTATTAATACAGCAAAAACAAATATGGATAAAAAGTCCTATCGGCTTGGCTATCACTCTGCAACAAGGACATAGGGAAATTTTGGTTCTTTCATTAGTATTTCCCTTTTTTTTTTCTTTTTTTTAATTGGTGCGTCCATCCTCTTTTGCATATTAATTTTCATGTTTATCTAAACAGAGGGCTTTGTTTTATGGAACCTGACTGAACATGCAATAAGGATGTATACCTGATGCCAATTCCTCATAGACTGTTTTATTGATCTGAAACCTTGCTTGCAATTTCAAGGAAAGTTACAGCCAAGGACATATATTTTAATGCTTTCCCAAAAAAAAGTAATAGAGCTTATGAAGGCCACTTGGAGGTTTTGCATTTTCTTCACGATTGAGGAATTGCTCCTATTGTGGTCTGTGAATAGCTATCTGGTGTCACTCGCTATAGAATTGAATACTTAGTCAATTGTTCCGCTGCTTTGGCTCTTTCATAGTAATTTAGTCATTGGAGTTGGAGAACAGGATCTTATTTAAGCTCTTACAGTGCATTTCTGCAGCAGCTGTGAGGGTTATACAGACAAAAACCAGTTGACCTTTTATGGGCGCTAACAAATGGATAATTGTAAGCAGCCACTGCAATGTAAAGCTGGGTACACACTACAGAATTTTCCACCAACTTTTTATGCCGATCGATTTTACATGCGATAGATGTTCTGATCGCTCGGTCCATGGACTGCATACACACAAGCCTTGTTTAGGACGATAAAGGGAAGACCAGCTGTCCCGTTAGCGACTTTTTACAGCCATGTTGTCGTGAGCAATGACTGTAATTTCGTACTCGCTGTTGTGGATCGGTCTGAAGTTTATACACACTACACAACGGAAACGAGATTGGAACGAAAATATTAAACGGTACGACCAACCAAATGAGGCGATAATCGTCCATTTGGGCAGACTTTCGACCAGCGTGTCGCTACACACACTGACCCCACTTTTTACCGAGCAGTCGTATGTCGGCTGATTGAGCCGATTATTGGACGAAAACCGCGTAGTGTGTACCTAGCTTTAGGCAGTGATGGGCAGCCTGATCTACTTCAAGGGTTGTACGAGCAGTCCTGCAACCTTCAAAAGTGCCAGATATTGTCCTTAATTTCAAGAGTGAAAAAAAACAGGCCAAAAGCGATATATCCAAAAATACCCACACATGCTACAAAATTCCACTGCATGCATCTCACCATTTAAAGCAAGTTATATTGGCATGATAATCAATGTTGCTACAAGAATTATATCAGTTTAACGAGCTGTCAATTAATGCTATAATGGCTTTTTTTTTTTTTTTATCAAAAACCAACAGACCCAAAGATCAAACCGTTCTACAGTTAGACATGTAACTGACTCTCGTAGGAACAGTCTGGTTAGTGAGAGGAAGAGAATACCTGCACCCTATACTTACAGTAAAAACATTCCTGTGTTGTTCCAGTCACATGTTCGGAACCTTCTAGAAGAGTTGTATGGAGCAGGTCAGAATTGTAACGCCATACACCTGTGTAGTGCTGACTGAGCAATCTGCACAAACCAAAAACACAGACAATGTTGTCCTGTGGTGAAACCCATAATCATGAACATGGTCTGTATCTATTTTTAAACAAGTTTTTAACATTTGGGACTGATCTAAAAAGCAGAATGTGTGTCTTAAAATCTTGTGGTTTTTACATGTAACAAAAACAATTGAAAAGCCATAAAATGCATAAGTGTATTTTTGGTAATAAATAACACGAACCATAAAACCGCTTGTGTGCACACATCCTATGTGGGAGATTCCATTCTATGTAACTTGTCGCTGGAGCATCATACTAAGAGGCTGCGTGGTGATGTCCAGCTTGAAAACTTTGCTCGCACCTTTTTATAGAAGCAAAGATTTCAGTACCGTATTAGCCGGAAGTTCGCGCAGGAGCACGTTCCACAAGGTTCCTGTGGTACTTTGCTGTTAATTCAATCTCCCCCTAAGACTTCTAACTGCATAATTATGTTTAAATACTGGAGAAAACTAATTGAGAATTACATAAACTTGTTGAATGGACACATCACACTTCTGTAACACCTCTCTCAGTAATTTGTTGGCTTTATTATAGCGGGGAGGAGGTGTGGTGTTTTTAAATCTGGATAATAAATGGACAAGCTGCTTTCTTAATATAACAGCAAAGCTATGAGCAGCTTATCCTCTGATTCAGAAAGTAATGTGTTATAGGCAAATTCCCTGGTGCCCTTTTATTTTCTTTCTGTATGGCATTTAAATATAGTAAAAGTTAGACAATGCATAGCTCTTGGTTTTTACTTAATTTTGTATTATACTTTTATATTTGTGTTGGAAAAGCCTTACAATAAGTGGCAATACACATGCATGTCCGTATTTTACTGGTATCGTCATTTTGAGTGAAAAAACAAATTGCAAGAGGCCCAGTGCATTGTGATCGGCTTTTAACCACATGCGCACACACCGATTCTGTCGTAGGCCAACCACGTTTTCCAGTTTAACTGATTTAAATCCACATTGGATGTTGATTGGGCAAAATTATTGCTTCTCGGCCATGTGTGATGCAATGTCTGTCATATTTATAGAAAGTGTATAGCCAGCTGCATTAGAGATCCATATCAATACACGTATCCCTGCTCAAACAGGGGCAGAGGTTATTAATAGTAACCTGGTGCTATGTATCCTTATTACGTGTGAGCATTTTTAATGTCCGCCGATGAATTTAATATTGGCGCCATGTACAAACGTGCATCTTTTTAATGTCTGTCCTGCGTTCCGTTTACTTGACTGTGGAACAGAGGGGAAGTGCACCGTTGGTTAAAGTGCATTGATTGACCTCTACAGGAGATATGGCGACTAGCCTTGAGGCCTTCCAGTGCTTGGATCATGGGTTCAATTCTGAAAGGCGTTCGTTCTCATACATGGGTTTCCTCCTAGTGTGTTTTTGTGCAATGAGTATTTAGAATGTAAGCTCCATTGGGACGTAAACTAATCTGAATGATTATTCCCTGTGTTCCGCATACTCATTTGATGTCTGCACTGGATGTACACACTTTGACTTGGTCTCACAGCTAAACAAGTGGATGAATACTCACAGAACCAGTTTTGTCCTGACAGTGCGGACGTGTAGAGAGACAAAGTAACCTGGCATAAGTACAGTAATACAATGTTCACTGCCTACAGTGCATTACTTATAGTCTCACAAACCATGCAAAACTTATTGGCTCCTCTTCTTCATTGTTTTACCTATCATGACAATGTTTTCATTTGTTATATATTGTTTAACTGTAAAATCTAAATTACTGAACCATACAACCAGATTAAATGGGTCCATATGGAGTTTTTCATTACAACATAATGCAATTGTAAATATCCTCACACCAATTAATCATACCAAAACTACTCTTTTATAGACGATATTAATCATTTTCTAAATCTAGATAAATATTTTACTGGTCAGCTATTCAAGTGTTTGGTTTTGTTTTCATTGAATTGCCCACTTTTACAAAGTAACTCAAACTGGCTCAAATAATTTATTTCCACAATGCCACAGTATTGTTCAGTTGTCATTCCAATCATTGATGTGATCTCCAAACCCAGTATTACCATTTTACTTACAATCTTCAATTAATCATGTACCATAACCAAATTATGCTTTGAGAGGTTGTATATGGAATACTACTACCAAATGTTAAATATAAGGATCTCTAATCGCTAAGGTGCTCAACTCTAAGGAACTAGACCGTAGCTTCTAATATCCTTATTATAGTTCTATTCGTATATATTGGGCTTGGTTCCAAATAGCACCCGGAGGAAACCCACACAAACACAGTGAGAACATACAAACTCCGCACAGATAAGGCCATGGTCGGGAATTGAACTCATGACCCCAGTGCCGTGAGGCAGAAGTGCTAACCTCTAAGCCACCGTGCTGTCCATAGTATCACATGTTAGTTATGATATGCTAATTAAGTATGCGTTAAAATAACATGTCTGGATAGTTGTATCTGGTGGTATGATATACTGCCTTCATTGTAAAACGATCTAAGTCTATTCACTTACATTTCCCATACCACCGCTTCTAAATTTCCGCCTTGACCACTGTGTGTGTGTGTGTGTGTGTGTGTGTGTGTGTGTGTGTGTGTCTTATTTATTAAAATAGTATTATTATTATTATATTTATTGTAGCAGTCTACTCACAGCCTGACTCCTCTCAGTTTCTTGATCAGGAGCAAGGGGAGCATTTGACCAGTCCCATAGTGACCTACCTTGGGCTGGGCCATCTGCAATTTTTTTCTTTTCAAATGTTCCTAATAGGCTGCTGAGCCGAGTGTTGCCCTACGGGCTAAAATTTGCCAGCCCTCCCCTGCCCTTGATACACTTGGACCCTGTCACAAGTAATATATGGCTCATTATTCTTACACTACAGTCGGCCTCCTCCCCAGTCACCATGGACTCCCATCCTCCAGGCAGAAACTCTGTCTCTCGTTCTCTGTGATCTAGAATGATCTCCAAAACTAGAGGTGGTTTTAAATTACTCTTGTAGACTGGCAATTAAATAATAGAGAAATGACATGCAGACATCTATGAACCATAATGTGTCTCTCCATTTCCACCAAGTTGGGTTGCTTCCCTTTATGACGTTATGTTTCTGTATGTTTGTATTTATACTATTGCGTTGTATTTGTACTTGCGTGTGTGTGGTGGAGGTTTGGGACCCCAACAGATGTCAATATTTTTTTTGGCCACTGTGTTAATGAGCCACACATGGCTTCTAGAGATGAATTATTTCCTAATCTATGGGGTTTGAGAAACGAAACAATTTTTTTTCCCCCCAAGGTTATGGTTCGTAGTTGCTTTTGTTACAGGACGGCAAAAATTCTGTGTTTAATACCTGTGGTTTTTTTTTTGTTTTTTTTTTATATTTCTAAAGTATGTAGTCTTTGACATATCTTAAGATATTTAGACATCTGTAACCATTTCTGAGTTGCTTCCACAATGTGACACAGGGTCATCCTTCTGATCACTGCATTTAAAGTAGTTTTACTCCAAAAAGTATTAATATTGGTTGTTTTTTTCCTTCCTATTACATTGATTTTCTCTAAGATCATCCAAATTAAAATAAAATGACAAATATGCAGTCTATGGAGACCTTATCTAAATGGACAGTTACTACATTTTGAGTTCCCTATATTGTATGACCACTATAGTGTCTGCATATGTGGGGAGTGCATTTTATTTTTATTCTATCTCCCATGTTCACCAAAAATACAGTATACATATTTTGCTTCAAAAGTCTTATGTTGCTCAAACAATTTAATAATAAACTTCCGATTCCGTTGCACAATTTCCTTAATTTCTGTGGTTATACACTGTTTTGTCTTTAGATTTTATTATATATATATATATATATATATATATATATATATATATATATATATATATATATATATATATATATATATATATATACACACACAATTATAAAATCTAATTTCACAGCACATGAAAAATTTTACAAAAAGCAGAGGAATTGGGCACAGTAGCTAGTACAGTGTTTATTGGAGTTTACCTGATTTAATTTACACACAATCTTGCAGCCTTAATAAATTTATAACCTGTAGACAGGGAGTTTCTTCCTTGTGTATATATCATTCTTTTCTCCCCCTATTTATGTAGCTATTCTCCTATTATTGCTGCATAAAGTAGTTTATACTAAATATACTCTAAGAAAAGTCTGTCCATTCTGTGGCTATATATACTGTACACTTGCATTAAATTCCAGCATGTAAGATCAGTTTTTAACGCAAGTTAAGCACATGTAAACGGATGGGGAAATATCATTGTACCAAGAGATGCACTTAAGAAGGTTTTGCATGTGTTTGGCTTTAACAAAATAGCATAGTCCTTTTTTCAGTCGCGCTTTTTAAAAAAAAAAACAAAAAAAAAAAACCCCAGATTGAACGTGTCTGTAAATGCATAATATATGCAATGGCATTAAGATGCTATTTACAAAACACATTGCAATCACCATTGTGTATGTAGCCCAAAAAATACTTATCTCCAGCCAAAACTTCATGTTGAATGAGGCAGAAGTGAACATTCTACCTTACATGCATGTATGCAACCCTCTCGTAGCTACTTTGTTGGCAGACTCTAGAGGGGTATATTTACTAAACTGCGGGTTTGAAAAAGTGGAGATGTTGCCCATAGCAACAAATCAGATTCTAGTTACCATTTATTTAGTGCATTCTACAAAATGACAGCTAGAATCTGGTTGCTATAGGCAACATCTCCACTTTTTCAATGCCGCAGTTTAGTAAATATACCCCTAGGTTTCTGATCTGACAGGATTGGATTACATCAATGTAGAATAAAGGTCCAGAGACAGCAAGAAGCACGGTCTATGAAATGTATGTGAATGAAGGCGGCTCTAGATACCACATCCAGGTGCTCTCCCTGATGCGTAGTTATTGACGTCTGCACCTAATATTAAGCTGGCACAGTATGTGACAGGCCGGCAGGAAGGGACTTGTTAGTAGCTCAGTATGTTTATTGCAGGTGTTTGTCTCTACTAGTAGACCTTGTTTATCCTAGCAAAGAGCACTTGTATAACTGGTAGGCTTAAGCCAGTCACACTGCTCAGGTTCTCTGGCTGGTCAGTTTGCCCAGTCGTGGTACTGTTTGCATCAAAGTAATCCTTTCATAGCTTGGTATGGCAAAAAAAATCAAAATAAGATGGCATTTTAAAACAAAAAAAGTCTACTGGTCCCTAAGTCTTAAGAATCATTTCTTAATATATCTTAATGTCAATGGATGCATTTATTTCCTTTATTGAATGACTGACTGGCTTTTGCACTTTAAATTATTTTGTCTGATTATTGCTGATTTTGTGGTTAAATCTCCAAAATCACTAGTTAAAACGCCACATAACTCCATGCTGCAAATTCCTAGCAAATATGTACCTGATAATGGCTAGATTATTATAAAGTCGTCTCTGTAATAAAGTTACCTAGATAATGTTTTATACACACTTCTCACCTTCAGGACTCTGCAATCCTTGCATCTTGGGTATGCTGCCACTTGCTATTTTAATAATTAGGGTCCTTTTTGAAGTCTTTTAAAACATAGATCCAGTGTAGTGCAGCCATCTCCAGTTTCTACCTGACACTATATGTATAAAGTAATTTATATTGTACAAGTGCGCTTAGAAGAAGTAGTTGTGTAGTGTTGTATTGTGAAAAATATTGACCTACTGAGCTTATGAACCAAAATTTATGGTATTCTTGCATTTATTGTTTACCATTTCAGAACTGATTTTGAGGTGGGTGGAATCTATATTTATACTATATAATACAGGCGTTATCTTTTTTTTAAACAAATTTAATTTGCAGCTCCTGACAACATAGTCTTCCTCCTTTTTTAGCTTCAGAGCTTTCCTAGCAGGTTGGTGGGCCTGCGTTATAAAACTTGCTTCAGATTTTGTTCCCAGTCTCCATAGAGCCGCCATTAATGCTTTGATTTGCTGGATGCCATTGGTGCAGGTCCTGAAATACCATTAAATAGTTACTACTAACCCAGGGTTCTTGCTAGTCTCACAGCTCCAGACGAAAGTTGAATTCTGACCAGTACTGCCAATTTTATTTGCATAGTCACACCCCCTTATATCCTTTTCTTCTCATGTATTGTTTCATTGGTGCATGACACTTCTCAATAACCATGCCGGAATGTGAAAGCCAGCTCAGTCTAGCAATAATCTGCTGCATTGCACATAACCAGGGGCAGGCTGAGCTGGGGGGCAGGGGGGCATCTGTCCCCCGGGCCGGACCCATAGAGGGCTATCTTGGGCTGGGTCAATGGGCCACCAGCATTTTTTGTCCTTTAAAATAGGCTGCTGAGTTCAGTTTTGCCCCCCCCCCCCCCCGGGCTGAACTTTGCCAGCCCTCCCCTGCACATAACGGACATGCAGCCAACCCTCGTGAGTGAGCAGGATTCCTGTCAACTTTAACGTTTAAAAAAAAAAAAATTAAAAATTCTTTTGGTGACACTTTATGGCTGAGGTAAACTGGATACCATACTTTTACAACCATTAATCTAGGGAAACCTGAATAGTCAAGTAGACAACTGATTTTGAAGATTGTACCATAGACCAGTACCCTCCCCAGTAATCCTAAATGGATTGTTACCATTGCAATAACAACAAACGGCTGATAGTCACCGACTGTTGAAGAGATTGAAGTGATTCAGGATAAATTCAAATATGGATATCCAACAGGCTTTTTATTCTTCAATCTGTTAATTTTTGAGCCCAAATAGTGCTTTACTGCCTGTAAGCAATACTGCTGTTTGAATATAATCCTTTCCGGCTCCATGCTGTTACTTCTCTCTCAAGGAATTTGACCCCGGTGATTATATTATAACCACTGATGCACTAGTTGGGAAGATTTGATTCCTCTTTGTTGATTGGTCAAACATGGTTTGGTGGATAGACCAATTAGAAGAGCAATGCATTTATATTCCAGTTCTTCTTGTACTTAAATCTACAAATTGTGTAGGGTTATTATTCTCCCTCGGTCTGACTGACTTCTTGGAAGGACTTATCTTTACGTATGTATGTATTGTTTTATTACTGTTTGTTGCCAATTGTAAAGCGCTATGGAATCTGCTGGCGCTATATAAAGAAATGATGACTGAAGTCAGCCTGACGAAACATCCTGCAGAGGGTTGATGAATATTTCTTACTTTCTCTTACAATACATTTTGAATATCTGCAGTACTGCACTAAGCACTCTCCTTTCACTATGAATTGGCCCATATTAGGCAGGAGAGACCTGGATCACCTCTCCTTCCTAATACGGACAGCTCCATATGGAAGGAACGACTGCAGTGACTGATCAGTGTTCTAACATTTGGGTGCCCAAGAACTGAACTAAGGGTCATTCTGGTAATTTTTGGCCAAACAGGCTGGACCTTATACTGTTGTCTGTCCTATCTTGACCAATACAAAACCATTTGGTTTGGATCATTATTGGTCTATCTGGGTAGAATATCTGACCAACTGATGCACTTGGATCAGCGTGATGTGACCTATCGGCACAGGGTAGAGGGGACCGGTTACACCTACATTACTATCCGATTGCCTAGTGCAATGCTGGAACAGCCAAATCTGTCCTTGTACTTTACAGAAAGGTTCGCTTAGCAGGTGGCCTTATGACCAGATAGCACAGGACGTTGTCTTCTTATAGCTAATGGGGTTTAATACGCACGCACACACGCTCACGTTTACCAAGTAGAGTCTCTATTACTCATGAAAGTAACATGTTTTTAAGCAGGCTAAATAACCTGAATAGAATGGGAAGCCCCACGTCCACCATGTAAATGATGGCTCCTTCTGTTCAATGGCACGGCTCTACCCCAGTAAGGAGTATTACACCAATATTGAGGCGCTGCCTTCTATGCTACTTAGTAGGTTATTTACCTTACTGAGCAACTTATCTGTCCCCCTTGTGGGCAAACCAATGAAAGAGATGCCACCCACCCTGCTCTGCTATATACTCAAAAGAGCTTTAGCTTAAAAGAGAAACTGTCACAAATCTATTATACAAGGTATATCTTGAGGCTGGAGTATGTTGGTTTTGTTTGCAAATGGACCACTAAACCAGTACAGAACAAAGGAGATATTGTAAACCCTTTAAAACACTGTATTATTTGAGAACTTTTTTTTTTTTTAAATACATATTGTACTATAGCTTAAATGTGTAGCACCCCCCTGTGCTTTGTGTCTGAAACGGACTAATTCCAGCATATGCTTCTTGTTTTCATTTACGGTAAGCAAGAACATTGCCTAAGACCTTCTGGAAACAGATGAGTTAATTTGGTGCATCTCTGTGTAATCTGCTGTTCCTCATTTTAACGGTTTTGTTCTCTGGTTTCTTTCTATTGTCAGTGAAATAATAAAAGTGCGTCAGTAGAACTACGCCAGCTTGGCATGTTACCCAGCGTGGTTTAGAATAATATGAAGGGCTCATCATTACAATGGTGTGTGGTGCTCTTTGTTGTTGCTAGGGCTTTTAGAATGATTTCTAGTCTTTTTAAATATTTATATTCCAGATTGAGGTGTGTGTGTGTATATGTATGTGTGTATATGTATATGTGTGGTTTTTTTTTAATTTATTTTTAATTGTTAGTTTATTCCTTTTAAGTAGTGAAGTCTTCCCTAGTCTTGCACCCACCAAAGTGTTCTGTGTAAGTATGAATACATCCTTCCTTTACAACTCTATTGAGGAACTCACTTTATGTAAATTGCTTATATGGCACCAATGATTACGCTCGCTGTATAGCACGGTGGCTCAGTTGTTAGCACTTCTGCCTCACAGCACTGAGGTCATGAGTTCAATTCCTGACCATGGCCTTATCTGTGAGGAGTTTGTATGTTCTCCCCGTGTTTGCGTGGGTTTCCTCCGGGTGCTCCGGTTTCCTCCAACACTCCAAAAACATACTGGTAGGTTAATTGGCTTCTATCAAATTGACCCTAGTCGCTCGCGCGCTCTCTCTCCCTCCTTCCTTAGACTGTAAGCTCCAATGGGGCAGGGACTGATGTGAATGAGTTCTCTGTACAGAGCTGCAGAATTAGTTTCGCTATATAAATAAATGGTGGTGATGGTGAATGTGTAGTCTCTCACATCAGACTCTGCCCCATTGGAGCTTACAATCTAATTTCCCTACCCCACACAGTGGCGCACACAGGGGGGGGGGGTTTCTGAGTCTCTAGAAACCCCCCCTGCGCTAACTAAGTGGCCACTGTCCTATACAGCAGCCGCGGCGCTGACAAGGAAGCGTCCGCCCCCCCGACAATCCTCCGTGCGCCGCTACCACAAACTTACTAGGGTCTGTTTTTGTCAGATGCCAAATAAACCTATCAGTATGTTTTTAGACAGTGGGAAGAAACTGGCAGAAAATAATGCAAACACTGGTTGGGTCCGACTCCCGACCCAGGTGCTGTGAGGCAGCAATGCTAACCACTGTGCCAGTGTACTGCCCTGTCATATTAATCTGATTCTGCTGGACCGATTTGCTAAAAGTAAGTTCTAAAGGCAAATATTTGTCCTAGCAGCAAGGAGCATATCACAGTTTTGTAATGATGAAGCCTACAGATTATTGTAAACCACTCTGGGTAACGTGCCAGTCTGTTAAATAGTGCACACTATGGTTGGTTGTCTTATCATATTTTGAAGGTTACCAAGATATGATCTGTGGTTAGGGCAGAAGTAAGAGAATAAAATGTATTTGTTTGAGTGACACATTAAATATTTGTGAAGGAAAAATGTTTCACTTTTATCTAGCAAAATATGTACATTACAAATGCAAATACAAGTGTGATTGTGCAAGCAATGCTATTTAGAAAAAGAAATATTACCTTGTACTTCAGTAAATATTAATATTTTATATGATGCCTTTTAATATATTTAAGGACAGAATATCTTTTATACCTATGCCAGACATACTGGTTATAGTGAATAAACCTTTTTAACTGTATTTTACTTGCCAATATATTGGAAAATATATTGCTTTAGAGATTTTCCTTTACTTCCTGTTTTTTCAGCAGTTTCCTTTCTAAAACAGGCAGATAATATTATCTCTGGCAATTTTCATTTAATAATGAATTATCTAGTCAAGTTCTGTTCACTTTGCAGTCAGTTTACCTTCACTCTTGGCAGCCGTATAACGGATGAATTCATTTAGGTTACTTTTGTACTTTTGGGCTCCATGACATTTTTATGCTAGTTGCATGACACTCTCTACTGTGCAATCAGGGAAACATGAGGTACAAAAGATTTACTGATTCCTTCACAGAGGACTGGGAGCAAATCATTTTTGTGAACTCTCAACCGGTTGATGTCCGTCATGTTACGGCAGGTTGGGCTAAGTCGTTTAGCTTGTCCCTTGTGTCTTTCCAATGATGGTTTAACGGCTCTTGGTCACATGGTTGGTGCAGCAAATACTGGATGTGGAAGTACCACTAGATTACTGGAACCCAGAGCTCCTTGGTCTAAGAGCTGAAATAAATCCGTTTTTGTTTTGAAAATTGTGGATGTTGTTTTGTTTTTTCTTTTTTTCCCTTAATTCTTTATTTCAATTAGTTGGCTCTAATCTGGGTGTTCTAAGTGGATCTTATATGCCTATTTGTTCAACCCCCTTGATGCAAAATTGTTAGAAATGGCTTATCTTGAAAAGCCATACCACACATCAATGTTTACAGATCATAAGTTAGATGGGGGGATCTGTGTGTGTGGGGAGGAGGGGTGTTGCACTCCTGGACCTCCAATCTTATAAGTTCAGATGTCCGTAACAGCTATATGAGACAGCAAAGAGTCCAGGACCTAAAAGAAACTAAACAGAATGCTCTGTCCGGTATAAAATGTCAGCGTGCTTTCCCTGTTGAACACCATGAAACATGACCGAGTTTTCCTCCTGATAACTTGCTGTCCTGCATGGCATTACATGGCTTTACACTGGGTACACACTACAGAAAATTTCTCCCGATGCAATATCTTTTAATGATTTTACCAAAGACAAAGTCCCGATCAGCATGCCGATTCATATGTACACACTATACACGGTTTACAAGATTTATCTTCAGATCTGTGCTCTTCATCTGTTACAACAATCAGCTGAAAAGATTGTAATTCTAATTTCTATGGAGATCTGCCTACACCAGGCTTGTCAAACTCACGGGACGTGTGCGACCCAAACGCATATTTTTGCGGCCTCGCATTACTATGGGAAAACAAGTGGAACGCGGCCTGCATTATTTTTTTTTTATTTGGTTAAATTGCTTAAATTCACTGAATACGATAGAATAGTTTGTGTGAGTTCAGTCAACTTTTCCCGTCAGTGTCACGTGTTTGTGTCAATTCTGCGCGTCTTCCTAGACCCACGCAGTCAGAACAGTATGCTTTCAGAATTCAGGCAAAGTACTTGGTAATCTGTGACTGTTTGTGCTCCAAACCTCATTATTCGTTTGATAAGTAGGTGTTCATGTACATTTACATTTATATCACAGTTTGACAGTTGTTTATTAAATGTATTACTGTTTGTGATGACGATGGTTATTTTTCGTGGCCAACACAGTCTTGGGGGTAAATTTACTAAGCTGCGGGTTTGAAAAAGTGGGGATGTTGCCTATAGCAACCAATCAGATTCTAGCTGTCATTTTGTAGAAAGTACTAAATAAATGATAGCTATAATCTGATAGGTTGCTACAGGCAACATCCCCACTTTTTCAAACCCGCAGCTTAGTAAATCTAGCCCTTAGACTTTGATTATTTGACCCAACTGGAGTTTCGCGTCTGACATACCTACACACTTCAGAATTTTTCTGACAACATTCCATCATTCATAGAGATTTTTAATCTGAGAATAAGCTGAGAATTTAACACGCACACACTTTGTCTATAGGAAATAGATCTTTTAAATTGCCTTTATATAAGTAAAGGTTTATTTAGAAGTGCTGTCATCAGCTCAAACTAAGGGGTTAATTTGCATGGGGTATCTGAAGGACTGATCCAAGAGCACTAACTAACTAACTAGTTTTGGTAATGTCATTTCACCATTATGTTCCTGTTCATACTAGGTTTTGACCAAATCCAGCATTCAGTTCCAGATTCTTATGAATCCTAATGAGTATCAGTAACTTCTCAAGTTCCTAGTGAATAGCCTGGCTGCCTTTCTGCAAATAATGGTTCGTGCTCAGTGTGTAGGCACTTGTACAATTTTGATTACATATTTACATTGCTATGCTGACATGGGGATGGTGTATAAAGGTGTTATATACTTACGGATACTATCTACTGCTTCTAAATGTTTTTTGTTTTTTTTAAGTTTTACATTTTATTAGCTGCATAAGAAAATTACAGCTGATTTATCTTACTGTTCTCCCCAGCACAACACAGTCCTACTATAAAAGAATAAACCATTGTTTCTCCTAGTATAAGAGGCACTATGTGAGCACTACAGCCAGCAGTGTGTATGTGTCTGACCACCAGTCTGACCAGTCCTGGCAGGTTATTGCAAAGTATTATACTGCCCCCACCCTGTTGGCAAATTTTTTCTGGGGAGAACGTAGTTTTTATAATTGACAAAAACGACTACATTTCCTTCACATGCTCATGGCAGATAAAATAATTTGTCTGTACAAGTAGAACTACAGAAAGTAGAAAAGCAAACAAACTATGCAATGAGACTTCCGTCCCTATCAGATACATGCTTTGCAGGATTTGTCTACCTTTTTGAGGTCTGAACACTTCATCCATTTGTAGAGAGTGGCTATCATGACACTGTATTTATATAATCACTTCTTTGCAGGTTTTGGAATAAAGGTGTGCTTGGTGTTATGCTGATCTATAATATTCCTACATAGAAGATCCCAATAGTTAATTTTGTAATATAAAGAAACCAGACTATGTTAAGCCATGTGCTACAATCCTATGTACTGGAGGCAGGCAATCCTTGTCCTTATTGATTTAACATGGTGTATTTTAGATCAAAATGGGAACCAAGCAGCATTGCTTGATTTTAATATGCATTTAACTCCTTACATGTGGCACGTGTCTGTGTTTTATGTAAATACTTGTGACAAAACTTTGTTGCATCGATTTTTAATTATACATATTTTTTTTGTTTTACTTTTTTTTTTTTTTCTCTAATGGGCTTTGTTTACGCTTTGTCAATAAATCATAGATGGGGTTATAACCTGCTGGTAATGTTTACCCAACTGATCCTAAGCTTTTATCCAACATGATAGTGATTACAAGAGAAGATAATCTTAGTCATCTGTCCCTTATTGACTATTGACGTACATACTCTGTATCATGAGTTCAGGCTCAGTTCTGTTTTGTTTTCTCTCCCCTATTATCCACTTTTGTTTCAATTTTTCGTGTTTTTTGTATAATTTGAGTTCCATATTTTCCACAAAAGTTGAATTATACCATTGAGGGAGACCACCATAGAACAGTCAGTCTTATTACAATTTCTAGAATTACAGATGTATTTATTTTTATGTCGTGAAGTTGTTTCGCATTATCATTTTTTTTTTTAATTTTTTTTTTTTAATTCTTAAACCCTTAAAACAAATTGTGGCAAATATCATTGTTAACTTTATATAGCGGACGTGTGTAGTCCCGGGAGAGTGCCCTGGTCACAGCACTCTGATAGAAATCTGTTGCGCTTCACTTTCAGTGGGGAGTTAATCCCTGTAGAGAACTGCCACGTAATACAACTTAACGTGGAGCACTGAAAGGAAAGATTCTAATAGATCAAGTGCTGTTAAAAGCTTATTATTACAAATAATAGATTGCACTTACAAAATATTGGTGAACAAGAAGCACAAAAAGAACAGGTATCCTGATTCACGTGTCCTGTAGCAACGTGCTTATCAAAAAGTCTCCTGACCCCCAATGTTTTAATTGCAACATAATGCTGATGCTCAAAAATACATTATTTCAGTGATATAACTGTTTCACATGTACCTCTTATAAGATGTACTACTAAGAGGATTGACATATATATATTCCCTTTAAAACAAGGCTCTCCATTCTCCAGCAAATATTCAGTAATGGGAGTTAATTGGAAAATAACATCCCTAATTAAGGTGTTTTTTTTTTTTTGTTTTTTTTTTCATGCAGTAAAAGAACATATGGACATAACCTCTATTTGTGAGCCAGAGCTATAGAATTACTTGGCCACTGCAGTGCTTGTTGGCTGCAATAGAACAGTGATCTTGTGTCTGGCGCACTTTCCTTGTTGAGTTGAGGTTACGTCTTAATTTTTAGTGACTGGGACACAGGCAAACTCTCGTCATTTGTTCAGAGAGAATTTCTGGTGGGATTCGTACCATGATCGCCAGCACAGTCATTATTATGATTACAGAGCATTTTTATTAAAAATCATGTCTCTCCTGCAGCAATGTTTGAAGTGCCTGCTTTGTGTACACTACATTCTTACAGTTTCCACAGCTGCTTTGACAGGTTCAAATATTAGACTTCATCTTTCAACTTATTTCATAAGAGTAAACAAACACTGTGTATAGGCTTTTAGTGCACTGCGCAAACATTTGTATAATCAAGGTCAGCACAGGCCACATAACATTGCTTTACCCTATGGCTTAATGTAAATATTACAACTTAATAAGTGTGTATACAACTGTCCAGACCGCAGTTAAATCATTCATTGCCTAGAAAGCAACTTCCACTGATGTCTTCCTGAATGCTCGTGATTAGGGAGAGGCATAGATGGCTGATTTGGGAATTCATCCAATTTTTATAGAATTAATTTGCCAATCACTCCTGAATTTCCTAAAATTTGGGGAAAAAGTGTACACTCCCTGGAGAATCGGACCAATCACAGTGCATGGAAGGTAAAGTAGCCTAAATCAACATGTCTGTAGCCTTGTAGAAGGGTTTGCAAACCTTTAATGCTCCTCTTCCTAGATTCTAATACGGGAAATATCTGGGGATGCTCTCGGACTACTGGTATTCAAGACTGCAGTACTCAGGAGCATATACAGCATTTATTACATAGCTGTGTTAACATTCTAGCAGCATTACCTGTCTAATTAATTGAATTATTTATTTCATACATCTTAACTACAACACACAGACTACTGCAAAGTCCAATTTTTGTTGAAATGCCCAGGAAATTCTCTCTAGTATCAACTGGTATATTTGAGTTTAAAATGCTGTAAGAGGAAAGTGAACAAATATGTAAAGGGGGTTAATGCTGCACATTTCCAAATAAGACTAAAATCCTCTTCGGTAGCACCGTACACCTTGATTTCCCTCAAGTGTATGAGGTGGCAGTGCTTGGCGGAAAGTAATTTTCTCGTCCTCCATGTCCATATACAGGCAAGAAGACACACACTTGAGGGTATAAAGCAGTGATGGCCAACAAGCGGCCCACCGAGCTTTCACTGGCGGCCCGCCGAGCTTTCACTGGCGGCCCGCCGAGCTTTCACTGGCGGCCCGCCGAGCTTTCACTGGCGGCCCGCCGAGCTTTCACTGGCGGCCCGCCGAGCTTTCACTGGCGGCCCCAGCTCCTTCCTGCTTTCTCAGATTTCTTTGTTGTAACTTGTAACACTTGTTTAAAATGCCTGATATATTTTGTACAGATAGGTGTCTCTTCCTTTGATTTAGATGTATGGTTTACTTTAACACAGATATTACGGGTAATGTGTGGGCATTTTTGAAGGTTAGAGGGCAGCACCATGCGTTCCCTGGAGTGTTTCGGGTTGCCCATCACTGGTAAAGGGTCATCGCTTCTCCTTCCTAGCGCTTTCTTTTCTTGTCCTCGTAATGAGTCGGGTCAACAAGTTTTGTTTTTTTTATTTTTTGTTTGTTTTTTATTTTCTTTTCAGTTAGGAACCATTCTTCAAGGGCGGTTTAGAATAGGAAAGGCATCTGCCCTTTTTTTTTTTTTTTATTTATTTATTTTGTTGTCTTTTTACATTGTGAGTGTGGGCGTGTCATGTCACCAACACCCATTAGAAGCCGCCCTGGTGCATTTTTGGAACCTGGGAGCTTTTTTTGCAAGAGCTACATGCAAGCTCCTAACTGCAAACGTAGCATGGATCTTCTTGTATACCTGGCATTGAAATTGAACTGCTGCACTGCAGGGTTGAAGGGAAAAACTGCCCCTAGTTTTGTTTTTCTTCTATTTGAGGATATAGTGGTTTATATCCTCTTTATGCTATGTGTTCTCTTTTGTGGTAGGGGGGAACCAGAGTCTGGGATACACCCACTACCCTAGTTTGATGTAACTAGAGCAAGTTCCATGAAAACTATTATCCCATTAGAAGATGTGAACTCTTTTAAAGATTGGTGGGTAGGAAGACTAAAACTGGTACAAGACGAATACTTTTTCAACTATAGTGATTGCAGTGGCTATGGCAGGAACCCCCAGGGCATTGCGTGTTTCGGACATTATCTTACATTAAATATACAAGATTGAATTTAATAGACGTGATCTACTGAAGATGGTTCAAGATATAAAGACCATCAGAGTTTATTTCTGAGGTATCAATGGATTCAATAAATGAATGATGGTTCTGCTCCTGGATAGTAGATGTTTCGTCAAAGAGCAGACTAGTGTCACTTCCTATTGAGCACCTCTTCTGTCCAAAACCTGGATTCCATTGTCCTCTGTTTTAGGGGACAAACCAGGATGGCTACCTAATGTTTTTATTGAGAGGGTCTGAGTATATGGAAAACACATAGTAATTATAGAGGGACAAAATATACAGACCAGAGTGATGTTATAAAAGATACACTCTAGCGGGGGACCTCAAGACTTTTTTTGAATAATTAGGATTTTCGGGGGTCCTTTAGACCAGGCCTGTCCAACCTGCGGCCCTCCAGGTGTTGTGAAACTACAAGCCCCAGCATACTTTGCCAGTAGACAACCTATTGATAGCTGGAAGAGCATGCTGGGACTTGTAGTTTCACAACATCTGGAGGGCCGCAGGTTGGACAGGCCTGCTTTAGACCTTCAAATGACACCAGCAGGATTTTCTCTCCAGGGGATGAAACGGTAGGATACAGGCTCGCCAATGTTCTTAATAAATAAGTATGTTATTCAGGTTGACGTAGTAGCACTGGATGCTCTTGCAAGAAAAGTGCAATTCAATCAGAGATGTTTCCCTTCAGTCCCATGATTTTAAAGGTGCTTAAAAAGGTAAGATAGGACATAGGAACAGTAAGAGCAATTCTACCCTTATTGCTACACAAAGCACTGTATGTACAAGTGCTGCACTTTATAATGGAGACACATGCGCTGTACTGTGTTATGGGGACAGACCTGTGTAATACAATTATTTTTTGGTGTGCAGGGATTTTTCATGGAGCACATGTGGGTATATATGTTTTGGGGGCAAAGACGTTTTATATGTTGGGCATAGGCTAGTATAATTGGTGCAGGCTGTGTATACTACACATATAATCTATCTGTTTTCATCTCTCAGCACAGATTCCTGTTTAAATTTAAGTAGGATTTTTTTTGCACTGATACAAAACGTATTTAGTATTATATCAAATCAGGAAAAACTGTCCACACAGTATTAAAAATAAAGAAACTAAATCATTACAGTAAAAAAACCACAACGGATTCTTACCCATTGTTGCTGCTTGCCAAATTTGCTCAGGTGCAATACATTACTTCAAAAGTTTAACTATTTGTTCATTGACTTCATGGGCCTGAGTCATTAAGGAGAGCAAAGCAAAAAATGAGTAACCATGTTACAGTGCAAGGGGTGCAAATTAGGGGCCTGATTCATTAAGGATCTTAAATGAAGAGGATCCTTATTTCAGTCTCCTGGACAAAGCCATGTTACAATGCAAGGGGTGCAAATTAGTATTCTGTTTTGCACATAAGTTAAATACTGCCTGTTTTTTCATGTAGCACACAAATATCAACTTTAAATTTCAGTGTACAAATAAGCTATCAAGTATTTGTGTGTTACATGAAAAAACAGTCAGTATTTAACTTATGTGTAAAACAGAACACTCATTTGCACCCCTTGCATTGTAACATGGTTTTGTCCAGAAGACTAAAATAAGGATCCTCTTCCTTTAAGATCCTTAATGAATCAGGCCCTAGTTTATTATTTTGCACAGAAGGCTGCTTGCTGCTTTTATCTAGCACACAAATACTTGATGGTTTTATTTTTACACTGAAATGTAAAGTTTATCTAGGACATACTCTACCTCAACTATAAATCTTTCTCCACGTTGTACATTTACCTTCCGCCTCCAATGCAATGTGGTTTTGCCAAGGTGCAAAGTTACTCGTTTTTTTTTATGCTTTGCTCTCCTTTAATGACTCTGGCCCCATATATGTAAGAAATTAGTCAATCCTTTGTTGATCTTTTACACTTTTTTTTTTTCTCTTGTATATAAATAAGAACATCCCTCTTTCTGCATGGTCCTACAGCATGATAGAAACTATTAAAAAATTAAGATAAAATAAATTAAAAATGAAGACAAAGCATGATCCAAATAAGTTGGAGATATTCTAGAGAGGCACACATCTGGGGAAAGGTACAAACCATTGGAAAGGCATTGATCAGAAAGTATTATTTGAAATTATTTTATTCTCTTCTCAAGAAAATGTGATTGTGTCAATTTGTTTCCCTGCAACATCCCTTCTGTTTACTCAGCCTGCTGTACTACTTGCTCAGCCCCTCCCTCCTTCAGCAACAGCTGTTTCTGTCTTCTATCTAATAATTATATTTTCAAGGCTACGCAAAGCTTTGCTTGCCATCAGTTGAAACTGAGTTTGAACTGGTTTTGGACTAGACTTTGGCTCACTTTCCTATTTCATGACTCTGCAAAAACCCCAATTAGTACATCTCTCTTCTTACTCTCTATTCAACGCTTCCACCCACTTCCCCACATGGCTCCCCACATCATTACTCCATACTATATGTACAAGTCTATCCCCTCTATCTGCTGTTACTGTCCCTTACACCACATATCGCCTTTTAGTCCCTGGACATCCAATCCCGCCACCCTTATTCCCGTCCTTCCTCTCACACCTTCTCCTGTCCTGCACACTCTGGAATGCAAGATTTGTCTGCAATAAGCTCACTGCCATTCATGACCTCATCCTCTCCCATTCCTTGGGTCTCCTGGTCCTTAGTGAAACATGGATCTCTCCACGGGGGCCTCTCCTTCTCTCACACTCCCCATCCTGGGGGCAGCCAAGGAGGTGATGTAGGTGTCATACTGTCTCCTGGCTACACCTTCAGTGTTATCACCCTTGAACTCTCACTTTCCTTCTCATTTGAAGTTCACTCAAATTGCCTCTTCTCCCCTCTCCACCTATATGTTGCTGTCACCTATGGTCCCCCTGGCCCTTACTCACAATTTCTTGTTAACTTTGCTGCCTATCTTCCCAATTCCTATCTTCTGATCTTCCCTCTATTATCAGTGATTTTTAGCATCTCTGCCAACTCTTACTACTGCTGCTTCTAAACTCCTAACTCTCACATCCTCCTATGGCCTCTCCCAGTGGATAAATTCTGCCACCCACCGTGATAGGTCACTCCCTGGACCTAGTGTTCTCCCATCTGTGTGGCATTTCCAACTTCTCTAATCCTGTCCCCCCCCCCCCCCCCACCACCACAATCTCCTTTCCTTTACCCTCTCTCCCAAGGTTGCTCACATTCACATATAGGCATTGAACTCATCACATCATCTTTGCGTCCTTCCTCAAACCTCTCTTCGCTCCCATTCCCTCCCTAATGTGCTTCAACACTGCTGTCGCTCTTTATTATTATTATTATTATTATTATTATTATTACTTAATAATATCTTTGACTTATAAGGCGCCACAAAGGGTCCACAGCGCCGTACATAACATATACAGAAAACAGAACCAAGACACAACATGATACAAAAAATATATACAAACACAGGTAAAGCAAATCCGATTAAGTCTGGGATAGATGGTGAAAGGGATGGTAGAAATCAGCGAGAAGAAGGCCACTCTGCCTTTGATACTGCAGCCCCAGCCACCCCACTTAGTCTCTGCCAATCTAAACCCCAACCCTGGTGCTCCCCTCTTACTCATATCCTCCAAAAGTGCTCTTGCTCCTCCTCTAATTAGCCCTCTCTCTTGGCAAACAAACCTATTTCACATCCCTCATCTACTCCTTGTCCAAAAACCTAGGCACCTCTTTGCTATCATTAATTCTGTATCCTTCCCCACCTCGTCACTCTGCTTTCGACTTTACCACCTACAAAATTTACTCTAGCCACAATGATATCTGTTCTCTGTTCTGCTCCCCCACCCGTCCTCTCTATTACTCAATCCGCCACCCTTGGATCCTACAATCCTGTAATTGTGCCCGAGATCCTCTCTTCTCCCCTCCTCTTCTTCTACAACCTGTCCTCTTGACCCTGGTCCCTCTCTCAATGCCTGTTGTCACCTTGCTCATCTCTTTAACCTCTCTCTCCACTGGTATCTTCTCCTCTTCCTTCAAGCATGCTCTCATGTCCCCTGTTCTCAAGAAATCCCCCATTGACTCATCCTCTCTCTAACTATTACCCCATATCTTTGCTTCTTCTAAAATTCTCTAACAACTTTTCTTCAATTATCTGACCATCTTGCTCTCTTCCCAGTCTTCACCCTCTCCAGCCTGGCTTCTGTTCCCTTCACTCAACTCAAACTACCCTCACTAAAGTAACAAACAACTTACTCTCCGTTAATTCCAAAGGTCACGTCTCCCTTCTCATACTTCTCGACCTCTCTGCTGCTTTTGACATCGTCGACCATTCTCCTCTCTTCACCCTTCGGACTTCACATAACATCTCTCCTGATTTGCCTCCTACCTCTCTGACCACTCTTTTAGCGTCTTTGCTTCTGACCTCTTTCTGTTTGAGTTCCCCCCAAGGATTTGTTCTTGGCCCTCTGCTCTTCTCTCTCTACACCACCTCTCTAAGTAAGCTTTTTCAATCATATGGCCTCCAATGCCACCTCTATGCTGATGACATACAAATATGTATTTCATCTCCTGACCCCTCCCCACCTTCCTAATCCAAGTATCTAGCTGTCTCTCGGCTGTAACTCTCTTGATGTCACATTGCTTCCTCAAACTCAACATAACTAAATCCGAGTTCATCTTTCGCCCTGTCAGTGTTGCTATTTTCCCCCATATCTCCCTCTTGGTTGATAACATTACTCTCTCTCCTGTCACCCAAGACTGCTGCCTTGGAGTCACCCTTAACTCATCTTTACCCCTCATATCCAGTCCCTCAAAAAATCTTGCCACTTCCTCCTCCGTAACATCACATCCCTTCCTCTCTCAGGATGCAATCATAATCCTGGTCAATTCACTCATCATTTTTAGTCTCGACTATTGCAACCTCCTTCTCACTGGCCTTTCTGCCTCTCACTTTTCTGACCTTCAGTCCATCCAGAATGCTGCAGCTAGGCTCATTTTCCTCTCTCATCACTCCTCATCCACTATTCCTCTTTGTAAATAACTTCATTGGCGCTCTATCAGTTTCGGAATTAAATTCAAGTTCCTTACACTCGCTTGCAAAACCGTTCTCAACACTTTTCCCCCTGACATCTCTGACCTTGTCTCGAGGTACATACCTACCCAACCACTCCGCACCGTCTCAATTCACCTTTCATTACCTCTTCCCATGCTCACCTCCAAAACTTCTGCCGTGCTGCACCGATTCTTTGGAACTTTATACCTAACCTCACTCAACTTTCCCCCAACTTTCAGTCCTTCAAATGCTTACTCAAAATCCAATTGTTCAAGCTCGCCTATCCTACCACCTCCTGAGCTTCTTATCCATCACCTCCATTTTCTCCCAGTTGCTCCTACGGTCTCTCGCCACTGCTTCCTCTAGAATGTAAGCTTTCATGGGCAGGGTCCTCTGTATCTATTGTCCCATGTCTGTCTTCTGTCTGACTCCCTCGTATATCCTGTCATATCGTGCTCTACTCCGTGTGAGACCTTCATCGCATTACTCACTTATCGGTGCTACTTATGTGTATTACCTCGTCTATTACTTGCTTCTGTATCCAGCACTACGGAATCTCTGGGGCCCAATAAATAAGTAATCATTCCTCATCTCGGTGCAGTCTATTGTGCAGAAATGGAAGTATGGAACTAAGTTTTAGGTGGGAGGTCTGATCTAGGCAGTGTGACTATAGTTGCTGAACAAGAAGGGCACTTCTCAGAGACTGATGCTGAAAGAGCTACAAGTGTTGGCTGCTATGATGGATGATGTACATTGGTCAACAATCTTAAGGGCATTCCACAAAAATTGACTTTTATGGAAGAGAAGCAGGTAGGAGCCCTGGCTGATGATAACCTACATTTTTATCCACAAAACAGTCGCCAGATTCTATCGACGCCATTCTGCAGAGATGTGGCAGAAAGTCTTATGGTCTGTACATCAGCCTGGTAGCTCCATAATTTACAGTATGTTATATGTTTTAGTAGACATAATCACTTCATATGTTTAATGATTTCCTTGCTGATGCAGCTGATTGAATAGAGCTGCCAGATCTATGTCTAACATGATCAAACTTTTTAATGATATTTGGACACAATTAGCAAGGTTGGAGAAGGACTGCAAATTTACAGCTCAAATACCTTTTCTGCAAGTCCAAGGGAATCTGGGTTCTGTGACAAAGTTTTTTGGTACTTTCTTAGCCAATTGAACAGTAACCCTCCCGATTCTTGTATGTGTTAGCCTGTATGATTATGTTAATGTGATGTATTGTCTCTCATCACACACAAGATTCTCCACAGTGCTTGTATACCATGCACTGCAGTGGAGCTATTTCTGTCCGTTTTGGATTCCAAAATTCTAAGCACTGATGTCAACGTAAATAAGGTTGGTCTAAATTTGGGCAAGTGTTCTACATGCAAATCTTCTGTACATGGATAAAGACTGGTGCCAAGACTGACAGGTGTCCTTGTGGATGGCGGGGAGGCAGTCCCAGTGATCAACTCCCCACCCCCCTCTCCAGTCATTCAATGATACTGATTCACAATTTTAACCAGGATTGTGTTTAATAATGCACATCTGCAGCCTATTGGTTTGCCTTGCCTTGTAAGTCGCATTTGTTCACGTTTTTCAGACGCTTGTTCTTTTTCTCTAAGCTGTACACCGTTTAACTTTCCAAGGGATATTTCTGAAAACTATTGGAAAAGAAAAAGGTGATGTCCATAGCAATCTATCGGGTTTATTTTACTTTCATTAACTGTTCTAAAAGAACAAAGCAAACTTTTTTTTTTTCTCTCAGCAGTTTTCATGAATGTCCTCCTTTTTTAGAAAAAATAAATCTTAAGTAGAACTTAATTGCCTAGCTGCTATACTTTGGTGTATACACACCCTACTGGGGAGGGTGTATATAAAGGTTTTGCCAGTTTTAAACTTTCCTGTTGCTGTTCTCAAAAATTCCACACTGACACTGGTTCCTAATGAACGGGTGATGAATAAGTTCAGCCCACAAAATAACTGCTCCGCTGTGTATTAGTGTGTTTTGTATTACATTTGTTTTTATGTTTTCAAAACCCTAAATATAGAGTAAAATGTATTTAAGTTTGAGTGCAAGACAAATCACATTGATAAAATGCTTGCTGCCTGTTCTAAAGTTATTCATGTAAGCTGTTTTTTATACTATTTAATCCTCATTATCTATCTAACTTTTTTTATTAGATTTATGTGGATATCCAGCTTCAGATTTAAAGTGAATCTATCCCCATATTTATTTATTTATTAATTTTTTTTCTGTTACTTGTTTGTTTTGATACATAATACCTTATGCCAACATATTTGACTGCCTGTCTTGGCTTGAGCTACGAGACTACACTATATTCATGCCACGAACAGGCTCCCTCTACTCCTCCTCCAGCCTGCATAGCTGAGCTGCCCAGGACAGAACATGGTGTATTTAATAGAATGCTTTTTCCTAGATGAAATGAGGCTGGGGAAACCCTGTTAGGGGTACTTTCTCTTTTTTTTTTTTTTTTTTTTTTCTTCAGATTGATCAGCATGTTGGGACAATAGTTTGCATTGCTGACTCAAATTGCAAGGACCATGGGTTTGATTCCTGTGTGGAGTTTGTATGTTCTCCCTGTATCTGTGTGGGTTTCCTCCAGAAGATTCTTCCCATAGTCCTAAAACCTATCGGTAGACTGTTTGACTAGTCCATGCATTCGGCTTCTTGCTAATTTATTCCAGCAAACAGATGACGTGTAGCCAACTTTTAATCTAGGTCCCAGTTTAATTGATTTTGAAACCATGTGTATGCGGTATAACACGGTTTCTACTGAGCCATGCCCAGCAGCTGTTTTGGTTTATATCTTAATTCACCTGGTGTTTGGCTATAGGCAACACTATTGGCTAATAGATACCTAATGCAGCTAACCATCTGCAACACCTTGAAAGATTACTACTAATAAATCTATTAAGGCAGATTATTAAGACTAAGGCAGATAAGCTACAAAGGAGACAATTGAAGTTCCACAATGTAGAGAAATATATTTCAACAGATCAGAGGTTGTTTAAATGTACGGACATCTGTTTTCTACAGACCAACCTTAAAATATAATCAAGCTTTGGTAGTGTTCTCTTAAATTGTAGCCAGTGCTGCTGTTTTTAATTGTGCTACATGGAGCTCAGAAAATGATTTGTAAACATTGTCGTCTTATATAGTAAATGTTTCCATACTTTTGGCTACTGAATAATGGAACCATTGGTCAGAATATGAGTAGCGATAGAATGGAAAAGGTAAAAGATGTCTATTTACACTTCTGTGTTTAAATCACTATTTTCCATCTATACATTTTCTTCTCTCCTTTTAGTTGGAAGACTTAACCTGAAGAGGTTATCTGCAGCACAAAGGGTTTAATTGCTTTGTAGAGAACTGACAGTGTGAAAAAGGTCATCTTGGCTATCTGCCCAGTTGTACTTTACTGAATAGGGAAGGCAGGGGCCAGTGAGAGCACAGCGTTGATACATGTAGCAACAAATCTCCCACTCACAAGTTCAGAAGTTACATAAGAAACAACTGTATCGTTCTGGATTAAAGGGGAACTTTATAAATCTAACCATCCCATAACTCCAGCTGAACTAGTTTTAAGGGGGACAGACCAGATTGAAGGTCCTCGTCCCGTTTGCAGCATTAAACCTGTGTTTTGGAGGTGACTGGGGTGGGCCAGCTCTCAAGAGCTAAACATGCCTTTTGAAGTGATGTCCGCACACCCCTGTTATGAATGACCGTCCCCCCCCCCATTTGGCACATATACCTGAACCCCTCCCCCAACTTCAAAAATTGTGGGCTATGACATTCCGATGGGCAACTGCGTCCTTGTTAAGGGGCAGGAAACTCCAGTGATGTCCTCATCGGTGTGTTCTGTATGCTGTGATCTGAGCCTAGTAAGATCATCTCTTCCACAGTGCCTCTAGTGTCAGGTTGTAGCCTAGGATAGCTAACATCCATGGCATTGTTAATGTATGGTAATTAATTAAAAAAAAGTGCAATACTTTATTTTGATTAACTCTTACGTTGCAAGAGTGCTATACCTTGACTGTTAACTTTGGGGAAATGGGTGACTTGGCTACTTCATGAATTTCCTCTTGAGAAACGTTGAATTTAAGGATTTCAGTTAGCTCTGTTGACAGCTAAAAACTTGCAAGAGTAAAGGAATGAGATAATATATGAGTGATGTTTTGGTGGATGTTTTTTTATATTTTTTTATTGTTTTCCCTCATTGTATATAGTTTAACTTTTTCTAGAGTAATTGCCAAAATTGTTCATTACTTCCTTTTATAAGTATTGGACTTATTAAGTTTACGGATGGGGGTTTTGTGGTTGTGTGTTTGTACTTAGTTTACATGCTAGCATAGAGTTAGAATTTACCATTACTTTGTAGAGCCTTTTGGTAAATATCATCATAGCTTTTTCGGCTTTATCCATTAAGACTACGATGAGTTGAGTTGTAGTTTCAGCTTAAATATTGGATGGATGGAAGCTTCTGTTTTATGATGCTAGCAGCAGCAGCAAACAAGCTATGTACCCCCATAAAATAAATTGTGTATTGTCTGCACCTACCTCAAACATTCAGAGTGCAAAGTTTAGTCTTGGGTCCTCCTCAAGAGGACCTAAAAATATAGGCTCATAGGATACAGCCCCAGCCTTTGGCCTAAATTCTAAATATTGCCCTGGCCAGTCAGAAGTCTGATAAAAGATTTCAAATGCAACTAAAAACTAAAGTATAGTGCAAACTGTCCTAATAAATTGTGTGGTTTCAATGCTCCAAGTGTACTTCAGGCACCCCTGGGTCACAAATCCAGTTGTACTTAGCAACTCAGACTTTCGGGATGTCTGCCATCTGGCCGGAGTTCCAAGGTAGTCTGTCTATGACCAGACAATACTGTAGTGGGTCTTAAGCAAAAGGGCAAAAAGCAACATTTTTAAGAGACCTTGGGAGACCTGCCAGATCAGAAGAGTGCTGGTATGCAACATTTTTCTTATTTAAAAATCTTTCTCTAATTCCACCAAAAACGAAACTTGTACTTTTGTTCACTGTTTCAAGTGGCTGCCATATTATCAACAAAGTGCCCTTGTGCCTGTGTTCCACTAATTCTGCCCCCAACCCATGCGTTCGGCCATCTCTGCCTCCTGTGATGATCATCCCGAAGTCGGTCCTTTCCTCTTCTCACCCCATTGTCTGCGCCCCTCTGCTGCCTGTCTGTCACCAATGTCTGTTGGCACACATTTCCCAGTGTCAGGAAGCAACGAGGATCATATGTGTAGGGGTGATTCGGTTCACCAGTGCCAGCTCCATGCTACATTTCTTTTAGTTTTGGTGGAATTCTCCTTGTTAAGGTAATCTACATTAGAAGAGAAGGAGTTTCTTGGGGCAGCGAAGGTCTAAAAATAAAAAAAGCTTTGGCAGTAATGAAGGCTCAGGCCGTTTAGATAACTGTTCTAAAAATCTGCTGCTTGTTTCATATTTGGCTACGTACATCAGGTAGGTATATTTGAATCACTAGGTAAATGAGGGACATTTGTTTACATCTGTTTTTTTTCCAGCTGCTAATGAATATTTTCTGCAAGTGTGAAACTCTAAACCTCTATGGAGCTATTTGGCTGAGTGTCATTTAGTTTCAGCACTGTCTGTACTCTCTCTTCGTGTTACTGCAAGTTTCAGTGCAGTATGGTGCATTTTCATACAAGGACACCGCCCACAGTAACCAAGTGACTGCAGTATTAGTGCAGCTGCTTTGGAGCTCAAATCACTTGGAGCCATTCTGGTTAATGTCACACGTTACTTGTTATTTAGAGTGCCCTGAAAGCCCGTTCCTCTGTCTGGGGTACGAAAACAGACTATGATGCAGTGCTTTGTGTGATTCGATGGGAATTACATTACTCTGGGGAGTAGCTTTGATACTTATGCAGTGGATTACTTCTAAGGTAGGCAAAAATATGCAGTGTTTTCTCCTAGTGGTTTGGCAGCCAACTGTTGGATTTGCTTAAAAAGGAAACATGTGCTTATTCTATGTATGTATGTATGTATGTATGTATGTATGTATGTATGTGCAAAAAAGAAAAGGGTAATTAAAGTACACCAAGCATATTTAAAGTAAGGGCTTCCACATAGGTGTGGTTCCAGTGTTGCTTAAGTCCATAACATAAACATACCAACATGGTCAGTGTCCTATATAAAAGCTATATTGCTCTTATTGCCTATGATTGTCTAGCATGGCTGAATAAGGATACATAGGTGACTTTAAAAGAGAGGTGATTGTAGCTGCAGACTTGGTAACTTGCTATGGTGATTAGAGAATGGAACTCTGCTACATGCAGTAGCGGGTGGCAGTGTATTCTCCAGGATCATGATACCTGTACATCCGAATTGCAAGACTAATCAATCAAGGAACTGCAGATCAAAACAAATTGTATATCCTAAATAAATGAAGAAAAAATTAAAATATATATATATATATATATATATATATATATATATATATATATATATATATATATATATATATATATATATATATATATATATATATATATATTTTAGACAGATGAGGGGGTTGGCAGAACACCACCCCGTTTAAATTAAATAATTTTATTATTCCTTTAACTTTTGTGTACTGCCCCCTTCCTCCAGCATAATGTAGAGGTAATAAGTCTGGTGATCGATAGTTAATGTTGGTAATCAGGGTCCCACCTCAGGATCAGGGGAGGCATCTAACTCTTTCATGTTACTGAAGAAAAGTTCCAATCCCCCCATACTGCTCCCCACCTGTTGCACTTATCATTTATAGGAGCAATAAATCTGTTTTAGTGTTTCCTCATCACCGCTGACTGCAGTGGTGTCTGAGTCTAGGGGGGACCACTACCAGTTTGCAATTTCTCTGGGATCCTCCTTAGGGCACTGAGATCACTATATCGGAGAAGTGAATCTTGTTTCTGTGTAAAGGAGGAACAGCAGTGATAGTGAAAGTACTGGTAGAGAGCGTGGAAACAGCCTGAATGGTATGGGGGGTATCCTGAGCACTGATCTGATTTCTGTCTTTGTTTTTTTTTCATATAACCAAAAATACTTCGAAAGCCCTCCACAGGGATTTTTCTGGGGTGTGTGTGGTGGTGGTTTTTTGTTTTGCTTTTTTTAAGTTAAATCCAGAATCCGTATTTAATATGTGTACAATGTTCCCTTTTTTTTTATACACCCATCAATACTATTGTTATAATGAACTTGGAAATATCAAAATGCTGATGGAAATATTTTTGTTCAAAGCCTATACATGGTGATAAGTGAAGTTTTAAACTATTATATTCCCTTTGTTTCTGTAAGGTTATTGCTGTTATTTTTCTTGATGCCATCTTTAAATGTTACAGCACTATTCATTTTGTTTTCAAGTGTGTCTGTAATTTGAAACCAAAAATATAAATATATATATATATATATATATATATATATATATATATATATATATATATATATATATATATATATATATATATATATATATATATATATATATTATATATATATATGCATTTTAGTGATTGGTAACTAAAACTAGGCAAAATTAGAGTTCACATAATTGAACAATCTATTATGCACAGTAGACCTATGGTGTGCAAGTCTGCAGACTTGACAATGTGGAGTCACAGACTGTCTTAAGGTGGCAACGTGCAATTATCTGGTCATTCACGCCAATTACCCAATAACCAGCTGTGGTCAATCTGGGTACAAATGGAAGGTCACATGAGAACACGGTTCCCCTTTCCCTAACAGATACTGTTCCATCTGCACCATCTTCATAACGCCCTTTTGACACAACAGGAATACACAGGTAAGCGCCACCTGTCCCACATGAAGACATTTGCGTTGGTAAAGGAGGTATGACCAAATCTCGCACACGTTTTCTCCACCACCATCTCCGTATGGTTGGAAATATAGATTGTAAGCTTCACTGGGATAGAAACGAATGTGAAAGATTAAATATTCTCTATAAACCACTGCGGAATATGTAGGCACTATATAAACACCGGTTCATAAATATATAAAAAAAAAAAAAGAAGTACTGAAAAACCTCCTCCTGCTCTGATTGGTTGTGCTGTGTGACCTCCCTTGCAGTGTGCAGAGAAGGTCACGTGACATGGAAATCAGCTGCTCCTGATTGGTCTGCTCTGCATTCTTATAAAGCGGAGAATAAGTCAAAGTGGGCACAGAGTTGGAGCTGCAGGCGGAGTCTTACACCTGGCGGCCCACAGGCCACCTGTTGACCACCACTGGTCTAGACCTCCCTGCTATAGTATTTTACAAAATAAATTTTATAAAAATATGATATATATATATATATATATATATATAGTGAATTGCTTTGCAGCGACATCTGCAAAGCAACTTGCAATTTTGAGGTTGCATAATTTAATTTATTGTCAGTGCCACCTTAATTTGTGGCATTCAAAATACCCAGCCCTGTAAAACCATTGGCAGGGGACACCCAGAACAAATGTAGAACCAAAAGCCTATCTTTTTACAAAAAAATAAAGTTCTGTTAAACTGAACATTTGCTAAGCAGAAGTGGCCTAATCTCAAGTCAAATCCAGTTCACGCTGTAACCTCGAAGGTGAAAAGTTTGTGCCCCAGAGTTAATCTGCTGATTAAGCAAACTGCATGATTTAATAAGAGATTAAACTCAAGGCCTGGAAGTAAAAAGCTTTCTCCTTCTTAATTACCAGACATTTGATTATCAATCGCAAACTAAACTGTTAAATAACCAGGCTGTATCTATCCTCCCCCCTCCCCTTCCCACATTATCAATACCATTATGTCTACAATACTGGTACATCTCAGCACACAGTGTGCATGTTCAACTAACTACTCATGTTTTTCTAACCATTTTGCACTTCTGGTAGAATCTGTGCTCTTATGCTGTCTGTACAAATAGTCTTCTGCCTGATCTTTGTATTCTGATAAACAAGTCCTTGATGTACTTACTACTGCTTGATCCACTTCTAATAAAAAAGGGACCCGGGTAATTGGTACTTCCACATGTATAGGAGCAGCAATTAGTTCTTCATGTGTTTCATATGTTGTAACACGGGTGTTCTTGTGTAAATATCAAGTATTCTCGCATTATAACAACACCTACATAGGTAGCAATTAGATGGTGGTCATCCGTGAACTAAGAGGCAGATTTTTTTTCTACAAGGATTTTTCTTCCAGCATGTCCATATTATTATTTTTTATTTTTTTTAAGACAGCCGAAATCCCATTTTATCCTTTTTACCTCTGAATAGCAAACAAGTAAATCTATCAAGGACTCATTAAGTAAAACTTTGTACACACTGCAGAAATTTTTCCCCAGTGTGTTTAGAATGATAATGATTTTACCAATGACAGACTAACAAAAGAAAAGCCCCGATCAGCATGCCAATTCATGTGTACACACTATACATGGTTTACATTCAGATCTGTGCTGTTCATCTGTACACTCTTTGGAGATCCTAATGGTGCGTATGTACACACCGCAGAATTGGAACGACCGTCTTCCATTGCTGAACGATCAACAATTTCATTTGCTTTGGAATGATGATCGTTCACTATTCCAGAGTACACACTACTGTAATATCGGGTCAATCAGTCGTTTTCAACAGATTATCGGGCCAATCAGATGATAAACACTGTAGTGTGTACCTAGCCTTAAGGTTAAGCGCAACCTTAACTGTCTATCTCTGTTTACCTGGACTAATCAACATTAGCTAAAGTGATTCCTCCTGTCTGTATATAATTAAGATCTTGAATTTTTGTACTGGGTGGGTCGGTGGAAATGGGGTTAAAGTTTATTTGCATAAATAACTGATTTATTAAAATGTAAACCATAAGGGTTTACTTGATCCTGTTCTTTAATGCAATGTATCACCATTTATTTCAGTGATATTTTTTTGTGGTAAAATCTAAGCATAATTTACACTTTTTTTTGTTCTGATCTTTTTCTGCAGAGGCGCGGGGCAATTTCTTATGACAGCTCTGACCAAACCGCTTTGTACATTCGTATGCTAGGTAAGCAAACATTTTAGTATGAAATTGTGCAAAAATGAACATGTGTGTATGTGTAATGACTATTACATATTGTTTCCCCTATAACTACAGAGTAAGTAATGCCTGCTTTATACTGTAGAATGACCATGTCACAAATAAAGCGGTTCAGAAAATGATTGCTTTAAATGAAGGGACACTTTGATTTGTAGAACCCCCAATGCCCTTGGTATATGAACACTAGTTAAAATATTTTTCTTATTATTAAACTAAGCCTGGAATTTTCTTTCTTTTAATATAAAGGGCCCATTCATTCCATTATATAATTACATTTGTTATTGGCAATTAGACAAGTCTTAAGTTTTTTTGCAAAAGTGTTTTTGTTTTTTATGTTTTTAAGTGAAAAAGCTATTACTATTTCTCTCCTCTCGCCAAAATTACATTTTCTTTTTAACTGCTGGTATGAAGTGTTTATTACATTACTTCCTCCAATCAAATCATAATTTAGGATTTCATACAGATGTTGAGCTTCATTTGTGATTTTCTTCTCCTTCACATAATCTTACACACAGTACATAGAACAGTTCCTCATAGATGATACAATACAATGTCTGTGTGTTGGTACATTAGCTTTCATTACTGATATCTTCCGGTGTCTCTTCTACAACTTTATACTGTTCATTATCCCGCCTAACGCCCTCCTACCACGCTAAAATCCTCAAGTTATACTAACCGGTTTGAAGGTTTGTTGCAATATTGCTACTACTCTTGTGAAGTTCTAAGCCAGGCAGAAACTTATTTGAAACCATAAAGTGCAAAATAGTGTTGTATTCTAAGTCTCAATAACCAATGCAATACTGCATACTGTAAGAGTTATTCAGAAAGAACACACCTTGGTGCCCATGTGTGTAGGGTGACTGCATTGCCAACACATAGACACTCTTTGCAAGCCATATGTGGTACTGCGCAGAGCAGATCGCTTACTGAGTGTGCGCAGAAAAAAGGCGCCACTGGACAGGACATTGTGGACATTGGTCATGATAACTCATCCTGGATTCTTCTGTAGCCAGTCATGCCCCCATGATCTCATCACGGAGTGGTCGCTCCTTCACACCCTGGGAGCATTATGGAATAAAGAGCTTGCAGTGACTGTTATTGTCCTAGATGGACCCTTTAACACCTTTGAAACCTATATATTGCGTTGTATGTTGAAAAACAAACAAATTTAGCAATGGTTCTTCTCTCGGTTACTATTGCCCAATTAGTGCAACCCTAGAAATGTTCACCAGAAATTAATAGTCTCGTTCTTCTGAGCATAAGGACACACAGTACATGAATATTTTGCGTATCTACCAACATTTGAGAAGGCAACATTGGGACAGAAACAACCTCCAATGATCTGCCAAGCCCGTGCCCAGAGTCGCCCAAACCGTAGCTACATTATGACAGGCCGTGCCTCTTCCTAGGCCCATAAATTAGGACAGTCCCTCCAAATTAGGAACTGTTTTGAGATGTTACTTCTGGTCATATTGCATGTTTAAAGGAGAAAAAACATATCTCCACTAGGTAAATCCAAAACCATATATCCTATAATAAGTAGTTAATAATCTAGCTCATTACACAAGGTTTCCCAATAGATATATATCCCTGAGTGGTGCACTCTTGTACCAGAAACACATACAAAACTATGGAGAAAGAGGGTGAGTTAAAGGGGCACTCTAGGACAAATGGATGGATATATATGTATTCATTAAATCTAAATTTTATTGATGGTCATTAAAAATGAGAATTCTCTATTTGGGGACAAAGATACAATTTTCTTTATTATTCTTTCTATAGCGCTCTACCTGCTGTCCCCTTATATTAAATGAAACATTATTATTATTATTCATTTACTTAACAAATTAAGATTAGGGATGCTTGAAGTATTAGTCATTTAGCACTTGCATCAATAAAACACAAATTTATAAGAGACTGAGGGCTAGATTTACTAAGCTGCGGGTTTGAAAAAGTGGGGATGTTGCCTATAGCAACCAATCAGATTCTAGTTATTTTGTAGAAGGTACTAAATAAATGAAAGCTAGAATCTGGTTGCTATAGGCAACATCCCCACTTTTTCAAACCCGCAGCTTAGTAAATCTAGCCCTCAGTCTCCTTTCATTTTACCATCATAGGAGATTCAGAGGTTATGTCATGTGTTGTTGATTATTTAAACACCTGATTCTGATCCGATCTGGAGCAGTGGATAAGGAACAAATTTATAATTATAGTGATATATATATATATATATATATATATATATATATATATATATATATATATATATATACTACTGCCTTAAGATTCTACTCATCCTGGGGTATTAACTCTATACTTCACTTTTTATTTTTTCTCACTTAGAGATTATGATAGAAGTCTCTTTTATATTATTAATTCTACATGAGTGTGATGGCTATATTCAGACATAGGTTATTTAATTATCCACCTAGAATATGACCACAGAGAAATTTTGCTGCTGATCTGCAATTTTATTTTTACGGTTTGTTTTTTGTTTTTAATAGTTCGCTAGCTTTTCCATTATTGGCATGAATTTTCATTTTTAATGACTATCAATAAAATTTAGTTTTAATGAGTACATATATATCCATCCATTTGTCCTAGAGTGTCCCTTTTACTCACCCTCTTTTTCTCCTTTGTTTCATATTGCATGTTTCACTATCTTTCACTTTATATCCTGCAGACATTGTTTTAATATTTGTAGAATTGTTTACTTGTTAAATTTAACTGATTGGAAAAAAATAAAAAGTGAATGTTACTTGTGCAAATGTTAAACAATATTCATGTGGAGATATGAAGGCGATTCCAACCTCCTTCAATTTTTCGTTTCTGTAAGTACTTCATGGTTAATTTTTATAGGCACGTTTTGGTCCGTTTATATTACTGAAATATCCAATTGGAATCAATTGTTCACTGATTGTGGTATGTATGTGTGTGTGCATATGTGTAGATATATAGACATAATATAATTTTAGTGGCCAGCTGTAGGCGTGGTGTGTTTTGCATGGGAACAGAGCCTTATGTAGTGTTCTTTAATCCCTGTAGTGACACCAGTTAATACTCCAGGTTTATAATGAAAATAAAGCATGCAATTATCAGTATGGAAAACTACTAATGTAGAAACAAAAACCTATTCACCACATGACCAACACACTACCACAGCACAGTCTAATCAAAGTGCTCTTAGAAATACAAGTGAGAACAAGCCCTAGAAGGGCACAAATACCACTGACATAATCGGTGTTCTGGAAATAAGACCTACAGTGAGAGAGCAGACTGTGACTGATATAAAGTATAGCACACAATTAACCCTGTGATGATCAGAAGGTCCCCTCTCTACCCATTTATGACCAAGACCGTTTTCAAGTTTGGGGTGCACATTTCATGGTTTTGTTTTTTATTATTATGTCTGTTTAACAAAAGGGTGGGTAGGGGGGTTGAAAACTAAGGAAAATACATTGTAGTTTTTTAGGACCTAGTGTACATAGTCCTTTTGTGCTCTCTTGCTGCCCACAATCTATATCACCCATAGTATTTTATTAATGCCTCCTGTGAAGATACTGGGTTTTCTGGCCCAATTCTACCCACTTCACTCTGGCTGGCCACCCACAGGTGCCTTCCTAGGCCAGGGAAGCCTACCCAGTACCTTCTAAGGTTCTTATTAGTCACTCGGGCAAATGCAGTTAGAAAAGTACAACAGTTCATTTATTGTAATAAAAACATCACTAGAATATTATGTACACGCATTAAATAAATGTCAGGCAAGTTTACTACATGATCTGTCCCTTACGCCACTAGCTTAAGGAGTAACGGTCACCTGGCTTGTCCAGAGTTGATGACCCATGGATCTGCCCATGTATTTCACTGGTAGAGCCACCACCTTTTTCCCTGGAGTGGCTCCTTATATCTAAAGTCAAATTTCCACAGTGCTTTCCCCTCCCTGGGCAAACCCCTGGGCCTCTCCTTGTTAAACATTGAGTCCTGGATCTAGGGGGCTGGAGAGAGGAGTGGAGATAAGCTGTACTTCCACAGAAACTCCTCTGCCAGATTGTAGACCAAAAGTCTGGAGTGGTCTTGTGAGAACAATGGATACTAATTAGCCTTCCCCATCACCAGTATCTTGCAACCTGATCCCTACCCATAACCCCCCGGCTTCACTTTAAGGACAATGAATAACAACCTCACCGCCGCATCAACAATATACAATATACAATAAACAATATGCATATTTACAATGAGCTACAATGTCCCCTTATCCACTTCATTAGACACTGCAGTTGTACTCTGTTGAGCTGGGGAACAGAAGCAAGGGCTATAAAAAGTACTTGCTATAATCCATGTTATGTGAGAAACAAGAGACAGGCTGGTTAAAGTGTTATCAAACTCTTTTCGTCACACCTCCCAACATTTCGACAGGCAGCATTGGGGTGGATGTCAAGCTGGGGGGATAGCCACACCCACGGTGGTTCTTGGCTGCCCCATTCTCCCTTCCTAATCCCACCCATTCACTGCTGCTCTGCCATTCTTGCTAAATATACCCCTAGGCCTTGTATTACGCAAGCAGTTTTTAATCTAATTATTAATGACCGTGGTGATGGTTTAGAGAGTAAAGTTTCCAATTTTGCAGATGACACTAAACTTTGTAAGGTAATAAAATCAGAGTAAGATGTAGTTTCTCTACAGAGGGACTTGAATAAACTTGAGGATTGGGCGGCCAAATGGAAGATGAAATTTTACATTGAATGTAAAATTATGCATTTAGGGATCAAAAACAAGCATGCAATCTATTCAATTACAGAGTCCCCTAAATTTATCCCATTTAAATGTAAAGGATTTGGGAGTGCTCGTAGACTTGGCAACAGTGCTCAATGTCAAGCAGTAGCTGCAAGGGCCAATAAAAAGGGGCATAGATGCAAGGAAAGACTGTGTAAATCTGCCACTATATAAATCGTTGGTAAGACCTCATCTTGAATACGAAGTACAGTTCTTGCCAGTACTCTATAAAAAAAAGACCGTTTGGAACCTGAAAGGGTTCAGAGAGAGACTACAAAATTGATAAAGGGTATGGAGTCATTAAGTTATGAAAAAGTTTAGACATGTTTACTTTATATCCCCTCTTCGACGACTCTTTACTAATTACTATGCACAAATACATAAAGGGTCAATACAGAGAACTTTTAACTTTACCCCCAAAGACTGCACGCAGGACAGACTGTCAACCCCTAAGGTTAGAGGCAAGGACGTTTCACGACCAGCAAAGGAAGGAGTTCTTTACAGAAAGGGTAGTCAAACATATAAATTGAATCTGCCATCAGAAACTTCCCTGGCAGTGAATTCCATATCTTAAGAAAAGGTTAGACCAGTGGTTCCCAAACTGTGCGCCTAGGATCCCTGGGGTGCCTCGGCAATCTCACAAGGGTGCCTCGGCCAGGGCCAGTGGTAAGCAAGGCGGGGGACTACTTGGTAACTATTTTGGCTTAAGGGTGCCTTTAAAAAAATTATGGAGACCCTAAGGGTGCCTTGAACTGAAAAAGTTTGGAATCCATTGCGTTAGACATTTTTTAGCGGAAAAGGGTATCCAGGGTTACGACCGCTAATTAAAATGAAGGGTAGTGTGGTAGTGGATCCAGGGAGAAATAGGACTGCAATATTGGGTCAGGAGGGATTTCTCCCAATTGAAACAGATTTGTTGTTGCTTTGTCTGGATCAATTACAAATAAGAGGGGGATCACAGGAGATACAAAATCGGTGGTAGTCAGCATATCGATGCCGACTACCCCGACACTACTTACCCTGACGTGGAGAGACCGAAGGGCTCCTTCCCCGACCAGCGTGCAGGACGACTTCTGTGTATTACGACTGGAAGTGATGACGATCCCTGAAGAAGGCGACGCCAGCTGATGACTTCACCGATAACCGCGACGCAGCACAGATGACCACATCACAGTCATCGGTGATGTCATCAGCTGGCACCGCCTTCTTCAGGTATCGACATCACTTCCAGTCGCATTACACAGAAGTCGTCCTGCACGCTGGTCGGGGAAGTAGCCCTTCGGTCTCTCCACTTCTGGGTAAGTAGTGTTGCAATAATGAGTGTCATTATTCCGTACCCAACCCTACAATATAGGTTGATCTTGATGGACTGGTGTCTGTTTTTTGTTTTGTTTTTTTGTTTAAACAACCCATCCACTATGTAACTACAGAATGTCTGAGCAGTTTCCCTCTTTTGGACATAAATCTTCTTGTCCCTAACACTTTGCTACATGCTGCCTGTAGAGTTGTTTCTTTAGTGTTTTCCGGTGTTCTTACTGATGTTCTTTGTAACTTGTTTTTAAATTAACATGTGACGAAGTTTGAGGCATGTACTGGTTTATAACTAGATTATCTCACATTTTAATTATCCCACTTTTACCATTTCAAACATTGGCTGGTATGCGCTAGTCCTGGAGGGAGTGAATAGGAGCACATACATTAGCAGTAAGTTCTAGAGCTCTGGGATTGCTGGGAAATGCAGCTCGCTTTTTTTTTTTTTTTTTTTTTTTTTAAATCTAAATTCGGTTGTTCCAATTTTTTTCCCCAATTGTCCCTTTTCTCTCAAATATAAAGAAAACTGGCGGTAGCATCACAGCAGGTATCCTATGTGCTCTGGGATTAGATCATTTACAGACACAGCAGCCTATACAAAGTAGATTTACTGGACGTACAGCCCTCCAGAGGGCCGCACAGGAGGGCGAGGTCACTGCACTCCCTCTTCCAGGTATGACCTCCTGCACTGTGCAGAGAAGGTGGTATGGAAGCCCGCTGCCCAGATTCTTGCCTCATTCTCTGCAGAGAATATGATTGGGAGCAGCCATCTAGGGTGCTGCATGTAAAGGCTGGACAAACTAGGGACTGCCTGTTGCCCACCGAAAATGATAGAATCTGGTAGCGATGGGCAGCACCTCCACTTTTTCCTTTTTTAGAAGTTTTAGTAAATATAACCCTAGGATTACTTTAAAACAGAAGCAAATAAAAGCAAAATGGAATAATTATTATATACAATAATCCTAAAGTATATGTAGTACTCCTAGTTGCACCTTAGTTAATTATAGAATGCAGCCCACTTATTGAAGTCTGGGTTTCCTTGTGTTTCAGTTACAAATGCTTAACTACTATACCACATTCAAAAGGATGGCAAAACTAGGTTTTTCAAATCTTGGCAGCAGTTTTTATTTCCACTACCACCACACACTTAGGATCCATTGACACGTGCAAGTATACCAGGTTTATAAATACTTGTGACTGGCTCATTGCACTAAATCTATTTTGCAGTATGCCATCAATGTGTCTCCAGTTTACCTGATTTTTTTTTTTCCACCCTGTCCAGTTTGATCAGATGTTGGTTGCGTGATTTTGGCATACATACTGCAATGCCCTTATTTGGTGGAAATCAACCAAATTGAGTCACATGGCCTGCACATATTTGGGCAGCGAGTTCTACCCAGTTGGCTTTGAATAGGACGTCTATATTTTTCTATAGCTAGTAACCCTCCGTTTATAATTTTACAGACACACACACAGAGACACACACACACACACACTCAGACCGAGACAGGCACACTCAGACCGAGACAGGCACACTCAGACCGAGACAGGCACACTCAGACCGAGACAGGCACACTCAGACCGAGACAGACACACTCAGACCGAGACAGACACACTCAGACCGAGACAGACACACTCAGACCGAGACAGACACACTCAGACCGAGACAGACACACTCAGACCGAGACAGACACACTCAGACTTGCAGGGAATCAGTCTGTTCTTTCTAATTTTGTTCCTTTAACTTACTGCAGGATTTACCATTCACAGTAAGGCATAATATTAAGCAATAAGTGCGATATGTTTCCTGGGCTTCTGAGTGCGCCAGTTGCCTGTAACCTAGACAATGTAAATCATTGGTGTTAAAGTGTACTTACAAACTATGTACTTTTCATTGTAATACTATTGATTGTTTGTTTTATTTGTAATATAGTACATGATTTTTTTTTTTAAAAACTAAACCAAAATTTTATTTTTATTTCTAAACATTCTTCTCTAAAAGTACATGTTACCCTGCAGTGGTTGACTATTTGACACTGTAATATGTTAATACTGAGTTTTGGTATTTTGATAGGCTCTTGTGTAATATTCAAACAGCTGAGTGCAAGTAAGTAAATGCTAGTGGGGCCATTATTTAGTGGGATCTGCTGACCTGCTAATAGCTGCCATCCCTAGGTGCTGAGCCTTGCACACTATGCAGACTCTCCTGTTTGTGGGCATCCCTGCAGGCCAAGTAATACTGAATGAAGTGATCTTGTTTTTCGCAATAAGGTGCCTTGTACCATTATACTAGGAGCGTATATAGTTTTGGGCTCATCTGAATGCTTAGCACATGCTTTGATCTGGTTTGCGCAGGCAGTAATTTTAATGACAATTTAGGAGCATGCAGTTGCATGTCTGAAAGTACAATGTTGGAATTGTGCAAGGTTGTGATGGGCGGGTGTGCCGTATTGCTGATTAATGTGTTCTTCCTGCAAAATGTATTTATTTTACAGGGGATGTCAGAGTGAGAAGCAGAGCCGGATTTGAATCTGAAAGACGAGGCTCTCACCCTTATATTGATTTTCGTATTTTGCACTGTAAGTAATTTGAAACAGTTAATCTCAGACCTATATCATGTACTTCATCTGTTTTACCACTGGATGTCACTGTTGTCTTTATGATTCTGTCTTCCAGACGCTATATTGGAGCACAGAGCTCAAACTTCATACATATTTAATTTCAGACTGTTACATTCAGTAACCACAAAGCAGTTTTGTGACAACATCCATTGACATTTTGCTGTATGGAGATTATTGCTATAACCTGGTTAAATGTTTGTGTTGTAACAATATTGCAGTCTCAGTGCAGGCAAGCAAAGTGAATAAAAGTTACATTATTGCGTAAAAGCTATTTAATATTGAAGTTTTATCAAAAGTTCAATTACCACTGAGGAAACTGGAGGTACAGAGGTTAGCATTGATGCCTCACAGCACTTGGGGCCTCGGGTTAAGTCCCTACCAGGGTTCCATTTGTTTGTAGTTTATAGGTTTGTCGATAATGATCACATGGTTTTCCTCCGGGTTCTTCCCATGCTCCATACTGGTGTTATTTAATAATTTATCTCCTGTGTAAACACTTGTTTTGGGGGCAATAGGTGGGATGGAGGAGAGAATTTCTGTGGTAGGTCAGATTTGGGACTGAGACCCCAATTTTTATTCATGTACATTGGGTCCATGTACGGTGGTACGCCATACCGCCACTTCTCCTGCTGCCTTCATTGTAACACCATCACATTCCATTCACTTATACTCCTGTTACATTTTCCATACCACCACTTCTAAATCTCCACTTCGTCCACTGGTCATTTACACAGAAATGAGACCTACTGCTAAACAATGTAATAAGCAAGAGCATGTCCGTATCAGAGTGTCTAAAACGGGCATCATTTTATATGTAAACTGGGTTTAATCTGCACACCCACATTGGTCAGATATATAAACACAGCAGTGATTCATCTTTTCATATAATACAGGACAAGAATGCAGGAGCAAACCTTAGACCCTGACAAATTGCTTTTTAATAGGCTTCATGCCTCCTAGATATGTAATTGGATGGTTGCCGTTTATTCTTATATTGTTTCTATTATTGCTATTTTACTTTGCCATGTAGACTACTATGGATCACCAGTTATTTACTGTCGTCCAGTGCAGTTTCTGTGACGATGGGATCGTATCAGTACCTTGTGCATTATGTAGTAAGCCAAAGAGGGTTCCCCTGAAACCCTGCCCACCCAGGCAAGGGCATTCATACCCAGCCCATCCTCTCTCCAGGGCAGACTTCCTACAGCCCCCACATTTGTAGAGCTGTGTCATGGAGTGGAACCCTGGGAGGGAACGTAGTGCAGTTTGACAGCTGAACTTGGAAGAAGAGACGGGCTGTCGGGATAGAGAGCGCACTCTGGGCCAGCTTCCACTACACCTCACAACTCTACTAATCTGTAGGCTGGTAGAAGCATGTCCAGGAGATGGCATAATAATATAATAACACCATAAATGAGGAGTGTGAGGGACAAAAGCAAAAGGTCAACAACCACTTTTTCCTCCCAACTACTTCTCCTTTCTGTCATTGCCAGTATACACAAGTGGTCTGGTGTCCTACTGGTTTCCATAGCTTTGTATGTACAAAGACGCATTGGATCTTTCTTCAGTCAATTATTTGACTGTTAGATCTTAAAAGTATAGGTCACTTCCAGGCTTCAAAGCATTCATCTAATATATATTAGCTATGAGTTTAATATACTAAATCTCTTTGAGGTTTTTCCATCACCCATGTGTGTGTATAAGAGGAAACAGTCACTCATTCTCACTATGAGGTCTACAGTCAGGTGATGGAGAAGCTCTATTGCCCCCAAAAGAATATGAATATTAAATATATATATATATATATATATATATATATATATATATATATATATATATATATATATATATATATATATATATATATATATATTCTATATATATATATATATTCTATATATATATATATATATATATATATATACACATACATACATACATACATACATACATACATACATACATACATACATACATACCTTTCTCTCCACAGGAGCGGCTATTGATCATCTATTGTAGTTTTATTAACCAGGAAAACAATAGAAATCAATGTTGGTCTAGTCCTCTTTGATTTGTGTGACTGAGCTTTTGTTTTAGCAGTTTGACAATGGTATTTTAATTTAAAAACAATTTTTCAAGGTGCAGGGAGCAGATTAGTGACTGTGACCCTGAGTGGTGTGTGGCGGTGTCATGGTGTCATGTTAACCGCTTGTATTTGTCGGTTGTAAGATTTCTGTGGGTGCTCAGCAGACTTGCAGCTTACACCATAGCACAGATGAGGAGAGGTATGGCCGCAAGTAACTCCACAATGCTGTTGTACAGAGCGTTATGACTTCACTATATATTTAATGTGTTTGTTTATGTTTCTCAAATGTACCATGGCATGCATTCAATTGACTTTACAAACCCATTACATGGAGTAATCACTAAAATGTATCTAGAGCGTCAGCCCTGTTGTCCAGGAATGGGGCTCTAATATATATATATATATATATATATATCTATCTATATCTATATCTATCTATATCTATCTATATCTATCTATATCTATATCTATATCTATATATATATCTATATATCGCCTCTTCTAGTAGCAACACAAATTCAGTATTTTACTTGTATATGTAAAAAACATTGTGGGTTACGTTGTATTTTATTTTAAATTATTTTCTATTGGTTTAAACCAATCTCTCTACTTCTATGTCAGGGACATAGCTTGGTACCTTCCTTTTCTTTTTAAGTTGATTATGACAGAAAATAAGGCTCACTGAAAAACATTATTGAACCTGCTGTCCCTAAATACTACAGAGGAGCTGATTGTTTAATCTGTTTTTTAACTAAAAAAAACCTGTGTGAGGGGTGGAAATCGCCTTTATTTGCGGATATGTATTGTGAAATGATGGCGATTATCATAGATCCTTCAGTAGTTTTATTGGGTCTTAGTAGAAAGTGATTAAACAATAGGTGTTCTGTGTTTTGTTCCTACCCCAGGAGCTATTATTTTTAAAGCTACATGTATTTTTTTTTTTTATTTTCCCTGGACTTCACAAAGTTTGTGCCCAGTGTGTATAGTAACCTTTGACAATAATACTTTGGTGCGACTGCAGTGTAATTAACCTTAGAGATAATTGGTTATTTTACCCCACCTAAAGTTATGGACTATTTTAAATCCTTCTGTAATTATCCATTTGTTTTCATCCCTAGCTAATTCAGAGATTGAAATCTCCTTGTCTGCAAGAAACATCAGGAGGTTGTTAAGTTTTCAACGGTATCTAAGGTCCTCCCGATTTTTCCGCGGTGTCGCTGCACAGAATTCATTGTACGTGTTGGACGATGATTACAATGGGCAAGCCAAGGTTTGTACAGGTGTTATTTCTCTGTGCTCTTCACAATTGGTTTATCCCGTGCACACCTAATGATTATAAATGTATGTAATTAGAGTGGGGGATACCATCTTAAACAAGCAAACCCTCCAAATATTTAATTTGCATTGTTGGATAGAGAAAGTTGTCTCTCCTACTTTCTGTTCGATAAACAATGACTTGCCCCATTACATTGTCATCTAGACTCCTTCACCATAAATGAAACATTGGGGAGCGTGTGTCTTAAATGCATTACCGAAGCTTTAAGGGTATTAAACTGCTGTTACCAGGACTATTACCGTTTTCATACTGCGGCTCTGGGTATATGAACCCGGGATATTGCCCGGGCGGCAGATGCTCTTACCTGTCAAATCCCCGGGTAGACCCTGTTAATCCCCGGGTAGACCGGAGTGGAAAAACCCGGGTCTCGCCATTCATAGTGCGGCCGACCCGGGAATTGGTCTTGGAGCTATTCATACTGCAGCCTCGATCCGGCAAAAACCTGTGTCGAGGCTTCAGTATGAAAGGGGTATAAGTGAAAAGGAACTATAATGCACAAAAACAAAGTATCAATTCACACATATTGAATGTTTTTTTTCCCAAGTTTTTTCATAGCTCTGAATAAATGAAAAATGCACATACGCGTTTGCTATAATGTTTTCACTTCTATTTTCCTAAACACAATATGCTGCATTTACTGCCAGCGCCGACGTGATTTTGTGAAAGCAGAACAGTAACTTATTATAAATTGTAATCACTATCCATTATAGCCCTATTGTTTCCTCTAAATTCACTTAATCTTCTGGACAGGTAGAAATATTCATTTACTGTGAATGGAAATGTAACATTACATGCACTGGCAGGGGTATGCCCACTGTGAATGTCTGCCATCTTTCAGCTTTGAATGATCACATGAGATTACTTTTAGAGACTCTGCAGCCCACATGACAGCCCACACTAAGAGAATGGTGTGTTAATAACGTTACACAGATTTTGTTTCTCAGTCGATTACTAAACTTACATTTTTCAATACTGAATTACAGTTGCTGTATAAGTGAATGTGTATATGGGGTGGACCTAGTAACGCTCTCTCTGCTTGATTTCAGTGTATGCTGGAAAAAGTCGGAAACTGGAATTTCGATATCTTTCTTTTTGATAGGTTGACAAATGGTAAGATAATAGTTTTTAAGCCTTTTGTGATGGTTTGTCTGCCTGTTGCTTCCCCACCCAATAAGAGAACAACAATGCAATGATGAATTGGTTTTCTGTTTCACCAGAGAAAAGCCTTATGGTAAATATTTTATTGTGGCACAGAAAATACATGTTTTTTACACACTTCAACACTTCTACTTAGACCACACACTCCAGTCCTTTATCACTTAAATAACATCAAACTTACACTAACTGTAGTTTAGTTATTATATGTTAAATATTCCACGTTTACACCTCAATTTCATACTTTGTTCCTTGATACAATAACCACACACTTTTACCCATTTCCTTTTATGAGACTCCTCCAGTTCTTTATACTAAATAAACTTCCACACAGAGTTCTATATATAATATTTCCTGTATCAAGACAGTATATAATTCAGAATCACAGCACAGATATATATGTATGAAATATAATCTTTACTTGTACAATAATGTAACAATATCATTTCAATAGCATAATCTTACACACACAGTACATATAATAGTTTACAATACCTTTTTATTACTAATTGTGTATGTTTTACTCGTGTGTGTGTGTGTTTCCCAGAATTCATTACAATTCCCATGTTGGCTACATTATTTCAGAATTTCTATAGGAGATTGCAGCTGTGACAGGATGGACCCCCTATGCCACCCTGTCCGTGTTGCTGGGGACTGGCTGGTCTTTCCTTTCCACCATCCCCTTTCTTTATCCCAATTGCACCCCTCTAAATGCAGTAGAAGGTCCACTGTTAGGCTCCTTCAACTGCACCTAGTATAGCTTCTTCTAGAGCACCCCCTTGCTAGGCCCGAGGGCTGGTAACCCTGACCTCTTCCTTTAGATCAGGGTTGCTGTGGATGGTACCCCAGGCCTTTTACACTGGCCAGTGTAAAAGGCAGAGCATTGATAGAGGTAGAGCATTGTTATTAAATGCTGGGTCCCAACCTCAGAACAGCCCAATAATGGATTAATGGATGTTCTAATCTGTAGGTCACAGGAATTACAGCAGAGCAGATAAATAGGCATCAAAACAGGATCCTTAAGCAGTGCTGTTTTGTTAGCGCAAGAAGGACTGATACACGGTAGTTTGAGGTACTAGTGATCATATAGAAGTTACAGATGGAATAATAAATAACATGGTCCAATAGGGCTTTTTTTTTTTTTTTTTTAAACCCTTTCACACACATGTTGGCAGGGGGTAACCCAGACCCCTAATTCTAGCTGGCACCACAAAGTCTGAGATATTACAGCTGTTTTAAACTTTAATACAATTTACATCAATCTGTGATTTCCCAAATCACTTGCTGTTTACCTTATTCAGAGGTTTCTCATCTCTCGAAGACACAGGATGAAAAAGCTACACAATATAGAAATGTAATGACCCCCCCTGCTGTGCATTCAGACTAAAAAGACGCAGATGAAAAGACTTAATGAGCATGGAATTGCCTGCCTTCAGAAGTTACAAAAACAAGTTTCCTCCAACATGGCGTGCAGCCTCAGAAATCCATACAAAAACCAGTACATTTGCAATCATATCCATCGGGGCACTGCACTATTTAAAATGTATACGATAATTTATCTATAAGTGATTCGGCCACAGCAACGATATCCTAGCATGACCAATACAATGCAGATCACTTGCGACCAATACCATATTACTGCTAACCTGTCTGCCTCAATATAATGTTACCGCTGCCATGTTAACAAAGCACATGGCCCATTGATGACCATCTTGTGTATTGTCTGCATATAAAAAAAATGAAATCTAAAACAATCCCACAGATTATGCAATACTTGGTGCCGTATTTATACCGTTCAGTCCTAATTGCCTGTGCTAATCCATTGCAATTCCTATCAGAGCACTCAAGGTATGTGGATTCAGTACACAGTATTTTAAATGCAGAACAAATACAGTAATAAGCAAATACAGTATAACATTAACCCTTTATGCTTGTTAAATGGCTGAGTATATTGCACAATAATCTGTACTAAACTATACAGCCAGTATTAGCAATATTAATACTAAAACTCCAAACATACAGTGCAACCTTTGTAACTATAGCAACAAGCCCGGTTCTTACTAAACTGCACAATACAGGTTTACTAAAATCCCAATAAACCATATATTTCGTCTCTACAAAACATCTATAACAGATTTGAGTAACAAGCACTACAGTACAGTACTCACAAAACATAGAGAACACTTTACTAACATCTGTTCCACACAATCTAGCATAGCACAGTACAACACAAGCCATGTATGCTATTTCATCATGTTTACATATTTAACCATTATCCCGCATGATCAGATATTACCACAGCCCAGAATGGCTTATAAATGATGATTCTAGTTGTGTTATCCATGGTGGTCAGCGAGTGAATGTGTGTATGTCTGTCCAGAGAGCTGCTCAAGAGGTGACTAGCAAAACCATGTTCAGATGTGGGGGCCTCATTTTAGATGCTTTTTACCATTATTTTGCAATGTACAAATACATATTCAGTACTATCATATAATATGCTTTTTGTATTTTACTAAATAGTGTAAAAAAATAATCTAAAATTAGGGCTAAAATTATTTTTCTGAAACCAGCATTTCAGTTACACCATACTGCCACGTCTAAATATCCATTTATTTAATGTTTGTATTTCGTATATAAACATTCGTCCATTACGTGTGTTTCTATTGTACCTGTCATGTGGCATTTTAGGCAGAGGGAGAAGTAGAGGGAAATTGTTATTTCATCATCATCATCATCATCATTTATTTATATAGCGCCACTAATTTTGCAGCGCTGTACAGAGAACTCATTCACATCACTCCCTGCCCCACTGGAGCTTAGTCTAAATTCCCTAATATAGATACACACTCACATACAGACAGACAGAGAGGGAGAGACTAGTGTCAATTTTGATAGCAGCCAATGAACCTACCTGTATGTTTTTGGAGTGTGGGAGGAAACCGGAGCACCCAGAGGAAACCCACGCAAACACAGGGAGAACATACAAACTCCACACAGATAAGGCCATGGTCGGGAATTGAACTCATGACCCCAGTGCTGTGAGGCAGAAGTGCTAACCACTAGGCCACTGTGCTGCCATGCAGAAAGAAACCAGGTGCTGAGGCATTGGTCAGGTGTATGTGTGGGCGGAGCCTTATCTACAGGAAGTGGACATGTTGATGGATATTGTAAATTGGGGCCACTGGCCCCATGGTTTTCACCTCTGCACCTGCTCATGATTTATATTGTGAGACTGAAGACTACAAACTTTTTCACACTGACCACCAGGTGAATACCTGGAGTGCAGACTAATTAGGTCTATGTTTTCTTTTAGGAAACAGTCTTGTCACCCTAACCTTTCATCTCTTGAGTCATCATGGTCTAATAGATCACTTCCACTTGGACATGGTGAAACTACGGAGATTTTTAGGTAAGTAATAAATGCTGCAATATCAGCCATTCTTGCAAGAAGATACTGTATGAAATTTTATAAAGAGATTTTAAATGGTTTTTATTAACAGGTGCTAAACTTTGATTGCAAAATACACAGTGGACTATATATATATTTTTATATTTTGTATTAATGCATAACCATTAACAAACTTACAACAAACTAACATCATCACCTTCTATAAGACTCCTTAAAGCCACCTGACCAGTACAGGGCCATCTTAACAACGTTATGGGCCCCAGGGCAAAGCAGTGCACCAGGGCCCCTAAATATAGATGTATACAGATACAGATATAGATATATAGAGATAGATAAATGTACTTGCTCAGTGACCCTTGTAGGTTTTTTTGTAGGTTTTTTTCTTTTGCAGGATTATTTATTCTCATTAAGAGCTGTGCCTATGGGGCCCCCTTGCCCGTGGGGCCCCCGGGCAGCTGCCCATCATGCCCAATGGAAAAGATGGCCCTGGACCAGTATCCTGAATGTGTTGGTGAATGTCTGTAGATCAGTATATTGTACAAATCGCGGCATTTATATAAATAAGGTAAAAGGATTATAGGCGCCTACTTAAATTGAAGCACATAGAATAAATATTCTTTGTAGATGGTCTACAAAGTTCATCCATGGCCCTTCACTGTCTTGGAATTGAGACAAGGATATATTTATATTGACATTGTGTTGCATATTTCTTCTAAGTGCTTCCATTTATGTAGGCGCCAATTATCCTTTCACTTTTTTTTGGGTTATCTGTATAGCTGTATGTAGGAGGTGAAACTGCATTGAAAAGGAAGGGTTGTGTTACTTTCTTTTTGTGCCTGTAAAAGTCTAAAATATCTTTATTACTTCAAAGCACAGCATCTAGTTTGTAGCGTGTTTATTTGCAAAAAGATGTGAAATACGCCTATTTTGAAAAAAAACTAAAAACTATATGTACCAAAAATGTCAAATTCCTTATTCTGTCAACTTGAGAAACAAGTAAAGTAAGTAGCTATAGTATATATATTCTGTGCTATAGAGCTAGCTATCACTATAGCTATAGTATATATATTCTGTGCTATAGAGCTAGCTATCACTTTAGCTATAATATATATTCTGTGCTATAGAGCTAGCTATCACTATAGCTATAGTATATATATTCTGTGCTATAGAGCTAGCTATCACTATAGCTATAGTATATATATTCTGTGCTATAGAGCTAGCTATCACTATAGCTATAATATATATTCTGTGCTATAAAGCTAGCTATCACTATAGCTATAGTATATATATTCTGTGCTATAGAGCTAGCTATCACTATAGCTATAGTATATATATTCTGTGCTATAGAGCTAGCTATCACTATAGCTATAGTATATATATTCTGTGCTATAGAGCTAGCTATCACTATAGCTATAGTATATATATTCTGTGCTATAGAGCTAGCTATCACTATAGCTATAGTATATATATTCTGTGCTATAGAGCTAGCTATCACTATAGCTATAGTATATATATACTGTGCTATAGAGCTAGCTATCACTATAGCTATAGTATATATATATTCTGTGCTATAGAGCTAGCTATCACTATAGCTATAGTATATATATATTCTGTGCTATAAAGCTAGCTATCACTATAGCTTGGGAAATGCTTCCACCTGTTGCCCACCACCAGTTAAGAATCTGCAGAACGGCCTTTGTTAGACCTGTAGAATCGATACCTGTTGCGCATAGAAAACAAGTATTCCTATGTTTAGATGTAACAAGGAATTTTTATGTTTTGCAGCAGAATTGTGAGGGTGTTCTAATTCCTTAAAGTCCCTTTATATTGTCTTTAGTAAGTAGGTCGCTCCCAAGTTCCGAGAGATGCTTTAACCTAAACCTGCAACATGTGAATATGTTGTATGCGTTCCTCTTATCCTCCCTGCTGCCTGGGTGCACCAGAATGAGGGGAAGTTGTGTGTGTATATAGCTACGCTACCCCCTATGTTCTCCATGTAATGGTGATCTGATAAACTCAGCAAAGTTTTAAAGCAACATCTTTTAGTTTAGTGGCCCTATAATAAAAACAAAATACATTTAAACCTTCCAGTGCTTCACCAGGTCATTGGTCATCTCTCCTTTTTTTTTTTTTTTCTTCTGTAGTTATGGTTCAAGAAGACTACCACAGTCAGAATCCATATCACAATGCGGTGCACGCTGCAGATGTGACTCAGGCCATGTACTGTTATTTAAAAGAACCCAAGGTAAGTGCACCTGCTGGATATTGCGAGACTTGGAGAAAATAACACACACACAATGTATCATTGTGTTGGCTCGCAATATAGTTTTGCTGACTCCTTCCTTGTTTGTACATTTTTTTTAAATTACTAAAAGAAAATTAACAAAATATGAATGGGAAAAATAACGGTTTTGGGGATAGTAGGGACTTCAGACAACTACTTGAGAAAACTGGGACTCTCCTGATCAGCTACAAAAAGGCTTAAACCTTATTGCGAAAATAAAGATTTGGGACTGGAGATTTGTACTCGCACTCTCAGTTTTGCACTGATCTGTTCGGGATCTATGATGGCTAATGTGCCTGATCAGTTTAATTGTAACTTTTTTGCCAGCCTGAGGATACTGTATCTTTGCCTTTATTATAGAGCTGTAAACACAGCACCATCAAAATGATATTTGCTGCAAACCATTATCTGTCACTATTGTTTCTTCCAGCTTGCCAAGGCTCTCACGTCGTGGGATGTCCTATTGGGTTTAATTGCAGCTGCAACGCACGACCTGGATCATCCCGGTGTAAATCAGTCTTTTTTAATAAAAACAAACCACTACTTAGCAACTTTATACAAGGTAACAGTGTGACTTTATATAGCCATATCTTAAGATATTGAGAATTAAAGAGAACCTTCCAAATGCTGATTAATGGATACTAACCTCTTACTAACATCTAGAAACCGGGCAACTTTTAGAGTAGGCCTGGCCAACCTGTGGCTCTCCAGGTGTTGTCAAACTACAAGTCCCAGCATGCCCTTCTAACTTTTTGCTGACTATCTACTGGCAAAGCATTCTGAGGCCTGTAGTTTCACTGGAGAGCCACAGATTGGCCAGGCCTCTTCCAGACACAGTGAACATATTAAGGACATACTTGCCAACTTTTGGAAACTTAATTCTGGGAGATCCCGGGCGGGGGGGGCATGGTTGGAGGGCGGGAGGGGCGTGGAGCGGTGAATCGCCTCATTTTGGCCCCGCCCCCGCGACAAAACGCTCTATTGTCATGGGGTGCAGGGCCAAAATGACGTGATTCACTGCGAATTGCGTCATTTTGAGGAGCAAGTTACCGTATGCGGGATACTTGCCTACTCTCCCGGGAGTCCGGGAGACCTGCCCGAATTTCGGGAGTCTCCCGGACATTCCGAGAGAGTTGGCAAGTATGATTAAGGATATTTATCTGATGATGCAACCATCTGATAAATGCATTAATTAATTATTCTGTTTGTACTTTTGCAATTGCCTGGTGTATAATGAACGCTGCTGTTTTATTTTTGTCCTGGGAGAAGTCTACTAAAGGTATAGGTCCTATAGCTGCTGCATTTAATAATGGCATCGTCAATGCCTAGTTTTTACCTGCAGCATTTACTTGGTGCAATCCAGCACTCCATTAGCGGATGTACAACTGCCCGTGTCTGTGCACTGCAAGTCTTATACAGCGTCTAAGCCTGTGTAACATCATTTTACACATGGTTAGATAATTATTACATTTAGGTTTATTGTTTATCTTTAAATACTGACAGGTATGTCTAAATGGATTTAATATATATGTAACATGGGGCTATATTTTAACATACTCCTTACGTGCTGTTGACTATTAATTCCAGAATACGTTCAGTTATGTTGTCAGTAGATCAATGATTTTTCAGTAATGCCAATTTACTTGGCAAATTCTCCTTAGTGATGCTGTTAATTTATTGCTTTGTAGAATACCTCAGTATTAGAAAACCACCACTGGAGATCCGCAGTGGGCTTGTTGCGAGAATCTGGTTTGTTTACACACTTGAGTATGGAGGAGAGGTAGGTGGTGCCTTATGCTGGACCCCCATTGGTCAATCGGAAATGTTTAGGTGTCTCAATGTTATGTGACGTATAGCAATCCACTATCACCGACAGTCTGAATGCAATCTGCCAAGTATCTTATGGAATGTGTCAAGCAAAAATCAAAACTACAAGGGTGTTACCTTCTTATCCATGGACAATCATCTGCTTGAAGTATACAATCCTCTGTTATATTTTTGAGACTAGTACTACTTTCACTTTCTGAACTTACAGAAACCAGAATTGGGGAGAAGACTAATAAGTGATTTAGGGCCTGATTCATTAAGGATCTTAAATGAAGAGGTATCTTATTTCAGTCTCCTGGACAAAACCATGTTACAATGCAAGGGGTGCAAACTAGTTTTCTGTTTTGCACATCAGTTAAATACTGACTGTTTTTTCATGTAACACACAAATACTTGGTAGCTTATTTGTACACTGAAATCTAAAGGTGATATTTGTGTGCTACTTTGTAAAAACAGTCAGTATTTAACTTATGTGCAAAACAGAAAACTAGTTTGCACCCCTTGCATTGTAACATGGTTTTGTCCAGGAGACTGAAATAAGATACCTCTTCATTTAAGATCCTTAATGAATTGGGCCTTTAGTCTTGAAAGCAGACAGATTTAATGCAAACTTTGATTCCGTATTAATATATGGAGTGACCAATTCCCTTGCGTCTGCCAGTTACATTTCTCCTATTCTGGCCTCTGTGGTCTGTATACTGAACAAACCTACTATTATAATGCTAAAATATATTATCATAAATTTAATATCAGTCTATATGTCATGGAGCAAGTTTGTCTTGGTATATGATTTATACACACATTTTCTGGTACAACTTAGTATGCTATTTTGGAGCACTTATTTTAGGAACATTTATACTTTTGGAAGAAAAAAATATTTTATATAGTTGATCACACAATGTTATTTATATAGCTCTGTGTGAGTGACAACAGCTCAAAAATGCAATGTAGTTTCATAATGGCTTTAATCTCTCTCATGTCAACACTAAACTTAATACATCATTGTATTCTAGGCAACGTATGGAAAGCCAGTTGGGCTCAATCATTCTTGCTACAGACATTAGTCGGCAAAATGAATACCTGTCGCAGTTCAGAACCCATCTGGACAGAGAGGACTTATGCCTGGAGAATGCTGGAGATCGCCATTTTATTTTGCAGGTATGTTGGCGTGTAATACATTGAGTAATGAGTGTGATCTGAAAGTGCTTGTATTCATAGACTCGCATCTAGTCCTCACACGTTGGTCACGTCCACAAACGAGCTGCTATTAGTAGCATTCCAAAGAATGCGCAACATGCGAAAAATCACTGGGGAAATAGTGCTGTATAGAGATCCATTGATCTTTTATATTAGGCTGCAAATGTGGCACATCATAGGCAGCCGTGGTATATTGGGCTTGGAAGAGGAGACGGAGGACTCTGTAACGCATACATGGCTGCAGGCCGTGAGAACAAGTGCAGCACAGCATAGACCGCTGTATAGATACATTTATGTTCCTTACATTCCATCCAGTTAGGGTTAGTATGCTGCTGACATATTTCAAGAAGAGAAATCGGCAAATTAGTTAAAGCCTTTGTGGTTTTTGTCTTTTTTTTTTTTTTTTTTTTTTTTTTATTTTAATAAAAGGAATTTAAAGCTCTTTATTTACAGCAGTAGTCTTATTGAAAAGTTATAAAGAAGAAAAAAAACTCCCATTCCCCCCTCCCCATACACATACATACATACATACATACATACATACATACATACATACATACATACATACATACACACACACACACGTCATATTATCTAAATGGGCAGAGCTTGACTGTACATATGGACCAATATGTGAATGTGAGAACCATAGTTGCCATTACAAAGCTTTTTTTAATGTCCTAAAACATTCCTGTGTGTTTCAAGTATGTGTCTCTCTGATAGATGGCCTTAAAGTGTGCGGACATCTCTAACCCATGCCGAACCTGGGAGCTCAGCAAGCAGTGGAGCGAGAAAGTAACAGAAGAATTCTTCTACCAAGGCAAGTAAATGGCAAGGTGTAATTAGACCTTGTGGAACGTTGTTACAATATTCATTGTGGTCAAATGGAACACAGAGTATGGGCATGCAGGGGATCACTGAAGGAACATAGAGGACATGGCCTTGGCTATCTTATCTATTTCAACCAGTGAAAGCATACACCGAGAACATATTTATACATATCACACCCTAACTCTCTTGTAACCTTTGTGTTGATATTAATATTCCCTGAAATGGAACTTGGTGCAGATAAGAGATCATTCGAAATTATTTGTGACTGCTCTGGAGGTACGTAGTTTATAAAATTTAGATAGAAAGTCAAAAGTACCCTTTCCGCAACAATGTCCAAGTTATTCCTTTTGTTTAGTATATGGGAATGTGGTCCCCAGTTGGCTAATAGTGGTATCAGCACATTGCAGATGAAGGCGTTTAGCAGACAATAATGGCTCTTTATTCTTGTACTTTGCAGAAGGTGAAGTCTGAAATGTGTCCATTACCTGTATATATTTTATGCATTATACAAATGGATCAATGAAGAAAGACTAATGATATTTGAATTTCTTTATTAGGGGATGTAGAAAGGAAATGTAATCTGGACCTCAGTCCTCTGTGTGATCGGAATACATCAAACAAAGCCAACATCCAGATTGGTAAGAATCACCTTGATGGATGAATGTGTGTAGTACATTACACTGCAGAATATGCGTTATTACCCCGGCATCCAAGCAGGCATGGAGTAGCTGAAATAAGAATAAAATACATGAATGGTGTAAATACTTGTATAAATATAGATGTATCTTCATCTTTGTCACTCTCTGATTTCCATAGATGGTATTATCCTCCACTATGGTGTGTGTTTTAGAGCATAACTCGTCCATGTCTGAGAGTTACAAAGATAATATATATATTGTTCATGCAGAGGGTTTTTTACCATTTCTCTGCTTTAGTACACAGAATTTCAGGAGCAAGTTATAAAGTAAAGTTGAAAAAGCAGGATTTACTTTTGTCATGGACTTTACTCCACCTAAAACACACGCCAATCAAAATGCACTCTAAGGCCAGGCAGCAAGTGGTCTGCTAAGGAGTAACTTCCAACCCACATTAAAGTCCTGTACACTCTGATTTGAACCTACCACAGCTACCTCCTATTGTGTCAGCACAATTTTGTGACAACTTCTTTCCTCTCATTTAAAATACATGAGCAAAAATTGAGCACAAAAAAAATAATTGTTGTGAAATAGAATTTTTATTAACTGGTAGCATAATATATTTGTCAAACTGCTGCTTGTGTACACTATTAGAAGGAATAATGATCCGTCTATTTTAAAAAGGGGATATTCAATTAGTCGCGGATGCCCCAGAATGGTCGCAAAAGCACTCTGCTGTGATGTTGAGGTATTGTAGTACCTGAAAATTTGCACAGCCGTGATGTTTGATAGGACATCGCGAGTAATTGATGATTTTTAATATCCTTTGGGAGGTATTCAGTTTTCCTGTGACCTTGTGCTTTTTAATGGTGATAAAAATCCTTAGATTTTGCAATACAGAATGTATTACCTTCTTGATAATATGTAGTGGTCTGAGCCAGAAAGAATTAAATCTGTATTAGACAAGTGTAATCTATGCAGTTTGGCTTCATACCATATTAACAAGTATTCTGCTAGCAAGTTATTCCCCCAACACAATGATGTGTATTTTATTGCGGTGGGTGGTCTGGTTAAGTATTGTATTTTCTGCATAGTCCACACACACGTGTTGGTGCAATTTGCTAACAATAGAGTGTTCTGTAGACGCCACTGAAACGTGGTAGCTCGCTATACCACTCAGTGTATAGCTTTAGTAAAGGAATACATTGAAGACCAGCAAGCTTAGTGAATAGTGGAGGGAATAGGTAAGTGTATTGTTATGTGTGACAGATCCTACATAACTGCTGCAATTAAATAAAAAATTCTATATGCACGAACTAGTTACTTCTACACCCAAAATGTTTTATATATCTGTAGACAATATTCTTGGACTCTGGTGGGCTGTATCTTACATCTTTCCTTCCTTTTGTTTCTCAAGGTTTCATCACCTATCTGGTGGAACCATTGTTTGTAGAATGGGCCCGATTAAGCAACACCAGGCTGTCACAGACCATGCTAGGCCACGTGGGGCTGAATAAAGCCAGCTGGAAGGGAATGCTGCAGGAACGGTCCAGTAGCGAAGAGGCCGACCCTGGGTTTGATGACTGACCTATTTTACCTCAGGAAGATTGTGCACCATGAACCTAGGGCATGTATCATAGCAGTGAGTGATCACAAAAGGTCTTGGTGAGAGAGAAATTGATCCTGATTGCCAAGGTTACATATTTTAGAAAAAAAAATAATGCCAGCATTATTGATCTCCAAGATTTCCTTTAATGTTCTTTATTCATTTTTTTGTTATTATTCTTTTACTTCTGTTTTTTTTTTTGGGGGGGGGGGGTTTGTTTTTTTTCCTTTACACAAGAAGACCTGAACATAGAGCAATATGCACATACCTCAGTTGGCTTTTGTATCAAAGCTTGAATATGCAAAGCACAGCAATGACTGTCTGTCTGAAAACTGCAGGAAGTTTCTTCATGTGCCACAGGTTTGAGATTTTGTTTTTTTGTTTTTAAGAGAACTTTTTTTTTTTTCTTTAAACATTAAAGGAAACATTTTTGTTAGAATTGGAAAAAATGTTTTTTTTTTTCTAGCTACTGGTGGGAATTTGCCAGAATTTAATGACTAATAACTTCCACTTTGTGTTGAATTCTTGTTTGGAAATGTGAAGCTCCCACACTGCTTTGCTGCCTCGGCAAGGAATGCTGTTTACAAATACACTGAAAATACTGACTGAAACTTGCCTTGAAGCATGGTTGTGAAGGAACCACTAACTGGATTTTTGTTTTTTGTATGGTTATTTAAGAGAACAAATGTTGACTGCAATCCTTCCTCTCCCTTAATGCTACAAAACTCCATTTTGGATATCACAGATCTTTTCGCATTTTGCAATATTTCCACTAGCTCACAGCTAGGCTTCAATCCAGAGTCAGGTGGAATATTCAGCAGCGTTTTTATTTCATCATTTTTATTTTATAAGGCAGAATGCGAGGACTGTGTCCAGGCTGTTTTTGCAAAGCTACCGTGAAACGCATTGCATGCTGGGATTTTTTTATTTTCTTTTTCCACTACTGAACACTTGAACTGCACGGAAAAGGTGGATTTAATGTAAACACCATATTCAGCTCAGGGTATTTGCCAATCTGAAATAAAGAGGGAAGGAAATTGTCGTTCGGACAAGGGTACAAATGCCTTTTTTTGCTGCAGTGTGCCTGTTTGTTTGAGTGAGAGGCCTATATTGTGTGCGTGTGTGCATGCGATAGATTATGTGTCTATTACCACAGGTTTGGAAGTTTCCACACAAAAGCTTCTGCTGGACGACCGCTTCCATTATTTTTACCAATCTTTTCTAGATAGTGGGAGTTGTAGGTTAGCAGCAGCCGGCGTGCTGGCTCAGCCACCCGTGGTCTATAACTTTGGTTCAGTTGTCACAGCTAAAGGATTAGTGAATTGTAACAAATTGCTAAAATGCCTTAATCTATGCACAAAGCTAAGTGACCAAACGTGTTGTTTTTATTTTTCTCTGGATATGTGCATTTTTATTTTTTTTGTTCTCCCTTTTTTATTCTTTCTTTTAGTGAAATAGTTTTGTGGGATTTTGTTGTACGATAACTTTGTTTTTAGGACCAGTTCCAGGACTAATTTTAAACTTAAAACATTCCATTATTTAGTAATTTGTTTTAAGTATAGTGAGCACAACTGTTATCTAGATAAAAAAAGAAAAAAACTGGTGCTTTTTTAGCCAATTTGTATTTTCTTTGTTATTGCTGTTTAAAGACTGTTTATCATCTGTTTACAGTTTGTTGCAACAGACATTTTTTTGGGTGGGAGGGGGGAGATGGCTTAGGCGTAAAGCCATTTGTACACGGCTTTGCTATACTCATTTTAATACGTGCCTGTTGCTGGTTTAGTTTTGATGAATAAAAATAAAACCAAAACAAATCTTTATTTTGTGTCTTACTATCCATATTTAACGAGGGCTGTTTCTCGGTTGTCGATTCCACCATCACTTATGACGGACAGTTATCTTTATCATATATTTATTTATTGCAAGTGGAAAAACACAGGTGACAAATTGCTCATGAAGCACAACTCCCATCATATTCACCCACCACAACTAATTCACCAACGTGGTAAAATACTTTCGAGCTGTTGAAGAACCATGTAGGAATTGTCTCCTGCATATTATAGTGTGTCAATCGAGAAGTAAACTGTTTTGGTTTATTTTTCCCACATTAACGTCCTCAGGATAAATTTATGCAGCTTGTTGAATTCACTGATGTATATGGAAAGTTTTTAATACCATGTCCAAACATACATTGGGTCTTTTGTCATAACAGTCCAAAAGCTTTTTCTAGGGACTGAAATTTAAAACATCACAGCATGTCCCAAGCTGCACAGACATTAAACTGTCCTTCAGCTCAAGATTGAGAATTAAAGTGGCCTTGCATGTACATGATGGAGGGTACTGGAATATCCCAAATAGAAGTATTAGGATGCTACTGTGCACAAATAAGATACACTATGATCAAACTTCAGACTGAAACCATTGTGTTCTCTAACTATTTGCACATAGCTGGCATTCTCTAACCGGTCCTTGTACATAGTGCAAAGTTGACCTTCTTACTTAACCAGCCATTGCACTGTGTGCAGACCCATCTTAATAATTACAGTTTCATTGAACTTGATTTACCACTTTGTCTCTCCCATTGGCACATATAATCTTACTATTTAAACGTTAGTGATGACTTTACGTGTGCAGCAGTTTCCATTAGCCTGATTGGATTGGATCACTGCTGTCTGTCCAGATATGTGTAATTTGGAACTTAATGACTGGTCACATAGTCCAAATCCGATTCAAATTATCCAGATTATTTTGCATGTTTGAGGCCAACATTAAAAATTAATAAGGAAAATGGCTAACATACAAAGAAAGATGTATTTTATATTTCATTTACTTGTAAAACGACAAATTTATAAATATGCTTTTTTTTTTCATTCATAAGGCGCCACAAAAGGTCAACCGCATCGTACATGACATATACAGAAAGCAGTGATCCATTACACATTTACATGACACATAAAGAACAAAATACAAAGACCAGACCTACTGAATAAACAAATGTACAGATAAGACGTTAATGCAGATCAAATTATTTACAGGGCAATCGGTGAAAGTGATGGCAATTACCAGCATGATGTAGGCCTGAGCTTAAGAAAACAGGGCTAGAGAAGCAGCCCATGAGGTGCAGAGGGTGAATGAGTAGTAGATGGAAAACACCAGGAAAGAGGGTTCTGCTTGTGAGAGCTTACACTGTATAGGAAGAGGGAGATGTCCTGGAGGTGGGAGTAGGAGGCGGTCATTGGCTGAGCAGAAGTGGTAGCAAGCAGTGTAGATAGAGATGGGTTTTTGGAGATGTGGGGGGGGGGGATTGATTGAGGTGATTAAGGTGAGGATGAGAAGTTTATTTCTGTTGGCCACAGCTAGCCAATGTAGCGAATGGTGGGAGAGAAAAAAGGTGGGAAGCAGCATTGAGGATAGACTTAAGAGGGGCAAAATGAGAGAGTCATGTTGCCCAGAGAGAAGGAGGTTGCAGTAATCAAGGTGAGAGATTACAAGTGAGTAAATAAGAGTATTGGTGGCTTCCGAGGTGTAAAAGGGCATATATATATATATATATATCTTTGATATGTTTCAAAGGTGGCAGCAGCAGGATTTTGAGAGGGACAGAATGTGAGGTTTGATGCCTCGGGGTCATCAGACATCTCCCTCTCCTTCAGACTTGAAGGACAGAAAGGAGGGTAGTAGTATTAGCAGAAATAGAGGGGGAGGGGTAGACTATTAGTTCAGTCTTTGAAATATTGAGTTTAAGAAGGCACTGGTACATCCAAGATGAAATGGTCATGAGACCGCAGGAGACACGAGACCTCAGTGAAGGCGAGAGATCAGAGGATGAAAGATGGATTTGGGTATCTTCAGCATAGAGGTGGTACTGGAGGCCAAGGGAGGAGGTGTACAAGGAGAATGACAGGGGGCCAAGAATGGAACCTTGGGAACTCTGACAGGTAAGGGGAGAGGGGGGGGTGTGAAGTATTGTGTAGAGACTGAGAAGTAGCAGTTGGTGAGGTAAGAGGAAAACCAGGAGAGGACAATGTTACAGAGATCTATAGATTTGAGTTTGCAAAATGAGGTGTGGTTAAGGTATCGAAGGCAGTAGAGGTTGAAGGATAAGTAGGGAGAAAATAGGTAGGGAGGAAGGAGCAAGAAGGGACTAATGGGAGATGTCCTGATGTATTGACTCAATTTTGGAAGTAAGTGGGTAGCAAAGAGTGATGAGGTGAGTGAGGGAGGGGAGAGGAGGGAGTTATAGTTGTCAAAAAAAAAAAAAAGGCAACAGGGGTTTGAAAGATTGGGGGGAAATGAGAGCCTTAAAGGAGGATTGTTTAGAGAATGAGAGAGCAGAACTGTAAGAGACTATTATGTAAGAGACAAGTATGAACTTAAAGTGAAGGAAGTCTTCAGGAGTGTGCAACTTTCTCCAGAGCTGTCCAAACTATCTTCAAGAATGCTCCCGTCGTGCAGGAGTGCCACAAACTTAGTAAAAAATGGTGTGTATAGTGAAAATAAATTCCCTATCTTTGCTACCTGGAAACTTGCTATGGAGAACTTGCTGATAAGAATAGGTGTCATGTAGGAGTTTGAAATGTATGCAGTAGTTTGCCCATTTGTACTACAATTCAAAGAGCAACCACAACCCCCTTTTTATTGCGATGTGAGATAAAATGAGGTTCAAAGGAAATTTCAGTGTTAAAGTGTATTTTGTTTTACCTCCAGTGCAGTTAGCTGCATTAAACATATACTGGAATCAGTGAGAGCTTATTATTATGGATAAATTATCTCTATTGTAAATATGCCATAGGCATCATTGATCCCTATTACGATTGGCTTCCTGATTGCATCCACCTGTGGTGGCTGACCACTGCCAAGGTACGATGTCATCATTTGACCACATTTAGGGTACACACAAGGCACTTTCTCCGCACCAGTCTGTTGCTCTGAGTTGTGCTCAGCTGCGTCAGGACATATTCTTGGTGTGTACTGACCGGCTTGGCTTCATATGAAATAACGTTGCTCCTTTTACCAGTTTTTGCAACTTCGCCACTTTCATAATGTGGTTAAAGATCACCTTCTATCCCGACCTCTTTCTACCTTCGAAGCCCTCTGTTTACGCCAATCATCAACTAAGGGTTTAATATCGCTCTACTACGAGCTTGCTTCCCCCTCTTCAACTCTTAGGGCTCCCCATGAACTAGCCTGGGAATGGGACCTTGGTGAAGACCTGTTAGATGAGGAGTGGTCCGAGATCTATGAGAATGCGGCCTCTAGCTCCATATGCGTCAGAATCAAAGAGAATGTTTATAACATCTTATACCGATGGTACTATGTGCCTTCGCGCCTGTCCAAAATTCTTCCTGACTCGTCTGATCGGTGCTGGCGAGGGTGCTCCCATGAGGGCACAGTCCTCCACATTTGGTGGTTGTGCCAAAAACTGTCAGGCTTCTGGGTTGAGATTAGAGACTTGATTAATTCAATCCTCCAGGTGGACATACCACTGGAACCTACATTTTTTTTCTTCTCCCTGTGGGGGCTCCCTCGGTAACCCGACATCAACACAAATTGATCAGACACATTGTCTCGGCAGCGACTTGCCAAATAGCGGCAGATTAGCGCACGCAATCCCCTCCCTTCATGCAGTCTATAATTAATAGTCTGGCAAACGCAACGGATGGAATATATGACCAGTATTATTCGGAATACCTCGAAAGCCTTCACCAGGGTTTGGGACCTGTGGTTATTACACTCTCAGGCGTGTCCACCTTTTTTATAATCCAATTCTAATATCACAGCTCTTCTTAGGACCTCTCCCTCCTCCTTCACTGGATCTAGTCACCTCTTACCTTCTTTCTTTTTTCTTTCTCTTCTTTTGCTCCTTTTTCTGTCCACTCTCTTTTCTCGTTTATTCCTTTTACAAAACTCAGGTCATTTGTTACTTCTTAGTTTAATAGTTCGGTTGACTTAATGTCTTACATGCTCTACGCTGGTCGTAGATTCGATAACCTGCTGTGATTTTCGCTTTATTATTGTCTTAAGTGTATTCACTTTGCTGACCGTTCTTTTGTTATTATGACCTTGCAAAAATAAAACTTTAAAAAAAAAAAAATAACGTTGCTTATTTTGCAGTGCTCTGCCTACTTTGCACTATTTTCCTGCATTCATCAGTTACATGTTACTCTACTCTGGAACCCCCACTACACATCTTATTTATGGCTTTCCAAAATACCCAACTATAGGTCCCCCACTTGATGCTTGAAACAAATTTCCCTTTTAGTCCCCATTTTGCTCAATCTAGACTTCCCTCCTGGCCTCTTTCAGGAGACTTTCAGAAGATAGTTTTATGACACCTGCATCTGCCCAGGTAACTTGGTTCCTGAAGAGGTAAAATACCCTCATAAGGAACAGGAGCTCTTGAGCTATATCTAGCTGCAGCATTTCCTTAGGTCTGCTGGAGGAGTAAGGACTTTTGGTAGGCATTTATTTCAATTTGAGATCCTCTGCGCCTCAAACTATTATAACTATTAAACTATTAAATATTATCCATTGACAAAGGTCAGTTTTCATGTCCATAAGGTTCAGGTGGTTGCATCTATATAGTCATGTCATTCCTTAAATTCCAATCTCTCCTATCCATCCAGAGTGCCTAAACTCCTTCCCTTCCTATCACCTGCAAGTCACTTCTCAGATTCTGGTCTCTGGCTCTAAATTATTCTTATGTTTTATATTAAAGGGAATGCTCTGGTGTTCCTAATGTTATTTTGTTAATATTCAATGGTTTCTATATCTAAATATTTGTTAATGAATTTATTGTACCAGTTTATATTGACAACCACAGTATTCAATAAAGAAAAAAAATATATATATATATATATATACACATATACAAACAAAAAAACCCACAAACTTTAAATGGCCCTTTTTTAAGACTTTTTTTGTACAATATGAAATTGCCAGCCTGGTATGACCACAGCCCCCTCCACAGTAAAATAAAACCCTAGTATAGGGACTCCAAGAAAAAGAGAGTTGAATGGTTCATGCGGCCCAAACAGTATGCAAAGTTATACTTTTCTCTTTATCAAAGTGGTGGTGCATCTTTGATGTTGTGACTACTTAGACATGTTGCTGCTCAGAAACCAATATAATCCTTCCTTTCTCATGGGATAAGTCTATAAAAGAGGAGTAACTGCAATTTTTCCTTTAGAATTGTCCTCCATATTCTGTTGCCATTGTTTTGGCCTCTTCCAACAAGGATTAAACATGGGTGTGGTTTTAATTGTCTACATTTTACAATGTACAGTTAGCTGAAGTGAATAGAGAATAACTATAAAAACGTAATTTCCTCCCACGTTTTCTAGAGAAATACGTTTAAGATCCAAAATGGACATTTTTATATTCTAAGCACTTTTAAAATAGAAGAGTAACATTTGGTAGTCATTCTATCAAAGACCATTTTAAACACACTTTTAGATTCCTCAATATATTTTTTAAATAATCATTGGCAGATGGGGGAAGATGTAAGACACAAGAAGAGAGGATCAGGCGGGTGCTGTATTGTTAAGGACTAAGGCTTTTGAAAGAAGTCCTGGAAGAAACAGGCCTCCAGTGCAATGACAGCATTACTAAGTGATTAGCTAATGGACACATGCCGAATAGAATTAAATGAAGTATGCCTGTTATCAACGGTTATAATGAAAGAGGCAGCAGATGAGACTTGAATGCACGTGCTAATAGTTCAGTTGTCTTTAATAAGGACATGGTGAGTGCAAGGCCTCTTTTTTTGTTTAAGATGCGGTGACTGGATTTTGAGAGCGCTTTGAGATTTCCTTCTTTTGTACAACCCCTGCTACTTTATCCCCAAAGTAGTCCTTCAGTAGGGATCCCACACTGGAACTCCCACCAGTAGTTGTATTCAGCTTATGCTGGAACCCCGATGACAGATTGTATTAGAGAGCTGTCAACATGACTAGAGAGAAAAAATCACAAATGCCAGCTCTGTGGATATGTACTATAGCTAATTAGACAGGAGCCGTGACCATCTTATCATCTGCCACATACAATACAGACCCCACTACAGGACTACATGGGAGGCAGAGGGCCCTGGATAAATAGCAGCAGTTCTCCAGAAGTGAACAGTGTAAGACCAGTCTGAATTAAATGGAATGGAGGAGTATGAGCTACATTGTCTTAGTGTTCCGTGAAACTTCCTTCCTGAGAAGCTCCAGGCACAGTTTGCATCGATTGTTTGAAACCCCCTTCAAAACATGGCATAATTGTCTCCACATTAAAATATAAATATATAAAAATTATAACACCCCCCCCCCCCCCCCTGTTGCTTTCACATTGTCTGGTCTAAATTAAAACACTTTCACAAGTTGTACAAAATTTTTCCAATCACTCAGATTATATGAAGTCTGCAATATTTTATTGTTTCAAACTACATGGTACCTGTAATCCATACATACAGTGTTCAAATTATACAGTCTATACAAAGCTCAATATACATAATACTAAATGTGTGAAAGAAAATATGTAAAAATATTCCAGTTTCTTTTCCTGTAAAAGTAAAATCACAAACTGTAGTGTTTTATAAAGTGCCAGCAATAAACAAACAACTGGTCATCTGTATATAAACATGTGCTCCAAACCAGTTCATATACAAGTTTGACTTATTCGGCAATCGGCTATATTGCTAGAGGCCATTTAACCCATTCATTTATCTGATCTACCAGTGAGACACAAAAATATTTATTTATTTTCACTGTAAAAACCATAGAAAGTTATTAAATCAGCTTGTTATGTGAATGGGGTGCACACGTTGTGCAGGTCACATGAAATGGTATTTTAACTACAATTTTCCTCTCAAAATAGATATTTGGTACCAATTATTTATGTGTTACTTCCACGAGTTAAGTTCTTTTAATGTTTACTTAATATAATAAACCTTTAAGTGCACTGAAAATATGTTTTCTGAGATTGATATGAAAGGCATCTTTATACTACCAGTGATTTAATCATACATAAGCTTTTGAACAATTAAGCCATTGTAACCAAACTGTGTGCAACGGGATCTAAGAGGTTTAAGTTTAAGGTGCTTTGAGTGGAGAGAAATTTTCATTTCCTCAGCAAGAACTTGGCTCTGCTGCAATCTTTGCATTTACACATTTTCCAGCACAGTTCCACCAGGCTGGGAGATGCCTTTATTAGAGTTATTACAATCTGAGTTTTATAGTTTACATTTTGTGGGGAAACAAAAAATAAGTCTATAGTTCAAACACCACAACCTACTGTATATACAGAAGATCTTTTACACACCGCTTCATTCATGTCCATGCGGCTGCTAGATTCTATTACCTGTAACAAGTCATCAGCCAGGCTGATGATCATGTTGGGTCACGCAGTGTTTTGACTTTATGAAGTGAGAATCTCTCATCCCTCCAAAGCATATACTGAAAACACAACTTTATCCAAAGTATCAGCACAAAGCATTACAGTATTTATTTTGTATATTAACCTGCTGCCGACTGCCAATGGTAAATTTACTTTGGCAGCTGGTGGTCCCAGTGCTGATATTCACAAGCTCATACCCAGAAGCTGGCTGTCAATGACACTCTGAGGTCCAAGGCAGGTGCCCAGGAACATCTCTCTCCCCCCCCCCCCCCACAATATAATGTAATATTTAAACATTTACCAAAACTGAAATGAGGTGTAGACATGAAGGGTTTACAACCACTGTTCTAATGCAACTAGCACTAGTTTCTGCAATGTTTTAGCATGGAAGAAATATGTAAAATGTATAACAGTGTTTAAGTATAAATGTGCACGATTTTACAACACTCCACATCTTTTCTGCAGTATAACGAAAAGGCAATTCTGTACTTACGCTAAAGATAACAGTAACGCTGCAAGTTAGGGAAAATATATCCAAGTGCTTTCAGTGTTACTATGTTAACACTTAAATAAGTCAAAAAGTTTTAATACCATGTAATTAATTTCACCACTCCATGTATACAATATTTTGCAATTCCCTCAACAGAAGTCTGTAATCTATCAATCACCTGCTGCCCATAATCACTGCAATATACATCCATAAGTACCATTACAGGGAACGTTATACTCCCAAGGGGCTATTTTCTTACTCATTTAATTCCATAGCTCATATATACGGATGTATTCAGTTCAAGCGTAATAGTTTTCAGGCTATAATTTAAATGCGCACATTTGTTAATATGCCAGTGGGGACTTCAATGTTTTATCTTCAAGCTGAGTCATGTTATTGCTGCATCTGTAATTACATATCATAAGACCCACTATACTATTATCAGGTATATGCACCATCTTGCAAGCAAGTTACTTATATTGCTCCACATCCATTAGTCCTTCCTGGTAACATACAACACCTTCTTTTACACATCTCTCTACTAAACTCCAAATACCACCCTCATAAAGCCTTTATTACATCAGAGTTTCTAAACACTTTACTGGTCTGTAACGGTTTTATTACACAACCCCTTTAAATGTTTGCCAAGCTCCCCAGCATGTTCATTAAATAAATAAATATAGGAATAAATTTAGGTTATGTGCTGAGGTACTTTGAATTACATTTAAAAGGGTGGCAGTACATACGGTTTCAGACCCAGCTTTTCAGAATACAACCTGCTTATAGTGACTGGTATCACCCTATTTAGCAAACATTGCAGCCATTATATGTAATACATTGGGTATATGGACCTAATGGTGCTCACTAACATTCCCCAATAGTATTACCATTAGGGAGCAGTTATCTTTGCGCACAATGCACATTTTTAATGGCACATCCTACTTTTGCTTTCCTTAACTCATAGTACATTAGTTGTGTGCGGTTTCCCATGTAGAACGCCCAATCTGACATTACTTGGAACACACAGGTGACATGATGACACCTTGGCTTTACTGGACTGAGCTGCAGCCTGGTGTAATAGTCTGGAGGACCCAAAACAATATCTATTTGTATTGTATTTCAATAGAACAAGTCTCTAAGCAGCTAAGAATAAGATAAGTATTGGTTTTACACTGATATGTATCATTCACATTTCATACAGTAACAAATGTTCCATGATAGAAAAGAAGTATAACAGAAGTGTTTATTATGGGATGTAATCATTCAATAGATATGGCGACATGTGTGATTATTATAAGAGTTCTGAGATCGGCCACATCAAACTACGTGTCAATGTTTTGTGTATCTGTTCCCTTTACCCAACAACAGATAAATGAACCTGTAAAATACAGTAGGCAGAAAACAGATGTTTGTGTTTTGGATATTTTAAAAAGGTTTTAAGCCCTTAATATAATACATTTAAATGGCTTGAAATTGGTATAAGTGTCACCAATGGATAGGCATCAAATAGCAGTAGACAAAAACAAATAGAAAACAATATCCTATATAACTTTGTGAACATTGCTGGTATTTCTATGTGTACATGTAAGGGATTTCCTACCTCATATAGTGTTATAGACCATGTGTGATATCCCTACTCGTATCTCCATCCCCTAGAAAGCCCAGCTACAGGTCTGGCATTGTTAGGTTTCACCTGTGGAAACATACCTATTTTAGGTAAATCCTGGGCCGGGCCACCAAGAGGACGTTCAGACCCCAATGTATCATGTGCAGCCTATGGGGATGTGAGGACCAATTTTACATGGACACAATGAAAATGACAGATCAAAATCAGGATATGATGTTGAGAAAAACATTTGATAGAAGACCTTAAACTAAAACAAGACTATGCAGGTAATGTGTTACATTATAACAAGGTTAATCTAACAACACATCAGGGTTCCTGCATTGCTATTTAAAACAAATACTGCTGTATTTTCTCATTTATATAGATATGTAACCTAATACATAAGATGTGTAACAGAACCGGCAGGCAAAACACCACTATGTCTAGCGTTGGATTGCGAAGAGTAATGGATTTTGTTGGGGAAAACAAATAAACTATACCCCAAGTATGTGTTTAGAAGTGATCATTGTTTGGATACTTCCAGAGTTTCCACAATACATATATGTGGTTCAAGACTTTCTGCCTTTTTTGGAGAAAGGCCATATATAAATTATTCCTTTTCACTATCCTCTAAAATCCAGATTCAATGACTTGTACACAGCCACATATCTCCTAAAATGTTTAAGCGTCTTCAATACACTTCTTAAGACTTCACCTCACAAAGTGCCTTATTTTAAAAGGAAAGACATCTGTCCAAACAAAATATCTACAGGAAAGTTCGCTCCCCTATCGTAACAGGAACAGTGTATATCTTATCGCTTAAATAGTACCAGTAAAACCAAAATCTGCAAATATATATTACTAGTACAACTAGCACTTAATTATTAAGCACTAAAACAATTCTGTATAGCAAGAGTTAGTGTTACATTGATTGTGAACCGTTCACAAGTTCCCTTAAGGGACATTACTGTAGATTACAGGTGATTGATTCTCTGCTATAACAATTCTGTGCATGGATTTGTTGATTCAATAAGGCTCTTCATTTTCCCTGTTGATTTCAGCATATGGGGTCCAAACTGAAAAAGAAAATAAATATGTATCAATAAATGTAAAAGTTATAGTGTGTATATAATTCAACATGGTCCATAGCACTTCCTATTGTAGACAAAATAACCTAACAAAACCTGTACAAGAGGACACAGGTGACAAATACAGATGATGGACAAAAATGGAAAGACCTGGGTAAATTAGGGACACCAAGTATACTGAAAGCAAGTGTTCATGTGTTAATTAAGCAAACAACATCCCAGCACAGTTTAGGGTCATATATAAATATGATGGACTGCCCTAATTGCCTAGAATTATTGGTTAGCATGGCAGCATCCAGAGATCTTAATGATTTTGATAGAGGGGGGATAGTCGGGGTACGTTTGTTGAATGTTTCCATGTCAAAGACAGCTCTACTTGCTAATGTTTCACAAGCAATGGTGTCTAAGTCGATGTCAGCATAAAACTCAAAGGGAAAAACACCACTAGCAACAGGGCAAGGGCAATAGTTACTGGAAGCACCACCTACTCCAGGACTGCGATATCTGTGCATTAGTTCAAATGCAATGCAAGACAGGCGAGAAACCACAGATTAATTGGCACAGACAGTCCATTCCATCAAAAAACAATCCAACAAGAACTCCAAGAAACAGGATATCATAGTTGAGCAAGGCAGTAGGTTCAGATTCATCTGTCATATTTTTGACAAACAGATGAGTACACGTGTGGTGCCAATCTGAACAAACCCTACAGCCACAAGCGCTTATTTCTAACAGTGAGGGGTACTGGTGGTTCCGTTATGCTGGGCCCAATGATTTGAGGAGCATCACACTGCATTCTCAGTCACCAGCACTGAACCCAAAAAAGAGGATTTATGTACTTAAGTTAAATTCGTTTCTCTGATTCCGTCTGCGGGACACTGCTTACCATGGGTTGTGGAGAGGAGCACGGGAGTTGGCAACTAGCTAGTTAAGTTTAGCACTGCTGACAGACCCCTCCCCTCTACAATCCCCCTGCCCCTTCCTGTTCAGTTGATTAAAAAGCCCAAGGAGAAAAGGCCAATCAAACAAGAACACACAGAAGAAAAGCAGAAGGGAGGGATCGCAGTGTCCCCCAGACGGAATCAGAGAAATGGATTTAACGTAAGTACATAAATCCTCTTTTCTCTTTCATCCAGCCTGGGGGACACTGCTTACCATGGGGACGTTCTAAAGCAGCCCCCTAAGGGTGGGACCACTCTGAAAGCCCCGCTCGTAGTGCAATACGAGCAAAATTTGCATCTGCAGATGCAAATACATTAAACTGATAAAATTTTGTAAAGGTGTGGACAGAGGACCAGGTGGCTGCCCTGCAAAGCTGGTCTGCAGAAGCCCCATTTCTCGCTGCCCATGACGCCCCTACTGATCTGGTTGAATGGGCCGTAAGTCTCTCTGGCACAGGACGGTTAGCCTTTATGTAAGCTTGCTTAATGGTTGCCGTAATCCATCTTGTAATGGACTGTTTTGAGGCTGGCCAGCCTCTTTTATTAGAATCATAGAGAACAAACAGAGAATCTGTACGTCTAATCTGAGAAATTCTTTTGACATAAATGCGGAGAGCCCTAACCACATCTAACTTTTCCATAGACTGTTGATCAGAATGGGAAGTAGATGAAAAGACCAGAACTACAATTTCCTGGTTCAGATGGAAAGCCGAAACTACTTTAGGAACGAAGGAAGGGAGGGTTCTCAACACCGCTCTGTCCTCGTGGAAAACCAGATATGGTTCCCGGCAAGACAGAGCTCCCAATTCTGAAACCCTACGTGCAGATGCAATAGTTAAAAGAAAGACGACCTTCCATGTAAGACACCTAAAATCAAGGAGGTAAGGAGGTCCCGCGAAAGGGCTGACGAAAGGAGCTGACCCGAGGGTTCCGGCCCCTACTAGAGAATACCGGCAAGGAAGTGCTTTTGCCCCCTGTTGCCTGTGAGATCATAGTATCCAATTCCGGGCCGAACAAACCTGCTGCTGAAAAAGGAATGGTTTCAACGGACTTTTTTGATTCCGAATCTCCTTCCCAGGATTTCAGCCATAACGTTCTTCTAGCTGAAATGGATGCAGCTTGAATAGAGGAGGACACAGACGCTGAGTTCTGGGCCGCCTCATAAAGGTACCCTGATGCCTCTTTCAAATGTAAAGCCAGGGGAAGTAAATCAGAGTCCTGTAAGACCTCTGCCAGTTGGTCTGCCCATGTTTCCATGGCTTTAGCAACCCAAGCTGAAGCAAATGTGGGCCTAAAGGAAGAACCCGCTGCCACAAATATAGATTTCAGCTGTGATTCCACTCTGCGATCAGTGGCATCTTGCAGAGTTGCTGAACCTGGGACTGGTAGTAAAGTGTGTCTGGCCAAACGGGCTACTGGAATATCTACCTTCGGAATACTCTCCCAGCGAGCCACGTCTTCCTCCTGCAATGGATACAGGGAAGAGAATCTCCTGGGAACAGAGAGCCGTTTATCAGGCTGTTTCCAGGCTCCCTCTGCAATATCTCCGAGTTCTACAGAAGGGGGAAAACGGATAGCCTTCCTCTTGGCCTTCTTAAACAGACTTCTGTCTCTAGGGGTAGGATCCTCCGGTTCTGGGAGGTCCAACGCCTGTCTCACCGCTAAAACCAAATCATTTATAAATTGGTTTTTAGTGTTCTCTTTCTGTTCCAAAGGTTGAACCTGGTCAGGATCAGAATTTATTTCCCCCTCCTCCTCTGAAAACCCCTCTGAGTCTGAAAGGACCATAAGGGGATTAGCAGATCTAGTCCGCTTCCTTTTAGCAGGCGGGGTGTTTGGGGATTCAAGTAACTGGTTTAAGTTTGTCCAAACCCTTTATAGATGCTGCGGACCATGCCGGTTCTGTGGGAACAGGGGCCTGGTTCGTAAGCAATGAGGAAGGTCCTGGTATAGACGTTCCAATAGAACCTGTGGTAGCAGGGAGGTCCAATGAACTAGCATTATTAGCCGCCGAGGCTGCCACACTAGATAGCAACTGAGTAGATTGTGATATCATCTGTGCTAAAGAGGAAACTGTGTCAGGGAGGCCACCCAGGCCGGTTCCTCTGTCAGTGGGGCTTGAATATGCTGGGTTTGCGCAGCCTCTGGCTCTCATCTGACAGAGCAGTGCCTGCGCTGCTGTTCTGGAAGTGTGTTCTCTATAATAGAACACACTTCCCTGTCTGCCACCAAAAGAAGAGCTTCCTATTAAAAAAGGAATCTAATAAAATAAAATTAAGTGAATATAAAATAAAAAAAACACTAGCAGTACTAATACACATATTAGTACTAATAATACATATTAGTACTAATACACAATATTCTCTAGTAGGGGCCGGAACCCTCGGGTCAGCTCCTTTCGTCAGCCCTTTCGGGGGACCTCCTTACCTCCTTGATTTTAGGTGTCTTACATGGAAGGTCGTCTTTCTTTTAACTATTGCATCTGCATGTAGGGTTTCAGAATTGGGAGCTCTGTCTTGCCGGGAACCATATCTGGTTTTCCACGAGGACAGAGCGGTGTTGAGAACCCTCCCTTCCTTCGTTCCTAAAGTAGTTTCGGCTTTCCATCTGAACCAGGAAATTGTAGTTCTGGTCTTTTCATCTACTTCCCATTCTGATCAACAGTCTATGGAAAAGTTAGATGTGGTTAGGGCTCTCCGCATTTATGTCAAAAGAATTTCTCAGATTAGACGTACAGATTCTCTGTTTGTTCTCTATGATTCTAATAAAAGAGGCTGGCCAGCCTCAAAACAGTCCATTACAAGATGGATTACGGCAACCATTAAGCAAGCTTACATAAAGGCTAACCGTCCTGTGCCAGAGAGACTTACGGCCCATTCAACCAGATCAGTAGGGGCGTCATGGGCAGCGAGAAATGGGGCTTCTGCAGACCAGCTTTGCAGGGCAGCCACCTGGTCCTCTGTCCACACCTTTACAAAATTTTATCAGTTTAATGTAATTGCATCTGCGGATGCAAATTTTGCTCGTATTGCACTACGAGCGGGGCTTTCAGAGTGGTCCCACCCTTAGGGGGCTGCTTTAGAACGTCCCCATGGTAAGCAGTGTCCCCCAGGCTGGATGAAAGAGAAAAGAGGATTTATGTACTTACGTTAAATCCGTTTCTCTGATTCCGTCTGGGGGACACTGCGATCCCTCCCTTCTGCTTTTCTTCTGTGTGTTCTTGTTTGATTGGCCTTTTCTCCTTGGGCTTTTTAATTAACTGAACAGGAAGGGGCAGGGGGATTGTAGAGAGGAGGGGTCTGTCAGCAGTGCTAAACTTAACAAGCTAGTTGCCAACTCCTGTGCTCCACTCCACAACCCATGGTAAGCAGTGTCCCCCAGACTGGATGAAAGAGAAAAGCATTTATGTGACATTGTGCAATGACACCTGCGATAGGGTTTTCAACCATCAGCTGAGTGACCTTATTGAGGGAGAATAGTACTGTGTCACTTCTGGAAGAGGCAATGCCACAGCACACACAACCTGCATTTCTTTAGTTTACAGAGATAGCCAGAACACCCACAGCTCTATATTTTCTTACCAGAATTGCAGGATACTTATGCTCTAGATCTAAACACAAAGCATTCTTTTTGATATGTTATATTGCATGGTGAATCGCCACCCCTACGTTTTGCTTCTTCAGACAAATCCGTTTATTAAGAGGGTTTCCACTGTGCACCCAACCTCCTTTCCCCATTGCATGCCGACATCAGAGACTATGCTGCATTTAGTGGATCTAGAACATCAATTCTGCACAGAAGCTTCAATGTCTCTAATTTCATAGAATCAGCTTTGCTCCAATTATAGAATGCAGTAATCAGTTTACTTTAAAATTACAATATACACAAAAATCGTTAAGTTCCCACATTCCATAAAGATTATATTTATATTATTCTGCACATACCAAAGGAGTTTCTATAACCTTCTTGTGTTCTATTTTAGGCAGACTTTTTTCAGATTCCCCATGGCTATCGCTTCGATATCTGTAAGCAAACTTTTTCTTTAGTGCTTCTGCAATGAGTGTTGCTGGGTCAGATGGGTCACTTTGTTTACATTTTAGCTCTTCAGGTGTCCTGTAAGAAGATAGAGGAACAGATGCAAAAATGTTGATTATTAAAAGTCTTCTCATGAAGAAATGGTGGATAACATTACCAGCATAGAACTGAATTGTAGACAATTCTCACAAAAGGGCAACGCAATTACAATGTCTGTCAGTGTTAGCGTACGTGTAACTGCTAAATGTGCACATTCTGCCAAACTAACTTCATAACTAATCCATGTGTCAATTCAAATTATCTCCCTGAACTGTATTAGGAGAATAAAACCGCTTGGAATCCTCTGTGCATTTCTTTATAAACCACCACATTAACTATACAAAACAGCAATTTTCTATTATATTACTATTTAGTAAGTGAAGTTATTTTCCCTGCACTTCATCTGTATGGCTGCATAGAAAGTGCTAGTAACAGAATGCTTTCATATTGTGTCTCAGAGAGGAAACGTTTTCTTAAAATATTTTTGGTATGTTGACTCCTAAGAGAACTGGTCCTGCAATAAGACTTTGCCATTCATGAGAATATCACCAGCTAATCCTGTGCAGAGGAAGGAATAGTCTACTAGACAGCTTCAGCCTGAAACGTAGAGTTAATGGTCCCCCTTCTACCGGATCATTTCAGAACAGCACCGAGTCCAAGCAGAGGCTGCAGCACCGTGGTTACTACTGCCAAATTTAGGATTCTCCACTATTTGTTTACCCCCCCCCCCCACCCCCTCATAATTCTGTAACAATTCCTCACAATTAACATGTGCAAACATCGCATCAACCGAAATGTGCAATGTCTGACCCCCTAAGAACACATAAGATATTTAACCCTTCACAGTACTAAATTGTCCAAGTCAAACCATTAGTGTGCACAGAACACATATAAATCACCTCCCATTAGAATACTTTATAGAACATTGCTTGGTCAGTGAGAACACAGCCATAAAAATGAAGCGGCAGCAAGCACACAAGGCACAGCACACAGACTGAAGTGCTCAGAGCAAGCTGAGATAACTTCAATATCATTCAAGTTGCTTTATATACAAGATCCACTAATATGAACAAATACATATGTAAAGGATTCCATACCATGACAACACCTGAGATTTTTAAAAAATGTCATATACATTTGCTATGCAGATAAGTGCAAGCTATTGCTCTCTACTGTCCTTTCAGACTAAAGTATGTTGTCCTTAGTTTTGATAAGAACCCAATACATTTACATATATTTGTGAATATTAGGATATTTTACATATAGCAACTTGTATTTTACGTTTAATTTCCCTTCCATTTAAAAACCGTCTCGTCCTGCTTGATAAAATGATAGTATGCCTATCGCTTGATGTGAAGGGTAACCCCCAATATAAAGTGGAAACCTAATTGTGCCTTCGATCTCTCCTATCTACTCTGTTAATTGCTGGATGAGATGTTACATAGCAGAAGAGGGAACAGGACTACCTCACAATACGGAGACAGGGGGCAGCACCACGGAGACACAAATGTCCATATCAGTCAAATGGTAATGTGCTATATGTGATGGCACACTATATGACGCTACTATACTGTGATATCACATATAGCACATAATAATCAGGCAGGCACAGACAGGCAGCGTCTTGTCCAGATCGGTCATTGTTAGGCAGGGGAGAGCCTACCAGAAGTCCTCTGCTTTTCTCTACAGCCAGTGCTGAATAGGGCAGGTAGAATGGGGGCACAGCCCATTCTATAACTGTAAAGGCTATTGGTGGAGGGGGAGAGATTTGCTTTCAATGGGAGCTACCCTTTAATAATAGTTACAAATACAAATTTGTGCATCGTGGTACCTCTCCAGTCCAGTATTAACACACAGGAAGCATAATTGGGGAAAATCATTTTAACTGTAATATTTTCAGTGATGGCTGTCATATCTCCTAAAGTACTATCATTTTATTAAGCAGAAATGAGTTAAATTGCACCAAAGGTATATCCCATCCACTATACGTTCCTAGGAATGTAAGGAGACATAATAAGATGTCCTAGCTGACCACAATGTGGATGACACAGAATTCACAGCACAAGGTACCTGACAATCCAGCACTGTGCCACTGATTCAACAGCAAGTGATAAGAAGTCTAAACTGCTTGAAAAGGAAACAGTCAATGAGCACTCACTCTCCACGAATATAGAAACACGTGTGTGTATGATTCCAATGTTACACATAAACCAGATCTTAAATAAGTCCAGAGTATCACATAAATATGGATTAACATGAGTTACCTTTTCACAGAGCGTAACTTTACTCTATTCATGTCTTTAAGGACATCCAACATGTTTGGCATCTCAGGCTTCTTTGGTGTGCCATCTAGAACAGTTAATTCTGAGATGCTTTTCTTTCCTCTCCTCTCTTTAATAAGATCAATTGCAGAGAAACTTCGCTGAAGAGCAGGAGGTGGAGGAGGTGGAGGTGGAGGTGGAGGCACAGCTGCAGATGGAAGAGGAGCACTACCGGGAACAACAGAAGATGATGGACTTGAACCTAAGATGTGATAAAGAAAACCGTTCAATTGTCTGTTGCGTGATATGGGAGTTAAAAATAGCCAATTGTTTCCTTACTGGCAGCCTTGAAGAGGCATATTCGCTTCTTAAGCCTTCACTCTCTTGGTGCCACTGGTAGGTGAGCAAAACTTATAAACACACTCAAGCTCGCCATAACAAGAAATCAGTGAGCTGAAAATGAGGCGCTATCACAAGAGACCAACATTTACGGGTGAGGGAGGTATGGTTTCAGTCACAATGTATAAGGTAGTGCTGAGGGACTACATATACATAGATTATATATATCTATATTATAATGTACACCTGCATCTATATTTTGGATTGTGTATTGCACTTTCAGTCACAGTAATGTAGCACATTTAATGTATTTGACCATCCCACCGTGGAATTTTGTATATTTTGAAGGTTGCAAATGCCTTTTTTTTGTCCCAGCAAACCACCCATCTATCCTTAGGGGTTTTTAATCAGAGCAGTCCGGTCCCTACCAATACTACTTGTAATGCAGAGACACTAAATGGGGTAAGTCCCATATTATAAATTGCTAGTGTAGATACATATCTGATAGAGGTCACCTTTAGGTGGCAGATGGGCATCCACAGTTTGAGCAACATGTGCATTAAGAACCTTATGTTTATTCTAGTAAATGTAAAAAAGAGTTTATATTACTCCAGAGTTTAATATATATCTGGCTCTAATTATGTATAAATATGGTCTTAGTATAAATATGGTCTTAGTGCTTATAGTATGCAGCAGCATCTGTATTTCATAAAACTGCATATGACTGGCAACCTGATGCTGAGACCCTGTTACTAGGTACCTCTTAGATATAATCTCCCAAAGAGTGTATAATTGATAAATTAAAAATCAACTAGAAATAGTCTGTACAAAATATAGAAATGGCCGGATAAATCCCAGTGACCAGGTCGCTATGGCGATTGAGACGCGCACTCTGGAACATAGCGGCCTATTCACGGTACTGGTTGAGAATCCTTAGAACTTGTCTGCGGCTTGTAGATAAGCACATATCATATAGCTCTGCTATTACTGTGCCCATACTTATGAAATGCTGTGCATGCAGAGAACATGAGGTACAGGCTGCTATATTATGTATAAATCACTCTGGATACGGTTTTCTTCTGATGCTTTCTAACATTTTCTAATGAATATCTATTTATATTTTTAAACTGTCATAATGAGAAACAAGGTGAGGTGGTTCAGGTTGGTAAATGTTAGTCATATGGGCTGTAAAATATATAATTCCCCAAATGTAAATGCAGTCATTGTTAATTATGATTGGTTATATGAATATAACCAATTATAATCAACATGCTGTGCAAGTGATGCATTGTGTGCAGCCCACTATTAAATATGTTTCATTATTCTATACAAATTTGAGTTAAAATAAAAAACACAAGATGAGGACTTATCCTTAAACTATTCATTGTATTAACGGATAACATCACAAATGATGAACTTCTAGCTCTCATTAACACCACCTCTTCTGACTGAATCCTTTCAGACCAAATCCTTTCCTTCTCAAATTAAAGAAGTGTACAAGGACTTCAAGTTTCCACAGGCTTTTCAGCTGGGTGACTCCCTCAAAGCCCCTCCCACTTTCCTGCACTTTATCCCCAATATCATAGGATTGAAATGGCTAATGTGATTCCTATTCTGACTGCCAGGTTTTGTTGACCACATCCCACATCCCATTCGCCTGACATCCAACAATGCAAAATGCTAGGGTGAACAATGATTTACGATGACATTGCATATGCTCAGCTGGTTGTGAAGCGCTTGTATACTTGCTCTGGTAGAAGAGCATCGCTGGGTGTCTATTACATCCAGAAAATGTAAAATAGCTGGGACTGGGGGGAGGGAAGCGATTCTGCCGAAAAAAAATAAAAATAAATTCAGTTTGGTCAGAAATTTACTGAAAAGTGAAGTTGGTCTAAGGCTAGAGACACATGAGGCTTTGTGCATCCACATACCTCTTCAATTATAGACCGAGTTGGCGTTAGTGTGCCAGATATTGGTGGGGGCATCACTGCTTGCCAGGGGCAGATATACGCAGGCACTCATAGCACCCGTGTGTCACTAGCCTTAATTCTGCATTAAATTATCCAGAAGCATACTTACAATGTAAAACTATTTTGAAATACCTGCAGTCACATTCTGCTGCTCTTGGAAAGTAACAATTTTGGCTATCTGGGCTCTCAAGTTGGCAAGTTCATTTTCCAATGCACTGATCTTTTGCAGAGCTTCTTCATTGGCTGCAGGGTGGGGTTTGACCTCTGGCTCCTCCTTTAACAGGACAGGCAATGATACTTGTCTCCTTAATGGCCTGTTAAATTGTGTCGCCTCATCCTCTATTGATTGGTTGTGGTGTAAATTATTCTGTGTCCTGCAAGACATTTCAAATGTAAGTAAAGATTGAGAGTAAGATGTACATAAATAATCTAACCACCCACAAAAGTACAAAATAAAGAAAGTGAGTAAATCCAGTGTCTGACATTAAGGTATATTAGAAGGCTGTGTATAACCGAGCTGAATAACACACCTGAAATAAAAGCCATGTACACATCACAAAATGTTTATGTGCTGTCTTTCCGCTCCCTACAGAAGGTGCCATGCTGGGAGGCAGGTGCGTCTCATAATGAACAGGAAGACAATGAACGACATGATTGCTTGATAAAAATGCATTGTGGATATTGATATGGAGGGGCATGGCCTGTAATTTCACTTTTTTTTTTACCTGACCCTGTCCTAAAAATGTAGCTATACCGGTCGTTTCATTTGCTGTACGCAGTTGCATATGTGGACACACTCAAGACTGCTGTGGCACTTACCTGAATCTTGCAAATATGTCTCCCTCCTCATCAGCAACCCATCCTACATCGGCAAAAGAAGCTACAGCTCCACCGTTTATATTGCTGCCATTCAGTGTTACTGGATATGGGATAAACTACAAGAAATTCATAATTATATTTCTCAGTATTCACTTATATAAACTAAATATATCATATTAAATAACCATCACATTTTGAGAGTTATTATGCTGTACTATATTATGCTATACTACCCCTGTGTTTTAATGCACTTTGACTATATACAGCACCACCAGCTATAAGCATTGCGTACAATGGTTCTTATGTCAATGACTTCCTTTAGTTTAAATGGTTTGCATAAAGACAAAGCATGCAAGTAAATGATTAGCAGGTTAATTGAACCACAAAAAGTGTACATCACCAGTGTTCACCTTGATATCAGTATAATTACTTCCTGCTAATGCTTGTGGCATAGTAATAAAAAAAATGTAAACAAAAAAAAGTTAATGGATATGAATACATCTTCAGAGATACTATAATAGGGGCTGTCTCACTGCTCTATCACCCATCTTGTAAATTACTGCCAAGTGTAGTAAATGTGGGACAGGAGACTTGAAATGGAGCACATCAGCCTAGATCATGTGCAGAAAATGGTAATTATATTACATTGCGCTATGCCGTTTTTTTTGAAGTTTTTATACTATCCCCCGCATTAACACTGCTATTGTCTGGAGTTTCAAGAGAGGTGCACTAAAATGCTCAAGGTTCTGTTTAATCCGTCTATTCATTATTTTTGTATTAAAAAGCCTATACCGAAGAATACATTCTATAAGTGAACCTTGCAGTAAACAGGCAGGCATGCAAGAACACAGACTCAGAACATGCAGTACTCTAGAATGAGCACTGACCTATGGCGGCTCAGAAGCTTCCTCCTTCATAGAAAACATGTAGCAGTTGAAAAGAGATTATAGAGGACAAGTGTCAAACATTCACCCAGAAACAGACATTCATTTTACAATCCACAAAATAAATTTTATAGCGAGCATTACAATAACAGATCAATAATATTTAGGAGGCGCCTGTTCCAGGTATATCTAGTATGTATGCCTACAACTGGAAGCATTGTCTCAGTGTCCAGACATACCTATGTGTTTTGTTTTGGCTCTTTTTTGCTTAAGTAAACTCAAAATACTGCGGAGAAGGGAGGTGGTGGTTTGTTTTTTTAATAACCACATAAAAACTTCTACTTTTAAGGTGAAACAAACAGGGAAATGATGCAATCTGCTTTCATCTGCTAGATGCAGAAGGGAACGCGGGAAATGTGCAATTATGGGGGATTTTTGATGAAGACACACTAAGGATTATTGATCGTTAGGAAAAAATGCACGGTCTACGAACATGGTTATTTTTTGTCATAACTGAACACAAACAGAAAAAGAACAAGTTCTATTTTCTCACTCCTGTGTTATGTGAAGATTCTTGTCAGAACAAAGCATTATATAGGGGGAAAACTATATATAGATCTGAAAAATTATAATTCTAAAGCGCTACGGAATATGCAGACGCTATATAAACAAATGTTTATTATGAATTATACACAGGTCTGGTCTAAAACACTAAATAAATGCACTGCAAGCAATATTGCCTAAATAGATGAAGTAGAAAAAATACTTTGCTGGCCATAAAATAACTTTGATCAGAATGCTGACAATACTCATTTTAAAAACCTTCCCAAATGTAATTTTTAACTGCTAATGATTTGGCTCCATTAAATGATTTCTCCTACGTAGAGCAGATATATTTCAGGTAAACAGATTGTCAGATATGAGATACATTCTATTGTAGGTCACCTGTATTTGCACTCCCAGAACAATGGCAGACAGACATTGAGGTCTAGAATAATAGAACACTGAGGCTTGGAGTCCAAGCAAAGCGATCATTCAACGCTCCACATGAACGCAGCTCACACTTGGATTACCATGGATGCTGATCAGCACAATGTGTAAGCTACCTAAGAGGCACCAGACTGATCAAAATGAATCACTGACTTAATCTAATTGCCAAAAGCACATTGATCTACAATAATTTGTCAGATGGAAAGTTCCTTTAATGTTTATGAAGAAAACAGACAATACAAACAGTAAAACCTGCAAATAATAGAACTGGGTGCAACATTAACAAGCTTACATACTACTTAAGAAAACATTTGAATTTTAATGTCTTCACACTAGCATTACAAATTCTCAATGTTCAATGATCAGCATAAAGATGTGGACAGAACAAAGATATAATTGTCAGCACTCTAGAGCCTGAGTATTTGCATTACTCCCACGTTCCCTGTACAGTTTCCTGAATAATCCAAGCAGGAAAACACTGTTCTTAAGATTCTTCAGTCACCTACACACCGGCTCTGTCAGGCACATATAAACAGCTACTTTATGAAACCTCAACACTGCCAACTTATCATTCATTTTAAGATTTCCATCAGCAAATACCACACACTCCACCAACTCTACCCACCTTCACCTACACTCCCTAATCCACCCTCAATTCATTCTCTCCAGTAACTGAAGACAAAGTCTCTACACTCATTTCATCATCGCACCCTACAACCTGTCCCCTCGACCCTATTCCCTCCCAACTTCCCTGCTCCCTCTCCTGCAATGCATGCCCACCTCTAACTCACCTCTTCAACCTGTCCCTCTTCACTGGCACATTTCCATCCTCCTTTAAACATGCGCTCATCTCACAAATTCTAAAAAAAAAATCTCTCGATCTAGCCTATCTTTCCAACTATCAACCTCTTTCTCTCCTCCCCTTTGCATCCAAACTACTTGACAGATTAGTGTACAAACGCCTGTTTCACTTTCTCTCCTTTCATTCCATTCTCTGCAATTAGACTTCCATCTCCAACATTCCAGTGAAACTGCTCTCACAAAAAAGTGATTGATGATCTACTTACTGCAATGTCTAAGGGTCATTTCTCATGGACCTCTGCTGATTTTGACACTGTTGATCACCCTCTTCTCATACACACCCTTCATGACAGTTTTTTCCTGGTTCACTTCCTACCTATCGAACCGTTCCTTTAGTGTTGCTAGCTCTGGCACATCCTCCCCTCCACTCCCACAATCTGTTGGGATGCCACAAGGCTCTGTTCTTGGTCCTTCACTTTTTCATTGAACCATGTCGACGCCGACACCCAAATCTATATTTCTTCTCCTGACCGCTCTCCTTCTGTACTATCTTGTGTAACAAATTGTCTTTCAGCTAACTCCACATGGATGTTCCAACACTACCTAAAGCTCAACATATCCAAAACAGAGCTTATTATCTTTCCACCTGCGAGATTCACAACCTCCCCTCAAATCTCCCTCACTGTGGTGTTGACAATTTCCTCTGTCTCCCAAGTCAGCAGCCTTGGTGTCAAACTTGACTCCACTCTCTGCTTTATTCCTCACGTCCAGACTCTCTCCCAGTCCTGTCGATTCTACCTTAAAACCATTGCCAGAATACACCCTTTTCTTACTAAAAATGATGCCAAACATCTCATCTATTCTCTCATTATCTCCCATCTTGAATACTGCAATCTCTGCTGCACCACTTTGCAAATCCTTACAATGGCTCTCTGTGTCCTGCAGAATCAAATTCAAATTACTCACCCTTACCTACAAAGCCCTCAACACCACCACCCCTTCATATATCTCAAATTTCATACCTGTCCTATC